>NC_081861.1:53477711-54677711 GCF_963259705.1 Myotis daubentonii
GAGAAGGAGAAGGAGAAGGAGAAGGAGAAGGAGAAGGAGAAGGAGAAGGAGAAGGAGAAGGAGAAGGAGAAGGAGAAGAAGGAGAAGGAGAAGAAGAAGAAGAAGAAGGAGAAGAAGAAGAAGAAGAAGAAGAAGAAGAAGAAGAAGAAGAAGAAGAAGAAGAAGAAGAAGAAGAAGAAGAAGAAGAAGAAGGAGAAGGAGAAGAAGGAGAAGACGGAGGAGGAGGAGGAGGAGGAGGAGGAGGAGGAGGAGGAGGAGGAGGAGAAGAAGTAGAAGAAGAAGAAGAAGAAGAAGAAAGAAGAAGAAGAAGGATGAGGAGGAGGAGGAAGAAGAAATCTCTCTCTCTCACACAGCACACACAAACACACACACACACACATGCACACACATGGGGATATTATTCCAGCCATAAAAAAAGGAAAAAATCCTACCATTTGCATAGACCTTGAAGAATTTACACTGTGGAATAAGTCAGAGATAGACAAATACTGTATGATCTCCTTTATATGTGGAATCTAAACAAAACTCATAGAAAGGGATCTCATTTGTGGTTACCAGAGGTGAGGGGTGGAAAGGGAATCAAAGGAAAGTGGTCAGAAGGTACAAATATTCAGCTGTAAGATAAATACTAGGGATGTAATGTACAGCATGATGATTATATTTAACAATGCTGTATGATACATAGGGAAGTTGTTAAGAGAATAGATCCTAAGAGTTCTTATCACAAAGAAACATTTTTTCTTTCCTTTTTATTATACCTATATGATATATAGGGAAGTTGTTAAGAGAATAAATAGATCCTAAGAGTTCTTATCTCAAAGAAACATTTTTTTCTTTCCTTTTTATTATACCTATATGAGATGTTAACTAAACCTATTGTGCCAATCATTTCACAATATATGTAAATCAAACCATCATACTGTACACTTTAAACTTATACAGTAAAATATGTAAATTATTTCTCAATAAAACTGGACATTTTTTTAAACAATCAGTGAAAGATTCTAACACTCTTCACAAAAGAATATGTAAGAATGGCCCATATGCAAATTAAATGATACTGGAGTCCATTAGTCATCATTGAAATACAAATTAAAACTACAAGGAGTGATGTCAGAGGAATGTGAGCATGAGAGATCCCCTTGGCATCTTCACCTGAAATTTCAACAAGTTAACCAACTATAATTTAACAAAGAAATCCCTGCTCAACACAGACGCATACCTGAGAGACCTGCTCACTGAAACATCTAAAGGTGAGCAACCAGGAATAAATGGGGAGACAAGAAAGAGAGAAGGAAGGAATGTGTCAATGGCTCACAGACACAGTCCTGCAGCTGGGAGATTGCAGCTCAGCTGGCAGGAGAGGGGAGAAAGCCAGTGGTAACAGGCACTTCCTTCGGCAGGGAGGAACAGAGAGCTGTGGAGCTGGGGGTATTCCAGCATTGCGAGCAATGAGGGAATGAACAGTGTATGTGTCAGCAGTTTCCTGACAGAGCATGGGGTTCTGCCATCTGGCTCTCCACTAAGGGGCAAGCAGCGGTGTCTCAGACAAAGAAGCAGAACCACAGAGCCCTGACACAACTTGGGATTCCCAAAACTCACCTCCTGTTGCCCTTGGAGTTGGGTCCAGGAGCATATTATCTGTAAACCAAAAGCTATTACTATAGAACTGCTGTTTCCCTCTGTGACTGATCCCCAGGAGGGGTGCTTGGGGTGGCAGCCCATGGAGGTCAGGGGTCACCATACAGTGAGGACAAAACAAACCCCACCCCCAAGCAGTGTGGCTGTACTGTCTATGGAAGCTGCAGAGGACTAAGACCAGGAGATCACAGAAGTAAAAAAAATCCTGCAACTCAGTGCCATCTACTGGAAAAGAGTAGAAAGACCTCTTCAGAGAGAAATATGTAGGGTCAGGGGTCCTCAAACTTTTAAAACAGGGAGCCAGTTCACTGTCCCTCAGACCGTTGGAGGGCCGGACTATAGTTAAAAAAAAAAAACTATGAACAAATTCCTATGCACACTGCACATATCTTATTTTGAAGTAAAAAAACAGAACGGGAACAAATACAATATTTGTATTTGCATGTGGCCTGCGGGCCATAGTTTGAGGACCCCTGACAGGCAAAGGAGGACAACAAATACCATGAATAGCCACAATAATGAGAATGACCAGAAAGAAAGTGAAAAAACTCGAGAAAGCAAGCTGGAACACAAGGAAATATGTGATATAAATGACAGATTTGAAGAATGCAGTTCTGAAAATACTCAATGAGATGTGAGAAAATACAGGCAGGCAATTGAACACACTCAGAAAACAAATCAATGAACAAAAAGAGTATTTTACAAAAGAGACTGAAACTTTAAAAAACCAATCAGAAATCCTGGAAATGAAGCATGCAGTTAAGGAGGTAAAGAATAAACTACTGAATATAGAAAACAGAGCCAACCAGATGGAGGAAAGAATTAGTGATATAGAAGGCAGGAATCTAGAAATGACACAGAGGGAAGAAGAGAGAGACCCGAGCACAAAAAAAATATGAAAGAGCACTACAAGAACTATCTAAATCCATCAGAAAAAGCAATATTAGAATTATAGGCATTCCAGAGGAGGAGGAAGAGAGGAAGCATGGAACAGATAGTCTATTGAAACAAATAATGAATGAAAACTTCCCAAACCTATGGAAAGAACTAGATGCTTGAATCCAAGAAGCAAACAGAACACCTAGTTATGTCAATCCAAAGAGGCTATCTCCAGGCACTTGGTATTAAAGCTGTCAAAAATGATGGAAAAAAATCTCAAAGCAGCCAGGGGGAAGAAGGAAGTGACCTACAAAGGAAAACCCATTAGAATTTCATTTGACTTCTCAGCCAGAAGAGAGTGGAATCAAATATTCAAATGTCTGAGAGAAATTACCATCTACAAATAATATTCGCAGCAAAATTATCCTTTAAATATGAAGGAAAAATAAAGATGTTGCCAGACATATAGAAGCTGAAGAATTTTATCACCAGAAAACTTCCATTGCAGGAAAAACTCAAGGGAGTTATTCTACCTGAGACAAAGAACATGAGGTCACAACACTATGAGTAAGATCACCACAAAACTTACAGCATAAACAGGGATAATTTGTGACAACAAAAGCATAAAAGGGGAGGAGTAAGGTCTGAACTGGCAAAGGAGAATGAAGATCAGGTGCACTAAAAAGAAAAAAAAGCTACAGTATACATGCAAGTTTATTTTTAATAAACCTAATGGTAACCACACACAAAAATCCCCAAACCAGGACACATAGCTTAAAAGAGAGGAAACAGGAAAGAAGTATGGAATACCACCAAACAAAACAACAGATAGAAACACAAAGGAAAAGAACCAATGGCGGCATAGAGCTACCAGAAAACAAACGATAAAATGGCTATAGGAAATCCTCATACAGCAATGATTACCCTAAATGTTATTGGTCTGATTCATCAATAAAGAGGCACAGAGTAGCCCTAGCCGGTTTGGCTCAGTGGATAGAATGTCGCTTGCGGACTGAAGGGTCTCAGGTTCGATTCCGGTCAAGGGCACCTGCTCAGGTTGCGGGCTCACTCTCCAGTAGGGAGCGTGCAGGAGGCAGCCAATAAATGATTCTCTCTCATCATTGATGTTTCTATCTCTCTCTCCCTTTCCCTTCCTCTCTGAAATAAATTAAAATATATTCTTTAAAAAGAGGCACAGAGTAGCAGAGTGGATCAAAAAATAAAACCCAACTACATGCTGCCTACAAGAGACAAAGCTAGATTAGACAAAGGTAGATACAACGTAAAAGGGTGGAAAATGATTCTCCAAGCAAATAACAACCACTGAAAAGCAGGGGTAACCAACCATACTTATATCTGACAAAATAGATTTCAAGATAACAAGGACAAAGATGGACACTACATAAAGAAAACATAACACTATTTAATACACATGAACTCAACCAGGGAGCACTGAAATATATAAAACAGCTACTCACAGAATTAAAGGTAGAAAGAGAGCAAAACACAATCATAGTTGGGCACCTTAATACGCCATTGACAGCTCTAGATAGATTAACCAAACAGAAAATCAATAAAGAAATATTGGCCTTAAATGAAACAGTAGACCAAGTGGACATAATTGACATTTATTGAACCTTTCATTCCAGAATATCAGATTATACATTTTTCTCCAGCGCACATGAAATATTCTCTTTTTTTTAATTAAATCTTTATTGTTCAGATCATTACATTTGTTCCTCTTTTTTCCCCCCCATAACTCCCCTCCTCCCAGTTCCCGCCCCACCCTCCGCCCTCACTCCCCACCCACTGTCCTCATCCATAGGTGCACGATTTTTGTCCAGTCTCTTCCCACATCTCCCACACCCCTTTCCCCCCCAAGAATAGTCAGTCCATTCCCTTTCTATGTCCCTGATTCTATTATAATCAACAGTTCATTCTGTTCATCAGATTATTTATTCACTTGATTCTTAGATTCACTTGTTGATAGATGCATATTTGTTGTTCATAATGTGTATCTTTACCCTTTTCTTCCTCTTCCTCTTCTCAAAGGACACCTTTCAGCATTTCATATAATCCTGGTTTGGTGGTGATGAACTCCTTTAGCTTTTCCTTACCTGTGAAGCTCTTTATCTGACCTTCAATTCTGAATGATAGCTTTGCTGGATAAAGTAATCTTGGTTGTAGGTTCTTGGTATTCATCACTTTGAATATTTCTTGCCACTCCCTTCTGGCCTGCAAAGTTTCTGTTGAGAAATCAGCTGACAGTCGTATGGGTATTCCCTTGTAGGTAACTGAGTTTCTTTCTCTTGCTGTTTTTAAGATTCTCTCTTTATCTTTTGCTCTTGGCATTTTAATTATGATGTGTCTTGGTGTGGTCCTCTTTGGATTCCTTTTGTTTGGGGTTCTCCGCGCTTCTTGGACCTGTAAGTCCATTTCTTTCACCAGGTGGGGGAAGTTTTCTGTCATTATTTCTTCAAATAGGTTTTCAATATCTTGCTCTCTCTCATCTTCTGGCACCCCTATAATTCTGATGTTGGTACGCTTGAAGCTGTCCCAGAGGCTCCTTACACTATCCTCGCATTTTTGGATTCTTTTTTCATTTTGCTTTTCCGGTTGGATGTTTTTTGCTTCCTCGCATTTCAAATCATTGACTTGATTCTTGCGCTCCTCTGGTCTGTTGTCGGGCGTCTGTATAATATTCGTTATTTCAGTCCGTGTATGCTTAATTTCTCGTTGGTTCCCCAATATAAGATCGAGGGTCTTATTAGTTTTCGTGTAGATCTCATTAAGTTTATCGACAGCTTCTAAACAGTTCTTGAGAGACCTTAAAAGTGTGGTTCTGAACTCTATATCTTCCATTGACAATTTTGTCCTGTTTCTTTGTCTCCGCATTTTGTTATACTTCCTTGGTGTACCCCCTAGTGGTTTTTGTTCGAAGTCTTATAGTTAAATCTTGATTGTTGTAGCTAATTCCAGGGAGGGTTTGACCTCCAGGCCAAGTGGCTATGAGAATCAGCTGTGTCAGCAGTGAGAGAACTTCTGTCCTCTAGGGAGGTGCTAATCTAGCCTTTGCCTGAGGCTATCCGGCAAATGCCTCTGTGCAGGGCTTGGGCGGGGCGGGTTGCACAGGATCAACAGGGTGGGCCGGAGAGAGCAGTTTTGGCGGCTCTCAGTCCTGTCCCCAGGGGCTCTGCCTCTCTGAGTCCCAGCACCCGCTGCAAAGCTCGGAGAGAAAGCTGCACTCACTCTGACCGAAGCCAGACAGTCCCGCTTCTCCCGTTTGAGTCTGGGTCCCTAAAGACTCGCCCGGATCTGGTGCTCAGAGTCTGCGACTCCCTCCCGATTGAAAACAACAACCGCGCCCTCCGCCGCCAGCCCGCTCCGCGCACTCCGCACCTCAGAATTTGACTTCAGCACTGCGCCTCCTCTGAGTGTCCGTGTGCGTTTCTCTTTCCTCCTAGTTGTAGGACTTCCACTCAGCCAGCGTTCCTGTGGTTCTGGGTGATGTCCGTTCCGTGTTTTAGTTTCACTTTTGAAGTAGTTGTTCAAAGCAGCAAACTCCGGCGTTAACCTATGCCGCCATCTTGGTTCTCCCACAGACAACCAATCCCAGGGCGGCCAGTGAGTCACGTGCAAGGAGCAGCCAATTGCAGGGCGATGGGAACCTCAGAGGTGGAGAATGTCACTTCGTTTGCAGGCGGGCTCCGTCTTCAGAGTTAGGGCAGTCGCTTTACAGCGTCAGAGCAGTTCTCACGCCCCCCTTGGACGTCAGGATGGCTGCTATCCCGAGTGGTTTCTTTGGTGCCTCGTTTTATTCGGAGGCAGTCGTGCCCTGGGTTTCCGTTTCCGGGATGAATTATTGATTGAGTGATCCAACGTTGTTTGTCCGGATGGCCGCGTGGGGGGTGAGGGTGAGGTGGACTTAGATGACTGTGTTCCTCTCCGTCCAGAGGGCATTCACTGGCTGCTCAGGCTCTTGGACACTCCCTTTAGGGATGTCCAACCTTTCTGTGAGAAGAAGCAGTGCTCATCTGAGTTCAGGCAGTCACGCTGCTTGAAATCCCTTGTTTCCAGGTTAGTAGCTGGTCTCTGGATGCCGGCAACAGCTACCCAAGATGGCGCAGTCTCCGCTCTGAAATATTCTCAATAGACCATATGTTGTGTCACAAAACTAGCATCAACAAATTCAAGAAGATTGAAATTATACCAAGCATATTCTCTGACCATAATGTCTTGAGAGCAACTTCAAAAAGGAAGAAACCACAAACATATGGGGATTAAACAATATGATACTAAAAAATGATTGGGTCATCCTGGCAGGTTTGGCTCAGGGCATAGAGCATCGGCCTGTGGACTGAAGGGTCCTGGGTTCGATTCCAATCAAGGGCGCATACTTTGGTTGTGGGCTTCTCCCCAGCCTAGGCCCTGGCCGGGGCGTGTGCAGGAGGCAACAGATTGATGTGTTTCTCTCACATTGATATTTCTCTCTGTCTTTCCCTCTCTCTTCCATTCTCTAAAAATCAATGGAAAAATATCCTCGGGTGAGGATTAAAAAAAATGACTTGGTAAAAGAAGAAATAAAAGATGAGATCAAAAGATATGTAGAGACAAATGAGAATGACAATGCAACACATAGAAACTTCTGGGATGCAGTGAAAGCAGTAATTATGAGGAAAGTTTATATCATTACAGGCCTATCTCAAGAAACAAGAGAAATTCCAAGTAAATGATCTAACATCACATCTGAAAGAACTGAGAAAAAAACTAAAGCAATCCAAAGTCAGTAGAAGAAAGGAAGTAATAAAAATTAGAGCAGAATTGAATGAAATAGAGAACAAAAAGATTATACAAAAAAATTAAAACAAAGAGCTGGTTCTTTGAAAATTTAATAAAATTGATAAACTCTTGGCTAGACTCACTAAGGAAAACAGGGGAAAGACCCATATAAACAAAATCAGAAGTGAAAGAAGTCACCACAGACATCACAGATATACAAAGCATCATGCTAGCATATTATGAAAGACTATATGCCACCAAATTCAATAACCTAGAAGAAATGAATAAGTTCCTAGAAATATATAACCTTCCTAGACTAAATCATGAAGAATTGGAAAATTTAAATACACATATCAATAGTGAGGAAATTGAAACAACCATCAAAAAACTCCCCAAAAAGAAAAGTCTAGGTCCAGATGGCTTCACCAGTGAATTCTACCAAACGTTCAAAGATTTAAAACCTACCCTTCTCAAACTCTTCCAAAAATTGAAGGAGAGCCAATACTTCCTAACACATTCTATGAGGCCAATATAACCATCATACTAAAATCTAGCAAAGATAACATAAAGAAAGCAAACTACAGACCAATTATCTGATGAATACAGATGCAAAAATCTTAAACAAAATACTAGCAAATCGAATACAAGAGTACACTAAAAAATACATCATGATTAAGCAGGGTTCATTCTAAGGGCACAAGGATGGTTCCGCATATGCAAATCAATCAATGTAATACACCACATTAACTAAAGAAAGGATAAAAATCATATGATCTTGTCAACAGATGCAGAAAAAGCATTTGATAAGATACAACATCCATTTATGATTAAAATGCTCAATAAAATAGAAATAAAAGGAAAGTACCTCAACTTAATGAAGGCCATATATGATAAACCCTCAGCCAATATCATACTCAATGGTGAAAAACTGAAAGCTTTTCCTCTAAAATTAGGAACAAGACAAGGATGTCCACTCTCACCATTCTTATTCAAGTGCTGGAAGTCCTAGTGAGAGCAATAAGGCAAGAGAAAGAAAAGGCATCCAAATAGGGAAGGAAGAAGTCAAACTGTCACTTTTTGTGAATGACATGATCCTATATATCAAAAACCCTAAAGACTCCACCAAAAAACCTACTAGAAACAATAAACAAATACAGTCAAGTTGAAGGGCACAAAATCAATGTGCAAAAATCTATTACCTTCCTGTATACAAATGACAAAACTTCAGAAGAAGAAATATTTTTTAAAAACCACATTTCCTGTTGCAATTGCAACCAAAAGAATAAAATACCTAAGAATAAACTTAACAAAGAATGTGAAAGACCTATACACTGAAAATTACAAAGCATTATTAAAAGAGATTGAAAAAGATACAACAAAAAATGGAAAAATATCCTGTGTTCATGGATTGGAAGAATCAACATAGTTAAAATGGCCACTTTACCCAAAGCAATATACAGATTTAATGCAATCCCCATCAAAATCTTAATGTCATTTTTTAAATAAATAGAATGAGAAAGCATCAGATTTGTATGGAACCACAAAAGACACCGAATAGCCAAGGCAATCCTGAGAAAAAAGAACAAAGCTGGAGGTATCATGCTACCTGACTCCAAACTATACTACAGAGCTGTGATAATCAAAACAGCATGGTATTGGCAGAGAAACAGACACAGATCAATGGAACAGAATAGAGAACCCAGCTTTAAAATCACATATATATGCACAGATAATTTTGACAAATGAGCCAGAAATAAAGATAGTCTCTTCAATAAATGGTGCTGGGAAAACTGGGAAGCCACATGCAAATGAATGAAACTGGATTATTGTTTGTCCCCATGTACAAAAATTAATTCAAAATGGATCCAAGACCTAAATATAAGACCAGAAACAATATGTTATATAGAAGAAAAAATAGGTACCAAACTTTAGAACTTTGGTCATAGAGAACATTTTATGAACTTCTCCCAAAAAGGCAAGGGAAGTAAAGCAAAAATAAATGAATGGGACTATATCAAACTAAAAAGCTTCTGCACAGCAAAAGAAACTAACGAAACAAAGAGGCAGCCAGCGAGATGGGAAATGATATTTGCAAACGGTAGCTCCAACAAAGGTTTAATTTCTAAATTATATCAAGAACTCATAAAATTCAACACCAAACAAATAAACAACGCAATAAAAACGTTGGCAGAGGACCTGAAAATACACCTCTCCCAAGAAGACATACAAACAACTAATAGATATATGAAAAGATGTTAAACTTCACTGGCAATTAGGGAAATGCAATTCAAAACTACAATGAGATACCACCTTACACCTGTTAGCATGGCCCATTATCAATAAGATAAGCACTAACAAGTGTTGGAGAGGTTGTGGGAAAAAAGGGAACCCTCATCCACTGCTGGTGGGAATATAGACTGGTACAACCACTATGGAAAGCAGTCTGGCGATTCCTCAAAAAATTGAGCATAGAGCTACCATACAACCCAGCAACCCCTCTCCTGGGTATATACCCCAAAACCTCAAAATCATGTATTTGCAAAGATATATGCACCCCTATGTTTATTGTAGCATTATTCACAGTGGCTGAGACAGGAAACAACCAAAGTATAGTGGGATAGGAGACTGGATAAAGAAGATGTGGTACATATACACAATGGAATACTACTCAGCCATAAGAAAGAATGAAACAGTGCCATTTGCAACAATGTATGGAACTTGAGAATATTGTGCTAAGTGAAATAAGTCAGAAAAAGCTAAGAACCATATGATTTCACTCACATGTGGGATATAAAACTGAAACTCGTAAACACAAACAGCAGTGTGGTGGTTACTAGAGGGAAGGAGATGGTGGGAGAAGAATGTCCTAATATAAGGTGAAAGGAGAATATTTGACTTTGGGTGATGAGCACATGGTGCAATATACAGTTCTTGTAACACAGAAACCCACACCTGAAACTTGTATGCTCATGTTTAACCAATTTCACCCCAACACATTTTTTTCTTTTCTTTATTGATTAAGGTATTATATAGGTGTCCTTATCCCCCCCTCCCACACTCATGCCCTCACCCCCCTGGTGTCTGTGTCCATTGGTTAGGCCCATGGTTGGCAAACTGTGGCTCGCGAGCCACATGCAGCTCTTTGGCCCCTTGAGTGTGGCTCTTCCTAAGCCCTAGGAGTACCCTAATTAAGTTAATAACAATGTACCTACCTATATAGTTTAAGTTTAAAAATTTGGCTCTCAAAAGAAATTTCAATCATTGTACTGTTGATATTTGGCTCTGTTGATTAATGAGTTTGCTGACCACTGGGTTAGGCTTATATGAATGCATACAAGTCCTTTGGTTGATCTCTCCCCCTTACCCCCACCCTTCCCTATCTTCCCTCTGAGGTTTGACTGTTTGATCGATGCTTCTCTGAACCTGTTTTTGTTCATCAGTTTATGTTGTTCATTATATTCCACAAATGAGTGATATCATGTGATATTTATCTTTCTCTGACTGGCTTATTTTGCAAAAAAAGAAAACACTATAATATATGAAATACCACACCCCCTAAAATGGTCAAAATTTAAGAATGCCAAGTGCTGGCAAGAATGTGGAGCAATTGGAACTCTCATATATTACTGATGGGAATGCAAAACTATATACTTGATCTAGAAAACAGTTTGGATATTTATTATGAGGTGAAAAATATATTTATATGTCCCATTGATCCCATTCCTGGATTTATCCTAGAGAAATGAAAACATGTTCACAAAAAGATTTGTACATAAATGTTCCTTGAAACATCCTATCTAATAAAAAGGGAATATGCTAATTGACCTCATTCTGTCACAAAGATGGCAGCACCCACAGCCAATAAGGAGGGAATATGCTAATTGACTGCCATGCTCTCAAAGATGGCGGCTCCCAGTCCCCTCAGCACCGCTGAGGTGGCAGGTGTGTGGCAAAGCCGGGCCCGCCCCCAGGCAGGCTTGGCTGCTCCGCCTCCAGAGTCCCACAGTCCCCTCAGCTCCCCAGCTGCCCAGGGCTGGCCCGAGGTGCAGGCAGGCCTCAGATGGTGGCCGCCCAGCCGCCCAGGGCCACCCGAGGCTCAGGTAACCAGGGCTAGCTGAGGCAAATACTTCCTAAAAAGAATAAACTTCTGATATGGGTGACAGCATGGATAAATCTTACACACATTATTCTGAACAAGAAAGGACAGACATAAAAGAGAACTTACTGTTGACTCAATTTCTATGAAACTCTAGTAAAAATAAATTTACTATATGACAGAAAGCAGAAGAAGCATTGCCTGGGGTAGGGGTGGTTGATGTGGTTGGGGAACAAGGGAACTTTCTAGGGTGGTAAAAATTTTCTATACTCTGATTGTGGTGTGGTTGGTTACACAGGTATATAAATTTGTCAAACACATCAAGATGTACACTTTAAACAAGTATTAATTTGTATGTAGATTATACAAGCCCGGCTGGTATGGCTCAATGGTTGAGTGTCGACCTATGAATCAAGAGGTCACTGTCTGATTCCTGGTCAGGGCACATGCCCAGGTTGCAGGCTCGATCCCCAGTAAGGGGTGTCCAGGAGGCAGCCAATCAATGATTCTCTATCATCACTGATGTTTCTCTCTCTCTCTCCCTCTCTGAAATCAATAAAGTATCTTAAAAAATTATACCTCAATAGTTTATTTTTTAAAAATCAGGGATATGCAAATTAAAACCACAAGCACCACTATACACCCACCAGAATGGCTAAGATGTAAAAGGCAGACCATCCCATGTGTTGGTGAGGATGCAGAGCTACCAGAACATATTAATTATATGAATGATTTGAGTGTTAAGTGGTACAGCCATTTGAAATACTGTTTGGCAGTTCTGATCCCTGCCTCTTGATGTTCATGCCATTGTATAATTCTCTCCCCTTGAGAGTGAGCCGGAGTTGTGACTTGCCTTTAACTAAAAAAATATGGCAAAGGGGATGAGAGGTCACCACTGTGGGGTTATGTTACATTATAGAAGGCATTGTCTTGTTAGCAGACTTGCTCTAGAGCAGTGGTTCTCAACCTTCCTAATGCCGCGACCCTTTAATACAGTTCCTCATGTTGTGATGACCCCAAACCATAAAATTATTTTTGTTGCTACTTCATAACTGTAATTTTGCTACTGTTATGAATCGTAATGTAAATATCTGATATGCAGGATGTATTTTCATTGTTACAAATTGAACATAATTAAAGCATAGTGATTAATCACAAAACAGTATGTAATTATATATGTGCTTTCCAATGGTCTTAGGCGACCCCTGTGAAAGGTTCGTTCAACCCCCAAAGGGGTCACGACCCAGAGGTTGAGAACCGCTGCTCTAGAGACTCCTTGTTGGATTGATGACGTGGCCATTTTGGGAAAATCCACATAGCAA
Organism: Myotis daubentonii; assembly: GCF_963259705.1. Taxonomy (NCBI): domain Eukaryota; kingdom Metazoa; phylum Chordata; class Mammalia; order Chiroptera; family Vespertilionidae; genus Myotis; species Myotis daubentonii. The sequence goes on from NC_081861.1 coordinate 53,490,429, forward strand.
ACAACTTTGGGCAGCCTGAAGAGGCTGAGGGCAGCTGCTAGGAGCTGAATGAAGCCTCTGGGAACTGAGGGTGGCTTCCAGATGACTACCAGCAAAAAGCTGGGCCCTCCAGATAACCACAAGGAAATAGATTCTGCCAATAGTTTGAGTGAGCTTGGAAGTGGATTCTTCTCCAGTTGAGCCTCTCTATGAGAACCAGCTTGGCCAACAACTTGGCTGCAGTTTTGTGAAATCCTAAGCAGAGCCTTACCGACTGAAATGGAAAGATAACAAATTTGTGTGTGTGTGTGTGTGTGTGGTCATTTGTTACGTAGCAATAGATAACAAATACAGTATCCAATGTTCATTCCAGCCTTGTAGTGTGCCATCCTGTATTACAAAAGCTAAAAGGACATTTCCCAGATTCCTTTGCAACAAGGCCAATCAGATGCATACACATTGAGACTTGAATGACAGAAGGAAGGTGAAGGCTATGTTTCTGCCATTTCTTCTGGTACACATGGTTGTGAAGATGTTTGGTTGTTCTATTGCAATTTAGTTATCTATAACTAGATGGTGGGTTCTGAGAGGTTTGGCATCTATTTTGCTGGTGTAAATCAAAGTAGGTGGTGTGGTTCTGGAGTAGCAGCTGTAGTGTTGGCTTTTCATCATGACAGTAGGAAGTAGCAGTTTCCTAATCATAGAAGAGCTAGCAACTCCCTTGGTGGCCTGGTTCTCTGGTATAGCTTTGGAAGTTGTTCTTCAAAGCTCAATTTAGAGTCAGTTCTCTTGATAATTATGTAAGCCACTTAATGTCTGGTAATAAATCTTTGCCTGGCTAAACTAATAAGAGTGAATTCTGTTCTCTGCAACTGAACCTTAACTAATACAGGAAGGAAGTCCTCAAGTGAAAACTGAATTTAGTGTTAATAAAAATACATTGTAACAAATAACATAGCAATATCATTAAGTAAACCACTTTTCATGTTTATTAGAATAGATTGATAACATTTATTTTATAAGACAAGAAAAGCCACTTTATAACATATTTAATGTAATGTATAAGGTATAATGCTCTGGTTCAGTTTGACATAGCTAACATAAGATTTTTATTATTAAGAACAACCCATTTGTTCAGCAAGGTAGCAACTACAAAACTATGCATTTTGCTTATTTCTCCTATAGACTGAGAAAATGTTTGTCTTTTTAACTTGCATGTATAGTCTTGTTGCAACTGAAAAATTTGTTTACGTATTCAATGTTAATTAATATAGGCTATAATACAATACTAAGGTAATCTTCAATATTCTGACTTTAAAATATCAAATATTAATAGCATTTACTCTTAAGAAAGTATCTTTTTTTGTAAATACAATTGACAAAATACTCAACAAAATATGTGCAATAGTGCCTTTGTATATAAGCATAGAATAGAGCCTGTGTCTTTTTATAGCTACTAAAGTTTAATGTATCAATCATTACATAATAGCAAATGTGTGATAGTTTACATATAAACTATTAACTAAATTCTAAAATGTGGAGATGTTTTAGCAAATCATTTCTGAGAAAAGGCATAGATGCTATTTACCAACTATCTCTTTAAATGGTAATTTCCTTGAAAAGACAAGGTTGACCAAATCATTTTAAAGACACAGCTATCAAGTATTAAGTGTTTGGTTAAGTCCAATTTATGAAATTTTCAAAGGGTTCACTTAAAAATTCTTGAGTTTTTCTGAAAATAATATATTCTATGGTGACAAAGCCGTCTGTGTTACACCTTATTCACAATGGGTCCTTGTCAAAGGCTGACTATACCAATTTTTTCACAAAAGGAGACCTCTTGGGTCACCTGAGTCTAAAGGATATCTATTCTTTCACTGTTTCAGATCTAAAAGTCAAAGGGCTTAAAACCAAAGTCTTTTTTGAAGAAAGAAACTCAGTGGATGATTTCTCCCCACAATTCTTAAGTCAAATGATTAATACATTGCTCCTATCAGAAGTGTAGTTTGCTTATTTTTTCTTTAAAGTGCTAATGAAGCCCATTATTTTTACATGGACCTTCACTGTAATGACTGATACATAAGCAGCATAAAGTATATAGAAATTTATATCTAAATCATATAGTAAAAACTTTTTAGGTAAATACCAGCAATTCTATACATTATCTTCACAGCCATACACACTAGTATACTTTATGAACTTGCCAAACTAATACAGTCTATTTAATATAACTTAAAATGTGACTGGTAAAAATCCAAAATCTAAAGCTAGAATCGAAGCAGTCACAAGCTATTCTGAGACAAATGCCACAAACAGCAGTGCTCAGAAGAATTTCAAGTAATTTCTCAGTTTAATGAGAAACAGTTAAAATTGAACTTTTTCTTAACCCTTCTGAAAAAGCTGGCTTCATCCACTTAGATCCAAATCCAATATTGTTTTTCTTTATATTAACCCAGAGTTTGAGTTCTTGATATATTTTTATCAATAACACAGAAGTATGAGTCAGCAGCTTCTGAACTGCTCAGGTAGGAAGAATTTGGAAGTTACTAAAAATATTTATTAGAAGACAAGATTAGATTAACTTTAAAAAGTTAACATCATTTCAGTTAGATAACTTGAAAATGAGCCCCCATAAGGTAATCTTATAATTAAGGCTATACATCTAAGAGCCTGGTTTTCTAAAGCACTGTAATAGGACTGTGCCAATTTGGAAAGTAGCATTCATCAGTATAACATATCATCATCATTAATACTCAAACATTAACACCACATTTTCAAAATTATCAGTTATTCATATGGAAATAGCAGCACAAACTAGTAATTTCTTTACCAAAAGTCTTACATTGGCGCCCTCTGGTGGTATCATTTAACACACTCCCCTGATACTGCATATTTTGTAAAGGTGAAGGTATTAAGAAGTACAAATTGGTAGTTACAAAGTAGTCACGGGATGTAAAGTACAGTATAGGAAATACAGTCGATGATATAATAACTATATATGGTACTAGGAAGGTACTGAAAATATCAGGGGGATCACTGTGTAAAGTATATGATTGTCTAACCACTATGCTATACACCTAAAACTAATACAAAATAATATTGAATGTAAACTTTAATTGAAAAACAATATTTTTAAAAATTACATTTGTATTGGAAAATATAAAAATTAGAGACTACCACAAAGGAATGATTCATTGTGTTTCCAAATATCTTTTTCAAACATTTTGGTAACATAATAAGTCCCTGATCTCTACTCCCAGGAATCAAGCTGACAACTACAGGAATCTTAGTAAATCTGTCTGATAGGCAAATCCTGTTAAGAGATTTACATCTTGTTTCTAGAACTTAACTGAGAGGTTTTTGCGTGCTCTAGTTTGGCTTTTACATCTATGGGTTTCTCAAAAAATCTCACCACTGCTGGTTCATTCAACAAAGAAGCAAGAATCTGTTCAAATGCAAATGACCACTGAGGTTCTTCCCTGAGCAAGGAGGAATCTTTCTCCAAAGGGCTCTCCGTTTTCCCCTCACTGGGTCCTCCAGAAGCACAAACTATACCAGAGAATCCTTTGGCTGATGATGTAGGGCTATGAAGTGTCCTTCCAACTTCTTCCATTTTGAGCAAAAGGCTGGTTACAACAGCAATGGCTTGATATAACAACTCTTCTTCAGGGTCCCCATGAAATAAGTTATAAAGGGTCTTTGAAAACTGAATAAATTGTGACTAGAAAACACAAGTTAGAAATACCGCATTTGATATTAGATTTAGCAAATATAAACAGAACATATAAGTAAATAGTCACCTATTTCGAATTTGTATCATAAAACATTCACCAAAGAAGTAAAAGAACTGATCATTAATCCACAAATAAATCTTGGTTCTAGAAAGATGGATAGCAACAATAGAAAAAGTCCATTTAAATCATCTCATTTGTTGCCCAATAGCAATATATTACTTTTAATTAGGCAAAGTCTTATATTTCCCTACATGTAAATAATTCATTCATTAATAAATCTAAATAAAAGGATTAAGATGAGGTGCCCTTGATATACCCAAATGGCTAGAGTGAGCATCTCAACTAGGATGACTTAAATTTAGGGAAAAATATTTTGGGACCTATCTAGTAGTACAAGGTAACTCTAAGGAGCCCATTTGGACATGTTTCTCTTTAAAGGCTGAGGTGGGACTCAAGTGGAGAAATCAACTGGTTTGTTTGATTAATTGTCCCTAGATAATCATAGATATTCCTAAAAGATATGTCAATTAAAAAAAAAAGATTCCAACACAAGAGTCCTATAAGTCAATCCTACCAGAAAAGTTTATCTGTAAACAAAGAGCAAATACAAAGGATGTGCTTCATAAAAATATATTGTTCCACCCAGTATGTCTCAGTTGGTTGGACATCATTTCATCCCATGCACAAAACGGTTACTGGTTCGATTCCCTGGTAGGGGATGTGCAGGAGGCAGCCAATTGATGTTTTGTTCCCAGCTCTCATGTCGATGCTTCTCTCCCTTCCCCTCTCTCTCTAAAAATCAATAAAAATATTTACCCCCCAAAATTATATATATATATATATATATATATATATATATATATATATGTATATATATATTCCAAACTTTTAAGTTCACTTCTCTTTTTTCCTAACTCTATAGTACTGTTTCTAAGAATTTTAGAATAAACACATCCCATTGATGCATTTTTTAAAAGTACTTGTTCAACTATCAAATTACCAAGTCCATTGAGAAATACTAAGCTATTTGATGGTTCTCATTTTAGTAAAGTTCTGGGAATATTAAGAATCTATATTAACAGATTTTAATTAAAAATATAATAATATATAACATATACTGACTAAATACTTTGTAAGAAAAGGATGGATTTAGAATTGTGTCAATACAAGTCATTGAGCAGGTTCAAATACAAGATCATTAGGAACCAGGGTGTGACTTACCTTAGTAATTTCTTATTTATAGTACCTAGCACTGGGTTTGTCATCTATAAGCACTAAAAATGTGTACCAAATAGATAAAAATTTCTAATAAAGATGGAAATAGAAAACACCTAAATATGTTATATATATCCATCTTTTCTATAGGTACAAATGTCATAGCATAGAAACTACACTGAAACACTAGATAAGCCTAACCAATGGACACAGACAACAGGGGGGGTGAGGGCGTGAGTGGGGGGGGGATAGGGAGGTAATGGGGGGATAGGACACATATGTAATACCTTAATCAATAAAGAAATTAAAAAAATAATTTGATCCCATTCTTCAGTTCTCATTTGAAGCAGAGTTAATACACAGATGATTTAAATATTTTTGTAATAGCATATTAACTACTTTAGAGTTGGACATACCCACAGTCATTAAAATATCATAAAAAACCTAGAATTTTTTCTTTGAAAGCACTATACCTGTTTCATTCTTGGTAAATCCTTAATGTTTTCTTCTTTTTTGAAAAGTTCATTTTGCCATTGACTAAGATATGCTTGAATATCAACTTTTCCTTTGCCTGAATGAGGAGAACAAAACCATTTTCATAATAAACAGCTTACTACATTTTCTCAAATCTCAAAAAAAAAATTATCGAAAGATATTTCACTGAGTTATAAGAGTCTACCTTTTTCTTTATCCAGGAAATTACCTGAATTAAACTTTAATTTCACCTAGTTGTTCTCAGGACACTTCTCCATTTCCATTAAACTAAAACTTTTACTTTGGGAAAGTTGGGCACTAGGGAATATTTGAAGCAAAATTGAGAAGGATGCATTTTAGATTAAACAGTACATGCTGGCTTGATGATGTAAATGTCATGTAGATATTTTCATGTATACTATGAAGTTTAAAATACCTTCTATATGATGTTCTTAATATGCAAATATTAATTGGTCTATGGTGGCTATTTTTCTTTTCAAAACAACTTATTCACTCATTCATTTGAAGAGTTTAATTAAGATATTAATCTGACTTTATTAATAACTAGAGGCCTGGTGCACAAAAATCTGTGCACTCGGGGGGGGGGGGAGTGGAGTCCCTCAGCCCAGCCTGTGCCCTCTCGCAGTCTGGGACCCCTCGGGAGATAACGACCTGCTGGCTTAGGCCTGCTCCCGGGTGGCAGAGGGCAGGCCTAATCCCTAGGTGCAGCCCCTGGTCGGGCTCAGAGCAGGGCCGATTGGGGAATTGGGGCGCCGCCCCCTGTCATGCACAGGGCACAGCGGATCAGGAGGTTGCGATGCCACCCTCAGTCACGCTCAGGGTAGGGCCGATTGGGGGGTTGGGCACCGCCCCCTGTCACACTCCAGGCAGGGTTGATGGGGAGGTTGCGGTGCCACCCCCTGTCATGCACAGAGCAGGGCCAATCAAGGGGTTGGGGCACCGCCCTCTATCACCCACAGAGCAGGGCCGATCAGGGGGTTGGGGCGCTGCCATTGTCACACTCAGGGCAGGGCCGATGGGGAGGTTATGGCTCTACCCTGTCACACACAGAGCAGGGCCCGTGGGGTGGGGGGGTTGGGGCGCCGCACCCTGTCACACACAGAGCCGCAGGGCGATCAGGAGGTTGGGGAGCTCCCCACTATCAGGCACAGAGCAGGGCCCATCAGGGGGTTGGGGTGCCTTCCCCTGTCAGGAACAGAGCAGGGCCGATAGAGAGGTTGTGGCCCCGCCCCCTATCACACACAGAGCCTCAGGGCGATCAGGGGGTTTGGGCGCTGCCCCCTGTCATGCTGATCCCGGTGCTGGGAGGCATATTACCCTTTTACTATATGGAATAGAAACCTGGTGCATGGGTGGGGGCTGTCTGGTTTGCCCTGAAGGGTGTCCTGGATCAGGGTGGGGGTCCCCACTGGGGTGCCTGGCCAGCCTGGATGAGGGGATGATGGCTGTTTGCAGCTGGTCACACACCCTTCAGGGTGGGGGGTCCCCACTGGGGTGACTGGCCAGTCTAGGTGAGGGGCTGAGGGCTGTTTTCAGGCTGGGACTGAAGCTCCCAACTGCTCTGTTTTTTCTTTTTTTTTAATTTTATTCTGAGCCAGCTTTAGCTCTGAGGCTCCAGCTCTTAGGCCTCTGCTCCTGAAAGCAGGTATCTGGTTTGTTTCGGTTCTACAATCGAAACTCTGTATCAACTCCAGGTCTGAGATCCCGGCTAGCTGAAAGCTGGTTTCTGGGGTTTTGTTTAGCTTCTATTTTTGTAACTATGTTTCATACTGCAAGCTCAGAGGCCTGCAGCGGCAGGCGGGGAAAGTTGGAGTCCTCTGTCACTGAAGCAAGCAAGCCTCATGTTAGTTTCAAGCTGCCTGGCTGCGGCCGCCATCTTGGCTGACAGTTAATTTGCATATCACCCTGATTAGCCAATGGGAAGGGTAGCGGTCATACACCAATTACCATGTTTCTCTTTTATTAGATAGGATTATAAAAATATTAAATGTGCTTATTACTTGAGACCTAGTATTCTCATACCAATATGAACTTGTCCTATCCTAAAGAAACATGTGAAAAGTATGTTAAAATGTAAGAATAAAATGTCTATTACAGCAGAATTTACAACCTAAATATCCATCAATATTGGACTAGTTATTAAAATAAATTATGGTACGAAGATGCAAGACAGAGGTGGAGTAGGTGGAAGTTACACTCACTTCCTCCCAAGTCCAAACTGGAATTACAAGTCAATCATAGAAAAATCATCCTGAATAACCAACAGAAGACTAGCTGAATGTAAGTCTTATAACCAAGGAATTAAGGAAGAAACCACATCGAGACTGGTAGGAAGGACAGGGATGTGAAAAGGGCTGGCCCTGCACCCATGGGTGGTGGCTGAAAATCCAGAGGATATCTCAGCTGCAAAGGTTCCCCCTGAGGAGTGTGGGGTCTCAATCCCATGTGGGGCTCCTCAGCCCAGAGCACCAGAGCCTAGAAGAGGAAGTCACATAATATCAGGCTGTGAAAATCAGCAGGAATTCTGTCCACCAGGGAGAGACTAGAGTCCACTAGACACAGGCACCCTCTTAAAGGGCCAGTGCACAAAATCTTGTTTATAGCCACTAACCCTGGGCTCCATTGTAGAGAGGGCGGAGCAGACTACGTTGTGTGAGACAAAACTGGGGTCTGTAGCTCTGGAGAGAGCTGAAGGGAGTGCCACCAGGATTGCTGTGATGAATCATTCTCTCACACCACAGATGCCATCTTTCTTGGGTGGAGCACTCCATTTTTTATGGCATCAGCCTGAGGGAACTCCCTATTGCCCCGTGGAAGAGTCAGCTGCCTAGGCCCGAGATATTGAGGTCCAGGCAGACTTATGGTGTGCCAGGGTGTGAGTTATGTGTCTCTGGAGCAGAGGCCATTCACTTTCCAGAGCCTAATTGGCACCACCCTTCCCCCATGGGCCATCCACTAGCCTCACTCCCCCATCCCCAGTGGCCCTGCCCTGCCAAGCTTGGGCTCTTTAAAAGGTCAAAGCAGAATCAAAGACTGAGTTGTGTGGCTCTAGGAAGGGGATCATTTTTCCCTTGCATACCTGACCATTGCACAACCTTCCCTTCACAGGGTCAAATCTTGGTCTGTTTGGGCCTGATAAACTCTGGCTGGCCTCCCCTTGATGACTCCCTGAGACCCTGCTCCACCACAAATGTTTTCAGGCTGCTGTTAGGTGGCAGTTGGCCTTGGTGTACCCTGAGATATTTGCTGAGTGGCCTCAGACCCAGCACTGGCACTAAGTTTGAATCTGTATAAACCTGGTAAACACCACTTGTCCCTCCTACCTGGTGACTCACTGAGAACATGCCTCATGCAACTAGCATTCTAGTATGCCACCAAAGGCTTTTTTAGTGACTGAGCTTAACAGGAAGCTGGCAAAGGTAGAAATTGGGGTGCTTTGGACCTTTTGTTGATCTGCTCATGACCTTTGTGTTGGTGGAAGCCAGGTTTGGTGTACATTTTGGCCCCTCCCATGTGCAGTCAGGCCCAGCAGAGGCAGCCAAAAACTGTGGATCGCTCTGTAGTTCCAAACAGGTAGCCCAGGGCTGGGCACAGGCAGTGCCTGACATTGACCTGCACCAGATTCCCTCAGGAGAAGTCCCAGAACCAAAACATCCTGTGGCAGTATTAAGACTATATCAGAGCACAATTCAACTAACTCCAAAATTGGCACACCCAAAGGGAGATCTTGGCAGGCACCAGTCTCTGCTGGGTCGAATTCCACTTCATGGGGTCATACAACAGCAGTTCATATACTCTGGTTGGGGTTGATCTTCATAGTCAGCCAGCCCGAAGGCCAAACTGACCCACAGGTGGACTGAGAGAAATCAAGACTCAACTACAACAGGAGGCTTAACATAAACCACACAAAGGACATTCCTGGAGCACCTAGCTTAAGTGATTAGGGAGACAGCTCCACTAAGCCCCTCAAGATACCTATTACATAAGGACACCATACCAAGACTGGGAGACATAGAAGATCTACCTAATACACAGAAACAATTACAGAGAGACAGCAAAAATAAGGAGAAAAAGAAATAAGCCACATATGAAAGAACAAGAGAAATACACAGAAAAATCCTATCTAATAAAGGAGAAGCATGGTAATTGGCGTACGATCGCTACCCTTCCCATTGGCTAATCAGGGGCGATATGCAAATTAACTGCCAGTCAAGATGGCGGTCGGCAGCCAGGCAGCTTAAACTGAACATGAGGCTTGCTTGCTTCAGTGAGGGAGGAAACCAACGTTCCCCGCCTGACTTGCCGGCGTCTGAGCCTGCAGTTTAAGAAATATTGTAACAAATATAGAAGCTAAACAAAACCCCAGAAACCTGCTTTCAGCGAGCCGGGATCTCAGAGCTGGAGTTGATACAGAGTTTCGATTATAGAACCGAAACAAACCAGATACCTGCTTTCAGGAGTGGAGGCCTAAGAGCTGGAGCCAGGCTAAAGGTGGCACAGAATAAAAAAAAAAAAAAAAAAAAAAAAAAGGAGCAGTTGGGAGCTTCAGTCACAGCCTGAAAACAGCCCTCAGCCCCTCACCCAGACTGGCCAGGCACCCCAGTGGGGACCCCCACCGTGCAGGGTGTGTGACCAGCTGCAAACAGCCATCATCCCCTCATCCAGGCTGGCCAGGCACCCCAGTGGGGACCCCCACCCTGATCCAGGACACCCTTCAGGGCAAACCAGACAGCCCCCACCCATGCACCAGGTTTCTATTCTATATAGTAAAAGGGTAATATGCCTCCCAGCACCAGGATCAGCGGAGCCGCGAGGCCTCCCGGCACCAGGATCAGCGTGGCAGGGGGCAGCGCCCAAACCCCCTGATCACCCTGAGGCTCTGTGTGTGACAGGGGGTGGGGCCACAACCTCCCTATCCACCCTGCTCTGTTCCTGACAGGGGAAGGCGCCCCAAACTCCTGATCAGCCCTGCTCTGTGCCTGATAGGGGGGAGCTCCCCAACCCCCTGATCGCCCTGCGGCTCTGTGTGTGACAGGGTGCGGCGCCCCAACCCCCACCCTCCCACGGGCCCTGCTCTGTGTGTGACGGGGTAGAGCCATAACCTCCCCATCGGCCCTGCCCTGAGTGTGACAGTGGCAGCGCCCCAACCCCCTGATCGGCCCTGCTCTATGGGTGACAGGGGGCGGTGCCCCAACTCCCCTATCGGCCCTACTCTGTGAGTGACAGAGGGGAGCTCCTCAACCCCCTGATGGGCCCTGCTCTGTGCGTGACAGGGTACGGAGCCCCAACCCCCCTGATGGGCCCTGCTCTGTGCGTGACAGGGGGAGTGCCCCAACTCCCCTATCGGCCGTACTCTGTGAGTGACAGGGGTGAGCTCCCCAACCCCCTGATGGGCCCTGCTCTATGGGTGACAGGGGGGAGCTCCCCAACCCCCTGATGGGCCCTGCTCTGTGCGTGACAGGGGGCAGCGCCCCAACCCCCTGATGGGCCCTGCTCTGTGCGTGACAGGGTACGGAGCCCCAACCCCCCTGATGGGCCCTGCTCTGTGCGTGACAGGGGGTGGCGCCGCAACGTCCCCATCGACCCTGCCTTGAGTGTGACAGGGGATGGTGCCCCAACCCCCCAATCAGCCCTACCCTGAGCGTGACTGAAGGTGGCATCACAACCTCCCGATTGCCCTGCTCTGTGCATGACAGGGGGCGGCGCCCCAACTCCCCAATCGGCCCTGCTCTGAGCCCGACCAGGGGCTGCACCTAGGGATTGGGCCTGCCCTCTCCCACCCAGGAGCAGGCCTTAGCCAGCAGGTCGTTATCTCCTGAGGGGTCCCAGACTGCGAGAGGGCACAGGCCGGGCTGAGGGACCCCCCCTCCCCGCCAAGTGCACAAATTTTTGTGCACCGGGCCTCTAGTAACTAAATAAAATGGAGCCAACCAATATACCAGATAAAGAGTTAAACAAATGGTTATGAAGATGACCAATGAACTTATGCAAAAATGGATGAAGTGGGGGAGAACGAAAAGAGACAGTAAACATAAAAAAGGACATAATTACCATTAAAAACAGCGAGAAATGAAGAATACAATATTTCAAATAAAGAATACATGAGAAGGAATCAACAGCAGGCTAGATGAAGTAGAGGACTGATTCAGCGATTTGGGAAGACAAGGTAGCATTAAACACCTAACCAGAGCACTGAAAAAAAAAGAAAAGGAATAAAATATATTAGGATAGTTTAAGAAACCTCTGGGATAACACAAAGCATAACAACATTTGCATCATAGAGGTATGAAAAGGAGAAAAGAGAGAGCAAGGAATGTAGAATCTATTTGAAGAAATAATGACAGAAAACTTCCCTAACCTGGTGAAGAAAAAAGACATTCAAGTGCAGGAAGCCCAGAAAGTCCTAAATAAGATGAATACAAAGAGGGCCACACCAAGACATATAATTAAGATGGCAAAAGTTAAAGACAAAGAATCTTAAAAGCATCAAGAGAAAATCAGTTAGTTACCTACAAGGTTGCTCCCGTAAGTCTGTCCACTGATTTCTCAAGAGAAACATTTTATGCCAGAAGGGACTGGCACAAAACATTCAAAGTGATGAAAAACAAGAACCTAGGACCAAGACTATTCTGTCCAGCAAAGCTGTTATAAAAGTATGAATAATAATTGGCAACAAATACATATCAACAATTACTTTAAATGCAAATGGATTAAAAATGCTTTAATCTAAAAACATGTGGATGGCTGAATAAATAACAAAATGACCCTTACATATGCTGTCCATAAGAGACTCACTTCAGATGTAAAGATACACACGAATGTAAAGGGATGGAAAAAAGCACTTCATGAAAATGTAAAAAAAAAAAAAAAAAAGCTGGGGTAGGAATACTTATACCAGGCAAAATGGACATTAAAACAAAAGGCCGTAACAAGACACAAGGAAAGATCAAGCAAGCAATTCCACTTTTGGGTATTTATAAAAAAAACAAAACCAAATCACCAAATCACTAAATTGAAAAGACATACTCATCCCTATGTGTACTGCAGCATTATTTACAATAGCTAAGATAGGGAAGCAATTTAATTATCCATCAATAGATGAATGGATAACTAAGAAGCAGTACATATATACAAGGGAATATGATTCAGCCATAAAGAAGAATGAAATCGTGCCATCTGCAACATGGATAGGCCTAGGGGGTATTGTGCTGAATGAAATAAGTCAGACAGAGAAAGATAAATACCATATGATTTTACTTATATGTTGAATCTAAAGAGCAAAATAAATAAAATAGAAACAGACACAGAGAAAACACTGATGATTGCTAGAGGATTGGGGGACTGGGTGAAAAAGGTGAAGGGATTAAGAAATACAAATTGGGCCTGTTTGGCTCAGTGGATAGAGCGTCAGCCTATGGACTGAAAGGTCCCGGGTTCGATTCCGGTCAAGGGCATGTACCTTGGTTGCGGGCATATCCCCAGTAGATGTGCAGGAGGCAGCTGATCAATGTTTCTCTCTCATCGATGTTTCTAACTCTCTATCTCTCTCCCTTCCTCTTTGTAAAAAATCAATAAAATATATTTTAAAAAAAGAAATACAAATTGGTAGTTACAGAATAGTCATGGGAATGTCAAGTACAGCATAGGATATATAGTCAATAATATTGTAAAAAATATGTATGGTGTAAGATGGGTACTATATTTAAGGGGGTGATCACTTCATAAGTTATATAAATATGTAACCACTGGGTTGTATGCCTGACACTAACATAATATTGTACATCAACTATAATTGAAAAATAAAAATAAAAAACATTAAGTTAAATTAAAATGTCACATAAAAAAAGTGTGGAATCTGCTTTTCCCCTTTGCTTAAAAACCCCCAATAACTTAAATTATATTCTTAGATCATAGTACCTTTTTCAGGGCTGATTTTTACTGATTCTGCTTCCTTCCCACTTGCATGCTTGGAAACTAAAAGAAAAGAGGACAATTTCAATGTGTAAACTATTTAACAAATAGCTTTTGTAAAATAATATTTTATATTAAGACTCTTAAACACATTATTTTCTTCAATTCAGCAAACCAATTTTAGCCTGGCCTCCTATCATTAGAAGACAAAGTATTGAAGCCCAGCTGGAATGTCTCAGTTGGTTGAATATTGTCCCATGCACCAAAAGGTTATAGGTTCGATTCCTGGTCAGGGCACATACCTGGGTTGTGAGTTTGATCCCCAGTTGGGGAGCATATAGAATGCAACTGATCAATATTTTTTTCTCTTTCTCTCTCTCTCCTCCTCTCTCTAAGCATGTCCTCGGGAGAGGATTAAAAAAAAAAAAGAAAATAAGATAAAGTATTCAAAAAACTTTTACTGTAAAAAGAACACTAGGGGGAAATCCATACGAAAAAATACCTAGGAGGAAGCATAAAAAATATCAAGTATTTATTTCTGGTTGGTATTTTCTTCTTTTTTACTTTACTCAAATTAAATATTTCTTTTATTATGAAATAAAACATACTGGAAGTAAGAAGACTGAGCTATTAGTCCTGATTGTGGCAATGACTTATTGTGAAATCTTGCAGAAGTCAACACTTCTTTCTGGACCTCAGCACCCTTATCTATGTAATTAAGGGACTGACTAGATGATTTATTATGTCTCTTCAAACTTTATGTTCAAACACTAACATGCAGTAAACATACATTAATCAGACATATTCCTCTATAAGACATTAGTATTTATGAAAAAGAAGCAAAGGACACAAAATAAGCTCATAAACCTTCCAAATTATGTCTTGGACACAGACTCATCCCTGTCTCCTAAACCTACAAGCCCAGAGACCATTATGGTGGAACAACCAGAACGACTGGTTGTTATGACACGCACTGACCACCAGAGGGCAGATGCTCAACACAGGAGCTGCCCCCGGTGGTCAATGCGCTCCCACAGCAGGAGTGCTGCTCAGCCAGAAGCCGTGTTCACGGCTGAGTGCAGTGGCAGTGGTGGGAGCCTCTCCTGCCTCCGCCCAGCAGCGCTAAGGAGCAGCAAGCCAAGCAGTAAGCCAAGCAGTAAGGAGCAAGCAGGCGGGTGTAAAGGAGCGGTGAGCCAAGTAGTATGTAGCGAGCAGGTGGGTGGTTAGGAGCAAGGAGTCCCGGATTGCAAGAGGGCGCAGGCTGGGCTGAGGAATCTCCCCCACCCCCGCATTAATTTTGTGCATCGGGCCTCTAGTTTAAAATAAGTATTTACTGTTTGAAGAATAGCTATGACCTTCAATAATCAAAGATTCTATTGCCTTCATTGTATTTTTAAATACGCATGAAAATGATCTGATATATTTTAGAAATTTCTGCAACATAAGTGGTAACAAACTGCATTTTCTTTCTAATTCTCCAGTAAATAAGAAATTCCATGCATCAAAACCAAAATGCAGTTTAGTCAGTCAAATATTTATGGAGTACTTAACATGCATTTAACATTGTGCTCAGTACTGGGGTAGCACAAAAGAATCATAAGGTATAATTACCCAAATTTTACTAGTGGTAGCTGGGTAAAGAATATTCAAGCCAGGAAGATCTCTATTGAGTGAGTAATTATCAAACAGATACATTTTTGAACAGATATTTACCATGGAGCTGACTGAAATAAAGTAATTCTTCCTCGGAAAGTTCATCTCCCTTTGAAGGGTCCATTAATTTCACTTCAGTATAAGCTGAAAACAGATTACCCAAATCAAATTTACTAACAATAAAGAACAGAAACAGGTCCTTTAACTTAAATCTGGGGGCAGAGATTTAAGTAAAGGGTTTCTATAAAAGACATACGAAGAAATGTGGAAGTAGTACTACTCTACTGTGTAGCAAGTAACAGGAAATACTTGATCACTTTGAGTTCTATTATTCCTCCTACTTACTTTTTTATAGTTTTCTGAGAGCCATTACAAGTTGAAATACGATAATCTAGCATTTGGAAATCTCTGAAAATGTGACCTCAACTATTTAAAAACATCTTCAAAA
Organism: Myotis daubentonii; assembly: GCF_963259705.1. NCBI lineage: Eukaryota > Metazoa > Chordata > Mammalia > Chiroptera > Vespertilionidae > Myotis > Myotis daubentonii. The sequence goes on from NC_081861.1 coordinate 53,505,864, forward strand.
ATAAGGAAAACATGAAGTTCAGTACTCTAACAGATATGTAATGTTCTTTCTATTTTTGATCCTCCTACTAAAAGCATATTTATTACATGATAATATTAGAAATTTTAATGGCAACTTGACTTAGTAATGAAAGTTCTTCAAAATTAAACTATTTGGTGTTTTGTCTTTTGTTTTTAATGCTGTGCTTGTGATCTGAGTGTGTAAAGAGTTAAAGATGGCTTTTAGATTCTTGGTTTGGTAAAAGCATGGTTTCTGGCTATCCTGGGAAGACTAAACGAGATCCCAAATGTAGCTTTAGACAGTGCTATTTGTTTTTGTGAATAACTATCTTTAGTTGAAAGCCTAAGACTGTTTTACTGTTTTCCAAAATATGGATCAGGCCTGGAAAAGTCAGCCTCTTAAGGTTAGTAGGAAACACTTAAGCAAACTGGAATGGTGTGGTCACATGGAGGCAGTATGGTGGAATAGACAGAAACATGAACTCTGGAGTCAGACCTCCATTTGAATCTCAGCCGTGTGATCTTTGGCAAGTAATTTAATATTTCTGACCCTTAGTCTCCTTATTGTCAAAATTGGAAGTATAATACCACTTTTCAGGAATATTGTGAGAATCAAATATAAGAATGCATGTAAAATAAATGCCTTGACAGAGCAAGTGTTTACTCAATAAATGGTAGCTTTAATTTATTTCCTTTTCCAAATGTTCACTATCACTGCCCTGGTCTCATTTTTCTGAATAATTTGTACTATTTCATAAGTTTGGCAGTTTGTTTAAAGTTAAATTCTACTCTCTAATGACAACAACAATAAAAATTCAACTTTACACCAATATTCAAATGATAGGTTGTTCTTATAGACAAACTATCACTAAATTGATAGGCCACTAACAGGAGGGAAATTTGTGAACCTATAAGTTATACAGATTCTCTTCCATAGATTTCACTGTATTTACATATCAGCAAAGTACTGGTAGTATGATCCATGGGCCACAATAAAGGAATAACCTTATATACTGAATACTGTTATTTGTTAAAATGGAATTATATTTGTAATTATACTTGTTAAAAGGCAGTCAACTCCTAAACATCATTAAAGACTGTTAAACTCTTACCTGGAGGAATATGCAGCTTAAAAAGTAGTTTAAGCTTCTCAGTAAAACTTCCATTGTACATTATGTCTGTTCAATAAAATTTAATTGCAAATAGTCACATATCCAAAGGACATTTAATCAATTCCACCAATAAGATAAATTAAGATACAGATATTAGTCAAGAATTAAAATTCAGAAACCTTCTATTACTTAAGCTAACAGTTAAATAAACACCCAGTCAGCTAGATCCTCTCCTTCTGGTGTGTAAGCAAAATCCACTTTATCAAGTGACAAAATGCTCTTCTGCTGATCTCCCTTCCCCCAAATTCCTCATTTGAGGAGAGAATTCTTCAAGGGACAATCCCTGACAAGAAAGTATGCTGGAGTGCTGTAAAAGAAAGGAATGATAAAACTTGTGGCCTATCTCCAGGTACATGTTTGTTGGATGTTTCTCTACTACTTTCCTTAGCTATGTGGTTGGATTTTTACTGAGGGAGAAAGTCCTCCTGAAGTACCCACGTGCTTGAGTGTAGGAAAATCAGGACATTCTCTTCATGTTAACTCTTAAAACATCCATATCTAACAATTTGCTTTTTTGGAAGGGTAGGCGCAAAATAAGACCGATATACTCAGACTTAGCAACAAACACAGAAAAAAAGTCCAGTCATTGCTAAAGCTGGAGACAATGTAACTCCGGCTGATAAAACTCTGACTAAAGCCCAGCTAGCGTGGCTTAGTGGTTGAACATCGACCTATGGACCAGGAGGTCATGGTTTGATTCTTGGTCAGGGCACATGCCCAGGTTGCGGGCCTGATCCCCAGTGTGGGGCATGCAGAAGGCAGCCAATTAATGATTCTCATCATTGATGTTTCTCTCTCTCCCTCTCCTTTCTTCTCTGAAATCAGTAAAAATGTATTTTTTAAAAATCTGACTAAATTGGCAGTAATAGGTAGTACAAATATTTTTGGGGTCCCTTTACTTTTTGCTTGAAAACAGAAAATTATTCAACATTATCTTACCAATTACAGAAGAGAATTCTTTGAAGTTGATAAGGCAGTCAGAGTTTTCATCCAACAATCGGAATGTCCATAAAGCTAGTGAGTCTCTGTTTGCAGAAGGAGCCCAGGGACTCAACAAGTGATATAACACTCGGAACTGCTGGCAGTCAATCTGATACTGTTCCAAATATGGCAAACTGGGGTCATGGTGCTTCAATACCGGACAACTCAAACACCAATAATAAGAAAAAAACAGCTCTTTCTATTAAAAACAAATAAAAAAGGAAAGTCATTAAAGTAAGCATGCCTGCTAAAATAAAGATAAAAATATTTAAGAGTAGTTGTGGTAAAAAATATATTACAAGACTATTATTTTTCATTTAAAGAAGAACAGTACCTTAAAGATGATATAAAGTTCATCCAATTCATGAAGGCTCAATTTCACATCTTGTGATACAACACGCAACTTTAAAAAGATTAAAAGCAATTTAGAATTTAACACTCCAGTATAGAAATTCTCTTTGAATCCATTTAGAAATCTCTCTCTGCCAGAGTAAAATACTTTCCTTCCAACTTTTAAATGGAGTAACAAAGGTAAATGCACCTAGTTTGCCCTTTAAAAAGGTTGTACATAGAAAACAGTTGAATTCTACTCTGATATGTCCAAAAGTATGAGTCAGTAACTTGGCCATTTAATAAAGCAATATAAACAAATCCATAGCTTTTACATACAGAGCAATAAACAAATTAGAAAATGTAAAGGAAAAAAAATGTCATTCATATTAGCAACAAAACCATCAAGAGCAAAGGAGTAGATAAATCCAACAAGAAACAATTAAGACCTATCTGATGAAAACTATAAATACTTACTAAGGACATTTAAAAAGGCATCATTAAAATGAATATTAAAAACTTTAAAAATATTTTATTAATTTCAGAGAGAAAGGGAGAGGAAGAGATAGAAACATAGATGATGAGAGAGAATCATTGATCAGCTGCCTTCTACACGCTCCACACTGGGGATCAAGTCCGCAACTTGGGCATGTGCCCTGACCAGGAATCGAAGCATGACCTCTTGGTTCATAGGTTGATGCTCAACCACTGAGCCACACCGGCCAGGCCCACTTTTTAATTGGATTGCTTGTTTTTCTTTTGTTGAGCTGTATAAGTACTTTATATATTTTTGAAATTACCCCTTATCAGATATGTTCTCCCATAGAGTGGTCCTCCTTTTCATTTTGATGCTGGTTTCTTTTGCTGTGCAGAAGCTTTTGAATGCATTTTTTTTAAAAAAAAAAATATTTTATTGATTTTTTACAGAGAGGAAGGGAGAGGGATAGAGAGCCAGAAACATCAATGAGAGAGAAACATCAATCAGCTGCCTCCTGCACGCCCCCCACTGGGGATGTGCCCGCAACCAAGGTACATGCCCTTGACCAGAATCGAACCCGGGACCCTTAAGTCTGTAGGCCGACACTCTATCCACTGAGCCAAACCGGTTCTGTTTTTTTTTTTTTTTCTTTCCAAACCAGTTCTGGCTGTGCAGAAGGTTTTATCATCAAGAAATCAACAAACAAGTGCTGGGGAGGATGTGGAGAAAAAGCAACCCTAGTACACTGTTGGTGGGAATGCAGACTGGTACAACCAGTATGGAAAATAGTGTGGAGTTTCCTCAAAAAATTAAAAATGGAACTGTCATTTGACCCAGTGATACGACTTCTACAAATATAACCTAAGAAGCCTGAAACACCAATCAGAAAGAATATATGCACCCCTATGTTCATAGCTGTGTTATTTACAATACCTAAGACCTAGAAATAGCTCAAGTGCCCATCAGTAGATGAACAGATAAAAAACCTGTGGTACATTTACACAATGGAATACTATACAGCTGATATAAAAGAAAGGTCTATTACCCTTTGAGACAACATGGAGGGACCTAGAGACTATTATGCTAAGCCAAATATGCCAGTCAGAGAAAGACAAGTATCATATGATCTCACTTAGATGTGGAATCTAATGAACAAAATAAACTTACAAACAAAATAGATCCAGAGGCATGGAAGCATGCAACAGACTGACTAATCTCAGAGGGAAGGGGGTTGGGAGGCGGGAAGAGATAAACCAAAGAACTTATATGCATATATGCATAACCCATGGACATAGACAATAGTGTGGTGAAGGCCTGGGGAGGGGGCAGGAGTGAGGAGAATGAGGTCCATGGGGGGAAAAAAGGGGAGACATCTATAATCAACAACAAAGATAATTTAAAAAAAAGATATATGAGGCTCTTTAAAGTCAAATAAATTTTAAACTATCCTTAAAAATGAGAGTATTTAAAAATACTGTTTTAGCCCTGGCTGGTTTGGCTCAGTGGATAGAGTGTCGGCCTGCGGACTGAAGGGTCCCAGGTTCGATTTCAGCCAAGGGCACATGCCCAGATTGCAGGCTCAATCCCCAGTAGGGGGCATGCAGGAGGCAGCTGATCAATGATACTCTCTCATCACTGATGTTTCTATCTCTCTCTCCCTCTCCCTTCCTCTCTGAAATCAATAAAAATATATTTTTTAAAAAATACTGCTTTAGACATTTCTCCCTTTATCTTAGTATCCAGGATTAGGGGCATTGACTACTATGTAGGTCAGCTGTTCTTATTGACAAAGCACATCACAAATACGTTATGCTTAAATGCCTATATCATAGTACTCACTATTGAAGGTCAAATAATACAAAACATGTTAGTGAAACCAATATAATGAACTGGGTGAAAAAGGTGAAGAGATTGAAAAGTACAGCTTAGTAGTTACAAAATAGTCATGGGGATGTAAAGTACAGTATAGGGACTATAGTCAACAATACTCTAATAACTATGAATGGGTACTGTAAATATTGGGGGAAACATTTTGTAAAGTATGATTGTCTAACCACTATGCTGTACACCTACAACTAATACAAATCATATTAAATGTAAATTGTGATTAAATAAAATAAAGAAAGCAATTCCCCCAAAAGAAAATAACTTATTTCCTCTCAAAAATTTATAAGCTAAGCAGTAGCAAGAACCTACCTAAAAGTTTAGTTTCTCTCATTTTCTTTACATAGAATAATTTTTAAAAGGAAATTGAAGAAAAAACTGTCACTCCAACTGGTATCCCCCATTGGGTAGTGGGTACTCACCACATTCTGCTTTGTTGTTTCCTCTAGAGTCTGTATTACATACAACCTATTTCGACAGCGCATGCTGTGTATATCTTCACAACGAATATTACCATATTTCTGCAAGAAATATGATTTTGGTAAACACTCATTCATAATAAACATCCACTTCTCTTACAACTGAATTTCATCAGATTCAATTCCCAGAGGCTTTCATTCTATTTCTAGCTACTTTCTTAACTTGTTCAGTGATTATGCAAATTTTCACCTCCACATTTCATTTTCTCTACATATTCACTGGAGAGAATTCCATCTACTATGTGTCAAGAATAAGTACAAGAACATTAGTATAATTCTTAGTCTCTAAGAAGAGAATAATTTTCTCCTTTTTATATAGTGACAGATATTTAAAAGTGGTAATTATTTGTGAAAGCAAGTGATAGTTTCATTTAATGAAAAGCAAATGGAAGGAGAGGAGGCTGCATAACCTAGGAACAGTTCACAGAATTCATTGTTAAAGTGAAGTCGTATTTTAAAATTATATCTTTACTTGTATTATTACCTTACTCTTAATATACCACTAGAGACATAACTATAGTATCCATTATTTTAAATATGCTATGCAATTATATATTTATATTAGAAACTTACCTCATTTGACTCTCTAATCAAATCTGTAATATCCACTCTAATATGACTGCTTTTTTCATCACTCACATTTGAACCCTGCTGAACACTTGAAGGCAATGGGCTATCCTTATTAGTGATACTGTCAAAGAACCTATCCAAAAGTGATAGTAATACAAGAATTAGTAGAAGTAAAATACAGAGAAATGACAGCTAAATTCTCCATAGTTAGTCAGAGGTTAATGTCAACTGAGAGGACAAGGGACAGTTTTATGAAGAAGTAAAATTTGAAGATGGTTTGGAATTAGGAAGACATAGGAATGGGGAATGGGATGGCGAAGTAATTATTTCAGAGGTGGGGAGTAGAACATGATGAAAACAAACAGGCTCAGAGTAACCTGAGAGTACTCAGAAAATACCACATAGCCCAGTAAGGATGGGATATAGGGTATGTAGAGGCATGTAAGGAGAAATAAGTTAAGAATAGGTACATCAAAGCCTTAACATAGTGAGTTCTAAATGTTAGAATGGGGTATTTATATTTCATGGGTATATAATGGGATTTGGTGCACCATTACAACAGTTACCCAATGAAATATTCATTCATTTAACATATACATACCTAGTGTATATGCAAACACACACATACACACACCCCACAGTGTTTTAACACAAAACAGCATTCAAAGAAAAGACAATAGGAAAATAAAGCTCAGTCTACCACTTAGAAAACAGAACAATTTTCCTCAGTGGATATTTAACATTATCAACTACCCATTCCCCTTCAAATTACTTTTACCCAGTGACACTTTATAGTTTAAACTGGGACTATGAAAATCCCAGAATAACAAATCAACAATATTAGTGGCTTACTTCAAAGTGATTTACTTTTGTTATATTCTAAGTGGAAACAGAGGAGTGGATTTTAGGAGTAGCTTTCTCATTCAACTAGCTTTGTGACTTTGGGCAAATTGCTTCAAGTTTCTAGGCTTAGGTTCCTCACCTATAAAGGAATTAAACAACATAATCTCTAAGGGGCTCTCCAGATTTAAATGTTATGGTTCTTATAGTACCTGTTTAAAGCTGTCACAGCTTCAGCATCATCTTTACATGCCAGCAGTTTGTCTAAATTATAGTCAAGTATTGCCAATCCTAGTTGTAAAATGGCCTTTATTCCATCATAGAAGAAACAGTCCACCACATTCACTGCACTTTCAATAGGTAGTACACTAATAAAAAGTGTGAGGAACCATGAGAGAGAAACTGAAGAAAAGAATGTCATATCAGTCATGTGTTCTGTTAGCTGGGGAAGGTGATCCCTGATAAGTTCTTCAAAGACCGCCTGATCTACCAAGGCACCTGGAGAACATAAAAAGAAGTTTAAAAATGAATACCTTTCAAAAGGATTTGTTACCAATACTTCCCACGTCTATTAGTATTCTGATAAACCTCATTTTTCTTCCTTAAATTATGAACTTCGTCAGTGCCTTTTCTATATTTTACAAATCTCTTTATCTATTAATAGAGTGTCTTGCATCAAAAAACACTTGAGAAACTCAGTTCAAATTCATTTGAACAATTATTTATTGAATTGTTACTATGCACAAAAACCTGTAATACACCAATTAATGAAATGGTCTCAACTTCAATAAGCTTAATATCTAGTAGAACTTAAGATAAATACACAAATAACTAAAATGAAAGACCATGCAATCAATGATCTAGCCATGATTCTGAAGGTTTCTGAGAGTACAAGGGAGAGACCATCTATGGTTTTAAGGCAGGGGAATCATAGATCTATAAATATTTGATTACTGAAGAAAATATTATACAATTAAGAAACCAAAAACTTGGTCTTTCTTTCAAACCTTTCAAATATCTATAAAATTCACATAAATGTGGAGATTTTAAGCTGACTAAAACCTCTTATCAAGAAACTATTAAAAATTATACAGCAGCTCTTGATGCTTTAGATCATCATTGTTTTAGAAATACAGAGAGAGTAAACTTAAAATTTCTATTTTATTAAGAAACAGACCAGGTACTTTTTTAAAGCAACGTAGTAAACAATCTTCCCAATTATTATTCAGTGTAAAAAATTCTTTACTTGAGCGTGCCTATGAATGTGACATATTCATATTGCTTGCATTTTGTATATTCTAAAACCTAATTGATCTGTTCTTCCATTTAATAATTGGATAGACAAGAGGCATATAAATTGTTTAGAAAAGAAATATGTGTTTTTTTCATGTGGTTTTTGTTTTTTACCAATGATTCGACGATTAAAATAATCAGGCAACATTCGTTCACATACAGCAACCAGAAGCCAAAATGCTTCTTCCTCTTTTGCATACAGAAGCAACACTGAAGTCAAAATGTTCATTGCCTAAAATTCATAAAGAAATGAAAAACAGTCACTTAGATGATTCATTCATTTAAACTACTTCTCAAAAGAATTCTGTATTGCTAAGTTTCAATGAATAAATAGAATTGATATGTAATCCTTATGGGTACTCCACCCATGATGAATGAATCTGTGGCAGAGAGAGCTAGCTATCAACCATAATCCATACCCCCTTCTTCCATAGTGTCTGTGCTCAGCAGCACAACATTCTGCAGACTTCTTTGTAAATAGGTATGACCAAGAGACAAGATCCTCCAATAGAATGTAGGTGAGACATCAAAATTACAACTAAATTACAGAACAACCATCATTCAGAACCATCTGAAATCTGGCTGAATGGAGGTCATACAACTAGGGAATTAAAAAAGAAGACATATCGAGATTGGTGGAGGGGTGGAGACATGGAACAGGCTGGCCCCACACCCATGTGTGTTGGATAAAAACTGGGAGGGATATCTCAGCTGCAGAGATGCCCCCTGAGGTACAAGGGGTTCTATCCCCACACTAGACCCTGAGCCCAAGGTTCCAGCACCAGAAGAGAAGTCCCCACATCTTCTGGCTGCAAAAATAGTAATGGAGATTGAGGCTGAGGGAGACAGGGCATGGGGGGGGTTAGGGGGGGAGCTGCTGAGTCCCAGCTAGTTCCTCTTGAGCACAGACTTAATTGGACTCACTCCCTTTGAGCTCCAGCACTGGGGCAGCAACTCAAAAAGTATCCAAGCCTGGCTGGTGTGGCTCAGTGGTTGAGTGTTGAGCAATTTCTGGTTTGATTCCTGGTGAGGGCACATGCCTGGGTTGCAAGCTTGATCTCCAGTAGGGGGTGTGCAGGAGGCAGCCGATCAATGTTTCTCATCAATGTTTCTATCTTTCTCCCTTGCCCTTCCTTTCTCTCTCTAATAAATAAAAACATAATTTTTTAAAAAGGCATCCAAGACATACGAGTAAGAACTGGATTGTTCGACATCAAGGCAGAGCTGGGGAGGGGGCACAGCTTTCTCAGACAGAAGTGCTTGCAGAGGCCACTATTCCTTTGATGAGCCCCCACCCCTACAGAGTCAGCAGGCCCACACCAAGAAACATCATAATTAAAATATAAAAGTTTAAAGACAAAGAGAGAACCATATCTGAGACTCCATTAACCTGGATCACACTGTTTGCCCCACCCTGATGCCCCACCCTACCCCAACCAACTTTCCGGCCCACCCAAGGGGTTTCTAGTGGTTTTTCCATACAATTGGCCTGTCTTGGCTCATGCTTCAGGTTTGCCTAAAATCTCTCAAATAAGCAAGCATCTGACCTTGTTTTGCCCCATATCTCTTGCTAAATGGCCCCAGGACTGGCACTAGTAGCAGCTGGCCTTGGTTAGCAGCTTGGCCTCACTTGGGCACCTCTAAGCCTAGCACAGTGCTGATGGATTTGTAGCTCATGTGGGTGGCCTCGGGCAGAACACAGGAAGCAGCTGAACTCAGCCTGTACCTCCTTGGAGGCCCCAGAGCTGGCACCCATTGAACAGCTTCAGACCATGTCGAAGAACCACACAACCACCTCCACAAGTGACACACTCAAGGAGTGAACTCAGCGGCCACTAGAGCCCAGCTGAAGTAATCCCTACTCTATGAAGTGGGTCCCTGCAGAGCTGATCCTCTAAGGTATTCGGTAGTCAGTGGTTGCAGCAAGTCCTTACAGCTAATTGGCCTAGAGGTAAATCCTCCCCTCCCCCCCTCCACACTGACGTGCCAACAGCCATCATGGCTCAACTACAACATGAGGGTATATACAGCCCAAGGGGAGTATGCCTTGAGTAATCAGCTTGAGTGATTGGGGTGGCTGTGCTATTGGACTCTGCAGAACCCCTACCACATCAGACCACTCTGCCAAGCCTGGGAGACACAGCACCTCTACCTAATACAAAGAAACAACTACAGGGAGGCTGCCAAAATGAGGAGACAAAGAAACATGTCCTAAATGAAAGAACAGAACAAAGCTCCAGAAAAAGAAATAAACAAAATAGAGACAAGCAATACACCAGATACAGAGTTCAAAACACTGGTTATAAGGATGCTCCATGATCTAAGAACTTCAGCAGCATAAAAAAGGAGCAGTCAGAAATGAAGGATACACTAACTGAAATAAAGAATAATTTACAGGGAATTAACAGTAGAGTACATGAAACTGAGAATCAAATCAGGGATTTGGAATATAAGGAAGCAAAACATGCCCAATCAAAATAGCGAAAAGAAAAAAGAATTAAAAAAAATAAGTATAGTGTAAGGAACCTGTGGGACAACTTCAAGAGTACCAAATTACATACCATGGAGGTACCAGAAAGAGAAGAGAGCAAAAAAATTGAAAACCTATTTGAAAAAAATAATGACGGAAAACGTCCCTATATTGAAGGAAATATACATACAAGTCCAGGAAGCACAGAGTCCCAAAGATGAACCCAAAGAGGCCCAGACTAAGAAACATCATAATTAAAATACAAAAGTTTAAAGATAAAGAGAGAATCTTAAAACCAGCAAGAGAAAAGCAGTTTATTACCTACAAGGGAGCTCCCATAAAAATGTCAGCTCATATCTCAACAGAAATGTTACAGGCCAGAAGGGATTGGCATGAAATTTTCAAAGTGATGAAAAGCAAGGGCTTAAAACCAAGATTACACTACCCAGCAATGCTATCATTTATAATCGAAGGACAGATAAAGAGCTTCCTAGATAAGAAAAAACTAAAGGGGTTCATCACCAGCAAACCAGAATTATATGAAAGATTAAAGCAGCGGTTCTCAACCTGTGGGTCGCGACCCCTTTGGGGGTCGAATGACTCTTTCACAGGGGTCACCTAAATACATCCTGTATATCAGATATTTACATTATGATTCATAACAGTAGCAAAATTACAGTTATTAAGTAGCAACAAAAATAATTTTATGGTTGGGGTCACCACAACATGAGGAACTGTATTAAAGGGTCACGGCATTAGGAAGGTTGAGAACCACTGGATTAAAGGGTCTTCTTTAAGAAAAAAAAGATAAAAAATATGAATGATCAAACAGCAATAAAGACATATCTATCAACATTGGAATAGAAAAAACAAATTATACAAACAAGCAGAACAAAAACAGACTCATAGATACAGAGAACATTTTGATGGCTGCCAGATGGGAGGGGGTTTGGGGTATGGATGGAAAAAGTGAAGGGATTAAGGAGTTCAAATTGGGAGATTTCAAGATGGTGGCTGGGAGGATGGCAGTGAGGGAGAGAGTGTGAGTGAGTGAGGGAGCAAAAGGGGAGTGTGTGGACATGGTTTGTGTGTGTGTGTGTGTGTGTGTGTGTGTGTGTGTGTGTCACTGAGGGACAGCTAGATCTCACAGGACCTATGGAGGCTGGAGGAATGGGATCACATAGCCTGGCAGTCTCTGTGATTGCTGTAATTTCTCCTGGAACACTGGCTCTGCTGCAGAGGCAGTGACATCTTGAAGGGGAGAGCTGCTGTGACTGGGATGCAAATCAAAACAACATTGATGTACCATCTCTCACCTGTCAGAATGGCTATCATCAACAAATCAACATATAACAAGTGCTGGAGAGGATGCGGAGAAAAAGAACCCCTCTTGCACTGCTGGTGGGAAGGCAGACAGGTGTAGCCACTGTGGAAAACAGTATGGCGTTTTCTCAAAAAATAAAAAATGGAACTTCCATTTGACCCATTAATCCCACTTCTACCAATATATCCCAAGAAAACAGAAACACCAATCAGAAAGGATATATGCACTCCTATGTTAATAGCAGCACAATTCATAATAGCTAAGATTTGGAAACAGCTTATGTGCCCATCAGCAGATGCGTGGAGAGAAAAATGTGGTACATCTATACAATGGAATACTATGCTGCTCTAAAAAAGAAGGAATTCTTACCATTTGCAACAGCATGGATGGAACTGGAAAGCATTATGCTAAGCAAAATAAGCCAGTCAGAGAAAGATAAATATCACATGGTCTCACTCATTTGTGGAATATAATGAACAACATAAACTGATGAACAAAAATAGAACCAGAGTCATAGAGGCACCAAATAGCCTGTCCAATCTATGAGGGAAGGCAGGGGTGAGGGGGTTAAGAGATCAACCAAAGGACTTGTAGACATGCACATGAGCATAACCAATGGACACAGACAGGGAGGCGGGGGAGTGAGGGGATGTGCTGGGGGGTGGAGGCAGATGGAGAGAGGTCAATGGGGGGAAAAGCAGGTTTATGTAGTACTTTAAACAATAAAGAATTTAAATTTAAAAAAATAAGTACAAATTGGTTGTCACAGAATAGTTGTGGGGATGTAAAGTACAGCATAGGGAATATAGTCAATACTATTCCAATAACTATGTATGGTGACAGATGAGTGTGAGATTTATAAGGATGATCACTTAGTAAGTTATGTAATATGTATGTCAACTATAATTAAAAAATAAAAAAAAAGAATGTAGGTGAAATGAGGTATGCACTTTCCAGGCCTAGATAGAATCTCCCACAATTTTGTCTCCATACTTTCTCCTCTTTCCTCTGAGTAGTAATAGCAATAAAAGAGCACCTTGGAAGCCATGTTTTAAAGATTATCAAGCCTGCTACTAGCTTAAGTCCTTGAATAATCTCATGGAGAGCTGCCTACTGACTTAAAAACCCACTCATCTCTGTTTATTCCTTTAAGTAAACTTTTATGTTTAGAGATATTACCTGTTTGAAATTATTTGTGTCACTGTCTAACATATCCTAATAAATATGGTGTGCTCCTAAAGGATTTTTTCCTATGATTATGCAACTGCCTACAAAATAAAATTCAAACTCCTGACCAATCCTAAGGTACTTTAGTAATTATTTTTCTCCAGTCACTTTGCTTCATTCATCATACTTTCACTAAACAGAACAGGGTCTTATATACATTTCACATTTACCTTTATATGTGCTTGTTTAGACTGATCCCTTCATCTGCTATGTTCTTTCATTCCATCTCCATAGAACTAAAATTCATAATTTTCAAGACCTACAAATGCTACCTGTTCCATGAAACCTTCTCTGATTCCTCTAGATCAGGGTGGGGAACATCTGGCCCCCCAGACCATATAAGGCTCACGAAATAATTTGGCTTGGCCCTGCCAAGGCATTAGGGGTGAGTTAAACATTTGACCACATATAGCAGGCTAATTTTTAAAAATATATTTTTAGTGATTTCAGAGAGGAAGGGAGAGGGAGAGAGAGATAGAAACATCAATGATAAGAGAGAATCATTGATCGGCTGCCTCTTGCACACCCCCTACTGGGGATCTAGCCCGCAACTCAGGCATGTGCCCTGACCAGGAATCGAACCATGACCTCCTGGTTCATAGGTTGACACTCAACCACTGAGCCAGCCAGTCAAGCAGCAGGCTAATTTTTAAGTTGATAATTTTGTATGGCCCTCGAATGAGGTCATAAATATCCAAATGGCCCTTGGCAAACAAAGAAAAGGTTCCCCACCCCTGCTCTAGATGAAAATAATTTTCCTTATTTTAAATCCTGCCAGGACTTTATATTTCTCTAACAATCTTCCTCATTTTTTTTTCGTTTGCCAACAAGTATGTTTTAATACCTACTAGTCTATATACTTTTAAGGGCAAGATTTTTATCTGATTCATCTTTATATAGTCTTTGGCACCTAAACTATATATATATATATATATATATATATATATATATATATATATATATATATTTTATATTGAACACATAAAAGGAAGTATATTTAAAAAAATTGGTCAAACTGTCCTGTTAGTTAGCATTTTAAAGGAATTTACAGGGCTGTTATAGATTATTCTTTTGGAATAATTCAGTTTATAGCAAATGCCTAAACTGGTTTCTTCATTGCACATTATATTCTCTTAAAATGGGTGCTTTTAAAACAATTAAATACATTTTAAAAATCCTCATTTCTTTGCTTAATTAAAATGTTAATACTCTCAGACAACACAGATCTGAAATGGTGAAACAAGCAATTCCCCCTCCCACCTTACAACAAATTAAACTGAGACAAAATTACAAACACATTTCACTATATGATTATTATTAACAAAAATCAGTTTTGTTTTTGTTGTTGTTTTTTTTTAATAAAGATGCCCAAAATGCAAGGGATGTGCATAGGTTTTACAACTTAGTCATAATAGCATGTTATTCTTATTTCCTGGGTGTGCCCTGTGAACGGAATGTACTTGGCTGTAATTACAGATCGTTTTGTCCAACACAGACACGAAACTATATTTTTTAAAGAGCAGGGATTCAGTAAACATTGGTTAAATATAAAAACAAATTAATAAAATGTCAATAATCCTAAATATTATCACTATCATTCTACTTAGATTAATAATATGCACTATTAATTAAAACTCAACCTCTGTACTTTTCAAACTATTTGAGTTGGATTTGATGTGATTTTTATCACTTGGAACATTAACACAGTTTTGTTCATAACAAAGTCATACCTGGCAGTATCCAATTTTGGGATTCCTGTATGCATAAGCAGTGAGTACTCGCCTCAGAGCAGATATGCCAGTGTCACTCTGAAAGGCTGGGTGCTCAGGCAGGGAGCGACGTAAATCACGTTCAATTTCTTCAGTAGCCAAATTGCAGGTCCCTAAGGACTGTTCAACCACTTTAGCATAATAGCCAGGATGAGCAGCCATATCATTAACAGCGCCTGTAAAGATGATTACATTAACACACAAAAGAAGAGGAATGTATTTAAACTACTTCTTGCATATATACATGAAGAATTGGAATACCTTTAAATTTAGCTTTATGCTCAAGTGATATCTGAGTACAAACGAAAGAAAAACCTTCACCCTAGAATCTATAACATGAGTACAACACCAATCTTATCCAACAGAATAACATTTTCATGAACCGTTTTTCCTCTTAACTTTCCTTTGACACTAGAGATAGAGATCCCTCTGACCAATTAGCTATAACTTGCCTAATTAAATAATCTGCTTAGACAATGGATGTGTTCATATATCAGTAAGTACACAAAACTAACATTCCTTCTGTGATTAGTCTGGATTCATGATGAATGACTTTATCCTAGCCATCTTTGCAATTATTTTTAGGTAGCTTGGTGCATAAGTCCTAGAAGGGGCATAATTAATGTCTGCTAAATAAATAAATGTAATACCTGAAAAAAGCATCCAGAGCTCTCCTCTTAAGGTCTCTGGAATCCCTCTTATAACCAGATCTCGAGTCTTTTTAGTCCGAAACATGGTAACACCACGCCCACATTCTGAAAATAGGATGTTCCATGACTGTTCCTTCATCTTTTCTTTCAACTATAACAACAACAAAAAATCTAAGCAACTAAACATAATGAGACATTAACTTCTTTCAAATAAATTGATAGCTCTCATCATCATGAAATAATACGTTTGGAAATCAAGATTATAGAAACTCAAAATCAGTATTCAGATGGGCCCCAAACTGGTCTACTGTCATCACAAAAATCTTTTAAATCCATGTGAGCATAACAGATTTAATTTACTATTTTAATGCTTAGCTAAACTCATATAAAATGGGAATATCAATACTTTTAGGAGGTAAAGGTTTGAACCATCAATCTCCCCAAATAACCTTGATTAGGACTGATTATTAGAAATATGTACAATTAAAGCCCAATGTTCAACTTTTATCCTTTATCTTAATTCATGGTAACAGTCCTTTTGTGTAATGGAACCAAACAAGTTACATAGAAGTACCTGCTGGAAAACCTTTTCAAGCTCCAAAAGAGTGTTCAATTGTGGTACCTTCTAGTCCAGTGGTCGCCAACCAGTGGTCCGTAGACCACTGGTGGTCTCTGAGGTCCAAAAGGTTGGCGACCACTGTTCTGTTCTAAGATTTTTATTTTTAATCAAGTGTTTCAGTCCATAGTAATAAATATTTTGTTTCTGTACCATTTTGGAATTAAGAGTCTCCATATTCTGAGGGTGATATACTGTCATTAAAGCTTCGGTGTTCACAGTTTCACTGTATTCCCTTTGACATGGCAAAGATTGTACCTCAATATTATCAGATGGATCTGTAGAATGAGAACTAATAGGAACCTGAAAAAGAAAGAATGTAACTGTCCCAAATGTATGCTTACTAGTTTTTGCAAAAAGAAAAAGTGATGTTGTATCTATCATTTATAAACCACAATTTATATGCATAATAAATATTTCAAAAGCAATATTTCAAGGAGACCAGGAGACATTGTTTTTCTATCAAAACTAGAGACACAACAAATTACTATCTGTAACAGAAAACTCAGGACCTAAGTGAACCAAACCACTCCCCTACAACAGCAATAAAATACTCGCAAAACATTGGGAGAAAAACAACACACAGAACATAGGAAATTAACCAAAGCCACAGAACGAATGGAAAAGCATCAATTGAAGTAAAACAAATGAATATCAACAAGAACACTCCAGGCTGTGAAATTTTAATTTGGGGCTATTCCTATCTGCTACCCTCTCAAGCACAGAGGTGTGGTAGCCATGAAAGCCAGCATCATCATAGCCAAGGATGTTTCATTGGAGCTTCACTAAAATTCCCATCCCTTGGACACAGTCAGTATTTTGACCAGCGGTTCTCAACCTGTGGGCCGCGACCATCGGAAAACACATATAGCATATCAGATATTTACATTACGATTCATAACAGTAGCAAAATTACAGTTATGAAGTAGCAATGAAAATAATTTTATGGTTGGGGGTCACCACAACATGAGGAACTGTTTTGAAGGATCACAGCATTAGGAAGGTTGAGAACCACTGATTTTGACCAAAGTATCACCTCCCTGGAAAATCTCCATTTCCAGGGTGTTATCATTTCATTTGATTCAGACCTCAGCTCTGTTAGGAAAAAAACGTAGCAATATGCTAATTACATCACAACTGTCTAAACCTAATTATGTATGTGGAAAACAAAAGCCTGGCTAGAAACTTAAAAGGAAGGCCTGGAGAATTAGATGGCCATAAGGAACTTTGAAAGGTTCGAACATATTCTTGGGGATCTAAATGTATACGTGCATGTGCAGGACTATGAACCTGCCCAAGAAAAGAAAGAGACAGAAGAAAAGATCCCAGTCACTCAACTCTGGCTGACTTTGGAAGTAAGAAATGAAAGCTAAGACTGATTTATAAGTTTATACCCAAAAGTTTGAGGTATATCTTCACACAAAGATCCCCTTGGCAAAAGGTGGTAAACTTAATGGTTTAAGGCATTTAAAGAAATCTTCTGATCTATCCTTCACTGACCACCAATTTATACTGACCCAGTGGCTGATCCAAGCAACCCAGGCTTAAAAATAAAAATAAGAAATATGAACAACAACAAAAAAAGCAAACCATTAAAAATGTCCCTGAGGAGCCCAGTTTTTGGATTTTGTAAACTAAAAATGTAAAGCAGCTATTATAAATAGATTCAAAGAACTAAAGGAAACTTAAAAAAAAATAAAGAATTCAGTTAAAAAGTGGGCAAAACATGCCCTGGCCAGGTAGCTCAGGTGCTTATAACATCATCCCGATATGCCAAAGTTGAGGGTTCGATTCCTAGTCAGGGCACATACAAAAATCAACCAATGAATGCATAAATAAGTGGAACAACAAATGGATGTTTCTCTATCTCTCTCTTCCACTCTCTCTAAAAATCAATTTTAAAAAAAATGTAAAAAAGATTATTTATTAAAAATACAGAGAGATAAAATGGATACATATGTAATACCCTTTGTAATACTTTAAGCAATAAAAAAAAATAAAAAATAAAAATAAAAATACAGAGAGATCCAAGATGGCAGTGGATTAGTTGGAAGCTATACTAACCTCCTCCCAAGACCAAACTGGAATTACAACTAAATAATACAAAAATCATCCTGAATAACCAACTGAAGACTAGCTGGAGAGAAGCCTTATTAATCAAGGACTTATAGAGGTAGCCATATTGAGACTGGTAGGAAGTATGGAGGCATGAGAGGCCTGGCTGGGCTCCTATGGGGATATCTCAATTGTTGGGGGTTCCCCCTGAAAAGTTTGGGGTCTAAACCCCAAGACAGGTTCCCAAGCCTAGAGCACCAGAACCAGAAATGGTGCTCACTTAAAACATCCTGCTATGAAAAGCAGCATGATCTCTGTTTGCCAGGGCATCCTCTTAAAGGGCCAACAGAAAAAAATTTATTTACAGCCACTCATATCAAGCAACTTCCCTGACCATAATGCTCTGAAACTAGAAATCAATCACAAGAAGAAAACTGAAAAAACACACAAAAATATGGAGGCTAAGTAACATGTAACTATACAATGAATGAGTTAGCAATGAGATCAAGGAAGAAACCAAAAGATACCTTGAAACGAATGAAAATGAGAACACACAACCCAAAATCTGTGGGATACATGGAAAGCAGTCCTTAGGGGGAAAATCATAGCATTACAGGCCTATCTCAAGAAAGAAGAAAAAGGTCAAATAAACATTCTAACTTTACACTTAAAGGTATTAGGAAAAGAACAACAAAGAAAGCCTAAAGTGAGTAGGAGGAAGAAAAAAGAAAATAATAAAGTTCAGAGCAGAAATAAAAGGAGTAAAAACAAAAACAATAAAAAAGATCAATGAAACCAAGATCTAGTTGTTTGATAAGATAAACAATGACAAACCTTTAACCAGACTCATCAAGAAAAAAGACAAAGGATCCAAATAAATAATATAAAAAATGAAAGAACAACTGAAACCAAAGAAATAGAAAGGACTGTAAGAAAACTACTTTTTTTAATCCTCACCCGAGGATGTTTTTCTATTGATCTTTTAGAGAGAGTGGTAGAAAACATTATAAACAACTATGCCAACAAATTTATATGGAACCACAAAAGACCCCCTATAGCAGCGGTTCAAAACCTGTGGGTCGCGACCCTTTGGGGGTCGAACGACCTTTTCACAGGGGTCGCCTAAGACCATCGGAAAACACATATATAATTACATATTGTTTTTGTGATTAATCACTATGCTTTAATTATGTTTAATTTGTAACAATGAAAATACAACCTGCATATCAGATATTTACATTACGATTCATAACAGTAGCAAAATTACAGTTATGAAGTAGCAACGAAAATGATTTTATGGTTGGGGGTCACCACAACATGAGGAACTGTATTAAAGGGTCACGGCAATAGGAAGGTTGAGAACCACTGCTCTATAGCAACAGTGACCTTGAGAAAGAACAAAGTTGTAGGTATCATGTTACCTAATATCAAACTATACTACAAGACCATAGTAATCAAACCAGCATGGTAATGGCAAAAAACAGACACATAGATCAATTGCACAGAATAAAGAGCCCAGAAATAAATGCCTTTATAGTCAATATTTGACAAAGGGGGCAAAAACATACAATGGGGTAAAGATAGTCTATTAAATAAATCGTGTTAGGAAAGTTGGACCGATACATGCAAAAAATGAAACTAGACCACTCTCTTACACCACACAGAAGAATAAACTCAAAATAGATTAATTTAAGACTCAAAACCGTAAAACTCCCGGGAGAAAACACAAGACAGGAAAATCACTGACATTTCTCTTAGAAGTATTTTTCTTTTGTAATGTATCTCCTCTGCTATGGAAACAAAGAAAAATTATGAACAAATAGGACTACATCAAACTAAAAAGTTTTTGCATAACAAAGGAACTCATCAACAAAACAAAAATACAACCTACTGAATGAGGAAAGGTATTTGTCAATGATACAACTGATAAGGGGTTAATATCCAAAATTTATAAAGAACTCAGACAACTCAACAGCAAAAAACACAGACAATCCAATTAAAACATGGGCCTGGCTGGGTGGCTTGTTGGTTGGAGCAATGTCTCATACACCAAAAGGTGGCAGGTTCAATTTCCAGCCAGGGCACATACCTAGGTTGTTGGTTCAATCCCAGGTCAGGCTGCATATGGGAGACAGCCAATTGATGTGTCTGTCTGTCTGTCTCTCTCTCTCTCTCTTCAATAAAGAATATATCTTCAGGTGAGGATTAAAAAACAAAGGACAGAGGAACTAAATAGACATTTATCCAAAGAAGATATACAGATGGCCATTCAACATATAAAAAGATGCTGAACACCACTAATCATCAGAGAAATACAAATTAAAACCACAATGAGATACCACCTGTCAGAATCGCTATTATCAATAAATCAACACACAAGTTTTGGTGATAATGTGAAGAAAAGGGAAGCCTAATGCATTGTTGGTGGTATTTCAGATTGGTGCAGCCACTGTGGAAAACGGCATGGAGTTACCTCAGAAAATAAAAAACGTAAAGTATATATGCAACCCTATGCTCATTGCAGCACTGTTTACAATAGTCAAAAAATGGAAGTGACCCAAGTGTCATCAATAGAGGAATGGATAAGAAAATTGTGATACATATCCTATATAATAAAAGGCTAATATGCAAATTGACTGAACGGTGGAACAATCAGTCACAATGATACACACTGACCACCAGGCAGCAGACGCTCAACACAGGAGCAGCACCCTGGTGGTCAGTGTGCTCCCACAGGGGGAGCACTGCTCAGCCAGAAGCCGGGCTCAAGCCTAAGCCATCAGTTGGACATCCCACGAGGGCTACCAGACTGTGAGAGGGCACAGGCCAGGCTGAGGGACCGCCCCACAGAGTGCACAAATTTCGTGCACCAGGCAACAAATGGATGTTTCTCTATCTCTCTCTTCCACTTTCTCTAAAATCAATTTTAAAAAATGAAAAAAATGTAGTTAGTGTAGCTTCCAACTAATTCACTGCCATTTTGGATCTCTCTTTATTTTTAATTTACATACACGCACACATACACACACACAATGGAATATTACTTGGCCATAAAAATGAATGAAATCTTATAATTTGCAACAGCATCGATGGACCTAGAGGGTATTATGCTAAGTGAAATAAGTCCTTCAGGGAAAGAAAAATACCACATGATTTCACTTATATGTGAAATCTAAAGAAAGAGAAAACAAAATTGAAAAAGATGAAGAGATTGCGAAGTACAAATTGATAGTTACAAAATAATCATGGGGATATAAAATACAGCATAGAGAATATAGTCAATAATATTGTAATAACTATGTATGGTGCCAGGTGAAAAGATCAAGAGGTACAAATTGGGCCCAGGCAGTGTTGCTCAGTGGTTGAGCATCACCTATGAACCGGGAAGTCACGGTTCGATTCCTGGTCAGGGCACATGCCTAGGGTTGTGGGCTTATCCCCAATGGAGGGTGTGCAGGAGGCAACCAGTCTATGATTCTTTCTCATCATTGATGTTTCTATCTCTCTCTCCCTCTCCCTTTCTCTCTGAAATCAATAAAAAGGTATTTTCAAAAAGAAGTAAAAATTGGTAGTTACAAAATAATCATAGGGCCCTAGCTGATTCTCAGTGGTTAGAACATCACAGGTTCGATTTCAGTCAAGGGCATATACTTCGGTTACAAGCTTGATCCCTAGCGTTGGTCGGGGTGATTGTGGGAGGCAATCAATTGATGTGTCTCTCATATCGATGTTTCTCTCTCTCTCTGTCTCTCCCCATCCCTTCCACTCTCTCTAGAAATCAATGGAAAAAATATCCTCAGGTGAGGATTAACAACAACAAAATAATAATAATAATTATAATAGTAATAATAATAATGGGAATGTAAAGTACAGCATAGAGAATATAGTCAATAATATTGTAATAACTATTCATGGTGCCAGGTGGATGCTTGAAATATTGGGGAGAACACTTTGTAAAGTATGTGATTGCATAACCAGTATTCTGTACACCTGGAACTAATATAAATTAAGTTATTAAATGTAATCTATAAATAAAAAATAAATGGTTGCCCTACCGGGTTTGGCTCAGTGGATAGAGCGTTGGCCTGTGGACTGAAGGGTCCCAGGTTTGATTCCGGTCAAGGGCACATGCCCAGGTTGTGGGCTCGATCCCCAGTGTGGGGCATGCAGGAGGCAGTCAATCCATGATTCTTTCTCATCAATGATGTTCCTATCTCCCTCTCCCTTCCTCTCTGAAATCAGTAAAAATATATTTAAAAAATAAATAAAAATAAGAAAAATTTTTTTGCCTTAGGCGGTAGTTCAGTGGTTAGAGCACCGCCTGCAGACTGAAGGGTCACGGGTTTGATTCTTGTCAAGGGCACATGCCTTGGTTGTGGGCTAGATCCAGGTCCCGGTTGCAACCAATAGATAGTATCTCTCTCACATCCATGTTTCTCTCTCTGTCTCTCCCCGTCCCTTCCGCTCTCTCTAAAAATCAATGGGAAAAAAATATCCTCATGTGAGGATTAACAAATATTAAATAAAATGAAAAGTAAATTGTTTATGAGTTCCTAAAAAGGATACATTCCTAATTCTCAATTCTGCTTTATAATGGGTCTTAGAGAATATAATTTCTTTTGTATTGGTCTTTTAAAAAATTAAATATAAGAATGAATAGGAAAGTCACTATGAATTACATTTGAAATAATGGACCACACAAAACACATAACATTTTTTCAAAATTACTTGATTGCTATATAATTACCTCTGTGCTAATATCGTGATATTGATTTAAAGTTGTCCCACACTTGAGCCTGAGTTTTGCCACCAGTTGTTCAAAGTCTATAACTTCACTGAAGCGAAAAGCTGTTTTTCCTTTGATGCTAATGATGACAGATTTGCTGGAATCATGTGTCTTATCTATAGCTAAGACCTGGGGGGCGGGGAGTAAAAACATATTATAAATGAATCACATTCTCACTAGATGCTTACACTTCCAGGCAAAATGTGTTTAGCTAACTCTTTTGTGGCTAAAGTTTGGGTTCCTGGTATGACTTATTAAATAATAAACTTTGAAAAACCACAATGAGATCTCACCTCACACCTACCTAAATAGCTATTATCAAAAATTCAACAAACAAGTGTTGGAGAGGATGTAGAGAAAAAAGAATCCTTGTCCACTGTTGGTGAAATTGAAAATTTGTGCTGCCACTATGGAAAACAGTATGCATGTTCCTCAAAAAATTAAAAACACAACTACCATTCCACCATCTTGTTATTTATCCCAAGAAACCCCCCAAAAATATGCATCCCCTATTCAATGTGACATTATTTACAATGGCCAAGATATGGAAACAACTTAAGTGTCCATCAATAGGCGACTGGATAAAGAAGTCATAGTACTTATATACAATGGAATATTAGTCAGCCATAAAGAAGAATAAAATCTTACCATTTGTGACAGCATCATGTACTTAGCAGGTATTAGGTTAAGTGAAATAAGTCAGACAAAAAAAGACAAATACCATATGATTTCACTTATATGTGGAATCTAAAAAATAAAATCAATGAACAAACAAAAAAGAAAAAACTCATAGATACAGGTCTCCTCGGTCTTCTCCTGGACCAGCTCCAGGGTGATTCGCAGGGGGGACAGGCTGAACAGCGGTGGGGTGGGCACCCCAGGGGAAAGGAGGACATGAGGCCCTAAGGCAGGGGAAGTGACAAGCTGCCCTTCATTGTTAGCCAGGGATGAGTATGTGACCACCCGACTGCCTGGCCACGATCCCTCATCCACAGAGATATCAGCCACCAGTGTCTGTGGCCTGAGGGCCACCTACCACCGGGTCCTCGATAAAGTGGAGCTCATGCTGCCTGAGAAATTGAGGCCACTGTACAACCATCTGGCAAGTCCAAGAACAGTTTTCTGGGCTCCAATTATGAATTGGGGGTGCTGTGTGCTGGATTGGCTGACATGGCTTGACCTGCAGAAAATCTCAGTACAGCTCAGTCTGTTGTTTTGATGGTTACAAGGCTTATTTGGTCAAGATACTCACTTGTAATTATTCCAAAAAACCGGAGTTTGCTGTTAATTTCTTTGTTGGGGCAGCAGGAGCCTCTCAGCTCTTTCGTATTTGGAGATATAATCAAGAACTAAAAACTAACGCAAACAAATAAAAGAGCTCCTGATCATCACAACAACTTAGATGTAGCCATAACCACTGGGACCTAGTTTGTTTTATTATTTGGTTATTGGTAAGGTGTTGCTCCCTGTGCTAATGTTTAGAACACATTTTTTAAAAAACCTAACTTAACTAGAAGCGAGTACTCAATTCAGCAGAAAAATAAAGCAAATTGAAAAAAAAGAAAGAAACTCATGGATACAGAGAACAAATTAATGGTTATCTGATGAGAAGAGATTTGGAGAGCTGGTGAAGCAATTAAGAAGTACAAATTGGCAGTTAAAAAATAATCATGGGGATGTAAAGTATAGCATAAGGAATATAGTCATTAATCCTACATAATAAAAGCCCAGGACCAAAATGGCAGAATGACCAGAACGATCAGAGACCAGAATGACCATGGACCATGGTGCCTCACCCTGGCCGGCAGCCCCCAGCGAGCGTTTAGGGCAATCAGGCAGATGGACGAGCAGTTAGGGGCGATCAGGGAGGCAGGCAGAGTGGTTAGGGGCAATCACAGAGGAAGGCAGAGTGGTTAGGGGCTATCAGGCAGGCAGGGGCAGTTAGGGGCAATCAGACAGGCAGAGGTGTTAGGGGTGATCAGGCAGGCAGGTGAGCAGTTAGGGGTGATCAAGGAGGCAGCAGAGTGGTTAGGGGCTATCAGGCAGGCAGAGTGCTTAGGTTCAATCAGGCAGGCAGAGGTGGTTAGAGACAATCAGGCAGGCAGGCAGAGTGCTGAGGGGCGATCAGGCAGGCAGAGGGGTTAGGGGCAATCAGGCAGCCAGAGGCACTTAGGGGCGATCAGGCAGGCAGACATGTAGTTAGAGGCCAGTGGTCCCGGATTTTGAGAAGGATGTCCGACTGCCAGTCAGACATCCCTCGAGGGGGTCCCAGATTTTGAGAAGGTGCAGGCCAGGCTGAGGGACACCCCCTCCCATGCACGAATTCTGTGCACGGGCCTCTAGTCTATATATAAAAGGCTAATATGCTAAGTTTCCGATCGTCCGACCGGTCGCTATGACGCGTACTGACCACCAGGGGGCAGATGCTCAATGCAGGAGCTGCTGAGCAGCAGTGACTTGGCAGCAATGGTTCTCAGGTCACACACCTCAAAACCAGAGAGGAGGGAGCCTGATTCCTCGCGGGGCCACGCAAATCCACCTTTTGCTGTGGGTTATGTTGTTGCTGGGGCACTGTCAGCCCTGAATCTGGTTTACTGCACACTTGCATTTGTGTTCCACACCCTGTACTACAGCAACTTTGCAGAGTGGCCTCTTGCACTCCAGGACCCCTCGGGGGATGTCGGAGAACTGGTTTCAGCCAGATCCCCACAGGCCAGGCCGAGGGACCCCACCTGCCAGAGGGACCCCACTCACTCTGCAGATGCCAGGTAGGAACCACAGGAGGTTGGCTCCAGGATGTGTCTGGCCCATCTCGCCCAGTCCCGCCCCACCAGCCACTTTCTAATTAATTTCCTTTCAATGTGCATGAATCTGTGCACCAGATCACTAGTATTGTAATAACTATGTATGTTATCAGGGAGTACTAGATTTATTGAGGGGTGTAAATATCTAACCACTATGCTGTACATCTAAAGCTAATATAATATTGAATGTCAATTGTAATTGAAAAAAAATTAAAAAGGAAATAATAAAATTTCTTATTATCCTAAAAAAAAGAAATAGACTTTATGTACTAGTTGTACCACTGATACAGGTGCAAGTTATTTAACTTCTCAAGGGAAAGTGTTAACTAAAATGTAGTCTTTAAAAATGACAACACAATTTAGTGGTGCAATGCTGACTATTTTTGACTTACACAAAAGCTATCAATTCTATCTTTTTTGACTGTGCATATCAAATATCTAAGTTTTGGTGTTCATGTCATATATGTCTGTCTAATCATGTTCCATTTTGAGTCATCCTAAACCCTAACCTTGTTTCTAAATTTTTATGTAACTTTTTTAATTTTCAACAAGAGCTATAAGGCTCTTAGTATTCTTATCCTAAAGAATAATGCTGGACTTAAAAATTATTATCTAAAAATTACTAAAATAAAGTGGCATAATGAGTTTTTAATAATTTATAGAATTAAAGGAAATTTTCCTCTTTGAATGTTAATATCTTCAAACTAAAAACTGGTACGCAACCAAATTTACATTACCTCTCGAAATGGAATGATTACACTGCATAGATTGCCATCCTGGCTAGCAAAGCAGATATAGTTCTCTGAGATGCACATTTTGCCATGAGCATTGAAGTGGCTGAATGGCACCCATAAAAAACATTCATGTACTTCTTTCAAAGTCTCTTCTTTGGGCAGCCTAAAAAAAGCATTAAACTGCTCACTGTGGGCTCGATCTTCTAGACCTCTGTAGGAAAGAAAAAAGGGGGACTTAAATAAAATAATGACTTCTAAAGGGTACACATGTTTATACTGATTAATCCAAATGCAATGTAAAGCAGAAAGTTTAAACACTAGATGCTATATTCTTCAACAAATTATGAAATGGAAGAAACTACTGATTCCTAACAGATTCATTTTGTTTGTTCTCTTTTCTAATTTTTTAAATTAGTGGATTAGAATGCACAAAAATTAGAGATAATACAGGTCTTCAAGCCATCTGCTAAGGAGTGAATTGCTGGAAGGTTATTATTATACTACTATATTGTCATATTATTGATTATGGCTAAAACTAATCTCAGTAGACAGTAATCGTTATAATCTGGTTATCAGAAAATCATGTTACCCAGTTCAAACAAAATAAAATAATGAAAATTTATGGCATCCAAATTTAGAGAGAAAGTTAATGCATAAAAAGTAATATTAAAACTAAAATTTTGCATAAAAGATAAATAGTACATAAAAGATAACATTAATATTTTAAAAAGTCCAAATTAGAAGCAAGATAAAACAATACTGTTTGCACAGTATTAGGCACCATATAGGTGTCAATAAATACAGATTAGTTGTTAACTTATACATACATATATAAATAAAAAACAATTGCTTAAAATAGAACAATTTTCTAGTGGCACTAAACACTCAAGTTAAGGAGCTATGCCATCTGGGGTAGTAAGTAAATTATGCAAGTTCTAACTCAGAGCTAACAAAATTAAAACTAAATTCATCATTTCAGCATATACCATTTGAATATGAGATATTTCATGTCTTTCAAAATAATTTTGATAAGAGAAACCAAGATGGCGGCATAGGTAAACACCGGAGTTTGCTGCCTCGAACAACCACTTCAAAAATACAACTAAAAGATGGAACGGCCATCATCCAGAACCACAGGAAGGCTGGCTGAGTGGAAGTTCTACAACTAGGAGGAAAGAGAAAAACATACCGAGACTCAGAGGAGGCGCAGTGCTGAAGTAAAATACTAAGGTGCGGAGGTGCATGCGGAGCGGGCTGGCAGCTGAGGGCGCCGTTGTCGTTTTCAATCGGGAGGGAGTCTCAGGCTCTGAGCTAAAGTTCTGGGCGAGTCTCTAGGGACCCAGACTCATACGAGAGAAGCGGGACTGTCTGGCATCGCTCAGAACCCTAGGGCAGCTTTTTCTCTGTGAGGCTTGCAGTGATTACTGGGACACTGAGAAGCAGAGCCTCTGAGGGAGACTGAGAGCAGCCATAATTGCTAACCCCACCCTGTTGATCCCGGTGGACCCACCCCGCCAAGCCCTGCAGGGAGGCTTTTGCTGGATAGCCTCAGGCAAAGGCTAGATTAGCACCTCCCTAGAGATCCAGGAGCCAGGAAGCCCAGAGGTCAGAGTGGGACCATCCAGTTTTCAGCTCCATGGAACCATAAAAGACACACTCAGGGGCAGACTCAGTGAGCACCAAAGCCCCATCGAAGCAAGTCTAGCCCCAGAGGGGTGTCTCCAGCACAGAAGTTCTCCCACTGCAGACACAGCTGATTCTCACAGCCAATTGGCCTGGAGGTCAATTCCTCACAGTGCTAACTACAACAATCAAGGCTTAACTACAACAAGACTGTGCACAAAGCCCACAAGGGGGCGCACCAAGAGTGTCTACCTTAGGTAATTGGGACACTTTGCCGGGAGCCGGTCCATCCTTGCTGTTTCAAGGGACCTGGCATATATGGCATACGGTTCTTAATATGTTTGCTCACCTTCTTGGCGCTGTGTTTTAACCAAAGTCACCTCTCCGAGAAAGGTTGAATCCCCAGGTAGGGATTTTCCCCTGAAGTTAGGGAGGGAATAAAACCCCTCAACTAAGTGCCAGGCGGGTAATTAATCCCTTTAACTACGAACAATCATGCTTAAACTACATAATCTTTTCTCCCTGGAATGGAGATAAGAAACGCCCTAACCTTTGTAATAGAGATTGATAGGATTGAATCAACTGGTATAAATACAGTTGTAACAAGACAGAAACACTCAGAACTTAGAACAGAATCAAGAAGACAGAACCTACACGGAGCCTAGAGACAGAAGAACTTCGCTGGAGAGAGCATGCCAGAGGATCCTGGAGAGGGACTGGCCTCGGAGCCTAGAGACAGAGCCTAGCGGGAGAACATGGCAAGGGATCCTGGACTGAACCTGACTACAGAGATTGGCAGGAGAACCTGACTGGAACCTGGACACTGAACCTGACTGGAGAGCCCGGACAGAACCTGGCTGGAGAACCTAGCAAGGGAACATGGCTACAGAACCTCACTGGAGATCCGAAGCAGAACCTCTCTGGAGATCCAGACCAGAACTTGGCTGGAGATCCGGGCTAGAGATCCTGGCTAGGTTGCTGATCAACTGAACGCTGTCTCCGTGTCCTTCCTTCTTCACCGACTCCGTCTACGCCTTTGGGAACCCCTGGACCCGCTGGGGCAGGACCCCAGCAACACTTAGCACAGAAAGGCACTCTATCGACACAGTGAAGCATAAAAAATGCCGAGACAAAGAAACAGGACGCAAACAACAGAATTAGAGGAAAGCAAACTGTTGGATATAGAGTTCAAAACCACACTTTTAAGGTATTTAAAGAACTGTCTAGAAGCCGCCGATAAATTTAATAAGGCCCTCGAAAAGACTGGTGAGACCGCCGATAAATGCAGTGAGATCCTCAAGAAATCTAATGAGACCCTTGATGTTGTGATAAAGAACCAACTAGAAATTAAGCATACACGGACTGAAATAAAGAATATTATACAGACTCCCAACAGCAGACCAGAGGGTCGCAAGAATCAAGTCAAAGATTTGAAATACGAAGAAGCAAAAAACACCCAACCGGAAAAGCAAAATGAAAAAGAATCCAAAAATACGAAGATAGTGTAGGGAGCCTCTGGGACAGCTTCAAGCGTACCAACATCCGAATTATAGGGGTGCCAGAAGATGAGAGAGAGCAAGATATTGAAAACCTATTTGAAGAAATAATGACAGAAAACTTCCCCTACCTGGCGAAAGAAATAGACTTACAAGTCCAGGATGCACAGAGAACCCCAAACAAAAGGAATCCAAAGAGGACCACACCAAGACACATCATAATTAAAATGCCAAGAGCAAAAGACAAAGAGAGAATCCTAAAAGCAGCAAGAGAAAGGAAATCAGTTACCTACAAGGGAGTACCCATACGACTGTTAGCTGATTTCTCAACAGAAACTTTGCAGGCCAGAAGGGAGTGGCAAGAAATATTCAAAGTGATGAATACCAAGAACCTACAACCAAGACTACTTTATCCAGCAAAGCTATCATTCAGAAGTGAAGTCCAGATAAAGAGCTTCACAGGTAAGAAAAAGCTAAAGGAGTTCATCACCACCAAACCAGTATTATATGAAATGCTGAAAGGTATCCTTTAAGAAGAGGAAGAAGAAGAAAAAGGTAAAGATAAAAATTATGAACAACAAATACACATCTATCAACAAGTGAATCTAAAAATCAAGTGAATAAATAATCTGATGAACAGTATGAACTGGTGGTTGTAATAGAATCAGGGACATAGAAAGGGAATGGACTGACTATTCTTGGGGGGTGGGGAAAGGGGTGTGGGGGTGAGGGAAAAGATTGGACAATAATCGTGCATCTATGGATGAGGACAGTGGGTGGGGAGTGAGGGCGGAGGGTGGGGTGGGAACTGGGTGGAGGGGAGTTATGGTGGGAAAAAAGAGTAACTAATGTAATAATCTGAACAATAAAGATTTAATTGAAAAAAAATAATTTTGATAAATATGAATGGAAAACCACATTAATTTTAACTCAAATTGTAATTCAATGGGTTATTTCATTATTATTTAAAAGGATGAGGTTTATTTATATCAATGAAAAGAAGTCCATGATATATTATTTTAAGGAGGGGAAGCAAATTGTAGAATATGTGATAGCAAACTAAATACATATAGAGGCAAACAGCTTTCAGACATATACTTCTGATGCAGAAACTAATTATTAATATTTATCTAGTACTTTATATTTTACAAAGTGCTTTCACATAATATATTGCTCATTCCTTATAAGTGCTCTCTGAAAATACAGAGGTCCTGAGTGATTATGACTTGTCCAAGAGTTCCTGTACTCTCCTTTTAAACACTATATTCTCCACTGACTCCACAAACTTGCCTCTTCATAAAAAAACAATGCCCTTGCCCGAGCCAGTTTGGCTCAGTGGATAGAAGGCCGGCCTGGGGACTGAAGGGTCCTAGGTTGGATTCTGATCAAGGGCACATACCTGGGTTGGGGGCTCGATCCCCTGTGTGGGGCGTGCAGGAGGCAGCCGATCAATGATTCTCTCTCATCATTGATGTTTCTATCTCTCTCTCCTTTTCCCTTCCTCTTTGAAATCAATAAAAAAATTTAAAAACATAAAACAACAAAACAAAAAACAATGCTCTTTATAAATTATTTTAAAATAAATACATTTAATAATTTCAGACCTAAAACTATACTACTCATACAGAAATTTAGAGTTAGATTAACCTTGCACATATAAATCTCTACATTTTTAAAAGCACTCCATGGAAAATCCTACTGGGATCTCAAGAAATAATTTTCAAACCTAACTTCAATTGCTTCTTAGCACTAAATTTCATGAAGAGAACACTATTTGTGAAATGCATATAAATAAATATCAATAATTACCACCCCCCCCCAAAAAAAGCACATCACATAATACAGAATGGTTAACTTTTAATGCTAAATCAATGCTACCATTCTTTGGTCAAACAATATTTTAAAAAAGTAAGTATTAATTAAGGTTTGAATACCTTTTGGTGATTTGTCGAGGATCATCAAGAATTGGGTCATTATCAAATGTTTCCTTATCAAAAAGTCTCTTTACAGCATAGTTGGCTAGCTGTTCCATAAGAAGGTATGTTTGGTTAATATGCAAAAACATGGAAAAGTAGTGGCTATCCCCTTGAGAACACACATGAATACTCTCTGTCAGTATGACATTTGAAGTCTTTTCAAGTTTTGAGACAGCATCCCAGGAGATAATGAGTTTTACTGTAAATAAGAGTTATAAGTAGATCAGATTAAATTTGTAAATGTTGATTAATGTTTATCAATCAGGTCTTTCAAAAGAATAGTAACATACTTGAAAAATGATATGAACAACTAAAATCTTTGAATCCAACATTAGTTATAATTTTAAAACATAACCATAAACATAATAATTGGGGAGTCTAGGAATAGATATAAATTATTCTGTTACTTTACATAATTACATAGTGGTACTATGGCTACTATATTTATATTGTATGTTTAAAACAAGGATTAAAGCATAGATTGAGGAAAGTAGGTAGTTTAGAACAATTGAAGAAAAGGAGTTATATGCTAGATCACCATCATTTCATATTCAGTCAATATGAAAGGCATTATGCAAAACATTCTATACATATTTCTTATGGTTCCTATGTTAAATAACCAGCCTTAAAAGAATTCTTTCTCTAGATGAAGTAAACTTGTTTTATATTTAGAGAGAGAAGGGGAGGGAGAGAGAAAGAAAGAGGGAGAAGGGGAAAGTGATGGGGGAGAGAGAGAGAGAGAGAGAGAGAGAGAGAGAGAGAGAGATCATTGATCAGTTGCCTCCCATAAACACCCTCACCAGAGATTAAACCTCCAACATAGGAATGTGTCCTGACTGGGAATCAAACCAGAAACCTTTCAGTTGCACTGGATAATGCTCCAACCAACTGAGCCACACCGGCCAGGACTAGATCAACTGAACTTTTAATGTACAGTTTAATTACCCTTAATATCAATCCTAGTACTTTATATACAATCTAATACCACTACAGAGTTGATAAGTCAGTCAGAAAGTTTAAAGTCATGGTAAGCAATAGAAACCACTTACTTTCTGATCCCAACAAAAAAGAATAGAAGCTCAGGAAGTTGGTGCTAAGATAGAGCCAGCCCTGACAAGGAACCCGTCCTTTCCAATAACTGCATGAGTAATACGTCACTAATTTCTCCTGCTCTGGCAAACCAAAACATTTTTCAAATTTCAAGAGAGTTTCTCGAAATTTCTCAGGGTCATCTTCTTTTGCAAAAGAATGTTTTCCCTCTTCAGCAATTAATCCCTAAGGGAGACAAAATATTTTCTGAAAATCAATCATTGCCTATCAACAAAAATTTATTTCATATATTTAAACAGTTCATTGAATACAACTGTGTATATCTACACGGGTACATATATCATATGTATATGTATGCGTATTACATACTTAGGACAGAGATGAGATTTTCTTTAATTTTGTCATTAGGTTTTTTCTAATGCCTCACAAAGAACTACCACAAATACAGATGCTAAATATTGTTTTGATTGAGTGAAGTGTTCACTCAAACTCCAAACTCAAGAGATATTAAAATGAAAATATCCCTAAGAGCACTCACAAGGGCACCAAAAACTAACCACTGACTTTGCAATTTTTCTTTAGCACTGGTTCTGACATTCATATGTGTGCTTCTGCCAATCCTAAAAGGTGCCAATAAAACATTGACCTTCTATGCAGCTTTTAATACTTCAATAAGAGGGTCAAGATTTTTGTATTTCATCTACAAATTGTACCCAGGCCACTTACTCTTATCTTTCCTTGTACAAAATTAGTAATATCTTCACTTGAGTCAAACACAGATAAAGTCTTCATGATATTTTGTTCCAACCAATCCCAATGCTTCATTATTTCTTCTCTGTTGGCTCCTGATTAATAATGAAAAAGAATAAAAGACACAAGAAAAACTCCACAACAAAACTGCTCAATATTTACAAGCTTAGTTAAAAAAATAAAATTGTATATGCTCTTTTCAAAAATGATATTCATAAAAATAAATGTATTAAATTTATTCTCTACTTCATCTCTACATGTGGGCATGAACACTATAATAAAAGCATAATATGCTAATTACACCAGACATCCTTCCAGGTGAAGCTGGGGCTGCAAGGGAAGCCCAGGTCCCAGGTGCCAGAGGGAAGCCGGTGCTGGCAGCTGGGGGAAGGAAGGCCTACTCTTGCACAAATTTCATGCATCAGGCCTCTAGTTTTCATTATAAGTAAAAATAAAATATTTAATGAAAGGGGAGAAAAGTAAATATAATTCATGAGGAAAGATAAAATTCTAAAAACAAGATGCCAGTAACTGGTGCCTACAATAACCAGTATCTTTTAAGAGAATAGCTAGAGTACCAGAATATAAATATACATAACTTAATTCTTGGTCTTCAAATAATACTACTGTGCCTATAATCTGTGTTACTGAAAACAGCATGCACATGACAACCCTAAACACACTGTATGAATATAGATTTCAACTGTGGCAATTCAACTTATTTCAGAAGGTGTGAAGCCTTTGCTCAGAGCCACCCTTAAATTAAAAGGCCTGTTGAAATTTCATGGAAGAGTTTAGAAACCCTGTAGCAAGATTAAATCCATGGTACCTGCTGAATCAGGGTTAGGTGGCTTTTAGGAGGTTAAATTAAATAAATTAAATTTGGGTTGCTTTGGCCTGAAGAACACTGCAATATCATTCTCTGCATATCTTTAAGATCTCCCAAGCATTGTAGATTATACAAATTTCAATCGAAAGAAATACCTTGACTTCCTAGTTTATCTTATAATATAGAGTGACATTTAATAATGTATTGAAACTGCAAAGTTGCCTATTTTCTACAATTCAGTTAGAATCATATTCATGCTGTTAAAGTCACCATACCAAGTGCAATAACTTTCTTTAATGAACCACAAATAAAATTTATGGGAAAATTTTAAGGCCTTTATTTTGGTCCTTTAATTATAAGGAAGCTTCATTAGTAGGTAACTACTATATTTCTGCATCAGTGCAATGAAAGGACATTTTTTCTATATAATTTTGACCAACCAAGTTTAGAGTTGAGGTTACAGACATCTCATAATATCAGCAGGTGTAGTGTCTTCTTCATTTAGTTTAAATGACGTTCAATTTAAGAGATCCAGGAGAAAATGCTCACCTCCTACACTAAAGGAAATTTAGAGGGAGATGTAAAAAATAAGCCACAAATCTTTTCTTTAAAATTTTTTTATTGATTTCAGAGAGGAAGGGAGAGAGAGAAACATCAATGATGAATCATTGATCAGTTGCCTCCTGCACACCCCCCCACAGGGATTGAACTCCAACATAGGTATGTACCCTGACCAAGAATCAAACTGTGACCTCCTGGCTCATAGGTCAACGCTCAATCACTGAGCCATGCCGGCTGCACAAGCCACACATCTTTAAAAATTAATTGTATGCTGTAGCTATATGCTGATGCATATGAACTATCCAAAAGTCACATGAATTTTTTTTTTTTGAAAAGTATATCTACTTGATAACAGAGGTGGAGAAAAGAAAGAGAAAGAGAAAAGACAGTATTTCAGCATACAAAAAGCTAAAAATCTGGGATTCTAATTTAGAGCAACATTATAATAGCATCATAAAAAAGTAACATACTGTCATGGTGTTTTTTAAGATTTTGAGTTGCTTTATTAGGAGGAATCTAAACTGCTCCAGGAGAATTAATATGTAGCATTACCTGAGAGATATCCTTTCATATTTCAAGTACTTCAAGGATATGATGCCTTTTGTGAGAACGTAGGTGTGCAATTAAAAAAGATTCAATTTTTCAGACTTATCCTTTCTTAGGGAATGACTTTGAAGTTTTGGGCTTGATTCTCCTCATCTGAGTTATTACAGATGAAACAGTATTTTATGGGGAAGTTCTTACCTTCCCTACAGTTGGGTGAATCAGGAGGAATAAGTTGAAGAAAGGAGTTATATAGCAGTAGCAGTCACCAAAATCTATTCAAAATTAGCACTAATGGAACACATGTTTCAGGTCCCTCAACTGATCAATGTTTTATTTTTTTACACATATTTTTGTTTATTATATAACATGTCCTATAACATTAATATTTTATATACATTATAAACCATACACAGAAACAAAATAATTAAAGTACAAGATAAAAGTTCTAACATTTTCTTCCTGTATTTTTTTAATCTATTAAGGGTTATAGTTTTATTTTTTAAATATACATATTTTTATTATTGATAGTATAGTATTAGATGTCTTCATTTTCTTCCCCCTTACCCTCCTACTCCCAGCCCCTACCCATCCCCCAGGTCTTCACCATCCTATTGCCCATGTCCAAGGGCTATGCATATCCTAGCCTATCTAAAAAAAAGAGAAACATGGTAATTGGCTTATGACCGCTACCCTTCCCATTGGCTAATCAGCAAGATATGCAAATTAACTGCCAGCCAAGATGGCGGCCGGCAGCCAGGCAGCTTGAAACTAACATGAGGCTTGCTTGCTTCAGTGACGGAGGACTCAAACGTTCCCCGCCTGCCTTGCCGGCCTCTGAGCCTGCAGTTTAAGAAACATTGTAACAAATATAGAAGCTAAACAAAACCCCAGAAACCTGCTTTCAGTGAGCCCGGGAACTCAGAGCTGGAGTTATACATTGTTTCGATTATAGAACCGAAACAAACCAGATACCTTCTTTCAGCAGCAGAGGCCTCAGAGCTGGAGCCAGAGCTAAACCTGGCCCAGAATAAAAAAAAGAAAAAGAGGAGCAGTTGGGAGCTTCAGTCGGCCTGAAAACAGCCCTCAGCCCCTCACCCAGACTGGCCAGGCACCCCAGTGGGGACCCCCACCCTGATCCAGGACACCCTTCAGGGCAAACAAGCCAGCCCCACCCATGCACCAGGCCTCTATCCTATATAGTAAAAGGGTAATATGCCTCCCAGTACCGGGATCAGCGGAGCCGAGAGGCCTCACAGCACAAGGATTAGCATGATGGGGGCAGCGCCCAAACCCCCTGATCGCCCTGCGGCTCTGTGTGTGACAGGGGGCGGGGCCACAACCTCCCTATCCACCCTGCTCTGTTCCTGACAGGGGAAGGCGCCCCAAACCCCTGATTAGCCCTGCGCTGTGCCTGATAGGGGGGAGCTCCCCAACCCCCTGTTCACCCTGCGGCTCTGTGTGTGACAGGGTAGAGCCATAACCTCCCCATCGGCCCTGCCCTGAGTGTGAGAGTGGCGGCCCCCCAACCCCCTGATCGGCCCTGCTCTGTGGATGATAGAGGGCGGCGCCCCAACCCGCCCCCCCATGGGCCCTGCTCTGTGTGTGATGGGGTAGAGCCATAACCTCTCCATCGGCTCTGCCCTGAGTGTGAGAGTGGCGGCACCCCAACCCCCTGATCGGCCCTGCTCTGTGGGTGATAGAGGCAGCACCCCAACCCCCCCACCCCCACGGGCCCTGCTCTGTGTGTAATGGGGTAGAGCCATAACCTCCCCATCGGCCCTGCCTTGAGTGTGACAGTGGCGGCGCCCCAACCCGCTGATCGGCCCTGCTATGTAGGTGATAGAGGGCGGCGCCCCAACCCCCTGATCCGCCCTGCCCTGAGTGTGACAGGGGGCGATGCCCCAACTCCCCTATCGGCCCTACTCAGTGAGTGACAGGGGGGAGCTCCCCAACCCCCTGATTGACCCTGCTCTGTGCGTGACAGGGTACAGAGCCCCAACCCCCCTGATGGGCCCTGCTCTGTGCGTGACAGGGGACAGCACCCCAACCCTCTGATTGGCCCTGCTCTGTGCATGACAGGGTATGGAGCCCCAACCCCCCTGATGGGGCCTGCTCTGTGCGTGACAGGAGGTGGCGCCGTAACCTCCCCATCGACCCTGCCTTGAGTGTGACAGGGGACGGTGCCCCAACCCCCCAAACGGCCCTACCTTGAGCATGACTGAGGGTGGCATCACAACCTCCCGATTGCCCTGCTCTGTGCATGACAGGGGGCGGCGCCCCAACTCCCCAATCGGCCCTGCTCTGAGCCCGACCAGGGGCTGCACCTAGGGATTGGGCCTGCCCTCTGCCACCTGGGAGCAGGCCTAAGCCAGCAGGTCGTTATCTCCTGAGGGGTCCCAGACTGCAAAAGGGCACAGGCTGGGCTGAGGGACCCACGCTCCCCCACCCCAGTGCACAATTTTTTGTGCACCGGGCCTCTAGTCCTATCTAATAAAAGGGAAACATGGTAATTAGCGTACAACCGCTACCCTTCCCATTCGCTAATCAGGGCGATATGCAAATTAACTGCCAGCCAAGATGGCGGCCGGCAGCCAGGCACCTTGAAATTAACATGAGGCTTGTTTGCTTCAGTGACGGAGGACTCCAACGTTACCCCCCTGCCGCTGCAGACCTCTGAGCTGCAACTCTAAGCAACTATGTAACAAATATAGAAGCTAAACAAAACCCCAGAAACCTGCTTTAGTCTGCCGGGCTTCAGCCAGCAGGATCGCAACATTGTAAGCAAAGGCCAGAAACCTACTTTCAGCAGCGGAGGCCTAAGAGCTGGAGCCAATCCTCAAAGCTAAAGCTGGCCCAGAATAAAAAAAAAAAAAAAAAGAAAAAAGAAAAAAGGAGCGGTTGGGAGCTTCAGTCACCCCCAGCCTGAAAACAGCCCTCAGCCCCTCACCCAGACTGGCCAGGCACCCCAGTGGGGATCCCCACCCTGAAGGGTGTGTGACCAGCTGCAAACAGCCATCATCCCTTCACCCAGGCTGGCCAGGCACCCCAGTGGGGACCCCCACCCTGATCTAGGACACCCTTCAGGGCAAACCAGCCGGCACCCACCCGTGCACCAGGCCTCTACCCTATATAGTAAAAGGGTAATATGCCTCCCAGCACCGGGATCAGTGGAGCTGCAAGGCCTCCCGGCATCGGGATCAGGGTGACAGGGGGCAGTGCCCAAACCCCCTGATCGCCCTGCGGCTCTGTGTGTGACAGGTGGCGGGGCCACAACCTCCCTATCCACCCTGCTCTGTTCGTGACAGGGGAAGGCGCCCCAACCTCCTGATCAGCCCTGCGCTGTGC
The DNA here is from genome assembly GCF_963259705.1 of Myotis daubentonii. Lineage (NCBI taxonomy): Eukaryota > Metazoa > Chordata > Mammalia > Chiroptera > Vespertilionidae > Myotis > Myotis daubentonii. The sequence continues at coordinate 53,544,501 of NC_081861.1, forward strand.
CTGATAGGGGGAGCTCCCCAACCCCCTGATCACCCTGCAGCTCTGTGTGACAGGGTGCGGCGCCCCAACCCCTTGATCGGCCCTGCTCTGTGTGTGACAGGGTGTGGCACCCCAAGCCCCCCCCCCCCCCGACGGGCCCTGCTCTGTGTGACGGGGTAGAGCCATAGCCTCCCCATCAGCCCTGCACTGAGTGTGACAGTGGCGGTGCCCCAACCCCCTGATTGGCCCTGCTCTGTGGGTGATAGAGGGCGGCGCCCCAACCCCCTGATGGGCCCTGCTCTGTGCGTGACAGGGGGCAGCACCCCAACCCCCTGATGGGCCCTGCTCTGTGCATGACAGGGTACAGAGCCCCAACCCCCCTGATGGGCCCTGCTCTGTGAGTGACAGGGTACAGAGCCCCAACCCCGATTGGCCCTGCTCTGTGCATGACAGGGTACAGAGCCCCAACACCCCTGATGGGCCCTGCTCTGTGAGTGACAGGGGGTAGCGCCCCAACCCCGATTGGCCCTGCTCTGTGTGTGACAGGGGGTGGCGCCGCAACCTCCCCATCGACCCTGCCTTGAGTGTGACAGGGGACTGTGCCCCAACCCCCCAAACGGCCCTACCCTGAGCGTGACTGAGGGTGGCATCACAACCTCCCGATTGCCCTGCTCTGTGCATGACAGGGGGCGGCGCCCCAACTCCCCAATCGGCCCTGCTCTGAGCCCGACCAGGGGCTGCACCTAGGGATTGGGCCTGCCCTCTGCCACCCGGGAGCAGGCCTAAGCCAGCAGGTCGTTATCTCCTGAGGGGTCCCAGACTGCAAGAGGGCACAGGCCGGGTTGAGGGACCCCCCCTCCCTTCGAGTGCACAAATTTTTGTGCACTGGGCCCCTAGTCTATAATAAAAGTGTAATATGCTAATTAGACCAGATGACCTTCCAGACGATCTTCTGGATGAAGCCGGGGCTGTGAAGCAAGCCCGGGTCCTGGGTGCTAGAGAGAAGTTGGTGCTGGCAGCCAGGGGAAGGAAGGCCTGCTCTTGCATGAATTTCGTACATCAGGCCTCTAGTAAGTATATAAGTTCTTTGGATTATCTCTTCGCATCTCCCACCCCCGCACTGCAGTATATCAGTCTGTTCCATGCTTGAATGCTCCAGGCCTTATTTTGTTGATCAATTCATTTTGTTCATTAGATTCCACAAATAAGTGAGATCATGTGGTATTTGTCTTTCTCAGATTGGCATATTTCACTTAGCATAATAGTCTTCAGGTCCATCCATGCTGTCCCAAAGGGTAAGAGATCCTCTTTCTTACAGTTGCATAGTATTCCATTGTGTAAATGTCCCAGAGCTTTTTTATCCATTCATCTACTGATGGCCACTTGGGCTGTTTCCAAATCTTAGCTATTGTAAATAATGCCTCTATAAATAAAGGGGTACATATATTCTTTATGATTGGTATTTGAGGATTTTTAGGATATATTCCCAGAATTGGGATCACTGGGTCAAACAGAAGTTCCATTTTTAATTTCTGAGGAAACTCCATACTGTTTTCCATAGTGGCTGCACCAATTTGAATTTCCACCAGCAGTGAACTAGTGTTCCCTTTTCTCCACATCCTTGCCAGCACTTGTTGTTTGTTGATTTTTTTTGATGATAGTTATTCTGACAGGTGGGAGGTGATACCACATTGTGGTTTTAATGTGCATTTCTCTGATCATTAGGGACTTTGAACATTTTTTCATATGTCTCTTGGCCATTTGTATGTCCTCTTTTGGAGAAATGCCTATTCAGGTCTTCTGCACAGATTTTAATTGGATTGTTTGTCTTCCTTTTATTGAGTTGTATGAGTACTTCATATATTTTGGATTTTAACCTCTTAACAGATGTATTGTTGGCAAATATGTTCTCCCATACAGTAGCTTCCCTTTTCATTTTGATAGTGGTTTCTCTTGCTGTGCAGAAAATTTTTATTTTGATGTAGTCCCATTTGTTTATTGTTTCCTTTGTACTTTTGCCCTAGGAAATATATCGGCAAAAATTCTGCTACGTGAGATGTCTGAGACTTTTACTGCCTACGTTTTCTTCTAAGATTTTTATGGTCTCATGCCTTACATTTAAGTCTTTTAGCCATTTTGAGCTTATTATTCTGTACTAGAGACCTGGTGCATGAAATTCATGCACTGGATGGGGGGGGGAGAGTCTCCACAGCCCAGCCTGTGCCCTTGCAGTCCAGGAGCCCTTGGGAGATGTCTGACTGATGGCTTAGGCCCACTCCCCTGGGAAGCGGGCCTAAGCCGGCATTCAGACAGACATCCTTAATGCTGCCGCAGAGCAGGAGAGGCTCTTCCCACCGCCACTGCACTCGCCAGCTGTGAGCCCAGCTTTTGGCTAAGTGGCGCTCTGACCACTGTGGGAGTGCACTGACCACCAGGAGGCAGCTCCTGAATTGAGCGTCTGCCCCCTGGTGGTCAGTGCATGTCATAGCGACCAGTCATTCCACAGATTGGTTGATTTGCATATTAGACTTTTATTATATAGGATGGTGTAAGTTCGTGGTCTAAGTTTCATCTTCTTGTATGTGTCTGCCCACTTTTCCCAACAGAATTTATTGAAGAGACAGTCTTTACTTCATTGTATGTTCTTGCCTCCTTTGTCAAATATTGACCGTAATGATGTGGATAAATTTTGGGGGTCTCCATTCTGATGCATTGGTCTATATGTCTGTTCTTGTGCCAGTAGCAGGCTGTTTTGGTTATAATTGCCTTGTAGTATAGTTTGGTATCTGGTACTGTGATCCCTCCAACTTCGTTCTTCTTTCTCAAGATTGCTGCAGCTATTTGGGATCTTTTATGGTTCCATATAAATTTTTGAAGTATTAATTTTAGTTCTGTGAAGTATGCCGTTGGTAATTTAATAGGGCTTGCACTGAATCTATAGATTGCTTTAGGTAGTATAGACATTTTAACGATGTTAATTCATCCAATCCATGAACCTGGTAAACGTTTCCATTTGTTTGTATCTTCCCTCTTTCTATTTTTCAGTCTGTTATAGTTTTTCCAAGTACAGACCTTTTCCTTCCTTGGTTGAGTTTATTCCTAGGTATATTATATTTGTTTTGTTACAATGATAAAAGGGATTGGTTTTTTTCGGGTTTCTTTTTCTGAGAGTTCATTATTAGTGTATAAAAATGTCACCAATTTTTGGATGTTGAATTTGGATCCTTGACAAATTCATTTATGATTAAGTGTAGTAGTTTCCTGGTAGTGTCTTAAAGGTTTTCTATTTACAATATCATGTCATCTGTGAATCACAGTTTTACTTTTTCCTTTCCAATGTGGATGCCTTTTATCTCTTCTTGTTGTCTGATTGCTATAGCTAGGACTTCCAAAGCACTTCCACTTACTATGTTGAATAAGATTGGTGAAAGCAGACATCATTGTCTTGTTCCTGTTCTAAAGGGAAACGCTTTTAGATTTTTTTGCATTGAGTACTATGTTGATTGTAGGTGTGTCATATATGGACTTTATTATGTTGAGATATGATCCCTCTATTCCCACTTTACTGAGAGTTTTTATCAAAAAAAGGGTGCTGGATTTCATTGAAAGATGTTTCTGCATTCCTGATAAGACCATGTGATTTTTGTTTTTTAATTTGTTTATGTGGTACACCATATTTATAAATTTGCAATTATTGTACCAGCCATGCATCCCTGGAATAAATCCTACTTGTTCATGCATGTATGATCTTTTTAATTTATTGCTGGATCCAATTTACTAATATTTTGCTGAGGATTTAAACATCTGTGTTAATCAGGGATATTGGCCTGTAATTCTCTTTCTTTGTAGTGTCTTTATCTGTTTTTGGAATTAGGATAATCATGGCTTTGTAAAAAGAGCTTGGAAGTATTCCTTCCTCTTGAATTTTTTGAAATAGTTTGAAGAGGATAGGTACCAGTTCTTGGAATGTTTGGTAAAACTATACTGTAATCCCATCCAGTCCAGGACTTTTGTTTGCTGAAAGTTTTTAAATTACTTCTTTAATTTCATTTGCTGTTATTGGCCTATTAAGGTTTTCCGATTCTTCCTGATTGAGTTTTCGAAGATTGAATGTTTCTAGAAATTTGTCCATTTTCCAGGTGCCGGGAGCCGGTCCATCCTTGCTGTTTCAAAGGACCTGGCATATATGGCATACTGTTCTTAATATGTTTGCTCACCTTCTAGGCACTATGTGTTTTAACCAAGGTCTCCTCTCTGAGAAAGGTTGTTTCTCCAGGTAGGGATTTTCCCCTGAAGTTAGGGAGGGAATAAAACCCCTCAACTAAGTGCCAGGCGGGTAATTAATCACTTTAACTACGAACAATCATGCTTAAGCTACATAATCTTTACTCCCTGGAATGGAGATAAGAAACGCCCTAACCTTTGTAATAGAGATTGATAGGATTGAATCAACTGGTATAAATACAGATGTAACAAGACAGCAAGACACAGAACTTAGAAGACAGAACCAAGAGAGACAGAACCTAGGCACAGAACCTACACAGAACATTCTCTAGAGACAGAAGAACTTCACTGGAGAGAACATGGCAAAAGATCCTGGACTGAACCTGACTACAGAAATTGGCAAGAGAACCTGACTAGAACCTGGTGACTGAACCTGGCTGGAGAACCTGGACAGAACCTGGCTGGAGAACCTAGCGAGGGAACATGGCTCCAGAACTTGGCTGGAGATCCTGGCTAGGCTGATGATCAACTGAACACTGTCTCCGTGTCATTCCTTCTTCGCCGACTCCGTCTACGCCTTTGGGGACCCCTGGACCTGCTGGGGTTGGACCCCAGCATCCAGGTTGTCCAGTTTTTTGGCATATACTTGTTCATAGTATATACTTACTAGCACAATTCTTTTTTTTCCTGTGGTGCCCATTGTTATATTGCCTCTTTCATTTCTGATTTTATTTATTTGGGTTCTCTTTGTTTCTTGATGAGTCTACCTAGGGGTTCTTCAATCTTGTTTATCTTTTCAAAGAACCAGCTTTTAGATTCATTGATCTTTTGTACTGAATTTTAGTCTCTATGTCATTAATTTCCACTCCAATGTTTATTATTTCCTTCCTTCTACTTCCTCTGGGCTTTTCTTGCTCTTCTCTCTTTAATTCCTTTAGTTGTAGGGTTAGGTAACTTATTAGTGCTTTTCTTGTTTCTTGAGGTAGGCCTATAATGCAGAGGTTCTCAACCTGTGGGACGAGACCCCTTTGGGGGTCAAACGACCCTTTCACAGGGGTCGCCTAAGACTATCAGAAAACACATATATAATTACGTATTGTTTACAGTAACAAAATTACAGTTATGAAGTAGCAACGAAAATAATTTTATGGTTGGGGGTCACCACAATATGAGGAACTGTATTAAAGGGTCGCGGCATTAGGAAGGTTGAGAACCACTGCTATAATGCTATGAATTTTCCTCTCAGGATTGCTTTTACCGTGTCCCAGAGGTTTTGTGTGGTTTTATGTTCATTTTCATTTGTTTCCAGAAAGTTTTTAATTTCTTCTTTGATCTCATTGGTAACCCATTCATTGTTTAGTAACATGCTATTTAGCATCCATGTATTTGAGTGTTTTGAGGTTATTTTTATTGTAGTTGATTTTTAACTTCATGCCATTGTGATCCAAGAAGATGCTCAGTATATCAATCTTTTTGAATTTGAATTTGTTTTATGTCCTAACATATGGTCTATCTTTGAGAATGTTCCATGTGTGCTTGAGAAGAATGTATATTCTGTTGCTTTGTGGTGAAATCTTCTGTAAATTTCAGTTAGATCTATCTGATCTAGTGTGTCACTTAATGCCTCTGTTTCCTTGTTGATTTTTCATCTGGAAGATCTATCCAGTGATATCAGTGGAGTGTTAAAGTCCCCTACTATGACTGTATTGCTGTCAACCTCTCCCTTAAAGTCCATCAAGAGTTTTTAATGTAGTTGGGTGCTCCTATATTAGGTCCATACATGTTTACAAGTGTTATATTTTCTTGTTGAATCATTCCCTTTGGTGTTATGTAGAGGCCTTCTTTGTCTCTTGCTATGGCCTTTGTTTTGGAGTCTATTTTGTCTGATATGAGTATTACTACCCTAGCTTTTTTTCCCTTTATATATATATAAAGGAATATATATATATATATATATATATATATATATATATATATATATTCCATTCTTTATTTTCATTCTCAGGCAGGTCTCTTGTAGACAGCATATATATGGGTCGTGCTTTCCTATCCATTCAGCTACCCTATATATTTTGACTGAAGCATTTATTCCATTTACATTTAAGGTTATTATTGATAGGTATTTATTTATTGCCATTTTTATGTTCTTTATGCCTATGATTCTCTCTCTCTTCTTCATCAAGCAGTCCCTTTAACATTTCTTGCATTACTGGTTTGGTGGTAATGTACTCCTTTAACCTTTTTTTTTTTTTTGGTCTGGAAAGCTCTTTATTTCACCTTCAATTTTAAATGAGAGTTTTGCTGGATACAGTAGTCTTGGATTTAGGCCCTTGCTTTTCACTACTTTGAATACTTCATGCCCTCCCTTCTGGCTTGAAGTGTTTCTATTGAGATGTCAGCTGACATTCTAATGGGAAATCCTTTGTAGGTAATTTTCTATCTCTTTCTTGCTGCCTTTAAGATTCCTTGTCTTTAATGTTGGCCATTTTAATTATGGTATGTCTAGATGTGGGTCTCTTTGGGTTCATGGTGATTGGGACTCTGTGCCTTCTGAACTTGTGTGACATTTTCCTTCACCAGGTTGGGGAAATTTTCTATCATTATTTCTTTTTTTTTTAAATATATTTTATTGATTTTTTACAGAGAGGAAGGGAGAGAGATAGAGAGTTAGAAACATCGATGAGAGAGAAACATCGATCAGCTGCCCAGGTACATGCCCCTGACCGGAATCGAACCCGGGACCTTTCAGTTCGCAGGCCGACGCTCTATCCACTGAGCCAAACTGGTTTCGGCTATCATTATTTCTTTAAATAGGTTCTCTGGTTCTTGTTCACCTTCTTCTCCTTCTGGTATTCACATGTTGTTGTTCCATTTCACATCTATCTTTCTGCTTTTTAATTGTTTTTTTTCGATTTGCTGCTCTAATTGAGTATTTATTTCTACCTCATCTTCCAATTTGCTGATTTGATCCTCTGCTTCATCCAATCTACTTTTAATTCCTTCCAGCGTGTTCTTGATGTCAGATATGTTATTCTTCATTTCTATCTGGTCCTGGTTCATGGTTTCTATTTCCTTTTTCATGTTGCTATAGTTTGCATGGTCTCTGAGCCTGAGCCATGCCCTGGGAGTGGCTGTGGCAGTAGCAGGGTCTCTTTGGCCAGAAGAGCTTAAACTACTGGCCCCCTACCCTGAGACTTCTGTGCAGTCAATTGGACTATCTCTCTTTCACACACACACACACACACACACTTCCACACTACCACACACTCTCCCTCTCACTCCCTCACTCTGGTCCTGTCAGCCACCATGTTGGAATGCCCTAGTGAGTCTGATCAATGTTTTACAAACTGTAATAATCTGTAATCTTTCCTTAATAAACAATTAGATGTCTTCCTATTCTCTCAAAGTAGAATCTGAGAAATATAACACTTTCTAAATCAAAACAGCTAGGAAATATAAATATAGTTATTCAATTTATTCATGTCCTTATTGAGTTGATGTATATGCTTTAAAAATCATACTTACCACATGCAATTGACAGGTAAACTTGAGAATCTGGTGTCTGGTGTAGAATACGAAATGGAGCTACTTTAGCAGTAGAGTCAAAGACTGAATCAAGAGTCCCAACCAGAAGCCCTGTTGGAATAAAGAAACTGATGAAATAAGGATTTTACAAGAGATGAAATCAATAGTACTTCAAATGACAAAAAACAATGGATTTACTTTTTAAAATTTCTAGCCCAAAGTTTCCTTATAGAGACCTTTCATAAAGAAAAAATATATTCTGGATGAAGAAATTAGTGTTGCAATGTGAGTAGTGTTTGAGAAAATGATCTTTCAATAAAATGTCAAGTTCAATTGTCCAGATCTCAAGATATATTTTCAGTATATATATATATATATACTTCAAATAAATATAACAGGTTGTATATATAACAAGTTAGAATGTAGATACCAGTACCAGAGACTACCTGGGTTTGAGTCCTGGCTCTGCTCTGTCACTTACTTATGTCAACTTGAGCCAGTTGTACCTAACCTTTTCTACACACCCATTTGCAAAATAAGGGGATTAAAATATAATCAACCACAAAGTGTTGTTGTAAAGATAAAATAAGTTATTATTACATATAAAACACTTAGAACAATGCTTACCATGTAGTAAAACACTCAATATTAGCTAATACTAATATAAGACAATCTTAGCTATTTAAACAAGATAAAACCTTGATTAATTAAAATGCTTAGGTAAAAGGATTTTTTAAAAACAATTCTTAATTTTTCATTTGAAATTCGAGGTTTTTGATCAGTTAGTTTCAATTTAATGACCTGATTATATTTCCTACTCCTCCTTAGAACAAAGGTTTCAGTTTTCTTAAACAACCAACTAATTTCTCCCTTGGGGACTTTGTTAAGCAATTCTCTTTTACTTAGAAATGCTAACGCAAGTCTCTAGCCCAGTCCAACTAATCCAAATTCTACATTTTCTTCAAGACCCACTTCCCCCATGAAATCTTCATTGGCAACCCCAAGCAATAATGCCTTCCCTTTTCTCTGATTACTTATAGGACTTAAAGTCTATAAAACACAACCTATCATTCTGATAATTAGGCTAGTGATTACAACTATTTGTTAAGTGCTTGAGGTATATTAATTTTATCTCTTTACCTAGATTATTAGTTTGCTGAGGATAATAACCACATCTTCTACCTCTGGGTTTGCATCTTTAATTTTCAACATATTTCTGGACAAAATAGGAGCTATATTGTTGACTTAGTTGTATCAATGGGATGGCTGAAATACATAAATCCACTTTCCTTTTGGGAAATTTTGATTGGTTGAGTGTTGGTTTTGCTTTATGAAGCATTTATCTTTAATTGAGATTACATATTTTTGAGAAAAACATTAAATCAATTATAAAGCAGGCTTTTGGCTATTTTCCTATCTTTACCCACTTAAAAGGAGTTAAGAATACAAGCAAGCTTTGAATGAGAGTATGTATAGGCTGGCAGATGTGAGGTAGGAAGTTATAAACCTTGAGGGATGTAAATTAGAATAGTAAGAGATAGAACAAAGAGATAAAGAGAAATTTGGCTCAACTAAAAGGAAAAGGTGGGGGAGCGTAGATGTAGAAATTGGTAGAAAATAAAAACTGAGGTCACAAAAGCAGAATAACAATTAGCAACCTCCAGAGGGTTGCTAATCACTTGACAAAACTGTCAAAATAAAGGCATTATAATTTCAAACAAAACCATTTATTAAACACAGCCCTGTTTGAGCTTCTAGATTTGCCTCCCAAGAATTTAAATTTAAAAAAAAAAGATTTCAAAAAAGTATTTTCAAATTTGCAAGGAAAATAATTTATTTCACCTTTACCACACTTTCAATAAAACTAGCTCAAACTCAATTTTCTTATTTATATACACTAGAAAAAAGTAATATTAGAAAAATGGGAGAAAGAACAAAGAGGTAAAGAAAAGTTTGACTCAGTTGAAAGATAACAGTGGGAGTGTGAGGGGGCAGAAAGGAAAGGAGAGGCCACAGATAATCATTCCTGGGTAACATCATAACAATTAGTTCTCTCATAGAATGTTTTGAGACTGTGTACAAAGTGGTCAAAATCACTGGCAAGAAAGGTCATTCATTTCGTTCTACAACAGAAATGTTTACAAGATAAGTACCTTGCACTGTGTAGAAAGGAAATTGCTAAGTTTTTGTAAGTGCATTAAATCAGGCAGTTCGTATAAAACTATGCAACAGGTAATTTGGAAGCTAGTTCTAAAATACATTTGTAGTCACTTGGGGGAACTCTTCCAGCTCATTAAGCTAAAATCATTAAGTTTCAGCAAGTCATTCAGGAATTAATATGTGCCAATGTCTGGGTTTTAAAAGTACAAGGCAATAAGCTGACAACTTTGGGTTGCTTTTCCACATACATAGAGGTTTATCATCTGACAGCCTGAACATCCAAGGTCATGAATCAGCCTACACATGGGAAGTCCTTTAGCCATAGTAAACTGGGAAGATAATAGATATTATCTCTCAGCTGCATGAAAAAAAAAACAACAGATTTAAAAATAATAAGAAATATCATGGAATTCAAATAATCATTTGAATATCTATAACTGAGTAAGGTACCAATGTTCTAGAGCAGCCGTGGGCAAACTACGGCCCACGGGCCGGATCCGGCCCGTTTGAAATGAATAAAACTAAAAAAAAAAAAAAGACCGTACCCTTTTATGTAATGATGTTTACTTTGAATTTATATTAGTTCACACAAACACTCCATCCATGCTTTTGTTCCGGCCCTCTGGTCCAGTTTAAGAACCCATTGTAGCCCTCGAGTCAAAAAGTTTGCCCACCCCTGTTCTAGAGCCTGGTAAAGCTCTTTGGGGTTTCAGTAGCATCCTGCCATACAAGTAAAACCAAACTTTTTAAAGAAATTCACCACCATAATTTTTTAAAAATATATATTTTTATTGATTTCAAAGAGGAAGAAAGAGGGAGAGATAGAAATATCAATGATGAGAGAGCATCATTGATTGGCTGCCTCCTGCATGTCCCCCCCACACACACACACTGGGGATCAAGCCCGCAACTCGGGCATGTGCCCTTGACCAGACTCGATCCCGGGACCCTTCAGTCCGCAGCCGACGCTCTATCCACTGAGCCAAATCAGCTAGGGCTCACCACCATAATTGATGTGTAATACTTTTTTATTAAATGGCATAGCAAATTAACAAAAGAAGCAAGGTTCCATAATTTAAGAAAATAGTCAATTTACAGGTGATGATTATTGTTCATGAACCCATTCTTTGTTTGATTTACCTATTTATTTATTTATTTTAATTTAACGTTTTATTTTGAAACACTTTCAAACTCACATAAAACTTGGAAGAAGAGTACAAAGAGCCATTTGTTTAGGAGAACAGCAATGACCTAAAAAAGGAGGAATAGACAAGTAGACCTTGTGCCCCCGACTGTCCTTGGACATGAGGGTCCCCAGGATGCCTCCTCGTCCCCTACATGGTCAGCTCTCGCTAGCTGGGCCCACACGTGCCTCATGGAGGTGGCTGAAAAACATCGCCAAAGGCCTGGGTCCATCAATGCTCAGCCCAGGCCTGACACTTTCTGTACAGGTGACAAGGTTTAGAGAGCCCTGAAGAGCATAAAGGCACCCCCAACCCCCACCCCCGCCACAGCACCGATCACTGTCTCTGAATGTCTTCCTCCCAAAGTCCAAGCTGGCCAAGTTGTGTTTTATTTTTAATTTATTGACTTGAGGGGAGAGAGAGAGAGAGAGAGAGAGAGAGAGAGAGAGAGAGAGAGAAACACCGATCTGTTGTTCCACTTATTAATGTATTCATTGGTTGATTCTTGTATGTGCCCTGACCAGGAATCAACCCCCAACTTTGGCTTGTTGGGATGATGCTCTAACCAACTGAGCACCCAGCCAGGGCTCAAACCAATTCTTTTTGGCTGGAGATACAGCACCACTGACTTTACAGATTTCATTAATTGGAAAGCCTTTCTAAAATATGAAAGGAGATTATATATATATATATAGTCAGGGCTGGCTTCAGGGGCTTGGTGATCTATCCATAGGGCCCTATGCTCAGAAGGGCCCCTTGCCTGGTTAAATGCTCGATTGTCACCATCTTGAAATTCTTAATTTTTAAACAAAGAGTCCTGCTTGTTCCTTTTGTACCGAGCCCCACAAATTAGGTTATAGTGGTTATAACTGGGTAGTGGAATAATGGGTAATTATTATTTTCCTTTTTTATACTTATACATATTTTCTGAAATTTTTACAATAAACATTTTTTAATCTTTAAGATAGAAAAATAAAGCTACTTCTTACACACCTAAAAAAGGAAGGGTGGCCCTAGCCGGTCTGGTTCAGTGGATAGAACATCAGCCTGTGGACCGAAGGGTCCTGGGTTCGATTCCAGTTAAGGGCATATGTCCAGCTTGCAGGCTCAATCCCCAGTAGGGGGCATGATTCCCTCTCATCATTGATGTTTCTCTCTCTCCCTCTCCTTTCCTCTCTGAAATCAATAAAAATATTTTTTTAAAAAAGGAAGGGCACTCTGCCAGCCTGGCTCAGTGGTTGAGCATCGACCTACAAACCAGGAAATCACTATTCGATTCCTGGTCAGGGCATATGCCTGGGTTGTGGGCTCAATCCCCAGTGTGGGGCATGCAGGAGGCAGCTGATCAATAATTCTTTCATTATTGATGTTTCTATCTTTCTCTCCCTCTCCCTTCCTTTCTGAAATCAATAAAAATATATTTTTTAAAAAGGAAGGTCATTCTTGGGATAAATAAAAGGTTACTTTGGAATTTGGGGGACGACACAAAATATATTATACTCTATTAAACATAATGGGTCTTCAAATATGATCATAGCTGACTTGTTTCCTCTTGCTTATTCTTTTCTTCTCCTAGGTTAAAATATACCTAGTTCTTTCAACTGTTTTATGAGATTGTCTGGGCCTCTTATTATTTCTTCTACTATTCTCTTAATATATTTGTCAAGGTCTCTTATAAAATGTGTCATTCAAACCTGAATACCAGATATGATCTGAAAAATTGCAGTGTTTTCTTTTTTATATTGGGGCTTGGTGGCTGTATTAATAAAATCTAATATCATACTAGCTTTTTTTAGCTACTACATCATATTATCATACTAAGCTTATGATCAACTAAGCAACTTTGATCTTTTTCACAAATATAAGCGCCAACCTAGGTATTCTGTCCTATACAGTTGATTTTCTTTAAAAAAAACCCTAAAAGCAGTGCACATTTACCCATGTTAAATTTTATCTCATTGATTTCAGCTGAGCATTCTAATTTTCCAAGATCTTTCTGAATCTTGATTTTATCTTCTGGACTCCAAATTTGGAGTCTCAATTTAAACTGCAAATATAAATAATTTGGAGAAGTTTTTTAAACTACTCAAGCTCAAGTTTTCAAGCTACGGAAGCCCAGAGTTTCTAATTTAATTCATCTGGAGTAGGGATTGGGTATTCTATTTTTCCCTTACTGTTGTATTATAAAATTTTCATTCATATAAAAAGTAGAGAGAATATACTGCAACCTCTATGTGCCCATCACCTAACTTTAATAATTATCATCACTTTGTCAGTCTTCTGTCATTTGCCCCATTTAAAGTAAATACCAGACATCATATCAATATCATTTTACCCATAAATACTTATGTCATTTAGTTTGTTTAAAAGTTTCTCAGTTGAATCTAACATGCAGCCAGTGTTGACAAAACTGATCTATGGTAGTAATTTTCCCTTTCAATTTTCAGACACCTGCAAATCTGATAAACATTTCTTTTTTGTGTTAGATCAATTATAATGATGCACAGGTAGGACCAATGGTGGAGTGTTGGAGGGGAGGCCATTAAAACAGCCACAGCTTGAAGATGGTACTCATTATCAATTTGCTAGTTTGACAAGTGGCTCTTTCTAGTTATAAATTAGACTGAGGGCAATGTGTAAGGCAATACTGCTCTAGCTACAGGAATCATTTAAATGAACTTCCTAATTACAAACAAGATTTATTTCCATTCTAAGTAAAATGTTGAATTATAAATTTTGACCATAAAAATGAAACTTTATAGTAGATTCTGTCATTAATTACCATATTCACAAAGTCAAACAAGTACACCTTTACTGAATTTTTTATAATTTCAATTTCATTAAGTGTTAATGAACAAACTAGTAAACTGTCAAAACACTTAGTAGGAAATACATTCAAATAGGAAAACATAGTGTTCTCAGTAGAGGTGTGGGTTTTCCCAATTTTACTGCTTTTGCTGCCAGATCTAAGTCCTTAAAACAGTATTATGCATGCTTATTTTAAAATAATCAAACAACCACAGTGGTATTCTGAAAGCTACCAACTTAAAGATCATTAAAAAACAGTTAATAATAACTCCTCTTTTGTTCTGTTTTCCCTCTCCCTGAAGTTTTAAAATACATTTACTTGAAAACTGGAAATATGTAAGCACTCATTTCTTTCCCTAATTGAAATCTTTACTCATTACAAGATTTACAAAAATATTTTAGTGAAGTAACTGATACCCAAAATGGCAGATTATAATAGCATGGGGGGGGGGGAGAGGAAAGAATGCATGAATTATCAATTAAACTTAGTTACAATTCTAAAGATTAAAACATAGGGAACTATGAGAATTGTTACCATCTTTATTTATAGCACCTTCTTACATTTTAAGATTTCATGCATGATGTACAAAAAGAGTAGCCCCACAGAAAACTAAAGAAAATAACAGAATTTAAATTCCTAGGTGCAAAGCAATAAGCAAGTGTGGCCACAAATGAATAAATTCATATATAGTACAGTACTTTAAAAACATTATTTAGAAAAACTAAAGCTGACCATTATTTTGGTTAGTTTTAAACAAGAGGACAACAATTATAGTGATAAAAATCAACAAATGTGATTATCCCTTCTTTGTTTTAAAAATTCACTTCTTTTTACTGGAGTAAGGGAGAAAAATAAGACCACCTAGGCTGGAGTGGAAAGAGCTCTAGAACAAAAATAACAAAGGTTTAATTCTCAGGTCCCTTCAATTCTCTATCTCAGGTCTCCATCTTCCACAGATGAGGTCATTGCTCTTTAACCTTTTCTAATTGCTAAGGGCACTATCTCTTGATTCTCATATTTTCAATCACAAGTAACTGAATATGGACTAACTGCTAAGTCCCCAACAACTGCCATTTTTGGCTTTTGTACTATCATATTATTCCTCCCACTTAGAATGCTTTTCCCATCCCATCCCAGATACTGTTAGTGCTCATAGATGGCTGATTTAATTCAAAAAACAATCCAAACTGGTTTTTGGCAAATTGCACCACAGATGTCACACTGGAATTCTGCCAGCAGAATACCACCTATTGTTATTAACCACTATTTTTAGGAAATCTTTGTATCATTTAACAGGACATCTTATCAGCATACTTTACACCAGAGCTGGCCTTGGAAAACTGCTTTGGGGGTTTCAAATACCCCTTATTCGTGACTATTTAGAAGCTACCGAAACCAGGCTGATATTATTGACTACCTTAGTAATTATATAGTTTGCTTACTTGTTTATTATCTGTCTGTCCCACCAGATTATAAACTGTGTGAGGGTAGGAAACCTTTCTGTTTTATTCAACAATGTATATTCAAAATCTAGCACAGTAGCTAGCTACCATCCATTTCTCAGCTTTCCTTCACAGCAAAACTCCTAGAAAAAATTATATATATATATATATATATATATATATATATATATATATATATATATATATTCACTCTGCTCCCAAATATCTGCTTGGCTCATATACTCTAGTCCCTCTGCTCTCTGCTCATATATCACCTAATAGGCCTTCTCAGACCAAATTTTTCTAAAATACCCTCTTTATTCTTATACCTTACTTTATTTTTCTTCATATCGCTCATCACCACCAGCCATATAATACATTATTTGTTTATTTGCCTTCCTCAACTAAAATGTTAGCTCCATGAGAACAGGGATTTTGTTTTGCTCACTGCTGTTATTGCTAGCACTTAAAACAGTGTTTGGATTTTAGAAGGCACTGCAATTATCTGTTGAATGAATATATCTTGTTTCATTACATTTCCTTTTGTGCTTATATAGCAGTAAGAGGTGGAAAATTGGGCAAATTTTCTAACACAAAGGTAATGTAAAATCCATGTCATAGCTGTACAACATGGTAAACATTGCAGTGCTCTTTATTTTGCTATTAATTTTTAACTTACTTTACAGCCATAGTCGTTCTACAACTGTACAACAGAAGCATGGGATTTCACCAGCTGAATCTTTATTTCTTCAATTATTATGTTTTTAAAAACATAACTAAGATAACTAAAGTTATGTGTACTCTTTAATACCACTCAGTAAGACAACAAGTGGTATTTATATCTGTAAAATTTCTACTAGTATTTGAGAATTTCTAGGTTTGGGGCAATTGTAGATCACAAAGTAATGCTACTGTGATATTTTATTCTAATTGTTGTACATTATTCTGATTATAAACCATAAATGCACAATCATCATCATATCCAAATTCTTGAATTATTAACTAGCAGTGTTTTGCTTTTACAGTGATATCATTGCATATTGGACATAATGTTACTACTCCAAATAAATTTCTATGTACAACATGAGAAAAGTAATTACTAGGGAAAATGGTACTTAACATCTTACTCCTTCTTTAATAGATAAATGAATACCAAATGTTTATATAGTTGCTCACAGGTTTCAAAACTCACTTGACTCACATAACAATGCTGTGAGGTAGAGAAGATGAGGAAACAACACCTTTACAAAACAATTACAACTGAATAGAGACATAAAAATACTAAAGAATCAGGAAAGATAAAGGAAGGTGAGTTAATGCGGTAAGTGGAATTGTTGGACTCGGTGGTGTACTCATGTATTTGTGGATGTTGGCTTATAGTTAATTTATTAAATAGAAACTCCCTAGGGGAACACTCTGTGTTCCTGTTTGTCAGATCTTCCTAAATCCCACACACTAAAGTTCTTAATAGAATGCAGCACCATAATTCCACTCAGATAGTAGTTCCCAATTGCAAAGCAGAGCAAATTCACTTGTGCTTAATAAGCCAAATACGCATAAATTATTTTTAATCACATAAAATGAGATGCTAAATTTAGATGCCATAGAAGAGACATTATCCTTAATCAGGCAGGAGGAACAAGGGATAATGTAAGGTAACTGCAAAAATCCTGAATGGTGAATTACTTATCTAAATGAAAGAATGTAACTTTATATTAAACTAATCTTATGTTTAACAAAAATTTCCACAAGATATTCCACTCTGCTGGGAACCAGGACAATTAAGTAAGATAAAGTTAGACAAATGGTAAATAATCTATCAGATAACCACCAAAAGTGTTTCAGAATTTTAAAAAGGACCTCAGAATTCTAACTTCCAAATTAGTCTCCTATTATAACCATACTAGGGTTCTCTATTGCTCCAATTCCATTATTAGAAAAAAATAAAGTCACCAACTCCACAGTAAAAGTCATTACATTGCTGGTGGTTATTGCCAATTATTACAAGGCAAAGAAATAAAATCTTAAAGATAGTACAACTAGTAACATTTTGAGATGGTCATTATCTTTTCTTCATTAAACAAAATGTATAAATGAATCTTTTAAAGGAGTAGGATATAACACTGGATTTTAGCAAACAAAATGGATAAAGGCAAGCTTATGCTGGCACAAACTCCTGTGGGAGATAATCCACATGTGGATTTGTAGTAAAGCACAGCAAAGCTCTAGGCTTCACAATTTTAGTAAGAATAAGGTAATTGAGCAGCCATGAAAATCACCACACACTTTATTTAGCTCTAGACAACCCCCCCCCGCCAAAAAAACAGACACAAAAAACAAACAAACACATACACACACACACACACATACCCCTTGCCCTAGCTGGTTTGGCTCAGTAATAGACCATGGGCCCGCAACTGAAGGGTCACAGGTTCGATTCCCAACAAGGGCACTACCTTGGTTGCAGACTCAATTCCTGGCTCTGGTTGGGGCACATGCAGGAAGCAACCAATTGATGGCACATCCATGTTTCTCTCTCTCTGTATCTCTTCCTCCCTTCCACTCTCTCTAAAAATCAATGGGAAAATATCCTTGTGAGGTGAGGATTAACAAAAACAACATCCCTTTGGTCCTTTCTTACCCATTGTTTAATTTACATGAAATATAGTGGCAGCTCTCACTTGGTAATTTCAAGCATCTTGACCAGCGGTTCTCAACCTGTGGGTCGTAACCCCTTTGGTGGTCGAACAACCCTTTCACAGGGGTCGCCTAAGACCATCCTGCATATCAGATATTTACATTACGATTCATAACAGTAGCAACATTACAGTTTGAAGTAGCAATGAAAATAATTTTATGGTTGGGTCACAACATGAGGAACTGTATTTAAAGGGTCAGAAGGTTGAGAACCACTGATCTTGACAATACCACAAGTAAAACAATCATGCAGAGATATAAGTTGACCACAAAAATTTGGCTATGGATATTCTCAACATTCACCTGTGGTAGAAATCTTGGTTCATTTCTTCAGACAAATCTCTTATTCTAGAGATATAGGGAAGATTAATTAATAGTGGATGGGAAAGAGATAAGAAACTGGTGCAATGGGTCCATGCTTTAAGAAAGCATGTGAAATGAAAAATCAAATACAGAAAACAAGAAGTGATCATTTAAAGGAAATGTGCAACAAGTAAAAAACCATTTAATATATTACAGTGATTGGATTCTCAAGAATGACTTGCCTATTATTTTTCAGGAATATGGTAAAAAGCAAAATACATTTCCTAATGTGGGTAAATGTGGGCAAGAACACCAGAAAAAGTCTGGTCAAACAGAATGATGGGGAACCAAAATATTGTGCTATAACACAGGGCTGTAAGGATCTATTTAAATATATTTTGACTTGTTCTCAATAGACTAAGAGGATAAATTACATCACTGGGTAATGATGAAGACTGATTCTCAAATTTTAATCTGGAAAGTATATGTATCTGTTAAGTGGAAAGATTCCTCTGAGAAATAACACTTGCAACTTTTAAAAACCAGAAAACTAAAAAAAAAATGTTAATCTAACGAGGTAATTGTCTTTGCCATATTTTCAAAAGAGCCTTTTTAGAAGCTGGATAAGATAGGTCTTGCAGGCTTTTTAAAAATGTCCTGTAGAAACTCAAAATTATTGCCACGCTGGGTGTGGTTTGAAAAAAGGAAATAGCAGCACACATCTTAACAACATGCATTGATTTGGCACCTATTAGCTTTCATTTTATCCTCTCTACTCTGTGAGATAAACACCATTTTGCAGAAGAGGAAAAGCAATGTCATCTCCTCCAGGAATCTTTATTCAATCCTTCAGTTATTTGGCTCTAATTATAATTTAGCTGGTTTACTAGTTACTGATTATAATTATAATTTCCCTGGATTACTGGTTACTTCCTCTTAAGCAGACTCTCTCCCACTTATGAGGATTATGAGCACTGCAAGGCAGATAACTGAATCTTGTATCTTTGTACCCTGAATAAATGAAAAAAAAAAATTGTCAAATGCCATTTAACAAGAGATGCAAATGGGACTAAAGGGCAGAGTTTCTGATTCTTCCCTTTTTCTGCTACTCACACTGCCTAAATTAAGCCTGGTCCGCCACTTCAAGGCCACAACACCAAACTAGAAAATGTCACACAAAAAAGAGCTCTGGTCTTAGCAATGTCCAAAACTTTGAATGCTCCTACCCCAGAGGAGGGATCTGAAAATCAAATTCTTTGGGGGCTTTAAGTACTTGACCAAGGAATAGTTCTTGATTTGTAAATCAAAGAATTGAAGGCAGGATGGAATAGGCAGGAAGAGTTAAAACTTCCGTTGGCTTAATTGGTTTGCTTACAATCATGGCTTTGAAAGAAAAGGGCAGCGCCAAGCACTCAAGACAGGAGTAAACTGCGAAGGTTACTTAGAGAGGGGAGCCCAAGGATTGAAACCATGTAGACAAAGTAAAAGATGCTAAATTGGAAGAGGTCAGCAATTTGGTAGACCTCTCCCTCGCCCTCCCCTCACTCCTTACTCTCTCATTTGAAGCCAGTCCTTCTGGATGTGATGGGGCTCCTTCCTTTCTCACCATCCTCCCTGCCTCTCCCCCCCCCCCCCCCGCCACCACCCCCCCCCCGCACACACGTTTACACTCCTTAGGGTAGTGATTATCAATAGGGATTTTGTGAAAATAGTTAAGTCCACAACTGCGAATTGGCCCTGGTCACCAGCCCAAACGCGACCCGTTCAGGTCTAACACTCATCAGCTCCCTCCCCCATGAGAAGCGACAGGGAAGGTACTTTGCCTCAGAAAGAACCCGTCCTCCTTTACGCTGTCCCATCGAAAGAGCAACTGCTGATCCAGGGATACATTCTCAGGACTCGAGGAGAGCAACGCAAAGGTGGTGGCGGGGGAATAACCCCAGTCCTCCGCCCAGGGTTCAGGATCCGGAGGTGGGTGGCGACGAGTAACTGTCCTCCTCACCACCTTCTCAGTACCAGCGACCACAGCCCCGAGGCGGGTGAGGGTGGCCACAACTTACCTGTGAGTCCCCCTCCGCCGTCTTCCCCACAGCCCCGACGCCGTTGCAGCACGAAGTAGTCATTGGACCTTTCCATCAGCCACAGCTTCAGCGCATTTTTCAGGAGCACCTCCTCCGGCTTCAGCCACATCGTCAAGAACTTTGTGCAGTCCGTGAGCAGCGACCTAAATCCCCTCTTCACCTCACCCTCCCACCCCTCTTTTCCCTTCTACTTTTCCTCCCACCAAATCTTCAGGCACCAGTGGCTCAGGTTCAGGTTTTCCACACTTCCCCCAACCCTCCTTCTCTCCCACGTAGGCAGCGAGATCGCCAATTCCCTCCCACAGCGCTACCTCCGGACAGGGAAATAGTCCCGCTTCATTTCTGGGAATTGTAGTTTCCTACTCGCTTTTCTGTACTCATCCCACTGGAACGCGGGACTACACTTCCCATAATCCACTGGAGTGAGAACTGAGGGGGTGCTTTCAAAGTGGGTCCCGCCACCAGTTAAGTGTATTTTGCCTATCTAAAATTTAAAGCGGGGTTTGTTTGTTTTGTCCAAATAAGTGAGTTTCAGATAGAAAAGTGTTTCTTCTTCTCATCCTTTTACAACCGAGGGTGTTAAACTATAGAAAACAAAGTTTCTGGAATTTTGGAGTAAGGAATGGCCCATTCTCTGAAGCGGTAGTAGCACCAACTAACCTTTAAGGAGCTCTTACTATGTACTAAGGAGATTTCGCGTACATATTCTCACGTAATCCTTATAGAAGTCTTGCGAAGTAGATTTCATTCCTCATTTTGCACGTAAATAAACAAAGTGCAAATGGGTGAGAGGACTTGTCGAAGGGCACCCAGTAAGTAGTCATACGATATCTTGTCTAATTCAAAACCTTCCTTAGAAAGCTCTTTCTACCCTTACAGGAAGAATATAAAATATCCAAAAGCCACCCAGTTTCTTCACGGAGTGCTCCCTTTCCTTCCCCCACTGCCGCCCCAATCAGTTTATTTAACTACTGTAATCAGCCACAAAATGTCTTCGTAGACTTTCCTTTTCAGGATCTAAACAATTTATGAGTAATATATTTTTTCTTTTTTAAGCTCTTTAAGAAAAAAAAAAATCCTTTTAGGGCAGCCTTCGCCTCTTTGTACCAAGGCTATAATACACAGCTGCTTAAACAATAAGGCGAATGAGTTCAGTGATTTGTATAATATTGCAGTGAGGAATTATTTGAGGGATCTTTTTACTTATTGTGATAACTAAGCCCACCAAAATTAGAGTGCACTAAAAGCGAGGACAGGTTTATATGAAGGAAGGAATTAGGAGACAATGTACAAAGTATCCAGGAACTTTTGGTAAGATATTTTGAGAAGAAGCCTCAAGGCCATTTGGCTAAGAAAATGGGGTGGGGCAGACCCAAAGCCTGGTTGCAGAGCCAAAGAGTGCCTTGGAGCAGCATCTGTGGCTTATATTTCTCAAGATGTGGGCCAGCTCAAGGGAGACAGACATGTACTATAAGCAGATTTGTCTTGGGGGTGAGAAAAGGATCAATTTGCAATTCTCTTTTATTAAAAGGCAATAAGAGGGGTCAGGAAGAGATTAATCAAGGAATTTATATGCATACTAGAGGCCCAATGCACAAAATTTGTGCACTGGTGGGGGGGGGTCCTCAGCCTAGCCTGCACCCTCTCCCAGTCTGGGACCCCTTGGAGGATGTTCACCGAAGCCAGCAGTCAGACATCCCTCTCGCAGTCCAGGGCTCTCAGAGTCCATGACCCCTCCCTCACTCCTTACTGCCCGTCAGCAACAGATGTGGGAGAGGCTCCTACCACCACCACTACACTCGCCAGCAGTGAACCTGGCTTCTGGCTGAGCTGTGCTCCCCCTGTGGGAGCGCACTGACCATCAAGGGGCAGCTCCTGCATTAAGCGTCTGCCCCTTGGTGGTCAGTGCATGTCATAGCGACTGTTTGTTTCCTGTTCAGTTGATTTGCATATTACAGTTTTATTATATAGGACTAGGGGCCCAGTGCACAAATTCATGCACCTTGAAAGGCACTGTGGGCCTCAAGGCTGCAGTGGGCACAGGGCCGGGTCTTGGCCCATCCTCCATACCCCCACCTGGCCCCTCCCACCGTGGCCCTCAGTCCCCTGTCTGCCAGCAGTTCCACTACTGCTGCTGCCGCTCCCGTGCGCTGATGGCACCCACCAGCCCCGCTTGATCCTGCTGATGGTGGTGCGAAGCAATTGGGGCCAGCGCCAGCAGTGTGTGCAAGAGGTGGCTGCTGCCCCTCAGGAACAGGGGGAGGTAGAGAAGCCCTGAGGGGAAATCGTGGCTGGCAGCTGCCGCTCTCACCCACTGACAGCACTAAGCGATTGGGGCCTGGTGCCGGCAGTGGGTGCAAGCGGGGCCGGCGCCAGCAGCAGGTGCAAGCACTGGGCGGGACCGTGGCACACAGAAGCAAATAATTTTCAGTAACCACCAGAGGCTCACCCTGATGACAGCAACTAGCACCCTGCCTTGGTCTGGCGCCCCTGCTCACCTACTCCATTATCTGGTCATGGCCGATGCCCGCCATGTTCAACAAGTGCCCCCTGGTGGTCAGCGCATGTCATAGCAACCAGTTGTTTGGTTTTTCTGCCATTCAGTCTATTTGCATATTAGCCTTTTATTATATAGGATATGCATAACCCATGGACACAGACAATCGTGCAGTATGGGGGTAGTGTAGGGTGCAAGAGTAAATGGAAGGGAAAAAGGGGACAATAAAGATAATTTTTTTAAACAAAAAGCAGTAAGTAGTCTCATGGTAGCTCTCTGGAGAGGATGGGAAGAGGCAGTCTACCCAGAGTCCAAACTGCAATGTATCCCTGGGAAAAAGTCTTTCCAATGTTGAGGTATAGATGTGTACTAAGGAAAATAATTCCTGTTTCTGGTGAAAGATCAGTAAATGTAGTAAATGTAGAGAGATGTGAGCTGTCTTTCTCTTTTTTTACCTTTCCTTCCCTTTTTCATTTCCTTTCTCATCATACCACATTCTTTCCTAATACCCTTAAAAGGTTAGGGTTGTGGCAAGGGCTGTCCTGAAATGGATGGTTCCTCTGCCTCTTTATTCTGCAACTCCACGAAATATGCCCACATGTTTCCTACTTTTAGTCCAGTAGGGGCATTTAGAGAGCTCCTGCTTTAGATGCTCAGGCTAACATCTTTGGAATAATCTTAAACATTTTAATCTTAAACTTTTTACTCAAGCACACACCCCAACCAGGGCTGGGGAACTTGCAAGCAAGGTGTGTGCCCTTGACCAGAATCGAACCCAGGACCCTTCAGTCCGTGGACTGACACTCTATCCACTGAGCCAAACCGTCTAGGGCTAGGCATCTTTTAAAAAATAAGCCCTGTTAATGAATTTTAGCTGGCTAAATTGCTTTTTTAAAAATGGATTCTATCAACTCATGCCTATTAAAATTTTCTAATGCAGTGGTTGAGAACTGAGATATCAGTTGGAGGAGAACTTGCCAATAACTATTTATGTTAAACTCTTTTTTATGCACTATGCTAACTATTAAAACCTAGGAGGTTCACAAATGTCTCACGTTCATGAGATCATATTTTTCTGTAGAAAGAAGTTAAGAATTAGTAAGTACGTTTTTTCAAACATTTCACTGAATTAAGTAGAAGACACTGAATATTTATCTATGGAGGTCAAAGAGCCTGCCAATAACCAGGAATTTAAGTCTCATGTAGTGTGCAAACCTAAATTTTGTATTACCATGTTTTAAAATATTTTAAATCTTTTAAAAAAATCTTTATTGTTGAGAGTATTACAGATGTCCCCCATTTTCCCCCCATTGCCCCTGTCCACCTGGTTCCCACCCCACCCCAGGCCTTCACTACCTTATTGTCTGCATTCATAGGTTAATCTCTTCTTGCCTCCAACCACCCACTTCCCTTGGAGATTCATCATTCTGTTCCATGTTTCCATGCCTCTAAT
This sequence comes from Myotis daubentonii, assembly GCF_963259705.1. NCBI lineage: Eukaryota > Metazoa > Chordata > Mammalia > Chiroptera > Vespertilionidae > Myotis > Myotis daubentonii. The sequence continues at coordinate 53,568,855 of NC_081861.1, forward strand.
TCTATTTTATTCATCAGTTTATTTTATTAATTAGATTCCTTGCTCATTTATTTTGATTTTTAGATTCAATTGTTGATAGATATGTATTATTGCTATTTTATTGTTCATATTTGTTATCTTCCTCCTCCTCCTCCTTCTTCCTTTTAAAGAATACCCTTCAACATTTCATGTAATACTGGTTTGATGGTGATGAACTCCTTTAACTTTTTCTTCTCTGTGAAGCTCTTTATTTGACCTTCAATTCTAAAGGATAGCTTTGCTGGGTAGAGTAATCTTGGTTGTAGGTGCTTGCTATTCATTACTTTGAGTATTTCTTGATACTCCCTTCTGTCCTGCAAAATTTCTTTTGAGAAATCAGCTGACAATCTTATGGGCACTCCTTTGTAGCTAACTAACTGCTTTTCTCTTGATGTTTTTAAGATTCTCACTTTTTCTTTAACCCTTGGAATTTCAATTATGATGTGTCTTGGTGTGGGCCTCTTTGGGTTCCTCTTGTTTGGGACTCTGAACCCTCTGGACGTGTAAGGTTATGTCTTTTACTAGGTAGGGGAAGTTTTCTATCATTATTTCTTCAAATAGGTATTCAATATCTTTCCCTCTCTCTCTTCTCCTTCTGGTACCCCCATAATGCAAACATTGGTATGCTTGAAGTTGTCCCAGAGGCTCCTTAAACTATGTTCATATTTTTGGATTAGTTTTTCCTTTTGTTCTTCTGATTGGGTGTTTTTTGCTTCCTCATATTCCAACTCACTGATTTGATCCTTACACTATCTTCATTTGCTTTAGTGAGGCTTCGGTGCTCATTTAGACCGTCCTTTGAGTATGTCCCTTGTGGATGTGTAGAGTTGTAATCTAGTATGGTTTGAAATTGTCCACCAGGTACACTAGCTCTGGGGTCTCCAGGGCGGTACAAAGTCAGCCACTGCCAGTGGCCACCCAGCAGGAGATACAGAGAGATATGCATATCGATGCTATTTGTATTGGGCTTGGAAGTGCCCAGGTGAGGCCCAGCTGTGAAGCAAGGCAGGCTGGCACTAGTGCCCTGTCTTGAGCCTTTTATTGATAAGTTTGGGACACACTGAAGCCAGTTGCTGCTTGTTTGAGAGATTTTAGGAAGGTCTAAAGCCTGAGCCATGACAGGCCATTCATATGGGAAAGCAGTTGCAAACAGCTTGGGTGGGGCTACAACTTGGATGGGGTCTCTGGGAATCACCAGGGCAGAGCAAACATTGTGGGCCACACTGATGGAAACTCAGATATGGCTGCCAGTCAGCTCTGTGAGGTGACTGGCACACCCTTTTGGGAGAAAGCTGCCCCCAAGTTCCTGCCCAAATGCAGACAATCCAGTTCCTCCCAGTATGCCCCTGGATCCTCTTGAGCCACTGCCACAGTGTTGGAACTCAGAGGAAGCAAGATCATGTAAGTTTGTGTGCCAGTCTTTTAAGAGGAACTGCATCGACTCCAGCAGCCTTTGTGTCACTTGGTCGCATTCCCCACTGGTTTTTATAGCCTGAAGTTATGGGAACTTTGGTTCCCAGCTCTGCAACCCTGGGCTAGGGGTCTGGTGTGGAGCTGGGTCTCTTTTCTTCTCACAGGAGGCCTCTGCAGTGGAGATATTCCTCCTGATGAAAAAAAAAAGCCACATGTGGGTGTTGGATCAGCCTATTCCATACCTCTGCCCCTCTTAATAGTATTAATGTACTTTCTTCTTTACTTTTCTAGTTGTAAGACTTCCATTCAGCCAGCTTTCAGGTGGTTCTGAATGATGATTGCTCTGTATTTTAGTTGTAATTTTGGTCTGGTTGTGGGAATGCCACCATCTTGGTTCTCCATCTAAAATATTTTTAAAATCCACTACAAACAGAAAGGTGATGTCTGAGGTAAATAACTCAAAATATGTTATAGCCTAAGGTAATAAACTTTTTTCCAGATATTATAGAACTGAATTAAAATAATTAGTAAGTGGCCTAGCCAATGTGGCTCAGTGGTTGAGCAATGACCCATGAACCAGGAGGTCACAGGTTCAATTCCTGGTTAAGGCATATGCTCTGATTTTGATCCCCAGTAGGGGGCATGCAGGAGGCAGCTGATCAATTATTTTATTTCATCATTGATGTTTTTTCTCTCCCCTCATCTCTCTGAAATCAGTAAAAACATTTTTTTAATTAAATCTTTATTGTTCAGATTATTACATTTGTTCCTCTTTTCCCCCCCCATAACTCCCCTCCTCCCAGTTCCCGCCCCACCCTCCGCCCTCACTCCCCACCCACTGTCCTCATCCATAGGTGCACGATTTTCTGTCCAGTCTCTTCCCACATCTCCCACACCCCTTTCCCCCCCAAGAATAGTCAGTCCATTCCCTTTCTATGTCCCTGATTCTATTATGATCACCAGATTATTTGTTCACTTGATTCTTAGATTCACTTGTTGATAGATGCATGTTTGTTGTTCATAATTTGTATCTTTACCTTTTTCTTCCTCTTCCTCTTCTTAAAGGATACCTTTCAGCATTTCATATAATACTGGTTTGGTGGTGATGAACTCTAGCTTTTCCTTATCTGTGAAGCTCTTTATCTGACCTTCATTTCTGAATGATAGCTTTGCTGGATAAAGTAATCTTGGTTGTAGGTTCTTGGTATTCATCACTTTGAATATTTCTTGCCATTCCCTTCTGGCCTGCAAAGTTTCTGTTGAGAAATCAGCTGACAGTCGTATGGGTATTCCCTTGTACGTAACTGAGTTTCTTTCTCTTGCTGCTTTTAAGATTCTCTCTTTGTCTTTTGCTCTTGGCATTTTAATTATGATGTGTCTTGGTGTGGTCCTCTTTGGATTCCTTTTGTTTGGAGTTCTCTGTGCTTCCTGGACCTGTAAGTCTATTTCTTTCACCAGGTGGGGGAAGTTTTCTGTCATTATTTCTTCAAATAGGTTTTCAATATCTTGCTCTCTCTCATCTTCTGGCACCCCTATAATTCTGATGTTGGTAAGCTTGAAGCTGTCCCAGGGGCTCCCTACACTATCTTCGTATTTTCGGATTCTTTTTTCATTTTGCTTTTCCAGTTGGGTGTTTTTTGCTTCTTCGCATTTCAAATCTTTGCCTTGATTCTTGCGCTCCTCTAGTCTGCTGTTGGGTGTCTGTATAATATTCGTTATTTCAGTCCGTGTATGCTTAATTTCTAGTTGGTTCTTTATCATAACATCGAGGGTCTCATTAGTTTTCTTGAGGATCTCACTACATTTATCGGCGGCTTCTAGACAGTTCTTAAGAGACCTTAAAAGTGTGGTCCTGAACTCAATATCCTCCATTGACAGTTTTGTCCTGTTTCTTTGTCTCTGCATTTTTTATGCTTTCTTGGTACACCCCCTAGTGGTCTTTGTGCGCAGTCTTGTTGTAGTTAAGCCTTGATTGTTGTCGGCAATACCGGGGGTGATTTGACCTCCAGGCTAACTGGCTATGAGAGTCCGCTGTGTCTGCAGTGGGAGAGCTTCTGTGCTGGATCTCTAGGGCGGTGCTAATCTAGTGTTTGCCTGAGGCTATCCAGCAAATGGCTCTGGGCAGGGCTTGGGCAGGGCGGGTCCCAGGGGATCTACAGGGCGGGCTGGAGCGAGCAGTTATGGCTGCTCTCAGTTCCGACCCTAGGGGCTCTGCCTCACAGAGTCCCAGCAAACCTCGGAGAGAAAGCTGCCTTCGAGTTCCGACCGAAGCCAGACAGTCCCGCTTCTCCCGTTTGAGTCTGGGTCCCTAGAGACTCGCCCAGATCTGGAGCTCAGAATCTGAAACTCCCTCCCGATTGAAAACAACAACCGTGCCCTCCGCCGCCAGCCCACTCCTGCGCACTCCGCACCTGAGTATTTCACTTCAGCACTGCGCCTCCTCTGAGTCTGGGTATGATATTCTCTTTCTTCCTAGTTGTAGAATTTCCACTCAGCCAGCCTTCCTGTGGTTCTGGATGATGTCCGTTCCGTCTTTAGTTGTTTTTTGAAGTGGTTGTTCGAGGCAGGAATCTCCGGCGTTAACCTATGCCGCCATCTTGGTTTCTCTCCCAGTAAAAACATATTTTAAAAAATATTTAATAAATGAACAAAACCAGATATCGGGGGTGGGGGAGGGGGGCAGGGAGGGAATAGTCCCAGCATTCCAATTGTATCTTTAAATTCATTTTTACTGATTTACCTGGGAACCGTATATATTCCTATTTACAAGATAATACAGCCTTACTTCTGCTAAATTTACTAATTAATTTTCAGAAAACCCCCCTTTTTTAAGTTAGACTCTCTATACTTACAAATATATCTACCTCCACTTGAAGGTATTAGCTTATATTTTGACTAGAGGCCTGTTGCACAAAATTTGTGCACAGGTACGGTCCCTAGGCCTGGCCTGAGGTCAGGGCCATCTTCCCTGGCTGCCGGCAGCCAGCCCAGCCACCCACCTCCAGTTCCTCCTTCACCATCGCCATCGGGCAATTGGAGCCTGTCGGCCAGAGGTGGGGGTGGGAAGGGGAGGGACTGAGAGGTTGGTTGGTGCCGGGAGCCGGTCCATGCTTGCTGTTTCAAGGGACCTGGCATATATGGCATACTGTTCTTAATATGTTTGCTCACCTTCTTGGCACTATGTGTTTTAACCAAGGTCTCTGAGAAAGGTTGTTTTCCCCAGGTAGGGATTTTCCCCTGAAGTTAGGGAGGGAATAAAACCCCTCAACTAAGTGCCAGGCGGGTAATTAATCCCTTTAACTACGAACAATCATGCTTAAACTACATAATCTTTTCTCCCTGGAATGGAGATAAGAAACGCCCTAACCTTTGTAATAGAGATTGATAGGATTGAATCAACTGGTATAAATACAGTTGTAACAAGACAGAAGCACTCAGAACTTAGAACAGAATCAAGAAGACAGAACCTACACGGAGCCTAGAGACAGAAGAACTTTGCTGGAGAGAGCATGCCGGAGGATCCTGGAGAGGGACTGGCCTCGGAGCCTAGAGACAGAGCCTAGCGGGAGAACATGGCAAGGGATCCTGGACTGAACCTGACTACAGAGATTGGCAGGAGAACCTGACTGGAACCTGGACACTGAACCTGACTGGAGAGCCTGGACAGAACCTGGCTGGAGAACCTAGCGAGGGAACATGGCTACAGAACCTCGCTGGAGATCCGAAGCAGAACCTCTCTGGAGATCCAGACCAGAACTTGGCTGGAGATCCGGGCTAGAGATCCTGGCTAGGTTGCTGATCAACTGAACGCTGTCTCCGTGTCATTCCTTCTTCGCCGACTCCGTCCACACCTTTGGGGACCCCTGGACCCGCTGGGGTTGGACCCCGGCAGGTTGGCAGGCCCTGATCAGGTGATCAGGGCCTGTGTGCTGGGAGGAGCTCCTGCGTTGAGCATCGACCCCCTGGTGATCAATGTGCATCACAGTTACCAGTCGTTCCATGGTTTGGTCCATGTGCATATTACCCTTTTATTATATGCACAGCCCATGGATATGGGCAATAGAGTAGTGAAGACCTGGGGGTGGGTAGGTAGGGACTAGGGGAAGGGAATTAATAGGGGGAAATGGGAGATATCTGTAGTATTATCAACAATAAAAATATATTTTAAGAAAATATACTCATGACATTTCTAATCACATGTTTAATGTCTCTTTCCCATTATTCAAGCTTCAAGAAGGTAGAAACACAATCTTGTTTCTTTATGTGTTCCTAGCACCAAGGACAGTGCCTCACACATAATAACTATTTGTTGAAAGAGAATGAATGAATAAGGACAGCTTTCTTTTTCTGGGTAACTCTTAGTCACCTGTCAAGGACCAAAGCCAGATGTTATATCCTCCAGGTTGGGTCACAGTCAAATCTGATACATCTTTGGATCCATAGGGCCTAGTTTGGAACTTGGTACATGATTCATATATCATAGATATTTGTCAAATAATAATAAACTCTTGGCCAGGAGTTGATAATTGTTGAAACTGAGTGATGGGTATATGAGTAGGGTTCATTACACTGTTCTTTCTCCTTTCATCTATATTTTAAAATTTTCCATGACAAAAGGTGAATACATTTATATTCACCTAAAGTCAAGCGAAAGTGTAGTCAAAGATGATTTTGAGGTCTCTGGCTGAAGCAAACCAGTAGATGGTGGTATGGTTCACTGGGGGGATGGAGTGGCGCTGCATCCAGACTCGAATGCTCATATGCATGGGCTGGCTTGGAGAGGGTTCTTTTTCATCCCAGTGAAAGTTCTTTGAAGGTCAATATGGGGATGGAAGAATAAATTTTGATTTCAGCACCTTTAATTTCAATTACATGAGGGCATCTCTAGTCAGCTACAATCAACTAAAATCTCTGCCTTAAACAATGAGCTATGAGAGGGTTTCTGGATGGTAACCTTCCCTCATGATCTTCAATGGCCTCTGGGACACTGATCTGACTGACCACCGGGAACTGTCCTGCTATCTAGGGAATCTGCAGTAAATACTGTGCCCCACCAGTGCTTCCTTCACACTTCTCATCCACACTCTCCCCTTCTTTACTGCTGTTTCATTTCTACGAGGGAGTGATTAGCATTGGCGAGGCCTCAGTGAGTGTCACAGCTTTATGTTCAGCAGCGGGTAGGGTGTCAAAAAAATTCTGGTTCCCTTTTGACTTCACCACCTTCTGACTGCAAGTCACTTGACCTTTCTGAATCTCAAATGCTGCCTCTGAAAAATAAGGATAACAATCGTGGTGATTTCACAGGGCTGACGCGAGGATGAACACACATGCAAAGGGTTCAACACAGAGCCTGGCACAGTGTGAGCTGTTGATAAACAGGAGCTATTATTATCGCTAGCGCCCAGTCCTCTTCAGCTCTCCACCTGGACGGCTCTCCACCTGGACGTTGGGAGAGCTGCCGCAGGAGTGGAGCAGGCTGCTGGCTCCCTGCCCAGTGGGTGCCTGGTCCCACTGGCATGCATAAACGACTCCAGGCCAGGGTGAAGGGTGGCGCTGGGGATGGCAGGGTCGGCAGAGGCGGGGCTGCAGGCAGCTTCTCCCGGCCCGGCCACAGCCTGCCTTTGTCAGGAAGGACATCTAGAAGGTTGTCCAGAAGACGTCCAGTCTAATTAGCATATTACCCTTTTATTAGATAATTATGTGAGAGTAATAAAGTCTATTCCTCAAACTGTATTTTTTTAAAAATAAATTTTTATAGATTTCAGAGAAGGGAGAGAAAGAGATTGAAACACCAATGATGAGATTCAATGATCAGCTGCCTCCTGCACACCCCCTTCTGGGGACTAAGCCTGCAACCTTGCCATGTGCCCGGAATGGGAATTGAACTGTGACTTCCTGGTTCATAGGTCAACACTCAACCTCTGAGCCACACTGGCCAGGCTCAAACTATGTGTTTTATTATCAAAATACTAGAGGCCTGGTGCACAAATTTGTGCATGGGTGGAGTCCCTCGACCTGGCTGGTGATCAGGGCCAATAGGGGTCATCTCACCCAGTCCTGATTGGGGCAACTGGGGCCAGCCAGCCAGGGGAAGGGACTGTGGGAGGTTGGCTGGCCATGGGAGGTTGGCTGTGGGAGGACACTGACCACCAGGGGGCAGCTCCTGTGTTGAGCATCTGGCCCCTGGTGGTCAGTGCGTGTCATAGTGACTGGTCAGACAGTTGTAATGGTCGCTTAGGTTTTTATATATATGGATAATAGCTGGAAGAAAATTCACAAGTGACATGGAACTCCTCTCCTTTGTATATACCCAAGAGTATAAAAAACATACACAAAGACTTGTGTGTGAATGGTCATAGCACCATTATCCATAATGGCTAAAAAGTGGGAACAACCCAAGTGTTCATTAACTGATGAATGAATAACCAATGTAGAATATCAATACAATGGGATATATTACATAGCAATGAATAGGAATGAAGTACTGACACACACTTCAATATAGATGAACTTTGAAAGTATGCTAAGTGGAAAAATCCAGTCACAAAAGACCACTTATTGTATGATTCTATTTATATGAAATGTCCAGTATTGGCAAATCTATAGAAACAGAAAGTAGATTAGTGGTTGCCTGGGGCTGAGAATGAGAGAAGAAATTGACCCCAAATAAATATGAGGGAACTTTTGGTGGTGATAAAATGTTCTAAAACTGGATTGTGGTAATAGTTACACAATTGTATACATTTGCTAAACACCACAGAACTGTACATTCAAAATGAGTGGATTTTTTAAAATGTAAATTATACTTCAATGTAGCTGTTAAAATTCAAAATATTATAAATCACCCTCTCCTTAACTCTCTAAGCTGCAGTGGTTCTCAACCCTTTAATACAGTTCCTCATGTTGTGGTGACCCCCAACCATAAAATTATTTTTGTTTCTACTTCACAACTGTAATTTTGCTACTGTTATGAATCGTAATGTAAATATCTGATATGCAAGATGTATTTTCATTGTTTGCGACCCACAGGTTGAGAACTGCTGGTAGGATTTAGGCCAAGTTTATTATATGGCATCACACACACCTGGCACATTGCCACATAAGACATATGTGTACTCTGGTTTGATAATCATGGTTCTAAGGCAGCGGTTCTCAACCTGTGGGTCGCGACCCCTTTGGGGGTCGAACGACCATTTCACACGGGTCGCCTAAGACCATCGGAAAACACATATATAATTACATATTGTTTTTGTGATTAATCACTATGCTTTAATTATGTTCAATTTGTAACAATGAAATTGGGGGTCACCACAACATGAGGAACTGTATTAAAGGGTCAACTCATTAGGAGGGTTGAGAACCACTGTTCTAAGGTGTTCCAAGCATGCTTATTCTTAACATGTTTGACAAAAGAAAGATGTTGCTCAGCCAGTGTGGCTCTGTGGTTGAACATCGACCTATGAGCCAGGAGGTCACGGTTTGATTCCTGGTTGGTACATGCCTGGGTTGTGGGCTTGATACCCAGTGTGGGGCATACAGGAGGCAGCTGGTCGATAATTCTCTCTCATCATTGATGTTTCTATCTCTCTCTCCCTCTCCCTTCCTCTCTGAGACAAATAAAAATATATTAAAAAATAATTTGTTGAAAAAAAAAGAGATGCACTTAACTCATTAATAGCTTCCCAACAATCATACTGCCAAAGAGAAGGCTGAAGGAAAAGAAAACTTTAAAGTAATAAAATGGCCTTAAGTCTTCAGTGGTATAAAAATGGACTGGCATCAACATCTTTTCCTAACCTTATATTATCATAAGGTTAATGTAACCTTATTATTTACCTTGCTGATTTTTTAAAATAATTCATGGTAGGGTCAGTTATATTGTAATGGCAGAGGTTTCTATGTAATGAAATTTGTCAATGTATATAATACTAACATTTTAGTTTTTATTGATAAAATATATAAATTACCTTTTCCTCCACAATCCAAGAATATATGAAAATTAATATATGATTGTTAAACTAAATGCCATACACAAAAATTTATTGGAATATTTTATTTACATTTTATATTTAAAGAGAATCAATACAAATCAGGACATATTTACAGCATTTCAAATCAGTGTATAAGAATGCAATGGTTTCATCTGTTCTACATTTAGCAAACAAAAAAAAATACATGTCTGTTCTGCTTTTGCCTAAATTCTGCTGGAATCTGCACTGGAAACAAAATTCTAAAACCACAGATAAGCCACAAAATACAAATAAAGTGCATTTTTAAATAGCTCTATTTAACTTTGGTGGATGAGCTTCTAACTTTATATTAAGGCACCTGGAATTCTCTCCCCTCCCCCAATTCTTTTTCAAACACCAAGAAAATGCATTCACAAAATTTATAGCTACCTGGGCAGAATTTTAGTTTACCTAATGTAATTTTAGCCTATTTAAGTAAAATGTAAACTCAATTTTAAAGTCAACGTTACTTGGAAAACATCTTCTTCAGACTATTTCTGTAGACTAATTCATATACAAAGATCAATTACTAATTTTGTGTGTGACTTATCATTTTCACTTAGTATGATAATTTATATACTCTGCTTTTGAAAATTCCATTATTAAAGTCTGAGAAATAGTTATATAGCAGTTTTGTAAGGAAACTTTTTGTCCATAATTTTGTGCCAAATTAGTGTCACTAATATACCAACTAATCCAGTCCAGTCCATATTCTCTGATAAACTATGCTCGACTTACATGAAGTACATTTAGCCTAATTTAAAAAACAAGAATAGTTAAAATGATTGTTTTGCTTTAATCTTGTTCTATCAACTTAATGTAGCTTAATTAGACATTTGATGAAGTATTAGCCTAAGTTTGCATTGCTTTTTACAATACAATTCCAGATCAATATAAGCACCTGGAGAAAAACCCTGACACATATAGCCCAAGCTAAAGTAGTAGATTTTTAATTAATATACTATCATAAAATAAAATAATTATAGCTACTTCACATTTTAAAAGCAACATGTTTTTATAAGAAAACTGTTATAAATGAAAAACATGACTACTTGAAGAGAGTTTTGAATGTTTAAAAATCTTGCTATCACTATTGGGAGGAAACTAGCCTATGAAAAACATTATAATGAGTTTATGAAAAAAAGTTAATAGGTTAAATATTTTAAGCTATTTAAGTATAGCATAATAATAGTCATCTCAGCACTTTCAATATCATTCTTACTTTATTAAATTTATCCAGTTCATTAATAGCAAACTAGGCCCCGATTGGCAGTTCTGTTATTACTAAAGGTTCAAGTTTTCTATTGACACAGATTTTATGATTTAATTTCTCGAACAGCAGTCTCTTGATCAGGAATTTCATCTTCTTCAAAGGTCGGGTTGTCAACATGAGGAACAACATCCACTGCCACAGAACTTGCTTCATGGTTTACCAGCTGTAGATTTTCATCTTTAGAAAGAAATAACAATTTTAGGATGATTTTAACCCTCTCTTCTTTCAGACAAAAATCAACACTCAAGTCTAAGAAGCCTTTCTTGTCTAATTTCATAATACTCTGATCATTATACTTATTCTCTGTTCCATTAATAATTATATGATTTCTGCTATGTTTTACTTAAAACACTTAGGGCATTATTATATTAATTTACAATTATCTTTTTAAAATTCACATGGATGCTGACTTTTGCCTAGATTACCCATTAAGAGCAAAAGTTATGTCTTCTGTTTCTTTTCTGTCCTAAATATAATAGTTCTTAAACTGAGCTTCACATTTCAGTCACCTGAACACTTTATTTATTTATTTATTTATTTATATAATTATAGTGATGTTTTTACTTATTTTACTAGAGGCCCAGTGCACAAAATTCGTGCACTTGGTGATTGGGGGTGGGGGGAAGCCTTCAGCCCAGCCTGTGTCCTCTCACAGTCTGGGAGCCCTTGGGGGATGTCCGACTGATGGCTTAGGCCCACCAGCAGTGAGCCCAGCTTTTGGCTGAGTGGCACTCCCCCATTGGGAGTGCACTGACCACCAGGGGGCAGCTCCTGAGTTTAGCGTCTGCCCCTGGTGGTCAGTGCACATCATAGGGACTAGTTGTTCTGCCATTCAGTTTTGCATATTAGCCTTTTATTATATAGGATTTATTTTTTAAGCCTTTATTATTGAAAGTATTACATATGTACACCTTTTCCCCCATCAATCCCCTGCAGCCCACCTCGGGCCCCCACCCCAGGACCTCTCTACCCCACTGTCTGTGTCCGTGGGTTATGCATATATGCGTACAAGGTCTTTGGTTGATTACCTCCCACCCACCCACCCTTCCCCCCTACCCTCTGAGATTCCACACTCTCTTCCATGCTTCCATGTCTCTGTATCCACTCCATTCATCAGTTTATTTTGTTGCTTAAATTCCACATATGAGTGAGATCATGTGATCCTTGTCTTTCTTTGACTGACTTATTTCACTTAGCATGACACTCTTCATGCTGTCTCAAAGGGTAAGAAATTCTTCTCTGAAGATGGTGGCATAGGTAAACACCGGAAATTGCTGCCTCCCACAACAACTTCAAAAATACAACTAAACGGCAAAACGGACATCATCCAGAACTACCGAAAGGCTGGCTGAGTGGAAATTCTACAACTAAAAGGAAAGAGAAAAGCACACTGAGACTCAGAGGAGGTGTGGAAGTAAAGTGCAGATGTACGAAGGCACGCAAGGAAATGGCTGGCAACTGAGGACGCGGCTGTTTTTTTTAATTGGGAGGGAGTCACAAGCCCTGGACTGCTCTGAATGCTAGTTCTGGGAAGTCTCTGGGGACCCAGACTCATACGGGGAGAAACTGGACTGTCTGGCAGTGGGCAGAACTGGAAACTCGAGGGCGGCTTTCTCTCAGAGGAGCTTGCAGCGATTACTGGGACACTAAGACACGGGATCTTTTAGGGCAGGGCTGAGGATCAGCCACAGCTGTTTGCTCCACCCTGTTGATTCCCTGAGACCCCGCCCCACCCAAGCTGCTGCAGAGGCTTTTGCATATGAATGCCCTGTCCCTTTGCAATCTGAAAATTATCTAACAAACTGCAGCTGGGCCAGACAGATCGAGAACTTCCAAGAGAAGGCCCAAGGCCCCACAGCACCTTGCATTGCTTCACAGCTGGGCCTCATCTGGGCACCTCCAAACCCAAAACAAGGAAGGGGAAACTGCAGATCTCTTCGTAGCTCCTGCTGGGTAGCCTCAGGCAGAGGCTAAATTAAGAGCAAAAGTTATGTCCTTTGAGATCCAAGAACCAGTGTGCCGCATGGTCAGAGTGGGACCATCCAGATTACAACTCCTCAGACCCATAAGGGACACACTCAGGGGGCAGACTCAGTGAGCACCAAAGCCCCACTGAAGCAAGTCTTGTCCCATCAGGGTGTCTCCAGCACAGAAGTTCTCCCACCGTAAACACAGCTGTTTCTCACAGACAATTGGCCTGGAGGTCAATTCCTCCCAGTGATACCTACAACAATCAAGGATTAACTACAACAAGACTGTGCACAAAGCCCACAAAGGGGTGCACCAAGAGTGTCCACCTCAGGTAATTGGGGAGGCTGAGCCACTGGGCCCTATAGGACACCTAGCACACAGAGCCACTCTACCAACACAGGGAAGCATAAAAAATGCAGAGACAAAGAAACAGGTCACAAATGACAGAAATGGAGGAAAGAAAACTACTGGATATAGAGTTCAAAACCACAGTTATAAGGTTTTTCAAGAAATTTCTAGTATCCTCTGATAAATTTAGTGAGACCCTGGAGGATATGAAAAAAGACCATCTAGAAATTAAGCATACACTGACTGAAATAAAGAATAATATACGGAGATCCAACAGCAGACAAGAAGATCCCAAGAATCAAGTCAAAGATTTGAAATGCGAAGAAGCAAAAAATACCCAACCATTAAAGCAAAAAGAAAAAAGAATCCAACAATATGAAGATAGTGTAAGGAGCCTCTGGGACAACTTCAAGTGTACCAACACCCAAAGTATGGGGGTCCCAGAAGAAGAGAGAGAGCAAGATATTGAAAACCTATTTGAAGAAATAATGACAGAAAACTTCCCCTACCTGGTGAACGAAATAGACTTACAAGTCCAGGATGCGCAGAGAACCCCAAATAAAAGGAATCCAAAGAGGACCACACCAAGACACATCATAATTAAAATGCCAAGGACAAAAGACAAAGAGAGAATCTTAAAAGCAGCAAGAGAAAAACAGTTAGTTACCTACAAGGGAGTACCCATATGATTGTCAGCTGATTTCTCATCAGAAGCTATGTAGGCCAGAAGGGAGTGGCAAGAAATATTCAAAGTGATGAATACCAAGAACCTACAACCAAGATTACTTTATCCAGCCAAGCTATCATTCAGAATTGAAGGTCAGATAAAGAGCTTCACAGATAAGAAAAAGCTAAAGGAGTTCATCACCACCAAACCAGTATTAGATGAAATGCTGAAAGGTATTCTTTCAGAAGAGGAAGAAGAAAAAGGTAAAGATAAAAATTATGAACAGCAAATACATATCTATCAACAAGTGAATCTAAAAATCAAGTGAATAAAAAATCTGATGAACAGAATAAACTGGTGAATATAATAGAATCAGGGGCATAGAAAGGGAGTGGATTGACAATTCTTGGGGGAAAAGGGGTGTGGGAGAAAGGGGTGTGGGGGTGCAGGAAGAGACTGGACAAAAATTGTACACCTATGGATGAGGACAGTGGGAGGGGTAAGGGCAGAGGGTGGGGTGGGAACTGGGTGGAGGTGAGCTATGGGGGAAAAAAGAGGAACAACTGTAATAATCTGAACAATAAAAGTTTAATTAAAAAAAGAAAGAAATTCTTCTCTTTTACTGCTGGATAGTATTCCATGGTATAAATGTATGATGGCTTTTTTATCCACTCATCTACTAATGGGCATTTGGGCTGTTTCCCGATCTTAGCTACTGTAAACTCACCTGGACACTTTAAAAATTACCTGTGCTTTTTCAAATGCATATATTGATAGACAAAAACAACAACAACCAGGAAGTTGGGGAGAGTGCCCAGAATGGAAAGGAAATGGTAACAAATTAACATCTATATATATAAAACCCTAATATGCAAATAGACTGAATGGCAGAACAACTGAACAACAACTGGTGACTATGACGTGTGGTGACCACCAGGGGGCACGTGCAGAACATGGCGGGCATTGGCTGCAATGGGATGGTGGAGCAGGTGAGCTGAGCGAGGGCACCAGACCAAGATGGGGCACCGGTCGCTGTCATCAGGGCAAGCCTCTGGTGGTTACTGAAAATTCTTTGCTCCTGTGTTGTGCAGTCCCTCCTGGTACTCGCACCTGCTGCCGGTGCTGGCCCTCCTCGCACCCACTGCTCGCACCCACTGATGGCGCCAGCCCCACTCACACCCACTGCTGGCACCAGACCCAATTGCTACACACTGTCAGTGGGTGTGAGTGGGGCCAGCGCCATTAGTGTGTGGGAGTGGCGGCAGTGGGAGTGGGGCTGCTGGCAGACAGGGGACTGGGGGCTGCAGCAGGAGGGGCTGGACGGGGGTGCGGAGGATGGGCTGAGACCTGCCCCTGTGCCCACTGCAGCCTTGCAGCCCACAGTTCCTTTCAAGGTGCACGAATTCGTGCACTGGGTCCCTATTAATTATATAACAGATGAAATATATAACCATCCTGAAGATAGTGGAGAAGAAAAGGATTAACTTAAATAACATTGGAAAACAATATTTTGACTCTATCCTATGATGCTAAAAACAAAAATAACTACACACTAGTTAGTGAAAATTTTTTTCCCAGGGTTGTGAGTTAGCAATATTGAAACTATTTTTGTGTGTTCTACGGTTGAACAAATAAATAAATATATTGTAAATAATGAGAGCCAGGTTTCTCACTGTCAGGGAAAGAAATTATAAATAGAGAAAGAGGAAGGCTAAAATAAACTCTGGGGTTCTGGCTTGGATATTTCATTATGAGCTCACTGTGTTTCAGATGGATGGATGGATAGACAGATAAATAGATGCATGAAATGTGTGCATATATTTGCATGAGCAGATATTTAACAGTTTTGTTCATTAAAAGGGTCAATATCAATGACACCACAGTAGCAATGAGCATAACTAGTGCCCAGATATTGGTTTTAAAATATTGTTCTCCAATAAAAGGCCCCTGGAAGAAATGGCTGATTCTAAGGCTAGGGCAAAGAGAGTACAAGATTAACCTAGATTTTAACCTAGGATTAGCAAATGGTCTGTGAGCCAAATCCATAGCTAAGAGTGGTTTCATATCCTTAAAAGATTGTAAGACAAACAAACAAAAATGCAACAGAGACTTATGGCCTTTGAAGCTTAAAATATTTACTATTTAGCCCTTTACAAAAAAAGTTTGCGAATCCCTGGTGTAGAACACCTTGTAGTGCCAGAAAGTAAGTGCAAAAAAAAAAAAAAAAAAAAAAAAAAAAAGACAGGGCATGTTGAAAGAAAATAGAAACCAACTTCAGAGAGTTCTCAATGACCAAATCTAGGACAATCTAAGCAATGAATAGCTCATGATAATAATATTATAGAAGAAAAGAAGTATCTACAAATCCATGATATTATAAATAATTGACTAAGAAATGGAAAAAGGATAGCTATTCCTTAAAATTGAAGCTTAATTAATGCAGGAAAAAGGATCAAAATAAAAAAAAATCACAATTGGGACACACTTCAGTAATAATTATTGCAAGAAGCACCAATTAGTGGGTGAAAGTATGATGAGAAAGGATATTTTCAAGTGTCTCTCTATACAATTAATAATTACAAAGGGCAAGACTGTAAGCAATAAAATAAAATTAAAAAAAATAATTACAAAGGGCAAAACAGTAACTTTAACAGGAGAAGCTTGGCAGACACCACCCTTAACCAATTGAGCAAAGTTCAAATTATCAGTAATAAGATATGGATATCATGTGACTCATTATATGATATAAGGCAGAAAAGGGCACATCATTTCTTTGGTATTCTTGCCTAAAATATTAAAGGACAATGAATTTAATCATTGAGAAACATCAGGCAAGTCCAAATTAAGAGAAATTCTACAAAATAACTGACCAGTAGTCTTCAAAAGTGTCAAAGTCATTGAACACAAAGACTAAGGAATAGCCACAGATTGAAAATGAAGACATTACAATTAAATACAATGTGGACCTCTCAACAAATTAGGTATTGAAAGAACATACCCAAATGTAATAAAGGCCATATATGACAAACCCACACCTAATATCTTAATCAATGATGAAAAACCATAAGCTTTTCCTCTAAAATCAGGAACAAGACAAATGTGCCCACTCTCACCACTCCTGTTCAACATAGTATTGGAAGTCATAGCCAAAGCAATTAGTCAAAAAAAATAAAAAGACCTCAAAGTCAAAAAGGAAGAAATAAAACTGTCTCTGTTTCCAGATGACATGACCTTATATAAAGAAAATACTAAAGATGATCTTGAATTTTTTTTGGCTATGACACCAAAGCACAAGCAACAAAAGCAAAAATCAACAAGTGGGGCTATAACAAACTAAAAAGCTTCTACACAGCAAAATAAACAACAGAATGAAGAGGCAACTTACAGAATGGGAGAAAATGTTTGCAAATGATATATTACATAAGGTATTAATATCCAAAATATATAAGGAACTCATACAGCTCAATTGCAAAAAAACCCCAAAAAACAAAAACAAAAACTCAAATCCAATTAAAACATGGGCAGAGGAACTGAATAGATATTTTTCCAAATACATACATACAAATGGCCAACAATTACATGAAAAGATGCTCCACATCAATAACCATGAGAGAAATGCAAATCAAAACCAAAATGAGATATCGTCTTAAACTTGGTAGAATAGCTATTATCAAAATGACAGGAGATGAGTGTTGGTGAGGATATAGAGAAAAGAAAACCTGCCCTGATCAGGTGTCTTAGTTGGTTGGTGCATCATCATGATGCACCAGGGTTGTGGGTTCAATCCTCTGTCAGGGTACATACAATAATCAACCAATGAATGCATAATAAGTGGAAAAACAAATCGAAGTCTCTTCCTTTCTAAAATAGTGAATGAATAAAAAAATTTTAAAATCTTTTTTAAAAAAGAAAGAAAACCTTAGTGCACTGTTGGTGGTAGTGTAAATTCACTATGGAAACAGAAACAGTATTGTGGTTCCTCAAAATATTAAAAAGATAACTACCACATGATCCAGCAGTTCTACTTCTGGTTATACATCAGAAGGAAATTATATCACTATCTTGAAGAGATAGCTGCATTTCCATCTTCACTGCAGCATTATTCACAATAGCCAAGACATGAAAACAACCTAAGTGTTCATTGACAGATGAATGGATAAAGAAAATATGATTATGTATACAGAGTATTTATTATTCAGCCATGAGTGTTAAAGAAATCCTCACATTGCATCAACATGGATAGACCTTGAGAACATTGGGCTAAATGAAATAAGTCACACAAAGAAAGACAAATACTACATGAACTTACTTATATATGAAATTTTAAAAAAAAAATCCCAACTCATGGAAACAGAGAGTATGTTAGTAGTTGCCAGGGTGGGGAAATGTTGGTCACAGTGTAGAAACTTCCAGTTATAAGATTAATAAGTTCTGGGGATCTAATGTACAAAATGGTGACTATAGATAACAATACTGTATTATGTACTTAAAATTTGCTAAGGGAGTAGAACCTAAATGTTTTCACCATACACAAAATTTTATAATTATGTAGATGATGGCTTTCTTAAGTAACATGAATGTGGTAATCATTTTGCAATATACAGCTGTATTAAATCATTATGTTGCACACATTAAACTTACACAATGTTATATATTAAGTATGTGTATCTCAATAAGGCTGGGGGTGGGGAAAGAATAAAAAAAAGTAAGGCAATGTGTGATCATTGGACAGTAAAAGAACATTGTTGGGTCAATTGATAAAATTTGAGTAACATCTACAGTTTAGTTAGTATTTTATCAGTTAATTGCCTGGTTTTGATCATTTCATATCCTATATAATAAAAGAGAAACATGTAAATAGACCCTCCCTCTGCTATGCTCACCAGCCAATCAGGAGTGAGTATGCAAATTAACCCAACAAAGATGGCCAGTTAATTTGCATACGCAGGCACTGGGCAGAGAGCAGAGTGGGAGAGCCGGCAGAGAGTAGAGCAGCTTGGGGAACTTGGCTCCCCAAGCTGCCAGATGGAGAACAGAGAGGGAGAGCTGGCAGCTTGGAGGACTTGGCAGAGTGGGAGGCCTGGGATGTGGACAGAGCAGAAAGGGAAAACCAAGATTGAGGGGAGCATGAGGAATTCTAGAATTAGTAGTTTTGGTGGCAGCCCCAGGACCAGAAGCAGAAGCCCAGAGCGCGGGGAGCACCAGGAATGCTGGGAATCGTAGTTCTGGTGGCAGACAGATCTCCTACCTAGACACTAGAGCAGGGGTTCTCAACCTGTGGGTCACGACCCCTTTGGGGGTCGAACAACCCTTTCACAGGGGTCGCTTAAGACCATCCTGCATATCAGATATTTACATTACGATTCATAACAGTAGCAAAATTACAGTTATGAAGTAGCAACAAAAATAATTTTATGGTTGGGGGTCACAACATGAGGAACTGTATTTAAAGGGCCAGAAGGTTGAGAACCACTGCACTAGAGCAAAGTGAGCCTGGAGCAAGTTACTGTTGCGGTGGGGGATGGAGGGAAAGCAAAGGTGAGAGACATAAGTAAAATCAGTATCTAGGAATAATTAAAGGGAAGATATCCTAAAACTTCCAGGAAATCACCAATAAAGCAAAGAAAAAAAAAGCTTCTATTATTCTGTGAGCAACAAACCAAACTGAGTTGCGGTCCCATATAATTCGCTCATATGATTTCAAAGACAGACAGAAACTCCCGGATTGGAGAGGGCTCCTCTGAGGGCTCCCAGATTGGAGAGGGTGCAGGTCAAGCTGAGGGACCCCCACAGCCCCCAGTGCACGAATATCGTGCACCGGGCCTCTAGTGGTTATATAAAATGTTGACATTTGGAAAAGTATGGGCATTCTTTGTAATATTTTAAACCTTTTTTTTTTCCAGCCTGAAATTATTTCAAATTAAAATTAATAAAATTTAAAAAACCTGTATTGGTCCTCACCCCTCATGGATTCTGATTTAACCATTCTGGGGTAGAGCCCAGGCATCAGTAATGTTTAAAGTTTCTTTGGGTGATTCCAATGTATAGCTAGGTTTAAGAACTAACACCCTTATTTGGTGGTTCTCAAATTGTGGTTCCTGGACCAGCAGCATCTGTATCACCTGGGAACGTACTATAAATAAAAATTTTCTGGTCCCAACTCAGTCAGAAACTGGTGGTAGCCCCTATATTTTAGCAAGCCCTCCAGGTGACTTGATGCATGCTTAAGGTTGAAAACCAGTGCTCTAATAGAACTTAGCACAATGATTAGACATGCAGACATAAATTAATAATTACATGTTTACAAAGTTATTTAAGTCAACTATCAGTATAACAATCAATGGTTAATAGGCAAGATACCCAAACTAGCAATACATAATCACATATAAAATTAAATCTAGGCTTGGCCAGCATGGATCAGTGGTTGAGTGTCAACCTATGAATCAAGAGGTCACAGGTCGATTGCTGGTCAGGTCACATGCCTGGGTTGTGGGCTCGATTCCCAGAGGGGGTGTGCAGGAGGCAGCTGATCAATGAATCTCTGTCATCATTATGTTTCTTTCTCTCTATCCCTCTCTCTTTCTCTCTGAAATCAATAAAAATATATTTTAAAAAATTAAATTATATCTATTCTAGGTGATCATTCACTCATCAATTATTTGTTATGTGGCAGATTGCTAGTTGTGTATATAAACCAGTGAATAATAAGATACTGTCCATATCCAAAGGAACTTTTAAAAGTTTTAATATAGTTCAGTTAATAAATGCAATAGAACTTGTATGGAAGCAGACATAAGGCCACACACGAACATGGATAGACCTTGATGAATAGAAGTCAAGGGAGGCTTCTTAAAGGGAGGCATGTTTTAAAGGAGGAACAGGAGTTAGACTGGGACTCTCCAATTTGGGGGGAGGCAGAGGGAAGAAATGGGAAGAGAGAAGATAGTGACTCAAGCTATGACTGTGAAATTAAGGTTGGAAATTAGGGAATTGGTTAGAGAAAAAGGATGTTGAATCAATAGAAAGGGGAGAGGGAAGAATCAAGGATTTCCCTAGTTTCAGGTTTGAGGTACCTGGGTGGGTGTTACTATCATTCATCCAGATGAGGAATAGAGGAGGAATATAGACCAATGGAATAGAATAGAGAACCCAGAAATTGAGCCAAACCACTATGCTCAATTAATATTTCACAAAGGAGGCAAGAACATAAAATGGAGTCAAGATATTCTCTTCAATAAATGGTGTTGGGAAAATTAGACACACACGTGCAAAAAAATGAAGCTAGACCAACAACTTACACCATACACAAAAATAAACTCAAAATGCATAAAGGACTTAAACATAAGATGGGAAACCATAAAAATATTAGAGGAAAACACAGGCAGCAAAATCTCAGACATATGACAAAGCAATTTCTTCACTGATACAGCTTCTAGGGCAATGGAAACTAAAGAGAAAATAAACAAATGGGACTACATCAAAATAAAAAGCTTCTGTACAGCAAAAGAAACCATCAACAGAACAACAAGACAGCCCACTACATGGGAGAACATATTTGCCAATGTTATCACCAATAAGGGTTTAATCTCCAACATTTACAGGGAAGTCATACAACTTAAAAAAAGAAAGATAAACAACCCAATCAAAAACATAGGCAACGGACCTAAATAGATACTTTTCGAAAGAGGACATAAGGAAGGCCAAGAGACATGTGAAAACATGCTCAAAGTCACTAATCATCTGCGAGATGCAAATCAAAACAACAAGGTACCATTTCACACCTGTCAGAATGGTTATCACCAACAAATCAACAAATGACAAGTGCTGGTGAGGATGAGGAGAAAAAGGAACCCTGTGCACAGCTGGTAAGAATGCAGACTGGTGCAGCCACTGTGGAGAACAGTATGGAGTTTCCTCAAAAAACTACAAATGGAACTCCCATTTGACCCTGTGATCCCACTTCTAGGAATATATCCCAAGAAACTAGAAACACCAATCAGAAAGGATATATGCACCCCTATGTTCATAGCAGCACAATTCACCATAGCTAAGATTTGGAAACAGCCTAAGTTCCCATCAGGAGATGAATGGATTAAAAAACTTTGGCACATCTACACAATGGAATACTATGCTGCTCTAAAAAGGAAGGAACTCCTACCATTTGCAACAGCATGGATGGAACTGGAGAGCATTATGCTAAGCGAAATAAGCCAGTCAGAGAAAGATAAATATCATATGATCTCACGCATTTGTGGAATATAATGAACAACATAAACTGATGAACAAAAACAGATCCAGAGACAGAGAAGCATGGATCAGACCATGAAACCTCAGAGGAAAGGTAAGGGAGGGGGGTGGTAAGGGGGAAAAATCAACCAAAGGACTTGTATGCCTGGAAAGGACACAGACACCAGGGGGGTGAGGGCATGGGGAGGGGGTGTGGGGGGCAATGAGGGGATAAGGACATATATGTAACTAGGGGCCCGGTGCATGAAATTCATGCACTGGGAGTGGGGGGGGGGTCCCTCAGCCCAGCCTGCCCCCTCTCACATACTGGGAGCCCTCAGGGGATGTCCTACTGATGGCTTAGGCCTGGTCCCTGCTCCCCTTGGGGAGCAGGCCTAAGCCACAGTCTGGCCTCTCTTTATGGGACGCGACTGGGCTGATCAGGGGAAGGCACCAGCCCCATCACTCCAATGCTGCAGCCACTGCCAGTCACTGCAGCCACCAAGGTGTTTTCATCAACACTGACTCCAGTCCCTCACCATGAAAAAATGACAACTTTTTTAGGCATTTTCAAGATGTGTCTTTCATAGGATATGACATTTCTTTATTATTATTTTTTTATCCTCACCTAAGGATATGTTTCCATTGATTTTTAGAGAATGTGGAAGAGAAAGGGAAAGACAGAGAGAAACATCAAAGTGAGAGGAACACTTTGATTGGTTGCCTCCTGCATGAGCCCTGACCTGGGCCCAGGCCAGGGAGAAGCCTGCAACCTAGTTACATGCCCTTGGCCAGAATTAAACCCAGACCCTGCGGTCGGCAGGCCAAGGCATTATCCACTGAGCCAAACCAGCTAGGGCAGGATATGACATTTCTTAGCCCTACAGCAGCAGACCTTCGTTTTTTTCTCCAGGAGTGTGGTGGAAAAACCCTAGGTCACCTTCTTGGATTCTTATTACCCAAGTTACTAAGAATATTACCAGTGGAATACAGGGAGCTTAGCCAATGAGTGGTCAGAAAAGGTGTTTCCTCTGTAGTTCACACCAATCCCCGGCTTGGCCCCTGCCCAGGCCTAAGGCCTCTGGCTGGGGCTTTAAACATGGGCAGGGGACCTCCAGCTCCCTCTGATAACCAGCTCCACCCCTGCCCAGGCCAAACACCTCTGGCCAAGGCTTTAGGCCTGGGCAGGGGACCCCCAGCTTCTTCCGAGCGCCTGCCCAGGCCTAAGGCCTCTGGCTGGGGCTTTAGGCTTGGGCAGGGGACCCCCAGCTCCCTTTGATTGCCGGCTCAGCCCCTGCCCAGGCCAAACGCCTCTGGCCAAGGCGTTAGGCCTGGGCAGAGTCCCCCTCAGCTCTGATCGCAGGCTCAGGCCCTGCCCAGGAGCCCCCTGGCTCAGGCCATTCCTAAGCTGCTCAGGGCCCACACGTGGCCTACCTCAGAGTGATCTGGATGCCCAATGATGTTCCCAGGACCCAGGCCGCTGGTTGCCTATGTATGCAAATTAACCACCATCTTTGTTGGGTTAATTTGCATACTTTCCTGATTGGCTAGTGAGCATAGCAGAGGGACGGTCAACTTACATGTTTGTCTATTATTAGGTAAGATACCTTAATCCATAAAGAAAAAATAAAGAATAGAGGAGGAGAAACATGGATCATCATTTCATTTGTTTCTCAAATTCCCTGCAAAAACTGTTGTGCTTACCATCCTCTCCCACAAGAACAGAGCACAAAAAAAGGTTGGGACTTTATAAAACAAGTCTAGCAATAAACTGAGTTATCTTGTACACTCTCTTTATCTTCCCTGAATTCTATTACCACATAGCTATGCGGACAAAATCTCATAATCTCATCTGGGGCAAATATATAATGATTTACTGTTATAGGCTGATTAATCCAGAGATTATTAAGATTATTATGATGACGTTATACTCTAGGATATGTCTGAAGATTAGATTACATACAATAAAAGGTTTGCATTTATATAATATACCTCCTGAGATCTTCAGAAATGGTATCTATGGCACTGATAAGCCTACAGAGGACAAAGGCTTATGTCAGGGGTCCTCTAACTACGGCCCGTGGGCCACATGCAAATACAAACATTGTATTTGTTCCTGTTTTATTTTTTTTACTTCAAAATAAGATATGTGCAGTGTGCATAGGAATTTGTTCATAGTTTTTTTAAAAAACTATAGTCTGGCCCTCCAATGATCTGAGGGACAGTGAATTGGCCCCCTGTTTAAAAAGTTTGAGGACCCCTGGTTTATGTCATAGGAAGCTGACATTTGACATTTCACAAGTCATCTTGACATTTAGGTTTTCTTCTACCTCTATGCCAGAATTTGTTTATCTCTAAACTAGAGGCCCAATGCATGAAAATTCTTGCAAGAGTAAACCTTCCTGGAGAAATCAAGATGGCAGCATAGGTAAACACCTGAAATTGCTGCCTCGCACAACCACTTCAAAACTACAACTAAATGACAAGATGGACATCATCCAGAACCACAGGAAGGCTGGCTGAGCAGAAATTCTACAACTAGAAGGAAAGAGAAAAGCACATTGAGACTCAGAGGAGGTGCAGAAGTAAAGTGCAGATGTACAGAGGCACACGTGGAAAGGGCTAGCAACTGAGGACATGGTTGTCTTTTTCAATCAGGAGGGAGACACAAGCTTCTGACTGCTCTGAACTCCAGTTCTGGGCGAGTCTCTGGGGACTCAGACTCATACGGGGAGAAACTGGACTGTCTCGAATTAGGTGGAACACGAGGGCAGCTTTCTCTCAGAGGTGCTTGCAGTGATTACCGAGAGACACTGAGACCCGGCACCTCTTAGGGCAGGGCTGAGGATCAGCCATAGCTGTTTGCTCCACCCTGTTGATTCCCTGAGACCCCGCCCCACCCAAGCTATGTGAAGAGGCTTTTGCATATGAATGGCCTGGCCATTTGCAATCTAAAATTACCTAACAAACTGCAGCTGCTTCAGAGAGACCCAGAACATCCAAAAGAAGGGCCAAGGCCCCACAGCAGCTTGCATTGCTTCAGAGCTGGGCCTCATCTGGGCACCTCCAAACACCAAACAGAGAAGAGGAATCTGCAGATCTCTCCATAGCTCCTGCTGGGTAGGCTCAGACAGAGGCTAAATTAGCACTTCCTTAGAGATCCAAGAGCCAGTGTACCCAGTGGTCAGAATGAGACCATCCAGATTACAACTCCTTAGGTCCATAAGGGACACACTCAGGGGGTAGACTCAGTGAGTACCAAAGCCCCACTGAAGCAAGTCTTGCCCCATAAGGGTGTCTCCAGCACAGAAGTTCTCCCACTGTAGACACAGCTGATTCTCACAGACAATTGGCCTGGAGGTCAATTCATAGCAGTGATACCAACAACAATCAAGGCTTAACTACAACAAGACTGTGCACAAAGCCCACAAAGGGGTGCACCAAGAGTGTCCACCTCAGGTAATTGGGGAGGCTGAGCCACTGGGCCCTATAGAACACCTAGCAAAGAAAGCCACTCTATCAACACAGGGAAGCATAAAAAATGTGGAGACAAAGAAACAGGTCAAAATGACAGAAATGGAGGAAAGCAAACTACTGGATATAGAGTACAAAACCATGGTTATAAGGTTTTTCAAGAATTTTCCAGAAACTGCTGGTAAATTTAGTGAGAACCTCAATAAATCTAGTGAGACCCTCGAGGATATGAAAGAGGACCAACTAGAAATTAAGCATACACTGACTGAAATAAAGAATATTATACAGAGATCCAACAGCAGACTAGAGGATTCCAAGAATCAAGTCAAAGATTTGAAATACGAAGAAGCAAAAATCACCCAACCGGAAAAGAAAAAAGTAAAAAGAATCCAAAACTATGAAGATAGTGTAAGGAGCCCCTGGGACAACTTCCAGTGTACCAACACCCGAAGTATGCGGGTGCCAGAAGAAAAGAGAGAGAGCAAGATATTGAAAACCTATTTGAAGAAATAATGACAGAAAACTTCCCCTACCTGGTGAACGAAATAGATTTACAAGTCCAGGAAGCACAGAGAACCCCAAACAAAAGGAATCCAAAGAGGACCACACCAAGACACATCATAATTAAAATGCCAAGAGCAAAAGACAAAGAGAGAATCTTAAAAGCAGCAAGAGAAAAACAGTTAGTTACCTACAAGGGAGTACTCATACTACTGTCAGCTGATTTCTCAACAGAAACTTTGCAGGCCAGAAGGGAGTGGCAAGAAATATTCAAAGTGATGAATAGCAAGAACCTACAACCAAGATTACTTTACCCAGCAAAGTTGTCATTCAGAATTGAAGGTCAGATAAAGAGCTTCACAGATAAGAAAAAGCTAAAGGAGTTCATCACCACCAAACCAGTATTAGATGAAATGCTGAAAGGTATTCTTTCAGAAGAGGAAGAAGAAGAAAAAGGTAAAGATAAAAATTATGAAGAACAAATACACATCTATCGACAAGTGAATCTAAAAATCAAGTGAATAAAAAATCTGATGAACAGAATAAACTGGTGAATATAATAGAATCAGGGGCATAGAAAGGGAGTGGATTGACAATTCTTGGGGGGAAAGTGGTGTGGGGGGTGCGAGAAGAGACTGGACAAAAATTGTACACCTATGGATGAGGACAGTGGGGGGGGGAGTAAGGGCAGAGGGTATGGTGCGAACCGGCTGGAGGGGAGCTATGGGAGGAAAAAAGAGTAACAACTGTAATAATCTGAACAATAAAGATTTAATAAAAAAATAATTCTCATAAAAAATAAAAATTAAACCTTTCTTCCCCAGCTGCGGGTACTGGCTTCGCTCTGGCTGCCCGTAGGCACCTGGGACACAGACTGGCTTCTCTCCGCCCAGCTTTGTCTGGAAGGATGTCCAGAATGAAATCCGGAAGATGTCTGGTCTAATTAGCATATTACCCTTTCATTATAGACTAGTGGCCCGGTGCATGAAATTCGTGCACATTAAAAGGGAATTCATTAGAGGAAATATTTTATTTTTTATTTTTTTAATATATTTTATTGATTTTTTTACAGAGAGGAAGGAAGAGGAATAGAGAGTTAGAAACATCAATGAGAGAGAAACATTGATCAGATGCCTCCTGCACACCCCCAACTGGGGATATGCCCACAACCAAGGTACATGCCCTTGACTGGAATCAAACCTGGGACCTTTCAGTTCGCAGGCTGATGCTCTATCCACTGAGTCAAACCAGTCAGGGCTAGAGGAAATATTTTAATATTACTATTTGCCCTTTCTCTATAATAGAAGTGTCAGAGATGAAAGGAAATTAGTAAAATGTATATGAAATAATATATAAGCTTATTAATAAATAAACAATAACAAAATGATACAACAAAAAAGACATGATATAAAAACAAAAACATATGAAGACAACAGTGATGCAAACAATGACTGATAAAGTGATTAAACTTATTAGAATAAGTCCCCCGCCCCTATATCTCCCTATATACCACATTAAGAGTGAAAACACTTTCAGTTTGTTTGACTAATTTCCCTTGTGATGAAGTATTTACAACTTTAACATCACATGCTGTTCGAACTTGAGAGAAAGCAGCATATAACTGACCATATTCAAAAACGGGTTCCGGTAGGAATATTCTTACTCTGTCTAGAGTTTGTCCTTGTGATTTATTAATAGTCATCACAAATGCTGGCATCATGGGAAACTGTTGTCGAATTAATTTAAATGGGAGGCCAATGTCAGATGGGGACAAATCAATTCTTGGAATCAGAACAACCTCTCCCTCTGCAGATTCTGTTAATACTTCAGCTTTGATAATGTTAGGTCGCAATCTTTTCATAATAAATCTAGTACCATTACAAATACCCCATTTACCATTAAGATTTCTCAGTAGCATGATGATTGCACCCACTTTCAATTTTAATTTATGACACGACATTCCTGAAGGAGTAATACTATTAAGAAATTCGATGGTAAAATTTTACTTTTCAGCATCATCTGTTGAATCAATGGAATTATCACTCAAATATGTGTGAAAATCTCCATTGGGTATATCCAAAATTTCTTCATTTAATTTTTGAATGTGCTCATTTTTTTGGACAAAGAATTGCATGTTTAGATATATTTTTAATATTATTTATTGATATACTATTTCCAAAGGTAGCTTCAATAATAGATCCAGTACAAATCATTTCACAGGGGATTTCAATAATATCCATTCCTAAATGAAAACTGCTATCAAGTTTGCCATCTTCAAGTTTTATTAACCATTCACTATAAGCAAAATCCTCTGATCTCATATTTGTTGTAAGAGACAACTTTCTGAAACATCCCCAAACATTCCAGTACTTTCAACTCGTTTGCACTATGGCCGATCGCATAGTATGCAGCACAATACTGAGACATTATCGAAAATCCCCTCTGAGAAGGAGAACTTTCCCACAAAATGCAACATTCAAATTCATAATTTTTCTTAGTAATCTGTCTATGGCATTTATAGCATGCCTGGATTCCATGGTGCACTAATCAATAATGAGAAGTTTGGCCTTTTTAATGGTTTTAGCAACTTCGCTCTTTATCAAGTCTAGAAATTGAAGTTTCATGTAATGGAATCGGTAATTTATATTGGGAATGAAAGGTTCTTCCATGGAGAAGTAAATTTGCAGCAATTCCTGTAGACGCTGTGGGTAAAACAGTACCACCATGACCTCTAATATAATGTATTAAAACTTTATAAAGATATGTTTTTCCACTACCACCTGGATCATCCAAGAAAAAACATTTGGGGTGGTCTTTGATGGCTGAAGTTATATTCTGAAAAGCAGCTTCACCTCAGTGCTGGGCAGGGATGCACACAGGCAACGTGATGTTAGCGCTGGGCAAGCCTGCGTGTGCCTCCGCTGGGGGCAGAAGTCACCACCCCTGTCCCCACCCACCAGCTTCTGCCTGTGTGTGCCTCCATCGGGAGTGGCCTCCATCTCTGAGGTAGCCTGAAGTTACCGCTGGGCAAGCCTGTGAGTGCCTGTGGTGGGAGCGGAAGTCCCCACCCCCATCTCTGCCCACCAGCTCTGTTGAGACTGGGGCACCATTAGGACTGATTAGAATATTATATATATACTAGAGGCCCAGTGTATGAAAATTCATGCACTGGAGGGGGGTCCCTCAGCCCGGCCTGTCCCCTCTCACAGTCCAGCAGCCCTCAGGGGCGGGAGGCGACCTGGCGATCAGGGGAAGGTGATGCCCCATCACACCTCTGCTGCTGCCACTGCTGCCAGCGCAAGCTTTGGCCGGCCCTGGTTACCTGTGCCTCAGGGGGCCCTGAGCAGCTGGGAAGCTGACATCTGAGGCTTGCCTGTGCCTCAGGTGGCCCTGGGGGGCTGGGGAGCTGAGAGGACTGGGGGACTCTAGAGGCAGGCGTTCGGAATGGCTGGGCCCACCTGGGTGCAGGCCTGGCCTTGCCACACGCCTGCTGCCCCTGCAGGATTGAGGGGACTGGGCACCTCCATCTTGTGGCTATGGGCACCGCCATCTTTGAGGGTGGGGCAGTCAATTAGCATATTCCCTCCTATTGGCTGTGGGACCACCATCTTTGCAGCCTGCTGCTCAGTCATTTGGTTTTCCCTCACTAAACCCCCTGCCGTCTTGGTCGCCCCATGCAGCCTGTTTGGTTGCAACAGACACTTAGGCTTTTCGTGCACTGGGTGTGTGGGGGCGGGGGGAGTGTCCCTCAGCCCAGCCTACCCCCTCTCACATACTGGGAGCCCTCTGGCGTTGACCCCCATCACCCTCCAATCGCAGGATCGGCCACTTGCCCAGGCCTGACGCCTCTGACAGAGGCGTCAGGCCTGGGCAGGGGACCCTCATTTCCCCCCATCACTGGTTCTGCCCCCAGCCCAGGCCTGATGCTTCTGGCCCAGGCGTCAGGCCTGGGCAGGGGACCCCCAGACCCCTCCGATCGCCTGATCAGCCCCTTGCCCAGGCCTTACGCCTCCGCCAGAGGTGTCAGGCTTGGACAGGGGACCCCCATCTCCCCTCGATCACTGGCTCTGTCCCCCGCCCAGGCCTGAGGCCTCTGGCCCAGGAATCATGCCTGGGCAGGGGACCCCCATCTCCCTCTGATCGCTTGCTCCACCCCCGCCAAAGCCTGATGCCTCTGACCCAGGCTTCAGGCCTGGGCAAGGGGACCATCATATCCCTCCAACCCCCGGCTCCACCCCCCACCCAGGCCTGATGCCTCTGGCCCAGGCATCAGGCCTAGGTGGGGGACCCCCAGCCCCCCGCCCAGGCCTGATGCCTCGGCCAGAGGAGTTGACCCTCATCACCCTCTGATCACCAATCACAGGATTGGCCCCTTGAGCAGGCCTGAGGCCTTCGGCAGAGGCGTCAGGCCTGGGCAGGGGATCCCCAGCTCCCCGCGATCTCCTGCTCTGCCCCTGCCCAGGCCTAACGCCTCTGGCCTAGGCATCCGGCCCGGGCAGTGGGGACCCGCAGCTGCAGCGGCCCCGCGATCGTGGGCTCCACTTTAGGCCCAGGCAAGGGACCCCTAGCTCCCGGGACTGCCAGCTTCGACCGTGCCCAGCTCCCATCGCTGGATCCACCCCTACTTCCTGCTATCACTGGCCAGGGCGGCAAAGGCACCTGATTCTCCGATCATGGCTGGGGGCCAGGGCAAAGGCGGCCCCAGGGCCGCCTTTGCCCTGCCCCCCACCTCTTAGCTCCCCCCTGGGTTTCCGATCACTGTCAGTGGCAGGGGGCTTCTTCTTGCTTTCCCTTTTGCCTCCCTGCATTGTGCCTACATATGCAAATTAGCCGCCATCTTTGTTGGCAGTTAACTGCCATCTTAGTTGGCAGTTAATTTGCATATAGCCCTGATTAGCCAATGAAAAGGGTAGCGCCGTATGCCAATTACCATTTTTCTCTTTTATTAGTGTAGATAGATGGATTAAGGAAAAACATTTCAAAAAAAATAAAAAAATTTCAAACCATCAAAAACCATGAAAAAGTTGGAAGTTAAAATCAGGGAAAAGCCAAAACCGGTTTGGCTCAGTGGATAGAGCGTCGGCTTGCGGACTGAGGGGTCCCAGGTTCGATTCCGGTCGGGGGCATGTACCTGGGTTGCGGGCACATCCCCAGTGGGAGATGTGCAGGAGGCAGCTGATCGATGTTTCTCTCTCATCGATGTTTCTAACTCTCTATCTCTCTCCCTTCCTCTCTGTAAAAAATCAATAAAATATATTTAAAAAAAAAAAAAAATCAGGGAAAATATTTTATATAGAGCAGCGGTTCTCAACCTGTGGGTCGCAACCCCTTTGGTGGTCGAATGACCCTTTCACAGGAGTCGCCTAAGATCATCCTTCATATCAGATATTTACATTACGATTCATAACAGTAGCAACATTACAGTTATGAAGTAGCAATGAAAATAATTTTATGGTTGGGCCACAACATGAGGAACTGTATTTAAAGGGCCAGAAGGTTGAGAACCACTGGTATAGAGGTTTTCTAAGAAAAAAAAAGTCACTGAATTCCCTAAAATTTCTTTACTACTATGGTATTACTAAGCTGCAATACTGATCCACATGAATTTTCAAAATAATGTACAGTAGCTTCCCCTTGTCCACAGTTAATATGTTCTAAGACCTCCCAGTGGATGCCTGAAATTGCAGATAGTTCAGAATTTTATATATATTATGTTTTTTCTTATGCATGTATACATACAATAAAGTTTAATTTATAAATTAGGCACAGAAAAAGATTAACAAATTAAGAATAATATAGAACAATTATAACAATATACTGTAATAAAAGTCAAATGAATGTGCTTTCTTAAAATATCTTATTGTACACTACTCACCCTTCTTGCAATTATGTGAGATGATACAATGCTATGTGTTCAGATGAAGTGAGGTGAATGACATAGGTATTGTGACATAGCATTAGGCTATTATAAGGAGTGGTTGAACACAAGCACTGCAATACAGGGACAGTTGACTGATAACTGAAGTGGCTACTAAGTGACTAACTTGCATGGAGCTTAGATTTCATCACACTACTTAGAACAGCACACAGTGTAAAACTTATGAATTGCTTATTTCTAGAATTTTCCATTTAATATTTTCAGACTGTGGTTGACTGTAGGCAATTTAAACCTTGGAAAGCAAAAACCGGGATAAGAGGGCACTATTGTATTCAATTTTAGTTTCCAAGGTTTGTTCATTTCATTGTAAATAATCAACAGGTGGCAGCACATACTATTCTTAAGCAAAGTTTCAATCTGTGCAAAAGATGGGTTCTTGAGAACTTGTATATAAATCAAGCTTTTGTAAATTGAATTCTATTTTTATCATTTAAGAACTTTTTAAATTGCTGATTGGTCTGCAATAAACAATGGCTTATAAAATTTAAAGTTTTGCCCTAGCCTCTGTAAATTAACAAGCCAACACTTAAATGCATCAGAAAGAAACTTTCCAATAAATCTTTTTCTTCTGTAATTCCCACTCCTGAGGTATGTCATTTGCTTCAGGTTCATTTGAATATATGTATATTAAGCTAAGGAAGGGATTCATCCTGCATTGCATTGTTGTTCATAGAAAAAAATCTGAAATGTATTAATGGACGAATGGAACAAGTGCTAAGAACCACAAGGTATCATTTGTGGGGCACTTGACCCTCAGCATGGTGCTTACTTGCTGACTGCACATGTTCCTCCAAAGGCGGTTCATCTGCTCCCTGAACTGAAGCATATCCAGATGATGCAGTCTCACTGCGATTATCTTCTTCATGAGGAGAGGCACTATTAGAAGTTTCATTGGATACAGGGACTTGTAAAGACACTGATCCATCTTCAATATCCACCTTTGGAAAACATTTGAACAAATTAAAAGTCTCAGAGCACATGCTCTTCTTTGACATATCATACAAAGTGTATTCATAGGTGACTTATTACATCAATGGTTTTTCTTTTAAATATATTTTTATTGATTTCAGAGAGGAATGAAGCGGGAGAGAGAAACATCAATGATGAGAGATAATCATTAATTGGCTGACTCCTGCACACCCCATACTAGGGATCGAGCCCACAACCCAGGCATATGCCCTGACCTGGAATTGAACCTTGACCTCCTGGTTCATAGGTCGACACTCAACTACTGAGTCATGCTGGCTGGGCTACAGAAATGCTTTTAACCTTTTAAACATATAATGCCTTTTAATAATCACAAAAAATCTCTTGCTGGTTTCAGCCAGAGCAGTTGGAGTAATTGGGTCCATTGATGGGCAAAAGATTTTACAAGGAGATTTTCATCACACCTGACATATTCATCTGGGTGATCCCAGTACTTCATAATACAATGCCTGGTACAAGGTAGGCAATAAAAATAAATGCGCCCTAACCGGTTTGGCTCAGTGGATAGAGCATCGGCCTGCGGACTGAAGGGTCCTAGGTTCGATTCCGGTCAAGGGCATGTACCTTGGTTGCAGGCACATCCCCAGTAGGGAGTGTGCAGGAGGCAGCTGATCGATGTTTCTCTCTCATCGATGTTTCTAACTCTCTATCCCTCTCTCTTCCTCTCCGTAAAAAATCAATAAAATATATTTTTTAAAAATATTATGCTGTTCTTAAGGGAATTGAGAATTACTGTATTCTATATCTCCTCCAATCAGGAAGATTTTGTTGAGTTTGACTTTTTGTTGTGTGTACTGTGGAAGAGGTAGTTTTTTTCATTTACCAAATCTATATATATAAAAAGCCTGTGGTTTTAATGCCGTAACGACCAAATAACCGGTCACCAGGAGGTGCATTGATGGGTCCTGCTGGCACAATGGATCTGGGGTCCTGCCATGTGCAACAGGTCTGGGTCCCACTTTGTGTGGCGGGTCTGGGATCTGGGGTCCCACTTCACGTGGCAGGTCTGGGATTTGGGGTCCCACCTCACACAGCATGTCTGGGGTCTGGGATCCTGCCTTGTTCGGTGGGTCTGGGATCTCGCATGATTTTGGCTCACGCAGCATGGCCCACAGGCTCCAATCACAGCAAGGCTGGCAGGTGGGGGGGGCGGGTGGGGTAGCAGATGGGTGGGCGTGGCAAGGTGGGCCCAGCAAGGAGTGCAAGGATGGGCAGGGCCATGTGATTTCGCATGCTGGGCTTCTAGTATAATTATAATTTACTAGAGGTCCGGTGCATGAAATACGTGCACGGGGGTGTGTGTCCCTCAGCCCAGCCTGCACCCTCTCCAATCTGGGATCCTTTCACAATTCAGGACTGCTGGCTCCCAACTGCTCACCTGCCTGCCTGCCTGATGCCTGCCAGCCTGATCACCCCCTAGCCCAGGGGTGGGCAAACTTTTTGACTCGAGGGCCACAATGGGTTCTTAAACTGGACCGGAGGGCCGGAACAAAAGCATGGATGGAGTGTTTGTGTGAACTAATATAAATTCAAAGTAAGCATCATTACATAAAAGGGTACGGTCTTTTTTTTTTTAGTTTTATTCATTTCAAAAGGGGCCGTAGTTTGCCCACAGCTGCCCTAGCCACTCCCCTGCCAGCCTGATCACCCCCTAACCACTCCCCTGCCAGCGTGATAGATGCCTAACTGCTCCCTTGCTGGTCAATTGCCCCCAACTGCCCTCCCCTGCAGGCCTGGTCGCCCCCAACTGCCCTCCCATTGCCAGCCTGGTCGACCCTAACTGCCCTCCCCTGCTGGCCTGATGGCCCACAACTGCTCTCCCCTGCAGGCCTGGTCACCCCTATCTGCCCTCCCCTGCTGACCTGCTGGCCCACAACTGCCCTCCCTTGCAGGCTATCTTGTGGTGGCCATCTTGTGTCCACATGGGGCAGCCATCTTTGACCACATGGGGGCAGCCATCTTGTGTTGGAGTGACGGTCAATTTGCATATTACTCTTTATTAGATAGGATTACTTATACTTTCTGAAACTATAGAAGCTCATTTATCTACAAGTTTGGTTGCCATGGAATAGTAAGACAGTAAAAATGAGAGAGGGGTACTACAAGCCAGTTGATAGTTTATAAGAACATTACTTCAAATTCTGACCAAAAAATAAGTACATTTGAGAAAAGGGGGAAAGACAGAAAATGGAGGTAGTTCAATATGGCACCTTACTGTCATTATGATATAAATAGGTTCAATTTTTGGTATACACTGTAAGTCTAGCACATTAAATAGCTAAAAAATAAGGATGTTATTCTCCTGAAGCCCAGATACATAAATAATGCATTGCTTGAGTTCCTTCATATCGAGTTTAGTAATGTTTACCTCAATTCCCAAAGCTTTGAGTATATCACATTTGCACATGGGGCAAGTCCTATGTTCTAACAGCCATGGATCAACACATGTCTTATGGAAAATATGGCTAATGAAGGAAAAAAAAATAATTTATCAGTTGTGAAATAGCAACAACACTTTGCCTAATGTACTAATAGGTTACCCTGTAATTTCACTTAGTCTTTTAACAGATGTTTGTTTTTTCTCTTTTAAACACACTATTACAAGCAGCAATTTTCAACCTTTTTCATCTCATGGCACACATAAACTAGTTACTCAAACTCTGTGGCACACCAAAAAATATATGATTTTTTTTACCAATCTGATAAAAAACTAGGTATAATTTTGATTCATTCATACCAGACAGCTATTGTGTTGGCAATTATCATTTTTTATTTGACAATTTAAGGGAAAAGAGATCAGTGCCCCTAACTGAGTAGTCAGGTATTGCATGTTTTAAAAATTCTTGTGGCCTATGGGTTGAAAATAGCTGTATTACAGCATAAATACCAAGAAGGAGCCATAGAAGCAAAATTTGGAAATTTCATAAAATAGTATTTTTTAATATAAAAGCCCTATTATTCTAGCTTCAAAAGATATAGTTTCAATACTCATTACTCAAAAAATGACTAAGACACTGCTGTCCTAAGACTTTGTTCAGTATTTCAGATCTTAATTATCTTGTCATTCCCTAACTGTAAAATGGTACGGTTGGTCATTCCCAATAATACAGTACAATACAGTATTGAATATACAACATAGTGCTGATTCTTTAGGCAATATTATACATGCTTAGGGCACCACTTTTTAGTAGCTAAAAGAAAGAGTGTTAAGAACAACTTTCAGGAGAGAGATAATAAATAAAAAAACCCACAAAAGGATGAATTCTTCCAAATAGGCACTAATAAGTTGATGTTATGTTTTTTTCCTTAATAGAATTGCTAGCATGAATTTAAATAACCTCGTATATATACAGTATAACTGTGGTGCTGACTAGGTTCTCAGTTTTATATGAAACTCGTTTACAAATTTTATCAAATTATGGACACTTTATATAATTAGCCATATATCAATTTCAATATTATTAAAAATAAAGCATTCTCCTATATTTAAATGAAAATAACAAAATAAATACTTTAGGGGGTAGGGGAGGCCCGGGGAAGGTCAAGGGGGGCGGAAAGGAGACATATGTAATACCCTTTGTAATACTTTAAGCAATAAAACAAAATTTAATAAATAAATAAATGAATACTTTATTTACATAAACTTGGAAATATTCAAAATAGTATCCCCCATTACAATCATTTTTGTACATCAGCTATTCTTATTGATGATATAAATGAAAATCAAACTTACTTGCAGGTTAAGATGCGCACTAAATCATTTGGTTTATACAGTTCAATACACACAGCACAACTATCTCCATCAGGACCAATTTCCTATGAGCAAATAGTTATTGTTACTCTAATGGATAAGAAACAATACATTAAACTACAGAACAAGATCAGAATATACATGTCTTAAATTGTATAAATTCCTATAGAAAGAAGAACATCATATCACTAAATGACTATGTTTAATATGCAATTTAAAATTATTTACACTTTGAAATGTCAAACTTTTAGAAACAGAGAGTAGAAACGTGGTTGCCAGGGACTGGAGGTGGAGGAAATTGGCAGAAGTTGGTAAAAGGGTACAAACTTTCAGCTATAAGGTCTGAGGATCTAATTAAAACGTGGTGACTACAGTTGACTACACTGCATTACATATTTGCAATTTAAAATAAAATTATTTAGACTTAAAAATGTAAAAGAATAAAGTTATCTAAAAGGGGAATAGCACAAAGAAAAACATGGAGCACTTATTTAAACCCCTTTCCTAGATTTAATTTACAAAATGCCATTTGTACAATTCTTTAGCTATGTTGTCCCATTTATTTATTATTATTACTATTTTTTAATCCTCACCCTAGAATATTTTTCCATTGATTTTTTTTAAGAGAATGGAAGCGAGAAAGACAGAGAGAAATATCGATGTGAGAGAAACAAATCAATTGGTTGTCTCCTGCATGAGCCCTGACCAGGGCCCGGGCCAGAGAGGAGCCTGCAACTGAGGTACCGGCCCTTAACTGGAATCAAACCTGCAACCCTTTGGTCTGCAGGCCCACACTCTATCCACTGAGCCAAACCGGCTAGGGCAATTTAAAGAAAATTAAGATATAATTCACATACAGTAAAATTCACTCTTTTTAGTATGCAGTTTTGCAAGTTTAGACAAACGTGCCACTTAATCACCACCACAATCAAAATATAAAATAGTTTTATTACCTCAACAAATTCCTCTGTACCCCTTTGTAGTTACCTCTCCTTTTATCCCCACCCTCTGGCAACCACTGATCTGTTTTCAGTTTCTATACTTTTGGCTTTTCTAGAATTTCATATACTAGTAAATGGACTCCTGCATTTGAGTCTGACTTCTTTCAGTTAACATAATGCATTTGAGAGTCATTCATATTGTGTGTATTGGTAGGGTCCCCTCCCTTTATATTGCTAACCAGTATTCTGGGATATCAATGTACCACAGTTATTTATCCATTCACCAATTAAAGGACATTTGGGTTCTTTCCCATTGTTGGTAATTATTAATAAAGCTGAACAATTGTGTACAAGTTTTTATGTGAACACATTTTTTCCCCTCTAGGGTAAATATTTAGTAGTGAGATTGCTGTGTTGTTTGCAAAGTGTATATTTGACTACGTAAAGAACCGCCAAACTGTTTTCCAAACTGGCTGTACATTGCATTCTCACCAGCAAATGCATGAGAGTTCCAGTTTTTCCACATCTTGGCCAGCTCTTGGTATTGTCAATTGTATTTGTTTTAGCCATTCTAATGAATGTGCTGTGTTATCGCATTGTGGTTTGTATTTGCATTTCCCTAATGACTAATGATGTTGAGCATCCTTTTATGTGCTTTTTTGCCATCCATGTAGTAATATGTCTGTTTTGTCCATTTTTCACTAGGTTGCTTGTTTTTTTTACTGTTGAGTCTTGAGAGTTCTTCATAGATTCTGGATACAGCTCTTTATCAGATATGGGGTTTGCAGATATTTTCTCCCAGTCTTTTGCTTGTCTTTTCATTCTCTTTTTTTAAAAATTATATTTTATTGATTTTTTTACAGAGAGGAAGGGAGAAGGACAGGGATAGACAGTTAGAAACATCGACTCAGCTGCTTCCTGCACACTCTCTACTGGGGATTTGCCCGCAACCAAGGTACATGCTCTTGACCGGAATCGAACCTGGAACCCTTCAGTCTGCAGGCCGACACTCTATCCACTGAGCCAAACCAGTCAGGGCAGTCTTTTCATTCTCTTAACAGTGTCTTTCAAAGAGCAAAAATTCTTAATTTTGACAGAGTTAAATTTCTCATTTTTTTTCTTTAATGGGCATGTTTTTGGTATCACATCTAAGTAATTTTTGCCTAACCCAAGCCATGAAGATATTTTTCTCTGAAGTTTTCCTCTAAAAATTTCATAGTTCTAGGTTTTTGTATTTAGGCCTGTGATCCATTTTGAGTTAATTTTCACAAAGGGTATAAAGTATGGATTGAGGTTCACTTTTGCATATGGATATTCAATCATTGCATATAGAGACACAACAATTGGCTATTTTTCTTCATTGAATTGCCTTTCTACCTTTGTCAAAATCAATTAACCATATATATGCTGGTCTCTTTCTGGCCTTTCTCTTCTATTCCATTGATTTAAATAAAGATCTCTCCTTTCTCCAATACCACAATATCTTAAAAAAATAATTCTGCAAATCAGGTAATGTGAGTCATCCAAATGTTCTTCTTTACAAAAATTGCTTTGGTTATTGTAATTCTTTTGATTTCCTTATAAGCCTAGAATCAACTTGTCAATTTCTATAAAAGATCCAACTAGGATTTTGATTGAAACTACATTGAATAAATAGATTAGTTTTTTTGGGGGGGATTGATATTTTGACAACAGTAAGTATTCTGACCCATGCACATTTATTTAGGTCTTCCTTGATTTCTTTTTTCTTTTATGTTTTGCAGTTTTCAGCATATAAATCTTATGCATATTTTGTAAGATTTATACCTAAGTATTTAATGGTTTTGGTGCTATTATAAATGGTATTTTTATGTTTATCATTTCATGTACTAGAACATGCTGAGCTATGTTATGAAAATTTATACAACTACCCACTCTGTCCACATACCCTATACTACTTATGACCAACTGGTGTAACATTAAAAGCCACATCTACATATCGGCACAGATCTTACTGATTGTTAAGCTTAAACTTATGACCATAGTTGCTATCACTCTAACATTCTGATCTCACCAACCAACAAGCCACATATACACTTTTATACTATAGCTGATTTAAAATGAAGAGCAGCAGAAGCAACATAACATGACATGGCATAGAGAAAACCCTAGAGATGATTAGTCCAATGTGCTTATTTTTCAAACTTGTGCTGTCTAATTCAGTAGCCACTACCACATGTGCCTGAAATGTGACTGATTTGAACTGAAATGTGCCATAAGTATAAAATATACACTAGATGTTGAAGACTTAGTAAAATATAAATGTAAAATATTGCATTAATAATTATATATTGATTACATGTTGAAATGATTATATTTTAGATATATTATACTAGGCATTAAAATTAATTTGTCTTTTTAAAACTTTTTAATGTGGCTACTAGAAAATTTATTTATTTATTTTTTATTTTAGTGAATTGGTATTTTTTTTATTTCAATAAGTTCTATATTTTTGATACACAATTTACACATTAATGGTAGTTTTCAACTGTCTTAACCTGAACCTAATTATTTAAGTAAAGCTATATTGAAGCATTGTATTAGTTTCTTATTGTTGCTAAAACAATTTACTATTACGTTATGGTTTAAATAACAAATTTATTTTCTTATTGCCTTGGAAATCATAATTTAAAAAATCAAGGTGTTGGCAGTGCTGTGCTATTTCTGAAGACTTCAGGGGTGAATCCCTTTCCTTACCTTTTCCAGATTCTAGAGGGTGTCTGCATTCCTTGACTCATGGCCTCCTTCTTGTGTCACCACCCAACCTCTTGTTTCCATGTACCATAGTCAAATCTGCCCCTTCCTCCCTCTAACAATGATACTGTGATTATATTTAGGATCCACCTGGATAATCCAGGATAACCTCCCCATCTCAAGATCCTTCCTTAATTGAATCACATATGTAAAATTTCTTTTTTGCCATATAAAGTAACATTTACAAGTTCAGGGACTAGAACCTAGATAGCTTTGGGAGTCATTATTCAGCCTATCTTCAACATTGAATAAATTTTAAAAGTTAAGATTTATAAATTCAAATGAAAATACTACTTTGGAAGAACATTTAGCTTTAACAATGGCTTGCTAAGCATTGCTTTAAAACAAAAGGCATTTTAAGTCACAAATGTACCTTGTCCCCTTGTTTCAGTGTGCGTAGTTGAAGCCTTCCAATAGCTTTTTTAGCATCTGCCTTTAATTGTCTCTGTAATAAAAAAGAATAGGAATTACAAAAACTATTAAAAATACAATGATAAAGTTATAATTAAAAATATTTATTCAGTTAAATAGATTTTAAAAGATAAATTTTTAAAAAATATAAAATTTAATTAATTATAATAATTGTCTTATCTGATACGGGGCAGGATTTTTTAAATTACTGAAACTTTTCACTTATTATGTTTCCCTAAATTCTTAAACAGCATCTTTGGGCTACAATAGTAAAAGCTATGTGTCCCCATTCCAAATGAATTCAAATGTTATGAATTTTCAAAGCAATATTCTTATTTTCAAGCTCAGAGAATCTTAAAGTAGATCTTTTCCTTTCTTTAAAAATCATTTCTCACTTGGTAGAAAGTACACAGGATTTGGATTTAAATGGACCTAGATGAAAATCTGACTTTGTTACTTAGTAAATGAATAATCCTGAACAACTCATTTAATTCTTTGAGCTTGTTTGTACATCTATAAAATAAGGATATTACCAACCCTTACAGTGTTATTTAGTATTAGGAAAAATAATTACTGTTTATAATCACTACTACCTTGTAAAGAGGGTGGCTTCTGAGAGTGGTAGGCCTGTTTTTTTCCTACTGAGCACATACCTAGAGGAGTCTGGGCATGTAAAGACAAGCCCCAGGCTCATTTAAGGAATAAGGACTAAAATGTAGTACATAATTGAATCAGAAGTAAAATTAGGGTATAGGGGAAATCAGAGATTGGGAAAAGATAAGAGAATAATCAATGAGAAACTCTCCTTCTATGTGAGATGAACTGTTCAAAGATAAAAAAATCCCAGGTGGTATAATTTATTCAGTGTTAATCTGAAGTTATTTGTGATGCTGCAAAAAGATATGCCCCTTTCATTAAAATCTACCTCATACACAAATACCTCAATTGAATATAATATATGTGTAAACTGAAGAAGAAGCCAGTTGTCACACCTGGATGGATGCTCTGTGGAATAGAGAGATAGTATGTGCAGCATGGCAAGATAATAAACTATCTTCCTATTTTAAACTGCAAAATGAAAAAACTTGGTAGAAATTCAGTAAAAAGTAAGCACCTAGAACCAGAGGTCATTGTGAGAATGTAAACAGCTTCTTCATCCTTATATATGTATCTCCATCCCCAGCAGGGAGACCTACATCTGACATTTATGTGATGTGAAAATTAGAGATAATTCAAGTATCTAGTGTAATATCTGGCATATAGCAGACACTCAATAAAATGTTTACTAAATGAAAATATAGACTACTATTCAAAATAAGCATAACAGGTTCTTGTAACATGTTCATATATAACTGCAGCAAATATATGTTGGAAGGAAATAATCCATGAATGTAGGTATGTAAGGAAATTCCTTAATGCTCAAACCTACCTCCTACATAAGATATCATTATGTGAAAGGTATTTGGCTTAATTCCAAGAAGATTACTATCTAAACTATTTATTTGCTATCACAGGAACAACAGAAACTTCTCAGATTGTTACCTGACCAGCAAATATAACTTAATAGAAATAGTTAATAGGAAGGCCTAGTCCTCAGAAGGAAAGAAGTGCTAATGGAGGTCCCTTCATTCTCATTTTGGGTCTTAATTATGAGTTAACTCACAAGGAGAATTCTATGATGGCACTTTATTTTGAGCACAAATATTTTCCCTTCAATTTTGTTACTTATATTTCATATATATAAAAGCCCAGTGACCAAACAGTGGAATGACCAGAACAACTGGTCGCTATGATGCACACAGCGGCAGCCAACCAGCCTGATCCGGGCCCTGATTGCCCCCCCAACCTCCCGTGGTCCCTGCTCCTGGCCAGTCCCGCCCCTGATAGCCCCCCCACCCCGATTGGGGACAGGGCTGCCCGCAGCCCCTCCCCCCCAGCCCCTGCCACCATTCCTCCCCCCTGCCGGCTGGCCCCCCCATAAGCCCCGATCAGAGGGGCCAGCCAGCCAACCTCCCGGGGTCCCTCCCCCTGGCCAGCCAGCCCCCCCATAGGCCTTGATTGCCGACCAGGCCAAGGGACCCCACCTGTGCACAAATTCATGCATCAGACCTCTAGTAAGTATATTATAGAGTGACAGTGAAAGGAAGTACACTTAGGATCTTTAGAACTGGAAGAACTTTTAGAGTTCACTTAGCCTGATATCAAATCAGATAGATAAGAAAAGTGATGCCCAAGGAGGAGAAATGCCTTGCTCAACATCTCTGAGTTCACAGTTAGTCCTACTGAAGCCCAGAATTAGTGTTTCTTCCCAACATCAAGGAAACCATCTTTTTTTTTTTACTGTGGCTTGGGACAGGAAGTTGGTACTACTTCCTTATATTTATACAATTATTTTATAATTTAAAAATATCTTTATATCTGTTACCTCATTTAATTATCACAACAACCTCCTGAGGGAGATAATATCCTCATTTTAAAGATGAGCAAATGGAAGCTTGGAAAAGTAAAAAATAAAAACAAAGACAAAATAAAACAAAAACTTGTCCAAAAGGGCATGCCACCTCTAAATGATAAAGCTGTTACTGGAACTCTTCATATTCCAAGATTCCATTACAATACTCCTATCCATGACTCGGCTACCTTTTGAAGTTTTTCCAACTCCTGGATTCTATGGTCTTTCAAATTGTTGCCAGTCCTTAAAGTGAACAAGCAGTATGCCAACAGGACCCTGACCTTGGCCTAGACTTCCAAATGTAACTATTTTTTTTTTGGTATATAGATCATGAGCTTTAAGATACCAAGATTAGAAAAATGCAAATGATAAGTAAAAGAACCAAGAACAGGAAATAGGAAAAGGAAAACATGTAGTTAAGTCTTTGACAATCATTTTACACTTTGTCTTTAGAGCACTTCTGAATTAGGCTTAAGCAACAAACTCTACAACACAATTAGAGAAATGAACTCACAAGGATACAAGTCGGAGATACAAAAAGACAGAGCAAAACCCAATATGCCAGAAGATTCTAAGCAGCGGACTTGATTATGAAGAATTTATAAAAGATTTGTAGCACAGTAGAAACCAATGTTTAACAAAGCAGCCCTGGAATAAAAGAAAAATCATTTAAAAGGAAGTTTGAATATTTCCAGTAACTCCTCCTGAGCTTAAAAAAAACAACCAACCAAAAGTCATTTTCTTTAAATATGGATGTGAGCCATATGATTTTGGTAAGAAGCACAAACTATATTTTTGGAGCTTAGATGAAATTCACTTGCAAAACTGCAATTAGTATTCAAAATATTTCACTGTCAACACTGATAGCAAAAGATTCCAAGATGCATTCATTCCTATAAAAACTGAAATATGAGAAGAACATTAAGACCAAGTAGTTTATATTATGTACATATGCTTGGATAATATTATTTAAGTCAAACTTCTGAGTGCTCAAATATGTTTCAACATTTAAAGACAATATGCCCCAAAACAAACTAATTTACCTACTATTCCTTAAAAATAACTTCAAGATTATATCTACTTTCTTAGACAAGTTACATTAGACACTTTCCCAATGTCTCTCCACCATATCAGAATTCTCTTCTATCCCATCAATTCCAATAGGAAAGTGTTTCTACCTCTTACCATATTCTGTAATTGTATTATTCATGTCTTTCTCTCCCACTAGATTGCTAGGACTGTGTGTTTAACATGAAAAAAATCCCAT
This sequence comes from Myotis daubentonii, assembly GCF_963259705.1. Lineage (NCBI taxonomy): Eukaryota > Metazoa > Chordata > Mammalia > Chiroptera > Vespertilionidae > Myotis > Myotis daubentonii. Next base: position 53,613,295 of record NC_081861.1, read on the forward strand.
AGTGCTTAGTCAGTGCTCAAAGATTAGCTTCTGAATTTATAAAATTAAAACAGATTTTCATGATTTTCTCATCCAAGTCACAGTTTTACTTATTAAAAGCCTCTACTTGTTAAATTTAGGAAGATTTTTTTAAATTTTTTATTGATTAAGTTATTACATATGTGTCCTTATCCCCACGTTATCCCCTATTCCCCCCACTCATGCTTAGATAATATGTACTGGCTTCTACCATGTGTCAGGTTCAACACTAAGCTTAGTGTCATCTTGTTTAATCATTATCAATCTTATAGAATGGGTATGTTAATATCCAAGTTTTATAGACAAGAAAAGATTAAGAAGCTTGACTAAAGTCCAGGCAGCTGGTTAGCTGCAGAGCTGTGATTCAATTCAAGCCCAGGTTCCAACTGGCTTTAAAGCCCATAATCTCTCCACTATAGTACACTGCCTCCATTGTGTCTTCAAAAGGCTTCATATTCCTTATGAAGAAGATAAATAAAATAAATAAGAAAAAAGAAATCTCAAAGTCAGCTATTATCCAATCTTCAAATCCTTCCTAAATTGGCTACTTACTGAGATTTGGGGAACTCTTTTAAACAAGTATATTATAACAACATATTCCTTCCTCTTCCTCCCCCATCTTAAGAAATACCTGGTCAAAGAATATTTGGCAGTAGAGTTCAAGGCTAATTCAAAGAAGCTTAGTTGTTGGCCAATTTTTTTAAAAACATAAGCTTAATGTCATTATTTAAGCTATTCAAAAGCTGTGATTGCTCTCACTGAAGAATCTCAGGTATATAGTATTTTGGGTTCTGATAGGATTTATTTGGACTGAAAATGATATTCTGCATAGTTCATTTGTGTACTTATATCCAATTAAATAAAAATAATGTTTCAGTCTGATGATCTTTTAGACTGGTTTTGGTCCCAAGGCATTCAGATTTTAGCTTAACTGAAACATACATGAATAACACTAGCCATGTAGTCAAACCTAATTACTTGATAGGGGGCAAGGCCTGCAAAAGCAAAAAAGGGGAGTGTGCCTGGTCAGTGTGACTCAGTGGTTGAGCATTGACCTATGAACCAGGAAGTCATGGTTCGATTCCCAGTCAGGGTGTATGCCCAGGTTGCAAGCTCGATCCCCAGTGTGGGGGTGCAGGAGGCAGCCTATCAATGATTCCCTTTCATCATTGATGTTTCCATCTTTCTATCTCTCTCTCTCTTCCTCTCAGAAATAAATAAAAACATATTGGTTTTTTTTTTAAAAAAGAGAGTAGGGTGGACAAAAGAAAACTAGATTTTCCTGCACTTAAGTCATGATTTAAAAAAGATTATTTTTCTTTTATTTTGAGAGAGGAAGGGAGAAGGAGAGGGCGAGAGAGAAACATTGATGTGAGGGTGAACCATCAATCAGCTGCTTCCTGCACAACCCCTATTGGGGATTGAGCCCACAACCCAGGCATGTGCCCTGACTGGGAATTGAACTGGCAACATTTTGGTACATGGAAGGATGCCCAACCAACTGAGCCAGGGCTAGTCACCACTTTTTAAAACAAATATTTTCATAAACATTTGGCTCAGAATATATAAAACAGAATTCTTAAAATCAAGAATTATAGTAAGAGGATTTCCCCCCCATATATTCCTGTGAACAAAATCAATGTCTAAGTCATGTGGCTGTTTAGATCTATAAGAACTGAAAAAAATCTATCTTTTCCAATAAAAAACCTATGCATAATATTTGAATGAAAGCATCTGTAAAGGAAAGAGGAAGTACAGACAATAAAATAGCTCCCCATAAGTCTATAGAATTCCTGAGATGGGGGTAAATAGGAGTGCAGACCACTCACATGCAGGTTATTCACTGTGAATAATATGAGGAAATGCACTGTTTGGAAAAGAAGTAAAGAAAAGGGGATTTCAACCCAGTATATAGGTATGGCTCAGATTATAGCATTTTTTCAAAGAAAGACAAGCAAAACCTCTATAAAAGGGTAATATGCTAATTAGACTGGATGTCTTCCAGACAGCCAGCCAGATGTCCTTCTGGACAAAGCCATGGTGGTGGGGGCCGAGACAGAGGCAGTTAGGGGTGATCAGGCCAGCAGGGGAGAGCAGTTAGGGGAGACCAGGCTGGTAGGGGAGGGCAATTAGGGACAATAAGGCCAGCAGGCAGAGGTGGTTAGGGGCAATCGGGCCAGCAAGGGAGCAGTTAGGGGCGATCAGGCAGGAAGGCAGAGAAGTTAGGAGTGATCAGGCAGGCAGGGGAGCAGTTAGGGGCATCAGGCAGACAGGCAGAGTGGTTAGGGGCAATCAGGTAGGTAGGCAGGTGAGCGGTTAGGAGCCAGCAGTCCCAGATTGTGAGAGGGATTGGGCCTAAACAGGCAGTTGGACATCCCCCTGGGGGTCCCGGATTGGAGAGGGTGCAGGTAGGGCTGAGGGATCCCCCCCGCCCAAGCACGAATTTCATGCACTGGGCCTCTAGTTAGTGATATAAATATAAAGTTAGAGTAAGTAAATATGTAAAACTCCTGAAGCCTATAGGAGCTTTCTTTTATTCAGTGAGAAAATCAGAGAAAGATTATAAAACTAGGTCCAACTCACATAAGATTTTATTTAATTTACTATTATTACATAAGAGACAAAATAATGGTTTTGTAAAAGACACTAATTCTCAAACATATCCAGAAACAGTGACATGCATGCAAACACACCTACCACAAATGTGTATAGTATATTGATAGTGCATGCAGATAGCTGATACAATCTTCCAGTTAATTTCCCATAGTAGTAGAGAAAACTTAATGTAACTAGAAATATTTCAAATATTTTTTAGTCATGCTATAAGTTCATGAACAACTTTTAAGATAGTACTGTAGCTTAGTTTTTCCTCGTCTGAGACCACACAGGAGTGCTATCTCTTTGGCAGGAAACTACAAGGACATGTGTGGCACATCTCTGCTTAGGGAGCCAATTTGCATTTCAGGGTCCGAGGCTCAAATGGAGACTATGGTCACTTGATAATTTTGGTAGCAACTGGCTATACTGCTGAAAATCAGGACCTCAACAATGAAACCAAATGCATATCATCAATCTTGATTGTTGTGTCAAGTCACCTTGACAAGCTGGTACAACATGGTTCATTGCTCTAGGTGTCTATAAAAACCACCCATCACCATCATAATGAACACTTTGAGAGCCACATTTCTGAGGTTGGCCAAGGGCCAATCATCCATTCCTTGGCAATTTGCAAGGAGTAAGCAACTAAATCTACCGTTTTATCTCTCTTCACAATCCATCCCTTTGTTCTTGGTCAAGGTGTTTTAAACAACACAATAGTCATAGTTATTTGGGCTTTTACAGTTAGTACAGCATTTATATAAAAGATACAGTAAGAACAAGATAAGCATATGTAATACTTTAGAAGCAAACAAAGGGAGAAAATAGTCCCAAAGAAACAATTTTTCCATTCTATAAGACCATTGCACATATATTTATACTGATGTACTAATTTAACATCTGTTTTTTTCCTTGATCTATGACCACTTGAACTTTGTGATAAACTGTACACAGCTATTTAATATAGTAATGAACTAAATCTATTTCTTCCTCAGGTCAATCACTCTCCATTATTATCACATCCTAGGGAGGTTTAATTGCCCAGTAATTTGATCATCATGATTTATTTATATAAGGTAGTTGAATCTTACCAATAATATTAGTGTCATGCCATATTATAATATGGTTATGACACAGTTTGGTTATAAAATAAATAAGGATATATCACAGGTTGTTTATTAAAACTTCTTAGAAGAATTTTCCTTTGCTCACATACCAGATATTATTATGTACAAATGTTACCACCAGTGGCAATGTTTCCATTATTTCTAGGTTTCAGGTTAGGTGAAGACAAAGTCAATCATATGTCTCAGCTCATATTATTATATATTAATAAGTTCACAGTGATGGTTGTGCACAACACCATCTCCTTCCCCTGGGGGAATACATGAGTATCATTCAGTATTTTTTCCTATTTCAAAATGCTAGTTTTACTTTGGTCCACCCTTTGGTCAAGATCAGTCAGATATCAGCACTGTAAGTTACAATTTCACCCAGGAAAGTTCCATAAATTTGGGGATCTGCATGTGTCTCAAAGATACTCTCTCTATGCTTCCAAAGCTAAAAATGGAGGGCCATTACCACAGGGTTACTTGGGCCTCCATTTGCAGTAAAATAGTTAATGGACCCTGTTGTGTCAGAATATATGCTCTTTCCCAGCCTTGAGAGCTAGCATTCTCTAGCATTATCCTGTGTGACTAGATTATTAAACTTTGTCATCGTTCCAAGCAGATTCTCATTATTTTCTATCCTCTTGGAAGATGATTTCTTCTAATCTGTCTAATTTTAGAGAGTAAACTCTTTTAGAGAGTAAACTATTTTCTTTTGAAAGTCACTCTTCATTAAAAGTAAATTCAGCTTGTCCCATTGTATCTAGGCCAGCTTCTATTTCATGTAGAACTCACTTTTGTTTCACTGGCCAATGTAAAATCCAACACATGCATTGTTGTCATTGAGTATTAATTGCTTGGTTATGGTTAGGATACATGCATTGTATCATCAAATTCTGGGTGTCCCATGCCAGAGTCAAAATTATAGTGGTTACTCCAAAATTCAATTTAGTCTGACCATGCCATGTTTTCCATAATCTTCCTTGTTTCAGGTTTGGATTGTTCCTAGTGGAGACACACATCCATTATGTAATGCCTCGTATGTTATTTTCATTCATAACCCACTGATACTTTTCATCTTGTTTAAAATCTTTCCACCCACAAAAAAGCTCATACACATCATACTATGATATGTCAGGCATGCAGGTACTGTGTGCTGCCCATTATATTTGGGTATTCTGGTCATCAAAATTTATGGTTATACTGTACATTTATCAGTTTGCCTTACATTAAACACTATGCATCATAATTGTCCATAGGGAAGAAATTCCTGAATATTTTAATGAATTCCTAATTTTCTAATGAGGGTAAGTTTCTGTAACTCATTACCATTTCTACTTATAAAATGGGGATAATGCTATTAAACATTTAGTAATAGTTATAGCCATTATATGCATCAAGCTCTCTACCTTTTTTTTAATCCTCACCTGAAGATATGTCTTTTTTATTGATTTTAGAGAAAGAGGAAGGTAGAGAGTGCGAGAAAGAGAGATAAAGAGAAACATCGAGCAGTTGCCTCCTGTATGTGCCTGGATAGGGGATAGAACCCACAATCTAGGTATGTGCCCTGACTCAGAATTGAACCTGCAACCTTTTTGGTATATGGGATGATGCTCCAACAAACTTAGCCACCTTGCTAGGGCAAATTCTCTACTTTTAAAAAATCAAAATAGGAAGTCACGAAAATTAAATAACAGGTCAATGACATTCTAGCACTCTCAATAATTTATAAGCAAAAGGGATTATTAGTCACATATTTAATCCTTTAGTCACCAAGGGATAAACAGATATAGCCTGCTAAGTAGTGATAGAGGCCCTCTCAAAAGCCTTCTCTAAAAGGTGAGAAGTTTTAATGCTATTCTTTATCGTTTATACAGAAGTTAATGTTCATAAAATATACTATAAAAATTACTTGAATGAACAATGAGACCAGAGTTAAATATGCAATGAAACTTGTGGAACACCAGACAGTTCTTTATAAACTTTATTACTTGCTGTCAAAGTTTAATGCCATGTTAATAAAGTTTTTATTGCACTTAGGATATAGAAATACAGACTACACCACAAACATAAGCAAACCAACTACTCATCATTGTAACTATAACCTTTGGGTAGTTACTCATATATGACACATATTTCTTTCCAACCTTAGAGATAAAAACAGCTCAATATACAAAAGTCAAATGTTAACACAGTGTGAAATTATTGAATGGTCTGGCACAGGAATTTGAAACATCCTTTTGACTATATCTAGTAACATACTGAACCTGCCATCAATGTGATAGCTGCTTCTTTGAGAAGGACAGAAGTCAGTTAATTTTATATATTGAAATAATCATCACTCATTAACATATACTGGTGTCTAATCATTATGAAGGTTTTATAATAAGATTTCAATTCTAATTTGTCCTAAAATTCAGTGAACTTTCTGGCCATACAGAAACCCTCACTGCTCCCTTACTCCCAAATAAATTGGGTTAATCTTTGCTTATTGGATAAAAAGTGCATGAAGTGGCCAAAACTTCATGGCCTTTGGAGGAATTTCTCAGTTCACATAAAAATGTATTCTTGTCTCTAATATATGATCAGCTGAAAGTATTAAATCTCTACTGAGCATTCTGGAGACATAGCATACTACTCTGTTGCTATGGTGAAAATACTTGAGATTCAGAGGAAGTAAGAAATGATGGTGGCTTGGAACAGGGTGGAAGCAGTGGTGTTGGTAAGAAGTAATCAGATTCTGGATATATAATGAAGGTAGAACCAATAGTATTTGCTTACGGAGGTTATATGGGAAGTGAGGGAAAAAGAATAACTCCAAGATTTCTGGCTTGAAGTCAAGAAAAGTTCTTTTGAAAATGGAAGCAATAATAGCATGTTTGTGCATGCACATTAATAGAAGCCAAGGCAGAAGACATAGGATACAGACACAGAAGCAGATCGATGGGTAGGTGTGGAAGAACTGGTGGAAATACTCTTTTGATTACTTCAATTTTTTCAGTGGAATAACATCCAAAATAAAAGTTGAGAGTAAAGTTGGAGGAGGTGTTGGAAGTTTAAGGAGAACAGAACATGTATGATTAGTCATCTAGGAAAGAAGAAACACCTAAGAAAATATAGTATGATTGTTGGGCAACATTAAGGGATCACTGAGTTTATGGTCAGTCTGTATATATGTCAATGTTTTCCTGTTAGTTCAGCTATGCAAAGTGCAGGTATAGGGTAGGTGGGAAATATGATTTGACCAGGGTTGGATTTTGACAGCAAGTATAACAAGGAGAAGGGTCAAGGGAACTGAAGACATATGCATGGGAGTGACCATGAAAGTTAAGCTGGGTAAGGAGAGAAGTGAGGATATCAGGGGAATAACAGACAGTTTAAAGGTAGTAGGATCAATATCACACAACTGTGGGTACTTCTACGTTCAATGATGCTTTAGTATTTTTCCTCTATTATTTATATTATTTGTACTTGTTATATACCAGTTGTTAAAATATGGTGGAAATTATGAATATGTGACTGTGACTAGAGCTTAGCGCTATATCATGCACAATTATATCTTTAAACTTGCCTTCTCATGACATTCAGCCTAGTCTCTTTTTCCAGCCCTGGCCCCACATGCAAATACATGCATGCTCAAGCACACACATACATGTAAAATAACAGTGGTTACTTTTAAAAAATATATTTTTTATTGGTTTCAGAGAGGAATGGAGAGGGAGAGAGAGAGAGAGAAACATCAATGATGAGAGAGAATCATTGATTGGCTGCTTCCTGCACACTCCCTACTGGGGATTAAGTCCACCCTTACTGGGGATTGAGCCCACAACCCGGGCATGTGGCCTTGACCAGAATCGAACCTGGGACCCTTCAGTCTGCAGACTAACACTTTATCCACTGAGCCAAACTAGCCAGAACAACAGTGGTTTCCTTTGTGTGGTGACTAGTTTTTTGTTATTTGGGGTTTAATGAAGATTTTTTTCCCTCATACTTTCTAATTTCTAAATTTTCTATACTGAGTATAAAATGCTTCTGTAATTTAGAAGAAATATTTAAAAGAACATATGTATTTATAGCCATATATAATTAAAATCCTGGCTGTATTCCATAATGAGGTGTTAGAAGACTTAGGCAGGATTCAGGCTATGGACAATTTACAGAAATTAAAAGATTTGAGATGATGAAAGCTGATATACTTTTAAAAACTACACAGTGCATAAAACACATGCAAGGATCATTGTCTGGCAAGTGAAATGTATTAAAATGCATGACATTGAAATTGCAATTAAAATAGTAAAATATTTTTAAATTGGAAGAAAGGACCATTACAAACCTGCTTTCTGTTTTGAGCTCTTGCATTCCGTAATCTTCTAGCAGAATAAAAGATAAAATAGCCCACAGTTGCTGCCGTAATAATAAAAAAGGACACAGAAACAAGGAAAATTGAATAGTGATTCACCCAAGGGCCATGTTTTTTCCCTACTTCGATGACCATTGTTACTTGTATGCCTCTTTGAATTGATTGTAGAATTTTTGTGCCTTTCAGATTGCCAATCATGATGGCAACAATGTCTCCTGCACCTATAAAAGAAAAGGAATTTAGTTTTAGTTTGGTAAAGCATCCTATTTAATAAAGAGGGAATATGCAAATTGACCATCACTCTGCCACAAAGATGGCTGCACCCACAGCTGAGGTCGAGTTCCCATAACAAGCCTTAAGGAGCAATCAGCAGGGACCTGAGGCTGCACCCCTCCCCCTGCCCCATGAGGCTTGACAGGGTACCTCAGGCCACACCCCCCACCCTGGCGCCAGGCCGGTTGACCTCAAGCCAAGCCCCCTACTTGGCAGGGCTTGACGGGGGACCTCAGGCCACAACCCCTGCCCTGGCACCAGGCCAGGGGACCTGAGGCCATGTTCCCCACCCTGGCGGGGCTTAACAGGGGACCTCAAGGTGCCCCCCACGCCCTGGTGCTGGGCCGGGGGACCTCAGGCCATGCCCCCCACCCTGGCACCAGGCCAGGGGATCTAAGTCTGCACCCCTCACCCAGCAGGACTTGACAGGGGACCTCAAGATGCGTCCCCCGCTGTGGTGCTGGGCCAGGGGACCTCAGGCCATGCCCCCCACCCAGTGAGGCTTGACGGGGGACCTCAGGCCACACCCCCCGCCCCATGCCAGGCTGGAGGACCGCAGGCCACTACCCCCGCCTGGCGGGGCTTGATGGGGGACTTCAGGCCATGCCCCTGCCCTGGCCTGGGGACCTCAGGCTGTGCTCCCCCACCCTGGTACCACCCGGCAGAGCTTGAAAAAGTTGGGACCGGCCAGGTCTGGATCTAGCCCAATGAGGGGGGCCGGCCGGGTCTGGGTCTTGCATGATTTTGAGGTGCACGTGGGTGGGTGGGGACTTGGCTCTGGGTCCTGTGGTGCACCCCAGACTCTGATAGGAGGAAGATTTTTATATACATTTTACTAATTTTCTTTCATCTCTGACACTTCTATTATAGAGAAAGGGCAAATCGCAATATTAAAATATTTCCTCTTATTAATCCCCCTTTAATGTGCACGAATTTCATGCACTGGGCCACTAGTTCTTAGTATAAAAATCCAAGGACTGATTTTAAATGATTCCCAATGAGACGAAGGAAGGATACTCATTCATTCAATTAAGATTTATTTTCTTGGGCATCTACTATGCATATATATGTAATAGGGGATATAAACATGCTAAGACTTGGATACTGATCTTAAGGAACTAAGTTTAGTAAGGATGTCGTGATATATAACAAATACTTCCCTATCCTCAGGTTAACCTCTTATAATTCAACAGTATTCAGTCTGTGGCCCAGTTTGCTCTTAAATTAAGGCTTTCTGAAAGACTAACAGTCCTGTGGATGGTACAAAATATGGCTTATATCCCAGAGAATCTGAGATTTGGGAAAGAGAAATATTTAACTATGCATTCCCCAATTTATATGGTGATGAACTATGAGCTCACTACTAAAAATTATAAGAATTTATATATACAGATTAGTAATTTGAGGCAAATAATGCTTATAAGCACAAATGTACAACATATTGATAGAAATGTATGTTACTATTCAACACCAACTAAAATCAAGCCCGAAATTAGACTAAATGTATTAGTTGGTCTTGTTGACCTCGAGAATAATGGTACCTATTAAGGAGAGCTCCTAGTGGCTGATTGGGCTCAAATTTATACAGAGCTTAGCAGCCATTACTCAACAGGGGCCTCTCATTCAAGTGGTACTTCAGAGAGAAGCCTGAACTAAACTCCTTGTGATCTGCACTGAACTGACTTCCAGCACTGTGTTCCTGACATCTGAGCCAACTTTTACAAAGGAGTTCCTGGAATTATATTTCAACCAATAGGACTGAGACTTTCCTCAACTAATTGAAGATGTATAGCTATATCCTCATCAGCATCTTTATCAAGCAATCAGTGTGGCTCCATTCCAATCAGTCAGGACAGAGCTTTTTGAACAAATCAAACTGTGAGGATTTTGACTCCTCTCATTTGCATGAGAAAAGACCAATCAGAGACCACAGGTGAGGACTTCTCTCTCTATATAAGTTCCCCTCAGACTCTTGGAGCTACTTTCTCTTTCTACCCAAGACTGCATTTCCCTAGCTGGAGCTGTACAACCCAAGCTGTCTTGCTGGAGAAGAATGGAGCTGTCTTCTCTTGGTGGGAGGAAGCCAAATAGATCAGAGCTGTCTAGGCAGGCTGGAGTGGAGCAGACAAGTTTTCCCTACTGAACTATATAAATCTTATAAAAAAAAGAAAGGGACAAATATTATCTTTCCCCATGTTATGAGGGTGTCAAATTATTCATGCCATTTCAATGCTTATCAAAGTTTATATTCCTTCTAGTTTGTATGACCTGAGACAGATAATCTGAAGAAAAAGAACAGAGGTCTTTGAATGTTAAGAGATTATCACCCAGAGAAACTTCCACTGATATAAGGTTAAGGCACTATCTTTATGATCAAACTCAAATCTGGAAAAAACAAAGCCACACATGCAAGTACACAAACACATACACACAATTCTAAAAGGCCCTTCAGACTAGAATTTTAATTGCAAAAGTATAATATGAAAACAAAATTAACACAATAATCAAATTAAGAGTACAAAACTTAAATGGCAACATAGATAGCAGAATTATTACCCAAGTAATCCTTTAAATTTATGATCCCCAGTGGCCAAAATATTCAAAAGATAAAGATCCTCTCTTTATTTGAAGTTACTAATTTAAAAATAAGGTATCCATAAGGTATTATTACAGATTTTTAAAGTTCTAAAAGATCATTTTTACGTATGATAGCCATTTAATTAAACCCTTTTATAACATTACTGACTCATTTGCAATCATTCAGTTTGGCAGACATCAAGAACTTACTTTCTCATTTACATGGGGAAAACCTCAAAAGCCATGGAAAGTAAAGGACTCTTAAATGACTTCTGTTGTATATTTTTCTTCTATCAGTATTTGACTCAGTATCCTTTATGTGTCTAGAGAATTGGTTATTTTGCAAGAAGAGTGGCTCATTTTTCTATTTTTTTGATCACAGATATGTTCTTCTAAACTATTTTGGTTAATAGAAATAAGTTTTCATTCTTTTAGAAGATATGAGGTGGGTGGCAGGGGTGGATGCTCAGGAACATACTGGCCATTGTGGTCAGATGGAGAGTAAAAAACAATGAAAGTCAAGAAATACATTGTTTATACATAATGAACAATACTCTGCTTCAATTGCCCCAATTCATATTCATACATGCTATGTACATAGTCTAACTATCTATTGAATTAGCTTTCTAATCATATAAAAAACCTATTTCTAAGAATTAATATATACCACCTCTTGCCCACACCCTTGCAACTATTTATTTTTATATTTTTTATTGATTTCAGAGAGGAAGGAAGAGGAAGAGATAGAAACATCAGTGATGAGAATCATTTGATCAGTTGCTTCCTGCATGCCCCCCACTGGGGATGGAGCCTGCAACCCTGGGCATGTGCCCTGACCCAGAATTGACCAGTACCTCCAGGTTCATAGGTCAACGCTCAACAACTGAGCCACACCGGCCAGACCCCTATAACTATTTAAAAATTTCTCCTCCTATAGCGTTCTCCATAACAGTTAACAGTGTCACAAACCTCTGGTCAATTGGTTTAGGAACCTCAGAATCATGTATGAAGAATCGCAGCTAACCTACTGAGCCCTGTAGATGCTACTTCCTTATCTCTCATTATTAAATACTTCTTCCCATTGACAGGGGCCCTGAGGCTGAGCCCCCCACCTGGCAGGGCTTGATGGGGGACCTGAGGCTGAGACCCCTGCCTGGAGGGGCTTGACATGGGTGGGGCCGGCCGGGTCTGGATCTCGCCCAATGGGGGTGGGGCCACCTGGGTCCCGGGTCTCGCACGATTTTGAGGTGCCACGGGTGGGCAGGGACTTGACTCTGGGTCCCACAGCATGCCCCAGACTCTAACAGGAGGAAGATTTTCATATACATTTTACTAATTTTCTTTCATCTCTGACACTTCTATTGTAGAGAAAGGGAAATAGCAATATTAAAATATTTCCTCTAATTAATTCCCTTTTAATGTGCATGAATTTCATGCACTGGGCCACTAGTTAAAGATAGGATTGCCGAACTTGCCTAGAATAACACATGCTAGTAAGTGCACAACTGGTATCTGCTCTTAACAACCATGTTCTACATTCTAATTTTACTTTCCTTATAGCATTATTTTATTTTAGTCTATCTCAATTTTTCCTTTATGCCAACATTCTCTTCCTCACATTTCCCCTTTATTGTCCTGATTCTCTTATCCTGTTCCTGCTTTAGTTTTTCTCTACTTTTTATTTTTACTCCCTGTTAAAAATTTATCTTACTCATATATCTAATTTTCTCTCCCCTGCTCCAAATCTGTGTACACTTCTCTCTTCTCTTTCTTAACTATCCAAATTTTTTCCTCCTTTTTCCCTTTTTCTTTCTTTCTCTCTTGTTTGTTTATTTTTTTCTTTTTTTTTGCTTCTGTTTTTCCTCTCCTTGCTTGTACTCTTCTTCTACTAATAGCTTAATTAATTCCAATCACCAACTCAGGCCTATCAACTTTCTATTCTCCTTTTCCAATAATAGACGAATACATAGATAGATTAACGAAATGGGAAAATATTATATATATATATTTGTATTTTGTTTTTTACTTTTCTTCTTATACACTCCTCTTTCTACCTCTATACTGAATTGTGGCTATTTCCCCAGTCATTCAATTCCTTGACCTTACCTTCTGGAAATTAGCTCTGCCTCCTCAGATTCATCTGGGTGTTTGCTGTGTGGGTGTTTGTTGTTTGCATTTTTTGGATTAGCTGCTGTTTTATTGGGGTTTTCTCCCCACATATATTATTTTCCATTCCTTTTTCTTCTCTTTTTTTCTCACTTATATTTTTTTCCTTTTCTCAATATCATTTTTGCACTCTTTTCTATCCCCTAATTCTCTTTTCTCTGATGGTCAGCTTTATTTAGGGTTATTAGTATCATGAATACATTTGTGTTTGGTGCTCTGTGTGTTGTGTGTTGTCATGTTGCATTTTGTGCCTTCAAGTCATTGCAGGAGAGAGAGATCTAAATAACCAGACACCCTGAGAGGAGCAATCATGGGGAGACAAAGAAATAGCCCGCATATGAAAGAAAAGGAGCCATCACCAGAAAAGGATGCAAATGAACTGGAGGCAAGCACTATGTCAGAGAAAGAATTCAGAGCAATGGTCATAAGGACGTTGAAAAGGATGGAAGACAAGTTCAACAATATGTGTAAGAACCAAGAGGAAATGAAGAAGAACCAAGAAGAAATGAAAAATGACATCGCTACAATAAAGAACTCAATAGAAAGCATCAACAGTAGACTAGAAGAAGCGGAGGACCGCATCAGTGAGCTAGAAGACAGGGTAGAAAAAATACCCAAGCAGAGCACCATCTGCAAAAAAAAACAAACAAACCGTAAAAAACAAGAGAAGAGCCTAAGGGAACTTTGGGACAACATGAAACAAAACAACATCCACATAATAGAGTTCCCAGAAGGAGCAGAAACTGAGCAAGGAATAGAAAACCTGTTTGAAGAAATAATGACAGAAAACTTCCCTGATAAAAGGATGAAAAAACTCACACAAGTCCAAGAAGCTCACAGAGTCTCAAACAAGATGAACCCAAAAAGTACAACAATTAAGACACATCATAATTAAACTGGCAAACATCAACAACAGAGTAGAAATCTTAAAGGTTGCCAGAGAGAGAGGCAGAAAGTTACCTACATGGGATTTCCCATCAGACTATCGACTGATTTCTCAAAAGAAACACATCAGGCCAGAAGGGAATGGAATTAAATATACAAAGTCATGCAAAGCAAGGGTTTGAATCCAAGAATACTATACTCAGCAAGGCTATCAATCAAAGTTGAGGGCGAAATCAGAAGCTTCACAGACAAAAAAGGACTTAGGAAGTTTATTACCACCAAACCAGCAATGCAAGAAATGATAAAGGGTCTGGTGTAAAAAGAAAAGATAAGAAGGGAAGAAGGAACACAGGCATACAGAATAAAAATGGCAACAAACAAGTACCTATCAATATTAACTTTAAGTGTAAGTGGATTAAATGCCCCAATCAAAAGACATAGGGTAGCTGAGTGGATAAGAAAACATGACCCAGATATCTGCTGTCTAAAGGATACCCACCTCAGAACAAAAGACTTACACAGACTGATGGTAAAGGGATGGAAAAGGTATTTTAGGAAAATGGAAATGAAAAACAAAACAAAACCTGTGGTAGCAATACTTATATCTGACAAATTAGATCTCAAAGTGAAGGCCATAACAAGAGATAAGGAAGGCCATTTCATAATACCAAAGGGAGCAATTCAACAAGAAGATATAACTCTGGTAAGCATTATGAACCCAATACAGAAGCACCCAAATACATAAAAAAAAAACTTCTGGAGAATATCAAGGGAAAGATTGACAGCAATACAATCATAGTAGGGGACTTTAATACCCCACTAACACCACTGGATAAAGCCTCTAAACAAAAAAAACCGCAAGGAAACAGCAATCCTACATGACTGACTAGATTAGATGGAATTAATTGACATCTTCAGAACATTTCACCCCAAAGCCACAGAATACACATTATTCTTAAGTGCACATGGGTCATTTTCAAAGATAGACTACATATTGGGACATAGGCAAAGTCTCTTAAAATTCAAGAAAATAGAAATCATATCAAGCAATGACAATGAAAACACAACAATCTAAAATCTATGGGACACAGTGAAAGCAGTCGTGAGAGGGAAGATCATAGCTCTAAGGGCCTACCTAAAAAAACAAACAAACAACAACAACAAAAAAAGAAAAAATGGTATAAATTATCTAACCCTACAACTCAAAGAGTTAGAAAGAAAGCAACAAAAAAAATCCCAGCATAAGCAGAAGGAAGGAAATAATAAATAATAGAGCAGAAATAAATGACACAGAGACCAAAAAAACACAACAAAAAAAAACAATAAAACAAAAGATCAAAAAAACCAAGAGGTGGTTCTTTGAAAGGATAAACAAGATTGATGAACCTCTAGCCAGGCTCACTAAGAAGCAAAGAGAGAAGACCCAAATAAACAAAATAAAAAATGAAAGGGGTGAAGTAACAACCGATCCCACAGAAATGCAAATGATTATGAAAAATACTATGAACAACTCTATTCCAACAAAATGGACAACATAGACAAAATGGACATATTCTTAGAAAAATACAAGCTCCCAAAACTCAATCTGGAATAATAATAAAAAAGAAAACCTGACTAGGCCAATGACTACTGAAGAAATTGAAGCAGTGATAAAAAATCTTCCAGCAAACAAAAGCTCTGGTCCAGATGGCTTTACAGGAGAGTTCTACCAAGCATTCTAAGAAGAATTAATTCTGATGTTCCTCAGAATATTCCAAACAATTCAAAGGAAAGACATTTACAAGCTCTTTCAATGAAGCCAGTGTCACCCTAATCCCAAAATCAGATAAACACACCACAAAGAAAGAGAACTACAGGCCAATATCCTTGATGAACATAGACGCTAAAATCCTCAACAAAATTCTAGCAAATCGGAATCAGCATTACATTAGAAAGATCATACACCATGACGAAGTGGATTTTATACCAAGGATACAAGGATGGTACAATATCTGCAAATCAATAAATGTGATACATCACTGCTGGAGGCTAAGTCCAGCAGGTCATAATAAATGCGAAAAGTCCTCAAAAGTTTGATGGGCTTCTATATTCAGCAGGGCTGATAATCTGCATATACACCTGAGGGCAGTTTCCCCCAACCTGATTGTCCTTTATTGTTTACCAGACCTTATCTTTGATATGTATATCTGCTTTGCTATAGTGCAAAATCCTATCTAATAAAAGAGTAATATGCAAATTAACCATCACTCCATCACTCCGTCACAAAGATGGCGATGGCCATGGAGCTGGGGCGAGCAGGAGGCTTGGGTTGCCCCTGCTGATGCAGGAAGCCAAGCTTCCCGCCTGCCCTGGTTGGCACTGGGCTCTGCTCAAGGCTATAAAGTTTTAATTATAGAAGATAAATAAATCCCAGATACCTGCTTCCAGCTGGCAGTGGCCTTCGCTCAAGGAGGGGCTGGGAGTCTGGGTTGCCATTGGCAACCCAGGCTTACAGCTGACTTGGGCTCCACTCAAGGCTACAAAGTTTCAATTGTAGAGGATAAATAAATCCCAGAAATAAAAGAAAAAGAAAAAAAGGAGAGGCTGGGAGCTTGGGTTGCCGGGGCGGGGGGGGGGTGGCCAGCCTGAACACGGCCATCAGCCCCTCACCCAGGCTGTCCAGGCACCCCAGCAGGGACCCTCACCCTGAAGGGGGTGTGGCCAGCCTGCAAACAGCCCTCAGTCCCTCACCCAGGCTGGCCACACCCCAATGGGGTGAGGGTCCCCACTGGGGGGCTTGACCAGCCTGAAAACAGCCCTCAGACCCTCACCCAGGCTGCCCAGGCACCCCAGTGGGACCCCCACCCTGATCTGGGACACCCTTCAGGGCAAACCAGCCGGCCCCCACCAATGCACCAGGCCTCTATCCTATACAATAAAAGGGTAATATGCAAATTGACCCTAACAGCAGAACAACTGGGAATGACTGCTCACTATGACACTCACTGACCACCAGGGGCAGACGCTCAATGCAGGAGCTGCCCCCTGGTGGTCAGTGTGCTCCCACAGGGGGAGCTCTGCTCAGCCACAAGCCATGCTGATGGCTGCTAGCACAGCAGTGGTAGCAGGAGCCTCTCCCGCCTCCTCAGCAGTGCTAAGGATGTCTGACTGCAGCTTACACAAGTGGACATCCCCTGAGGGCACCCGGGATGCCAGAGGGATGTCTGACTGCCAGCTTAGGCCTGATCCCCCCGGAAAGCGGGACAAAGTCAGCAGGTGGACATCCCCCAAGGGGTCCCAGACTGTGAGAGGGTACAGGCCGGGCTGAGGGACCCTCCCCCCCCGAGTGCACAAATTTTTGTGCAACGGGCCTCTAGTGTGGGAGTAAAAAACAGGGGGCTTGAGATTCAGAGAGCTTAGTCACTAGAACTAAGTTTCCGTCTGGCACCCCAAAATGACTTCCAAATTAATATTTCTTTTCTAGTCTCTTTATTAATTCATTCATAGCCCTTCTCCAGATTCCTGAACCATTATAAATGCAAAAAAGACCCCAGCACATCAAATAAACAAATTGAAAGACAAAAATCACATGATCATATCAATCGATGCAGAAAAAAGCATTTGACAAAATCCAATACTCTTTCTTGATAAAAGCTCTCAGCAAATTGGCAATAGTGGGATCATACCTCAATATAATAAAAGCCTTATATGACAAACCTACAGCCAACAGCATACTCAAAGGGGAAAAATTAAACTCATTTCCCCTAAGAACAGGAATAAGACACTTCACCACTCCTGTTCGATATAGTACTGGAAGAGCTAGCCTAGCTATGAAACAAGAAGAAGAAATAAAAGGCACCCAAATTAAAAAAGAAGTAAAACAGTCCTTATTCACAGACGACATGATACTATACATAGAAAACCCCAAAGACAAAATCAAAACACTACTAGACCTAATAAATGAATTTGGCAATGTAGCAGGATACAAAATTAGTACCCAGAAATCTGTGGCCTTTTATACACCAATAAGGAACTCACAGAAAGAGAAATGAAAAAAAAAAAATCTCATTTACCATTGCACCAAAAAAATTAAGATACCTAGGAATAAACTTAAGGACATAAAAGACCTCTACTCAGAAAACTAAGGACATTGAAAAAAGAGATAGAGGAAGACATAAACAAATGGAAGAAGATATCATGTTCATGGATTGGTAGAATCAACATCATTAAAATATCCATATTACCCAAAACATTCTAAAGATACAATTCAATTCCCATTAAAATACCAACGGCATATTTCAAAGATCTAGAACAAACTCTCCAAAAATTCATCTAGAATAAAAAATACCCCTAATAACCACAGCAATCCTGAGAAGAAAGAACAAAGTTGGAGGGATCACAATACCAGATATCAAGCTATACTAACGAAGCCACAGTTCTCAAAACTGCCTGGTACTGGTACAAGAACAGACATACAGACCAATGGAATAGAACAGAGAACCTAGAAATGGACCCAAGCCATTATGCTCAATTAATATTTGACAAAGGAGGCAAGAGCATACATGGAGCAAGATAGTCTCTTCAATAAATGGTGTTGGGAAATTTGGTTAGATACATGCAAAAAAATGACTCTAGGTCACCAACTTACACCATACACGAAAACAAACTCAAAATTGCTGAAGGACTTAAATGTAAGATGGGAAACCAAAAAATCCTACACAACTCCACAGGCAGCAAAATAGCAGATATATGTCATAGCAATATCTTTTTAGATACATTTCCTAGGGCAATGGAGACTAAGGAGAAAATAAACAAAATGGGACTACATCAAAATAAAAAGCTTCTGCATATCAAAAGAAACCATTAGCAAAACAACAAGACAGCTCACTGCATGGGAGAACATATTTGCCAATGTTATCACTGATAAGGGTTTAATCTCCAACATTTACAGGGAACTCATACAACTTAACAAAAGAAAGATAAACAATCCAATCAAAAAATGGGCAAAGGATCTAAATAGACACTCTTCAAAAGAGGACATACAGAAGGCCCAGAGACACATGAAAACATGCTCAAAAGTCACTAATCATCTGAGAGATGCAAATCAAAACAACAATGAGATACCATCTCACACCTGTCAGAATGACTATCATCAAGAATTCAACAAACAACAAATGCTGGCAAGGACATGGAGAAAAAGGAACCCAAGCTCCCAGACCCTCCTTTTTTTCTTTTTTTTTCAGCGCCTCCTTGAGCAGAGGCAAGCAGATATTTGGGATTTATTTATCTTCTATAATTGAAACTTTGTAGCCTTGAGTGGAGCCGAGGGCTGGCCAGGGAAGGTGGGAAGCTTGGCTTCCTCCATTGCAGGGGGCAACCCAAGCCTCCTGCTCGCTCCAGCTCCGTGGCCACTGCCATCTTGGTTGGGTTAATTTGCATACTCACTCCTCATTGGCTGGTGGGTGTGGCTTGTGGGTGTAGTGGAGTGACACCAATTTGCATGTTTCTCTTTTATTAGTGTAGCTATAAAAACCCAGTGTCTGTAATGACCGAACAGATGACCGAATGGACGATGGTTCACCTCCTCCTCTATCGCAGGCCCTCAGGCTCTAATGATCAGGTGATGGCTAACGGGGGAACTGGGGTCCCTCAGGCTCCAATGAATCTGTGGCAGCAGTGACATTTTGAGTGGGCGGGTGGAAGGCAGACCACTTGGTTCCTCCCCTGGCCTGCAGGCTCCCATTGATCAGAAGATGGTTAATAGGGAACTGGAGTGAGTGGCCCGGGGACTGGCGAGCAGCTGGAAGGCAGGCCTCTTGGTCCCGCCTCCTGGCTCTCAGACTCCAATCAATTGGTGGTGGAGGCAGGGCGGAACTGGGAACTGGCTCCCTCAGTAGTACTGTAAATTCAATCTACAGAGGACAGGACAGGCACCAATGTACCGGCACCACTGGCACAATTCTGAAAGCACTGCAGGCCTGGAACTCGGCCTCAGGCCCTGCGGCCACTTCCCCTCCCTAGACGCTCCACAAGGAAGAAAGGATACTGCCAGCAGCACCAGGGGCGACCAGCGGTGACCGACTGCTCTCCCTCTGCTTCCTCCAGGTCACTCAAGCTGGCCCCCACCTGCCCAGCTCCAGATGATGTGTGATCACTGCACATGGAAGGAATGTAGTAAAAAAACCAAAAACCGATGACCAAGAGAATGCCACAGTCAATGTCCGGAGTCCGGCTCAGAAGGAGAGAAGGGAGAATTCCATAAGTTGGCCGATGCCAAGATATTTCTGAGTGACTGCCTGGCGTGTGACAGTTGTGTGACTACAGAGTAAGGAGTCCAAGTTTCTCAATAGAACACCAAGGACTTCTTCCGTGTTCTGAACCTTAATAAGAAATGTGATACCTCACAGCACAAAGTGCTGGCAGTGTCCGTGTGTCCTTAGTTCCTGCCTTATTTTGATGCTAAATTCAGCCTCAGTGTCACTGATGCATCCAGAAGGCTCTGAAGCTTTCTCAAAAGCCTTGGGGTGCACTGTCTTTGACATGAAGATAGCTGAGGATTTCAGCATCCTGGAGAGTAAGAAGGAATTTGTGCATCGGTACTGCCAGCACCGTGACGAAGAGTCCCGGCTACCCTTGCTGACCTCCACCTGCCCCAGCTGAGACCAATATGCAGAGCATGTGCTGGGTCACCCCATCTCCCCCACCTCTGCACAGCCAAGTCTCCCCAGCAGATCATGGGCTTTCTGGTGAAGGATTACTTCACCAGATGGCAGAACCTGTCCCCAGACAAGATTTTCCACGTCATTGTGGCCCGTGTTATGACAAGAAACTGGAGGCCCTTTGAGAAAATGTTCCCAAAGCTAATGTTCCCATAGCTTTACTAGTTCCCAGGGTGCTGACTGGTGTGTTAACCTCAGGTGAAATTGTTCTGATAATGGAGCAAAGCGACCTCGCCTCGAATGACGCCACCATGGACACGCTGTTTGGAGACATGAAGGAGGATGTGAGGCTCCACGAGGGTGCCAGCCCCGACGGGTACAAGACACACATCTTCAGGCACATGGCCAAGAAGCTGTTCAACAAGGATGTGGGAGTGCTCTCCTACCGCACCCTGAGGAACAAAGACTTCCAGGAGGTCACCCTTGAAAGGGACAGAGAGGTTCTGCTACGCTTTGAGGCTGCTTAAGGCTTTCAGAACATCCAGAAGTGGTCATGAAGCTGTAGAGGGGCAACTTTCCCTGCCACTTTGTGGAGGTCCTGGCCTGTGCCAGGCATGCCTAAGCGGCAGGGGCCAGGCCCAAGCGGATGACGGGTGTGCAGACAGGGCACTGCTGTGGCAGATGGAAGGCATCTACGCTGCCATCCCAGTGTGGCCCCAGGAGACCAGCGCCCATGTGCAGGAGCTGTACCAGGAGTGGCTGGGGTGGGGAGGGGGCGACTCCTCCTGGGTCCAGGAGGCCCTGCAGACTGCCTAGTAGGGCCCAGGGCAGCCTGCCAGGACATCAAGTAATAAAGGTCCAGCAGACGCCTGGCCTGCAGGCCGCCTGAAGAAGGGTGTCAGACACGTGAAGGAAAGGCTTAGCATCTCTGTCATTGCTTTGGTTTTCAGAATTCCCTGCTCCCCATCTGTCGGCTCCCACCCTCTAAGGGGCGCTGTCATCATCACATGGGTGCAACTGGAATACTGTATCTCGAGAGGATTGCCCCAATGTACATATCCTTTTATCCGATGATGAAAAAATAACAAAGAAAAAGAATGAAGACAGACTACTGTCCTTTAGGCTTAAAAAAAAAACCAAAAAAACAAAAAAAAACCCTCCAGAAGTGTCCTGTGAAGAGCTGAGACTTGGTTCTGTCCAAGTGCCTTAGAGAGAATGGATGAGGAAATGGCCCTGACTTTAACCACTTATGTTACTCTTGAAGGTGTCTTTGCCACAATATGAATAAACTGCCACCTTTTGGAATAGGGGCTCATATGAAAATCTGCATTCCCAACTTTTCTTGAAACAGATCTATGTTCTGCAGTTGTGGCCACCGTCCTGAGATCAGGTCCTGTCTACCAGGTTCTGTTGCTGTGAATCGGGGGCACTGGAGTGGAGCTCCCCCCACCCCCTGTGCACTTTTACATTCAGGGATTGAGTTGAGCTCACTTTGGGGGAGGCCTGGCAAGGGTGACAGGTGTCACAGATGGAAGGATGGAGAATGGAGAGGCAGACACCCTGACTAAGCCAGTAGGCGGACATCCCCTGAGGGGTCCTGGACTGTGAGAGGGTGCAGGCTGGGCTGAGGGCCCTCCCCCAGTGCACGAATTTTGTGCACTGGGCCTCTAGTATATATAGAATAACCTTGTTTAATTAGACCTGCTTTCTGATTTAGCTAAACTTTTTCCAGCTCAGTGAAGCACTCCAACTTCTTTTTCAGGTAATTGTCAGCAACACTGCAGTAAATATCAACATGAAGCAGATTATTATTATAGATCATGCAGGGAGAACAAAGGGTGAAATATTTAACTGCAGAAATCTTTGACTACATTCTGTGCAGTGAGAAAACCAGAAGTTATTGTTAAGGTCTACCATTTCTTACTTCTTTTCAGTCGGGTCAAGTTTCTAAACTTTCTAAATCTTCGTTTTCTGGCTAATGAAAAGAAAATAGGATTCCACTGAGTCTCCTATCTACATATTTCAGGACTTCTGTGAGGATCAAATGAGATGAGGCATGGGAAAACACTTCAAAAACATTTGGTTACAGTGTAAAGTATTTCCACCTGGCTATAAAGCAAGTCATGTTCCTGGGCTGAAGAAACTGCAAGGACGTTTGTCGTCACTAGGGAGAGGAAGCTGGGCGTTGCTACGTGACGTCATTACCTGGATGGAGGGAAGGATACTTAGCATATTAGCCTTTTATATACATACTAGAGGCCTGGTGCACAAAAATTTGTGCACTCGGGGGGGAGTGGGGGTCCCTCAGCCCGGCCTGTGCCCTCTTGCAGTCTGGGACCCCTCGGGAGATAACGACCTGCTGACTTAGGCTCGCTCCCGGGTGGCAGAGGGCAGGCCCAATCCCTAGGTGCAGCCCCTGGTCGGGCTCAGAGCGGGGCTGATTGGGGAGTTGGGGTGCCGCCCCCTGTCACGCACAGAGCAGGGTCAATCAGGGAGTTGGGGAGCTCCCCCCTGTCATGCACAGAGCAGGGCTGATCAGGGGGTTGAGGAGCTCCACCCTGTCACTCACAGAGTAGGGCCGATAGGGGAGTTGGGGCACCGCCCCCTGTCACACACAGAGCAGGGCAGATCAGGGGGTTGGGGCGCCGCCACTGTCACACTCAGAGCAGGGCCAATGGGGAGGTTATGGCTCTACCCTGTCACACACAGAGCAGGGCCCATGGGGGAGGGGGGGCACCGCATCTTGTCACACACAGAGCAGGGCCGATCAGGGGGGTTTGGTTGGTGCCCCCTGTCACACTGATCCTGGTGCCGGGAGGCATATTACCCTTTTACTATATAGGATAGAAGCCTGGTGCACGGATGGGGGCTGGCTGGTTTGCCCTGAAGGGTGTCCTGGATCAGGGTGGGGGTCCCCACTGGGGTGCCTGGCCAGCCTGGGTGAGGGGATGATGGCTGTTTGCAGCTGGTCACACACCCTTCATGGTGGGGGTCCCCACTGGGGTGCCTGGCCAGCCTGGGTGAGGGGCTGAGGGCCGTTCTCAGGCTGGCTGGTGACCTGTCCTTTTTTCTTTTTTTTTTCATTCTGGGCCAGCTTTAGCTCTGAGGCTCGGCTCTAGCTATGAGACTTCCACTGCTGAAAGCAGGTTTCTGGCCTTTGTTTACCCTTCTGTATTTGAAACAATGTTGCGGTCCTGCTGGCTGAAGCCTGGGGTTTTGTTTAGCTTCTATTTTTGTAACATAGTTGCTTAGAATGCAGCTGAGAGGCCGGCAAGGCAGGCGGGGAAGCTTGGCTTCCTCCGTCACTAAAGCAAGCAAGCCTCATGTTAGCTTCCAGCTGCCTGGCTGCCGGCCACCATCTTGGCTCTCAGTTAATTTGCATATTGCCCTGATTAGCCAATGGGAAGGGTAGCGGTCGTACACTAATTACCATGTTTCTCTTTTATTAGAGAGGATATACTAAAGGCCCGATGCACAAAATTTGTGCAAGGGGCTGGGCCCTCACAGCCCTGGCTTCATCAGGAAGGTCATCCAGACAGTTTTCCAGAAGGTCATCCTGCTGTTCAGTCTAATTAGCAATTAGCTCTTAATTATATATTGATTTCAGAGAAGAAGGGAGAAGGAGAGACAGAAACATTAATGATGAGAGTCATTGATTGGCTACATCCTGCACACCCCCTACTGGGGATCGAGCTCACAACCCATGCATGTGCCCTTGACCATAGTCTAACCCAGGACCCTTCAGTCTGCAGGCCGATGCTCTATCCACTGAGCCAAACCAGCTAGGGCATTACAGTTGATCTTTAAAACCAATGTAGATACATTAATACAGAGACTCATGTACAAGCTGCCAAGTTTTCCACCTTTTAATCCAAAATTTTACTATACCAACTATCTCCTTTGGAAAATACCAGGCTTAAGAAGCAAAATATGGTTTGCACAGATCAGTTGATTAAGACACAGTGCTGAGAGAAACCAAGATGGCGGCATAGGTTAACGCCGGAGATCGCTGCCTCGAACAACCACTTCAGAGAAATAACTAAAGGACAGAACGGACATCATCCAGAACCACAGGAAGGCTGGCTGAGTGGAAATTCTACAACTAGGAGGAAAGAGAATATCATACCCAGACTCAGAGGAGGCCCAGTGCTGAAGTGAAATACTCAGGTGCGGAGTGCGCGCGGAGCCGGCTGGTGGCGGAGGGGGCAGTTGTTGTTCTCAATCGGGAGGGAGTTTCAGACTCTGAGCTCCAGATCCGGGCAAGTCTCTGGGGACCAAGACTCAAACAGGAGAAGCGGGACTGTCTGGCTTCGGTCGGAACTCGAAGGCAGCTTTCTCTCCGAGGTTTGCAGCCATTGCTGGGACTCTGAGAGGCAGAGCCCCTGGGGAAGGAACTGAGAGCAGCCATAACTGCTTGTTCCGCCTGCCCTGTAGATCCCCGGGGACCCGCCCCGCCCAAGCCCTGCACTGAACCATTTGCCGGATAGCCTCAGGCAAAGGCTAGATTAGCACCGCCCTAGAGATCCAGCATAGAAGCCCTCCCACTGCAGACACAGGGGACTCTCATAGCCAGTTAGCCTGGAGGTCAAATCACCCCCCCACCCCACCCCCGGTATTACCGACATCAATCAAGGCTTAAAGGCAACAAGACTGCGCACAAAGACCACTAGGGGGTGTACCAAGAAAGCATAAAAAATGCGGAGACAAAGAAACAGGACAAAACTGTCAATGGAGGATATTGAGTTCAGAACCACACTTTTAAGGTCTCTTAAGAACTGTCTAGAAGCTGCCGATAAACTTAGTAAGGCCCTCGAAAAGACTGGTGAGACCGCCGATAAATGTAGTGAGATCCTCAAGAAATCTAATGAGACCCTCGATGTTGTGATAAAGAACCAACTAGAAATTAAGCATACACGGACTGAAATAAAGAATATTATACAGGCACCCAACAGCAGACCAGAGGAGCGCAAGAATCAAGTCAAAGATTCGAAATGCGAAGAAGCAAAAAACACCCAACTGGAAAAGCAAAATGAAAAAAGAATCCAAAAATGCGAGGATAGTGTAAGGAGCCTCTGGGACAGCTTCAAGCGTACCAACATCAGAATTATAGGGGTGCCAGAAGATGAGAGAGAGCAAGATATGGAAAACCTATTTAAAGAAATAATGACAGAAAACTTCCCCCACCTGGTGAAAGAAATGGACTTACAGGTCCAAGAAGCGCGGAGAACCCCAAACAAAAGGAATCCAAAGAGGACCACACCAAGACACATCATAATTAAAATGCCAAGAGCAAAAGACAAAGAGAGAATCCTAAAAGCAGCAAGAGAAAGGAAATCAGTTACCTACAAGGGAATACCCATACGACTGTTAGCTGATTTCTCAACAGAAACTTTGCAGGCCAGAAGGGAATGGCAAGAAATATTCAAAGAACCTACAACCAAGATTACTTTATCCAGCAAAGCTATCATTCAGAAATGAAGGTCAGATAAAGAGCTTCACAGATAAGGAAAAGCTAAAGGAGTTCATCGCCACCAAACCAGTATTATATGAAATGCTGAAAGGTATCCTTTAAGAAGAGGAAGAAGAAAAAAAAAAGGTAAAGATACAAATTATGAACAACAAATATGCATCTATCAACAAGTGAATCTAAGAATCAAATGAATAAATAATCTGGTGATCATAATAGAATCAGGGACATAGAAAGGGAATGGACTGACTATTCTTGGGGGGGAAAGGGGTGTGGGAGATGCAGAAAGAGACTGGACAAAAATCGTGCACCTATGGAAGAGGACAGTGGGTGGGGAGTGAGGGCGGAGGGTGGGGCGGGAACTGGGAGGAGGGGAGTTATGGGGGGGAAAAAAGAGGAACAAATGTAATAATCGGAACAATAAAGATTTAATTAAAAAAAAGACACAGTGCTAATAAAATCAAGGTATAGTTCAATTAACCTTTTTATAGGAGCAATTATACAAAAGATAGCACCTCTAATTTCATTTATTAAGGTTTTTCTTGTATCTATATTTATGCCAGACACAGTGCTAGGCCTCGGAGTTACAGAAAGTAATAAAATATAGTGTCTTCCCTCTAGGCACTTGCAAATGTCTCCTATATATAAGACATTCACTACTACGAAGAATATGGACTAAACCAGTGAAATGAATTGTGTACATTTGTTATCACCTCCAGTAGTAGAAAAAAAGAATTTCCAAATCACATTTTGAACTGATTCTGGTTTACTAGAATTTCTTCCTATGTAAAATAGAAAACTTAATTTCCTTCAGTGTCCAATAATTTGTAAAATAAAAAAATTGTATTTGTTTTGATATTTTGAATTCAGTAGTGCTCTTTATTTAAAAATTTGTAACCAGAAATACACTAGAGTTTGAGCCAGGGTAGGAGCACCATTCATCATAAATAGCACTAAAGTGAGAATCAGAACACTGGGATGCAGTTTTTGCCTGAAGAAAGTAAGGCTGTAATAAATTTCTAAAATCAACTCTGGCAAAAGAATATGACTACATTTCTTCTTCTATTTTTCTAGAATTTCAAAATCCACTATTAATTTCATTTTGTTTTTCAAAAAAGCATAGCACCCATTCTCCCCCTCCCCTGCCCCCACCGCAGTGAAAAGGGAACTATGCTAAAAGTCTCTGATGATGAAAACTGACATTAATTGGACAAGAAACCGCTATGGCCTAAACCCTGATCACAGAACAGCTGTCATTTCAGCATTTGAATCTCTCTAAATATGCACTTTGCTTCAAAAGTGATTGTGAGCCCAGTTATACCCTTTTCCTTCCTAAACTGTTAGGCAACATCATTAAGCAAACCATAAAGCAAATTAGTTAAATGCCTAACTTGTAAAGATAAATTATGGATTTATTCATAAAGTTTAATGTACTGTATCTGATAAATACATTTTCAAAGTTGAATATCAGAAAGAGCTGTCATTTTTTACAATTCTAGTGTGTTTTTTATTTTTCCCATCATCATTTAGTCCCTTTATGCCCTCTTCCACCTCTACTCACCTCTTCCCTTGAAATCACCACACTGTTGTTCATGTCCATGAGTTCTCTCTCCTTTTTACTTTTTCTTTGCTCAATCCCTCCACTTTCCCCAAAAACCCCCAACATTTTTTACAATTCTGGTATTAATACTTCATATTTGACAATTTAATGGTCAAGAATAGCTAATCTGAACCCTAATTGCTTGAAAACCAGTTCCTGAGTCCAGTATGATTTAAACCACACTTACCTTGATACCACCACAAATATAGCAGTCACTCAATTATTTATTTATTTATTTATTTATTTATTTATTTATTTAAGTTTTATTGAATTTATTGGGGGTGACATTGGTTAATAAAATTATATAGGGTTCAAGTGTACAACTCTATAATATATCATCTCTATATTGTATTTTTTGTTCACCTGAAATTTCCTACTTCAAAATCATTAATAACACAATATGGCTTAAGTTTTTCACATTTTCACTCTGAAGTATTTGGGGAGAGGGACATATTAGGAATAAATAACAATTAAGCAACAGAAGAAATACAGACTCCAATTTCAAATGTTCAACAATGAATAAAGGTTTTGGCATGTGCCTATCTTGGGTACAAAGGTAATAAAATAGAGTGTAGCAACTCTTACTACTGTTAATGAATATCATTCAATTAAAATGTTAATATAAATAAAGGGAGGGTGTCTCTTCTCAGACCTACTGGCAAAAAAAAACTTTCTAGTTATTCATAATATATAGAAATTTGATCTTGGATCTTGCTGGCGGCCAACCCCTTTCATGTCTTTCAAAAAGCTAATGATATAAGTGCAATAACTCAGTCAGAGAAAGACAAATACCATATTATTTCACTTATATGTGGAATCTAAAGAAGAAAATAAATGAACAAGCAAAATAGAAACAGACTCAGATAGAGAGAACAGACTGATGGTTGCCAGAAGGGAGTTGGGGGATAGGTGAAAAAGGTGAAAGGATTAAGAAGTACAAATTGTTCAGTTACAAAATAGTCACCAGGAAAATACAGGATAAGGAATCCTATATAATAAAGATGTAATATGCAAATTGACCATCACTCCAACACACAAGATGGCCGCCCCCATGTGGTCAAACATGGCCACCCCCATGTGGACAAAAGATGGCCACCACAAGATGGCCAGCAGCGAGCAACCTGGCCTGCAGAGGAGGGCAGGTGGGTGGGGACCAGGCCAGCAGGGGAGGGCAGTTAGGGGCAATCAGGCTGGCAGGGAGCAGTTAGGCATTGATCAAGCTGGCAAGGGAGTGGTTAGGGGCAATCAGGAAGGCAGGAAGGCGAGCGTTTGGGAGCCAGCAGTCCTGGATTGTGAGAGGGATGTCTGACTGCCCGTTTAGGCCCGATTACTCCGGGATCCCTTGAGGGGTCCCAGATTGGAGAGGGTGCACCGGGCCTCTAGTATAGTCAATAATATTGTAATAACTTGGTATGGTGCCAGATGGCTACTGGAAATATTGGGAGGAACACTTTGTAAAGTACATGATTGTCTAACCAGTATGCTGTACACCTGAAGCTAACACAAAATAACATTAAATGAAAACTGTTATTGAAACATAAAATTTAAAAAGGTAATGATATTATGATTCTGTTTAATTTTAACCATTTATTTGTGAACAATGACAAATTCATTGAACAAATATTTATCAAATGCAAACTATGTAGTAAGTTCTATGACTCTGGACGGTTCCTCCACATTTAAATATTAACATGTTAAAATGAAAAATATATTCTAAGATATTTTACATTATATCAAATATTTTAAGGATGATAATAGATATGTACAGCACGTTACCATTCAAATACAAAATACAAGGAGGTGAAGAAAGCTGTTCAGTATCTCTTTCAACCAGTATTCCACTTTTAATATTAGAAAAGAGAGTATTCACAATAAGTAACTTACAAGTAGTAAGGAAAATTGGAGGCCAAAGTAGCTCTTCTAAAACTAAGCTCACATTCAATCTGCCCAACATTCTGATAAAAAATGGGGTCAGCATTTCTGAATTCACTTGCATCTCTAATGAACAAGATCAAAGTGTAAAGAATTCCAACAATTCTCTGACAAACACTTACTCCATTAGAAAATCTAAAATCAATTCAAGTGGACTTCTGAATATTCATTTGTCTGCAGTAGGTTTCAAAGGCTTTGTTTTCCCCCCTATAGCCCAAACTCTTTGAGCGACTAGGGAAGGTCAATGTATTTCAAAGAAGGATATGGAAGCCTATAAGACCAAGCATTTTTAAATGGCATTTTAAAGAAACCAATAAAAGAAATTCTCTAAGCCAGACTAGCTTTTCTTCAAATTCCTGTTTTCTGCCCACTTCCCCCAAACCCTTTTAATTATTGTCAGCGAAAGATGAACCAAAGTTAGGTAAACTGAGTGCTTAATAGCAGCTTTCTTGATTGAAAAATAGTTCTAAAATGTTCCTCAACAAATATACATGTTCAATACAGATACAGCCATTGTAGGTCTAACTACACAGTACATTGTAGCAACAATGTAACATTGTCACCCCAAATAATTTTTAAAAATATATTTTTATTGATTTTAGAGAGGAAGGAAGAGGGAGAGAGAATAGAAACATCAATGATGAGAAAGAATCATTGATCGGCTGCTTCCACTGGGGATCAAACCCGCAACCCAAGCATGAGCCCTGACTGGCAATCCTATGGGGGTTGACTGTACTCTATTACGAAATGGGTTACAGACTGGATGTAGTACCAAAAACAAAAATCTCTGGTAGATGGAGTCTTCAGGAAACAGTATATTAAAGACATTAGGGAATTAGAAGTAATACTGTTTAAAAGGTCACAGATGTGAGAGTCAAGATAGCAGCGTAGGTAAAAGCCTTGTACTTGCTGCCTCCCACAACTACATCAAAGTTACAACTAAAATACAGAACAGACATCATTCAGACGAGATCGGGCGCGTTCAGGGTGGTATGGCCGTAGACGAACAGACATCATTCAGAACTGCCTAAAAGGTGGCTGAGTGGAAGTCTTACAACTAGAGAAGTAAAGAAAAAAATACACACTGAGACTGGTAGGAGGGGTGGAGGTTTGGAACGGGCTGGTCTGGCATCCATGTGTGCTGCTTTTTTAATCGGGAGGGAGATCATCTCTCATCTCTGTGGAGGCTACCTGAGAGGAGCAAGGGGTCCCAGCTCCACACCAGATCCCAGGCTTCCAGAGCTGGGAAAATAAGTCCCTGTAACTTTGGGCTGTAAAAACCAGTGGTGATTGGGGTTCAGTGACACAGAAGGTGCTAGAGCCCCAGTTGTTCCTTTGAAAGGGCTGGCTCATGAACTGACTTTACAAAGTCCCACTTCTTCTCAGCTCCAGTGCCAGGTAGAGGCTCTGGAGTATCCAGACATATATGGGGAGGAACTGGATTGTCTGGCATCAGGACAGGAACTCGGGGCAGCTTTTTCCTAGAAAGGGGCGCTTGCAGGGGTCATTGTTCCTGTTCTGGGACCTCCCCAGTCATAGGGTTGACTGGCAGCCATATTTTTTGCTCTGCCTGGTGATTCCCAGAGACCCTGGTGATTTCCAGAGACCCCACCTCATCTGATATGCTGCTACACCCAACCTGTTTGCAGCGGCTTTTGCATATGAATGGCCTGACCTGGCTCAGGCTTTAGATTTTTCTAAAATCTCTCTAACAAGCAGCTGGGTCATCATGCCCCAAACCTATCAAGGAAAGTCCCAAGACCCTGAACTAGCATGAGCCTGCCTTGCTTCATAGCTGGGCCTCACCTAGGCACCTCCAAGCCCAATAAAAATAGCTCCTGCAGGGTGGCCCCAGGCAGTGGATGACTTTGTACCTCCCTGGGGGCCCTAGAGCCAGTGCACCTGGTGGACAGATTCAGATCATAGCAGATTACAACTCCACACATCCATAAGCGACACACTCAAGGGGCAGACTCCATGAGCACTAAACTCCTGCTCCATAAGGGTGTCTCCTGCACAACAGTTCTCCCATTGTAGTCACAGTGGGGCCTCACAGCCAATTAGTCTGCAGATCAATTCCACTCAGTGATGCCAACAGCAATCAAGGCTCAATTACAAAACTATTCACACAGCCCACACAGGTACGTACCTAGAGTGCCCAGCTAAGGTGACTGGGGAGGATGAGCCACCTATAGGACACCTACTACACAAGGCCACTCTACCAATTCCAGGAGACATAGCAACTCTACCTAATACATTGAAACAAACACAAAGAAGCAGCCAAAATGTGGAGACAAAGAAATATATCACAAATGAAAGAAATGGAAGCAAGCAAACTTTTGGATAGAGTTCAATACCATGGTTATAAGGTTACTCTAGGATCTTCATGAGACTTTCAAGGATCTTAGTGAGAAAGTCAAAGGCATGAAAAAGGACGAGTCATAAAGTAAGCATACACTAGCTGAAAGAGGAGGAGGAGCAGGAGGAGGAGATAAAATATGAATAATAAAATGGCAACAAATACATCTCTATCAACAATTAAATCTAAAAATTAAAATAAGCAAATAAGAAATCTAATGAACAAAATAAAATGGTGAATCAAATAGAATCAGGGGCATGGAAACGAGGAACAGACTAATGAATCTCAGAGGAAAAGTGGGGGGTGGGAAGTGATTAACCAAAGATCTTACCTATGGACACAGACAATAGGCTGGTGAAGTCCTGGGAGAGGTTGGGAACTGGGTGAAGGGGATCAATGGGGGAATAAAGGGGACATCTGTAATACTCTAAACAATAAAGATATTTTTAAAAAGGTCACAGATACATAATTTTTGGATGGTAGGTAATACTCAGGTAAATAATTCTTAGAATTATTATTAAAATATGGTTAGCCCTGCCTGGGCTATTCTAATTTACAGTAGTGATATGTTTAGTATATTTTTAAGAACCCAATGGCTAGATCAGCATTTCTTCAAGTTTTGATCTCAGGACCACTTTATACTCTTTAAAGTCATTGAATAAACCAAAAAATTTTTGTTTATATAGACTATTTCTTGTTTTACTTTTCTATTGCATTTGTTGCAGTAGCATTGGTTAATAAAATTATATAGGTTTCAGGTGTACAATTCTATAATACATCATCTGTATACCATCCCAAGTCAAGTTTCCTTCCATCACCAATTATCCACCCTTTCCCTTGGGTAATCACCATACTGTTGTCTGTGTGTATGGCTGTTTGTCTCCCCCACTCCCCTGCTTAATCGTTTCAATTTTTTCAACTTTTTCACCCAGCACCTGAACTCCCCTCCCCTCTAAGAGCTGTTAATATGTTCTCTATCTATGAGTCTGTTTCTATTTTGTTCCCTAGTTTATTTTGTTCATTATATTTCATATATGAGTGAAATTATATGGTATCTTTCTTTCTCTGACTAGTTTATTTCACTTAGCATAATACTCTTTAGGTCTATCCATGCTGTTGCATATGTAGATTACTTCTATTCATATTTACAATATTAGAAATGAACACTGAGTAATTTTAAACTGATTTCTTTATTCATTTAAAATAACAGTCACAAATACCTATTATAATTAATATATTTTAAATAAAAAATAACTATATATCCCTCAAAATGGAATAAAAAGTGGCTCTGTCATTTGTACAAAGGTCTTTAATGGCAGACTTAATAGAAAAATGCTGAATGTTCATATTGGCTTCTGCATCATATCTTTTGGGATCTGTTTTTTTGAATGAAATATATGAAGGAAATCTGTACTCACACAGATATGCAATTAGAAAAATGAATATTTTAATAGCATTTTCAAATAATTTTCATTATTCTTCTTCGATACTACACTAAAACTTAACAATTGGTAGTTTCTTAAAGGTTAGATGCAAGGTAGAATTTGAAGCCATACCAATGAACTCTGTACTTCCTTATATGAAAATACATTGATTTATCTTGTATAATGAATGGATCCTTTATCTATGGTTTTGTAATATCTTGCGTTGGTCATTGGAAAGTACTGGTTTACTGAGTTATTCAGATCTCACAAATGATGACTCATTTCAAGATATACAATACCAAAAAAATCACGGTTGCTTTTTGATATTGTATAACCATCGATGACAGCAGAAAAGTCTAAGTATTAGGAAATTGTCAAGCTCATGTGATAGATAAGGCTTCTAAGATTCTAGTTTTTGCTATGCACTTAAATTTTATCATTAACAACAAATGCTGTCATTTTTTTCTTGAAATAAGAGACTCACTTAGTTCATTTTGGAGAAAAGGTCTTCTAAACATCCAAGTCTGGGTAACCACTGTCAGTAGTTCTTTTAAGTTAAAAAGGAGTTTGGAAAAATCTGCTGGTTCAGCTCACAACTTAGTCATACAAGTGTTTCTCCTTCAGACAACCATCATATTTTGGTCTGCTGCAGAAGTATTTTATGCCTATTTCCCAATTCAGCACACAGAATATACAAAAATTTGTGTATGACAAGGTAGGATAAATAATAGGATAATAAAATTAATTATTTTTACTGATTCATCAAGGACATTCTTAGGTAAAACTGACATTTTCTTTTTACTGTAAATGCATGGAAGTATAGCATAAAATACAGTTTGGTGCCTCTGTCTTAATTTGTGCTAAGGGGCTAGGAGCTTTTGCTGATCACTGCCTGTACACCCTCCATGTAAATGTCAACACAGTGAAACATGGAAAATAATGTCTACATATTATTATGAAAATAGTTTTGACCTCATGGACCCCTGAAACAGCCTCAGGGATTTGTGGTCCCATATCATAATTTGAAAACTATTGAGCAGGATCAATGATCTCCAAACTTTAATATGCATGAGACTAACCCTGGAAACTTGCTAAAACTGTGAACTCCCAGATCCCAATTTCCTGATTCAGTATGTCTGGGGAATTTAACAAGTTCTGCGGGTTCTTTGGCTGCATGTTACCTGTGGCCCATAGCTTTTTTTCATTTAATTGTTTAGAGAAAATAGGAATTATTAACTCATTTTCTCTCTTTTGGTGAATGAACTACAATAGTCAAATGGATAGCAATGTACAAGAATTTTATTGCAGTCCTTGATCTTTCCCAGAAATGCAAAGATGCCTGAGTTATGTGACTTGCAGTTATTCTTTTCTAGACAGAAGTGTTAACTGTTGTGCTTCCCAGTGTATCAGCAGTTGCTACATTTTCTTTCTTGTCTTCAGGTTTCATGGAAGGAAATGGAAGTACTTCCTTGATGTTATTAGACTAGTCTATGAGAAACATGGTGACTTGGTCTATGCCCATGCCCAGCAGACCATATTCCAGGGTGGTGCAAAAGTGTTTATCTATGACATGGTCTCATCAGCAGCAGCAGCCTTGGCCTTGGTCTGTTCTTTGAAAAGCTGCCACTTCCTCATGGAGTTATTCAACTTGGTGTAGGCATTGCTGAATTTCCTTCTTCATGATAAAAATCTCAAAGTGCTCAGGCAGACCCTCTTTAGAGCAGTGTCATTTGGCAAAAGGTCTCATATCTTTGAGTGATTACAGATCAATGTAGGATTGGTACATCACTTCCGGGAACTCCCCAACAAGTTTATCAAGGAGCTTGACTATGGTACCAGGTGGAGGGCATTCAATAGCTTTTGCCACATAGATATCATCAAGAATTTTGTGAGTGAGTTTCTTCAGTTTCAAAGAGGTTGATTTCTGTCACCTTCACCCCCTGAATTTTCTCAAGCTCTTCCACCATGCTGATTCTCCAGAAGGGTGGGGCGAAGTCAATCTCTCAGGCTTGGCCCTCGGGCCATCTGGATGGTAAGTGAGTTTGTAACTGCCTGTAATACACTTCACTATTATCCCTGAAATAATCTTTTCTGTGATTTCCATGGAATCCTGATAGTCTGCCACATGCGGCTTTTTGGCCCCTTGAGTGTGTCTCTTCCTAAGCCTTAGGAGTACCCTAATAAAGTTAATAACAATGTACCTACCTATATAGTTTAAGCTTAAAAAATTTGGCTCTCAAAAGAAATTTCAATCGTACTGTTGATATTTGGCTCTGTTGACTAATGAGTTTGCCGACCACTGGCCTAGGCCATATAGAACTCACAGGTGGTGAACTCAGAATTGTGAATCAAATCAATTTCTTAATTCAGGAATTGGCATCCAATTTGTAAACCTGGTCAATGCCACCAACCACCAGCATATTATGGTAGAGTTCTGGAGCAATTCTCATACATAAATTCATGTCCAGTTCATTGTGGTAGATGACAAAAGGCATAGCCACAGCTCCCCCTGGGATGTTGTTCATCATGGGAGTTTCAATCTCTAAGAATTCCAATTCCTCCAAGAAATTTCTTTTATATGTGATGACCTTAGAGCAGATGATAAATTTCTGCCTCACAAAGTCATCAGGATCAAGCATAAGTGTCTGAAGATATCATGTTTCCTTGTCTTTGAGGCCAAAGTAAAGATGAGATATATATGCAAGCAAGGATATGGCAGTGTGATCTCTTAGGGAATGATGCTCAGCTCATCCTTCTTGGTTTTCCCAGCATTCCCCTGAATTCCAATTATGTTTCCCTGAAATAGTTTGTTTTTTTGATACAAATAAATTCTTCTTTTGATTTATAATTTCTGGAATTGGCCATGACTTGCAATTTGATCCCCTCTCCTTGAAGGTCATAGAAGATAAGCTTTTCCCTAGAAGCTCCTTAGGCATGGATTCTACCTGTCACCTAAAGGTGATGTCACTTAGGTGGTCCCCAGGCTGCAGGTGACTATATTCTTGAGTGAAGTGAGTAAGATGTCTACATGGAACTTGAATGGGTATGGGTCTCACCCATTGACCTTTAGTTGATGGACTGCTTGGCTGCAGATCTTGTATTTGTTTGAGTACAGACTCTTCTCCTCGGTACCCATATCATTGTCAGTGGTGTGGTTGGTGGCAGTAGCATTGGCCTGGCTTAGTTGTTTCTGACTGAGCTCTTTATGCTTGGCCTCCTTCTCTACTACCTTCTTCTCAGTTTTCAGGCATCTCTTTAGCTCACTTCTTTTATTAGAAAGTAGATTGTCCTCCATTATGCTAAGTGAAATAAGTCAATCAGAGAAAGATAAATATCATATGATCTCACTTATTTGTGGATTATAATAAACAACATAAACCAATGAACAAAAATAGATCTAGAGACAGAGAAGCATCGATCAGATGCTCAGACCTCAGAGGAAAGGCAGGAAAGGGTGGGGCTAAGGGGGAGAGATCAACCAAAGGACCTTTATGCATGCATATAAGCATTACCAATGGATACAGACACCAGGGGGGTGCGGGCATGAGTGGGGGGATGGAAGGAAAATGGGGGGATAAGGACACATTTGTAATACCTTAATCAATAAAGGAAAGAAAGAAAGAAAGAAAGAAAGAAAGAAAGAAAGAAATAGTTCAACATAAGTTATAAGTATTAATTTCAGCACAAAAATGAGGATAATGTTCACTAAGCATATTTTCTTCCTTTTTGGTTTACATTAACTATATTTTGTATATAATACATACAAAATACATATATTAACTATTTTTTTATTTTTATACTAGAGGCCCGGTACACTAAATTCGTGCACTGGGGGAGGGGGGGTGTCCCTCAGCCCAGCCTGCACCCTCTCCAATCTGGGATCCCTCAAAGGATGTCCAACTGCCGGTTTAGGACCCTGTGGGATCAGGCCTAAACCGGCAGTCGGACATCCCTCTCACAATCTGGGACTGCTGTTTCCCAACCGCTTGCCTGCCTGCCAGCCTGATCACCCCCTAACCTCTCCCCTGCCAGCCTGATCGAAGCCTAACTGCTCCCTTGCAGGCCTGGTCACCCCCAACTGCCCTCCCTTGCAGGCCTGGTCCCCCCATAACTGCCCTCCCCTGCAGGCCTGGTTGCCCCCAACTGCCCTCCCCTGCAGGCCTGGTCCTCCCATAACTGCCCTCCCCTGCAGTCCTGGTTGCCCCCAACTGCCCTCCCCTGCAGGCCTGGTCCCCCCATAACTGCCCTCCCCTGCAGGCCTGGTTTCCCCCAACTGCCCTCCCCTGCAGGCCTGGTCCTCCTATAACTGCCCTCCCCTGCAGGCCTGGTTGCCCCCAACTGCCCTCCCCTGTAGGCCTGGTCCCCCCATAACTGCCCTCCCCTGCAGGCCTGGTCCCCTCCAACTCCCCCCCATAAATAAAAGGAGGAAAAAAAGAAAAAAAAAGAAAGTAGCTTGTCCTTGTGAAGGGCTATGAAGGGAGCAAATTGACCCATTCACAGCTCCCTCCACCCCCACTGTGCCCAGGAGGTTGCTGCAGGAACCCCTTAACAAGCCTTACAGCAGCTTGTGTCAACATGTCAGAACACCTGGAACTAATCATTACCACCACTTTTTGCTCAGTTTTGGCTTGCCACTGTCCATATTCACCTAAGGTCCCTGTACCACAGCTATTTCTCTGGAAGGCCTGATGTGAAAGGTATGGCCTACATATTTAGAAATATTAGGCTGGAGTTTGATTATAGTTTGAACTCCAATATAGTGGTCCAGTCACTCTGGCCAGATCAATATCAATCCTTTACCCTGCATAGAAAAACTCTGTCAATAGAATTATTTTATTTTTATTAGTAAGTACTTCATGCTTCACATAGATAATCTGAAAATTAGCCACATCAGAAACAGGTCCATTACTTTCATGTGTTAATTTCTAATATTGTAAATATGAATAGAAGTAATCTATATATGCAATAGCATGGATGGACCTGGAGAGTATTATGCTAAGTGAAATAAACTAGTCAGAGAAAGAAAGATACCATATGATTTCACTCATATATGAAATATAATGAGCAAAATAAACTAGCAAACAAAATAGAAACAGACTCAGATAGAGAATAGATTGACAGCTCTCAGAGGGGAGGGGAGTTCAGGTGCTGGGTGAAAAACTTGTCTCTCACCTTAATCACTATAACAACCTGCTTATTGCTCTCCAAACCAGCAGTCTTAGCCCTACAATTCATCCCCTCACAGCTACCAGATACATTTTTTTTAAAAGGAAAAAAAAGTTACCGGGAAAGCATTATGCTAAATGAAATAAGGCAGTCAGAGAAAGACAAGTACCATATGATTTCACTCATATGTAACAAATAAAGTAACATACTGTTAGTTCCCAGAGGGAAAGTGGGGGAGGGTGGGAGTAAGGGGAAGAGATCAACCAAAGGACTTGTGTGCATGTATATAAGCCAAATCAATGAACATGGACAACAGGGGGATGAGAGCATGAGTTGGGGGGGAGGATGGGAGTTAATGGGGGGGGGGAATGAGGACACATTTGTAATTTCTTAACTAATAAAGAATTTAAAGATTTAAAAAAACACACAAATAAAATAACAAAATAAAAACAGACTCATAGCCCTAACCGGTTTGGCTCAGTGGATAGAGCGTCAGCCTGCAGACTCAAGGGTCCCAGGTTCGATTCCGGTCAAGGGCATGTACCTTGGTTGTGGGCACATCCCCAGTCGGGAGTGTGCAGGAGGCAGCTGATCGATGTTTCTCTCTCATGGATGTTTCTAACTCTCTATCCCTCTCTCTTCCTCACTGTAAAAAAATCAATAAAAATATATATTTAAAACACACACACAAAATAGCCTAGCTGGCGTGGCTCAGTGATTGAGCGTAGACCTATGAACCAGGAGGTCACAGTTTCATTCCTGGTCAGAGCACATGTCCAGGTTGTGGGCTCGATTCCCAGGGTGGGGCATGCAGGAGGCAGCCGATCAATGGTTCTCTCTCATCACTGGTGTTTCTACCTCTCTCTCCCCATTTCTTCCTCTCTGAAATAAATAAAAATATACACATAACTTTAAAAAAATACACTCATAGATAGAGAATAGACTGACATCTGTCAGGGGAGGGAGGTTGCAGGGCTGTGTAAAAAAAATGAAGGGATTAAACAAAACAAACATATAAACAAATTCATAGACAGACAACATTATGGTGATTACCTGAGGGGGATATGGAAGTGAGTAAAGGGGGGATAAATTGTGATTGAAAGAGACTTGACTTGTGGTGAACACATAATACAATATACAGATGATCTATTATAGAGTTCTACACCTGAAACTTAAGTAATTTTATTAACCAATATCACCCTAATAAATTCAATTAAAAAGAAAGAAATAAAAATAATAAAAGGAAAAATGTTCACATTATTCCCTTGCTAAAGGCCCTTAAAAATCTCCATTTCAACCTCCTTTTATAAGATACTGGCCCATCTGGGTTAGACATTCAGTTTTTACACTGTCTAGTGCAGACTTCACTTGAGGTTATCTGGTTTTCTTGAGTGTCACTAATCTATTAACTCCTTCAAGTTAGGGGCTGGGTCTTTCATCACTGTATCTACAACATCTAGCAGAGTTCCTGGAATGTAACACATATCAAGTAAATGTTTGATGAATGCAATTTTAAGTATGCTATGTTTAGTGATAATCTGAATCTTGATTCAATCTGAAAACAAATTCATCCTTAAAGATAATTGTGGTGAACAGAGTCTAAGGTACACCTCTTTTCTACATTCAAAGATGGCATATCTTGACAGGACATGTCTGCCTACAGCAAGAACATGTCACATAAACACAGATAAAAAGTTGAACACTAATCCTACTCTATAGACCTTGGGTTTAGTGCAATGCACACTGCCATAGGGCTGATCCCATTGAAATTACCATACTGCCAGAGCAGAACTACTAATGGTGGCAAAATCCCTCTCCAAATGGAGCTTGATTATATCTGTTTCTCACTCATAGCAGCTAGAACAGATGCCATTTTAATCCCAAACTCAATTTAGAATCCAGTTATTTTTGTTCAATAGGAGACTAGTATTTTGGCCACTTATGAAGAGGGTTAGTGGTCATAAAAGAGAAGTCTTAAGGTAGTTGGAACAGTTTGAGTGTCTATAAAACCTTAAATTTGTGCTGATTCTGAGGAAAAGAAAGTAATAAGATAGGCTATTTCAAAGTCATGAAAAAAAAACTGTAGTATAAATGTTATTTAATTAATTGGGTATCCTGTAATTGCATTACATTTTTTATGCTGAAGTTTTTTATTGTCATAGTTTTTGTTTGAGGGTAGTAAGATTTCTAGAAACCAAATTCAACATTTGTTGTTGCTATTTATTAATGTTTTCTGGAGGAATGCAATAGACCCTGAAAATATGAGCTTCCCGAAAGGAAGAAAAAGACCACATCATTGTTTATTCTGAGCTACTTACTCCCTGCTCACTCTTCTCCTTCTACCACAATATCCAGCAGAGTGCTGGTCATAAAGAGTTAGTCAAACTTTTGTTGAAATATGAACCTCTTTTTATATACATTCTCTTCAGATATACTTTCTAATAGGGGAATTATGTTGGAAACTGCATTCATTATTAAAATTAGCAAAAGCATTATGTTTAGGGAGAGGGTATTTATTTTGACCTGGCCACAAGAACCTAAGGGTACAAATTAGTATTCTATTAGGTATCTGAATTAGAGAAAAAGAGAATTTGGTAATCTCTAAAGAAATTCTGGTATCATTTAGTATAAAAATTAATAAATAAGAACATTCTACCAACTGAAAATATTAAATTTCCTCCTCTATGATTTATTATAAAAGCTAACCTCTATACTAAGGCCCACATACTAATTATAAAAACAAACAGAAACCTGTCTCACTTGTGGTTTTATCATTTCACAATAAGTTTTTTTATGAAAGTCAGTAAGGAAAATAAACCTATCCTGTAGAACTATACTTTTTCTTTTTTATTGAATTTATTGGGATGACACTGGTTATCAGGTTTATAATTCTACAATATGTCATCTGTATATTGTATTGTGTGTTCATCACCCCAAGTCAAGTCTCCTTCTATCACCATTTATACCCGTTATATGCTCTTCTATCTCTCCCTAGCCCCTTTTCTCTCTGGTAATCATCATACTGTTGTCTGTGTCTATGAGTTAATTTTTTCCCTTTGATTCCACTTCTGGGAATATATCCAAAGAAACCCGAATCACTAATTCCAAAGAATATATACACCCCTATGTCCACTGCAGTGTTATTTACAATAGCCAATATTTGAAAGCAGACCAAGTGTCCATCAATGGATGAGTGGATTAAAAAGCTGTGGTACATTTTATACAATGGACTACTTCTAAATGAAGTCACATTAAGCTGATATAAAAGGTAGCATATTAATACAAAGAATTACAGTATAACTAAAATTTGTCATCACACTGAAAACATTCTGTTCTTATCATAGTGAGATAACTAGTTTAGTCACTCCTTGACATTGGTGAAACTTTGATACAGTTAAAATATGAGGTCATTGTAATAAAATGAGAGAGAGAGAGAGAGAGAGAGAGAGAGAGAGAGAGAGAGAGAGAGAGAGATTGGCAATCAGTGTTTTCCAAATTATGTTTCAGATGTTAAGTATTTTGAGAGAAAAGAGTTATATAGGTAAATAATTTAGAAAATAATGCACTGAATAAAATTATTTAGTGTTTCTTTAACATATCAGAGTCTCTGAGAAGCCCTGCTGTGACATGTATTGCCAATCTCCAAGACAAGGCTTTAGATAATGGTGAGGAGGTGGTTATGCTATCCTTTAATGAATCAGGCTGTATACTAAGTGCTTTATATATTATCTAATTTATCCCTCACAATAACCCTATGAAGTAAGTACTGTCATCCCCCTTTCTATAGATTAAAAAACTGAGTTCATGTAATAGATTTGTGACCTTAGCCAAAGAGGTTAATTTGGCTATGGTCACAAAGCTATTACATGATAGGTTGGAGTTCAAGTAAAAATCCATTTGATTCCTAAGTCTCCTCACTTATCTACTGTGCCATCAAAAGGTCCACAGCCATTTCTATTGTTAGAACTTAACTTCTTGATTTTAAGTTCTTGCTGCTGTTTAAAATGAAAATACACAGGAGGACAAAATAGTTGTTTCAGTTTTTTAATTATGTGATTTTTCTCTGTATATGTCAGAAACTGCCCAGAAAAACAGCAGTTTGGATGTCACAGGTTTTTTTTCTGCTTCTACATATAAAACATTTACATATTTTAAAATGTGGGAGTGAACAATTATAATTACCAAAGGAGAAATATTATGTTTAATAATAAAATTGTTAGCAAAAGGCTTAAGAAAATAAACATTTACTAAATGTCCGTTAGGTGTCAAATACTTTATTTACAACATTATAGAAGAGCTGGGCATTATTATCCTCCCTTTTATGAACAAGATAAATGAAGTCCAGGTTAACAACCTGCCCAATATCACATA
Organism: Myotis daubentonii; assembly: GCF_963259705.1. Lineage (NCBI taxonomy): Eukaryota > Metazoa > Chordata > Mammalia > Chiroptera > Vespertilionidae > Myotis > Myotis daubentonii. Next base: position 53,656,238 of record NC_081861.1, read on the forward strand.
TTTATTAATTGGTAGGGCTGCAGTTCAAGCCACGAAGTCTGACTCAATGACACCTGTCCTTCCATTGTAATATGTTGTCTCCCAATTTCAAATGGAACACATTCATCTTTGGTACAATAGATTGAAATAAAAATAGAGCAATCATGTAGCTTTCCTTACCATCAAAGGATAATCTGTTAGCCTTTAATTACATTATTCAAGGTAAGTAAATTTCTGTGTCTTGTCTGCAAGTTGAAATAAAAGTCATCAGTCTGATAGAAGTAGCAAAAAGGGTGGGTTGGTGGGTGGGGGTGATGGCTAAGGCAATGGAGGTGACTGGTGCTTTTGTACTGGCCAGTTTATGTCTCTCTTACACATCCTGTTTCCTTGCCAAAATGAAATGATGTTGGTGGAAAACAAGAATTCGAAATATGCTACAACTCAAAGTATTTTGGAGCTGTGTTAAATATAGCTTGTTTGTAGATCTATAAACGAAAGCCTCACTCAATATAACCATATTTCCTAACTTTCAAAACTAAAGATAAATTAAAAGCTGTAAAAAAGTTAATGATAGAGTTACCATTTAGCCAAGAAATTCTATTCCTATATATACATTCCAGAGAAATAAAAATAAATATTTACATAAAACTTGTAGAAAATAAAATAATTAATTAAAATATATAACCATATTTTTCTAGCCTTTATCTAAATGACTGTTGAAACTGTCTAATGAGAAAAGATGTACCAATTTGTAAATCTATTAATGGCTAATAAAGCCACAAATCAAAGTTATGTTCCTAAAAGTTTTAGGAACATTATGAGTGCTATTAAAAATAAGCCAATTATTTTTAGATCGTCATAGGTTAGGAAAACAAAATGAGTCCTTAAGGTGAAACACATGGAAAAGGTGAGATAGAGCTTTTATGAACATTACAAGGAAATTGAATAAGTAGAGAAAACTGTCTAAACAAGCATGATTGGGAATAATATAGAGTTTTGACTCTTGTCTGTGAGGCTCCTGATTTCACCTTCAATTTTGAATGATAGCCTTGCTGGGTATGGTATTCTTGGATTCAGTTCCTTGCTTTGCATCACTTTGTATATTTCCTTCCATTCCCTTCTGGCCTGATGTGTTTCAGTTGAGAAATCAGTCGATATTCTAATGGAAGATCCCTTCTAGGTAACTTTCTGTCTCTCTCTGGCAGCCTTTAAGATTCTTACTTTGTCATTGATGTTTGCCAATTTAATTATGATGTGTCTCGGTGTCAGCATTTTGGGGTTCATCTTGTTTGGGACTTTATGTGCTTCTTGGACTTGTGTGACTTTTTCTTCCCAACATCAGGGAAGTTTTCTGTCATTATTTCTTCAAACAGGTTTTCTATTCTTTGCTCTGCTTCCTCTCCTTCTGGCACCCCAATTATGTGGATATTGTTTCATTTTGTGTTGTCCCAAAGCTCCCTTAGTCTCTCCTCCTGATTTTTAAGTTTTCTTTCCAGTTGCTGCTGTGCTTGGGTGTTGTTGTTTTTAAAATATATTTTATTGATTTTTTACAGAGAGGACGGGAGAGGGAATAGAGAATTAGAAACATCGGCGAGAGAACATAGATCAGCTGCCTCCTGCACACCCCTTACTGGGGATGTGCACACAATCAAGGTACATGCTCCTCACTGGAATTGAACCCGGGACCCTTCAGTCTACAGACGGATGCTCTATCCACTGAGCCAAACCGGTTAGGGCATGGGTGGTTTTTTCTACCTTGTTTTTTAACTCACTGATGTGGTCCTCAGCTTCTTCTAGTCCACTGTTGAAACTTTCCATTGTGTTCTTTATTGTGGCTGTGTCATTCTTCGTTTCCTCTTGATTCTTTTCATTTCCTCTTGATTTTTACACATGTTGATTTTGTCTTCCATCCTTTTCAGTGTCCTTATGACCATTGCTCTGAATTCTTTCTCTGAAAAATTGCTCACATCGATTTCATTTACTAGTATTTCCTTTTCTGGTGATTCCTTCTTTTCTTTAGAATGTCTCCCCATTTTTGTTGTTCCTTTGTGATTACTTCTACGTATTATATCAAACTGCTATGCCACCCAGAATTTTTGAATTTGTCTTACATATTAGATGTTTTGTGGGATCCAGTGGTGCAATCTCTCAGGTCTTCTGGGCTGGCTAATCTATGGATGCCCCCTACTTGAGATATTTGGGTTCTCTTGGTGTAGTTGGGTCTTGAGTGTTATTATCCCATTTGTGGATGGAGTCTCCTCTCAAGTTGTCTGGTTATGTGGCTCGCTCTCTACCATGTTGACCAAACAGCACAAAATATAACTCAACAAGACATGATACAAAGGGAACAAAACATGAATGTACTCATGATACTGATAACCCCAGCAGAAGTGACTACCAGAGAAAAGAGAATTAGGGGAGAGAAGAGAGCAAAAATGATATCGAGGGAAGAAAAAATGGAAAGAGAGAAAAGAAAAAGAAGAAATAAAAAAAGTATATATATGGCAAGAACACACCATAGAAAAAACATACAAACCAAAAAATGAAAACAACAAACACACAGAAAAGAGGGTGGGTACAGAATCTTATATACAGAAAGTAAGGTTAAGGAATTGAATGAATATGAGGGAGGACCTCAGTTCAGTATAGTAGAGGTAGAAAGAGGATGAGTGGATAAGAAGAAAAGAAAGAGAGGGAAAAAATAAGATAAAATAAAATAACATTAAGAAATAGAATGAAGAAAAAATAATGCGAAAAAAAACAAAGAAACAAACAAACAAAAGAAAATAAAGAGGAAAAAAATTAAATAAAAGATAAATAAAATAAAAATAAAAATGTGAAGTGTCATTCCTTTCAGCTGAGTTTTAATGCCCTATGGGAGCTGGTTTAAATTTCCACTCTTCTGTATTGTCTGCCACTTCTCAGTTTCCTGTTAGGTAGTTAGCACCATGTTGAAGTTCCAAGTGATCCATGGCTCCTCTGTTTGTGCCTATCGCCACCTCCTTGACTGCCAGCAGGCAGGACTAATCTGCCCACTTAGCCTGTCTGCCCACTGTCAATCTTAATCTCTCAAGCAGCTGTTTTTGACAGGGCTACAGTTAGGGAGGTTGCTGTATTGCTTTCTGGGACTGAAAGGCCTCTCTTCAACCCAGTCCCTGAAGGCTCTTAGGAGCTATTCAGATTTTTGTGACCTTTGTTCCACTCAGGGTGTAGATTGGGTGTGGCTATAATGGTTGTCTGGAGGCTGCTGGGAGGGGCTAACTCTGCAAGAGAAAATGGCTGCTTAGGTCTGGAGTGTCAGGAATGTCCCAGTGCTGGACTCTTGGTCACCTCTCCCTGACCTGCTCTTCTCCATAGTCTCTCCTCAGACTCAACAAGTCCTCACCTCCACCTGCACCTCAGCAGCAGGTGATTATTTGTATTTGAAAGGTCCTATGAACTGGGTTTAGTGAATAAAAGCAAAGACCAAAAAGAGGGGAAACACCTGGGCCACTGTGAGTTTCTCTCACCTCCCCCCCTCCCCCGCCTCCAACACCATGTGGCTTGGGCAGTTCTTCAGGCCACCCCTCTGGGCTCAGCCTCTCGTGGCTGTGGACTTATACCTAGAATCCCCTACTGCCAGCAGCCCTGTGGACTTCCTTTCCACAGTCAGTTGTTACTCCTGTCCTCAGGGGACTTGGCCTTGGTGCTATGCAGCTTCCTTCTGACCCTCTGGATTTGGAGGTCTCCCAACTCTCTCTAGTCCAGATCCCGGATACTACTGTTCTTCAGGCGTCCTCTGTCCTTCCTGGCTGTGTACTGTCTCACCAGCTGTGTCTACTTCACCAATTCCGGGTGGATGTTATTCAATTTAGATGCTCCTTCTATCTGCTCTGGGATAATGCTCAGGCCACGTCTGACTATTCAGCCACCATTTTATGTCTCCTACAGTTGACCCTTAAACAATGGGGGAGGAGAGTTAAGAGTGATGACCCCATAGCATTGAAAATTCATATATAAATTTTGCCTCTCCCCAAACTTAATTATACTTGTCCCTTGGTATCAGCAGGGGATTGGTTTTAGGACATCCCTTATATAAAATGGATATGCTCAAGTCCCTTATGTGACATGACATAGAACAATGCATATAGTCAGCCCTCACTAGCCAAAGATTTCCAACTACAAATCCAAAATATTGTTTTCAATCATGGTTGAGATGCAACCTTGGGATATGGAGGGTCAACTGTTTGTTTGTTTATTTATTTATTTATTTATTATTTTTAATTTAAATTTTTTATTGTTTAAAGTATTACATGAGTCTTCTTTTTCCCCCATTGACCTCTCCCTGGCCGCTCCCATCCCCCAGCATATGCCCTTACCCCCCTACTGTCTGTGTCCATTGGTAATGTTCATATGCATGCATACAAGTCCTTTGGTTGATCTCTTACCCCCTCACCTCCCTCCTTCCCACATAGGTTGGACAGTATGTTCGATGCTTCTATGTCTCTGGTTCTATTTTTGTTCATCAGTTTATGTTGTTTATTATATTCTACAAATGAGTGAGATCATGTGATATTTATCTTTCTCTGACTGGCTTATTTCGCTTAGCATAATGCTCTCCAGTTCCACCCATGCTGTTGCAAATGGTAAGAATTCCTTCTTTTTTACTGCAGTGTACATTCCATTGTGTAGATGTACCACAGTTTTCTTATCCAGTCATCTGCTGATGGGCACTTAGGCTTTTTCCAAATCATAGCTATTGTAAATTGTGCTGCTATGAACATAGGGTGCATAGATCCTTTCTGGTTGGTGTTTCTGTTTTCTTGGGATATATTCCTAGAAGTGGGATTACTGGGTCAAATGGAACTTTCATTTTTAATTTTTTTTAGGAAACTCCATACTGTTTTCCACAGTGGCTACACCAGTCTGAATTCCCACCAGTAGTACAAGAGGGTTCCTTTTTCTCCACATCCTGGCCAGCACTTGTCGTTTGTCGATTTGTTGATGATAGCCATTCTGACAGATTTGAGATGATACCTTATTTTTGTTTTGATTAACTGTATATTTATTGAAAAAATCCATGTATAAGTGGGCCTGCACGGTTCAAACCTATGTTGTTCAGGGGTCAACTGTAATAAACTATATTTTATAGGCCTATAATTTTTTAAATAATTCTTTATTGTTGAAAGTATTATATATGTCCCCTTTTTTCCCACATTGACTCCCTCCAGCCCACTCCCATTGTCTGTGTCCATGGGTTATGCATACAAAGCCTTTGGTTGATTACCTCCCACCTACCCACCCTCCCACACCTTCCCTTTGAGATTTCGCACTCTGTTCCATGCTTCCATTCATCAGTTTATTCTGTTACTTAGATTCCACATAGAGTGAGATCATGGGATACTTGTCTTTCTCTGACTGACTTACTTCACTTAGCATGATATTCTCCAGGTCCCTCCATGCTGTCTCTAAGAGTAAGAGATTCTTCCTTTTTACTGCTGCATAGTATTCCATGATATAACTGTGCCACAGCTCTTATCCACTCATCTACTGATGGGCACTTGGGCTGATTCCAAATCTTAGCTATTGTAAATTGTGCTGCTATGAACATAGCAGTGCATACATTCTTTATGATTGGTGCTTTGGGTTTCTTAGGATATATTCCTAGAAGTGGGATCAATGGGTCAAATGGCAGCTCCATATTTAATTTTTTGAGGAAATTCCATACTGTTTTCCAAAATGGTTGAACCAGTTTGTATTCGCATAAGCAGTGTACTAGGGTTCCCTTTTCTCCACATCCTCACCAGCACTCATCATTTGTTGATTTGTTGATTGTAGCCATTCTGACAGGTGTGAGATGGTACCCAATTGTTGTTTTGATTTGAATCTCTTGGATGATTCATGATTTTGAGCATTTTAATATGGATTTCATTGAATCTGTAGATTGCCTCGGGTATTATGGACATTTTAATGATATTGGTTCTACTAATCCACGAACACAGTAAGTTCTTCCACTTGTTTATATCTTATTCTCTTTTTTCAACGTCCTGTAGTTTTCTGAGTACATGTCTTTTGCATCCTTGGTTAAGTTTATTCCTAAGTATCTTAATTTTTTTGTTGCAATGGTAAATGGGATTATTTGTTTAGTTTCCCTTTCTGATAATTCATTATTGGTGTTTAATAAAGCCATCTTTTTTGTTTCCTACTACATTGCCAAATTCATTTATTAAATCTAGCAGTTATTTTAATGGAGACTTTAGGGTTTTCTATGTACAATCATGTCATCTGTGAATAATGACAGTTTTACTCCCTCCCTTCCAATTTAGATACCTTTTATTTCTTCTTCTTGTCTGATTGCTAAGGTTAGAACTTCCAGTACTATGTGGAATAAGAGCAGTGAAAGCAGACATTCCTGTCTTGTTCCTGTTCTTAGGAGAAATGCTTTTAGTTTTTGCCATGGGCCTATCATGATTAACAATAACCACAACAAGTACACTAGTGGGTTGTTGTTTGGAATTAAAGACAATACATTTTCTTATAGTAATGTTGCTAAACAGTGTTTCGGTTCCTAAATGAGTCCACAGATTAGTGCATGTGAAATGCTTTGAGGGCTAAAAACTGCAAAGCATATGGAAATTATTATTTAACTGATATTTGTAACAAAACTTGTCAAAAAACCAATATAACTGAAATACCTAAAACAAACAAAAGCATTTAAAATGTATCTTAAATATTGGCACATAAGAAAAATATATATTTAATCAGGAGGATCACATGATTGATAAGTTTTTGTGGAGATTGTGAGAGTGAGTTATGGACATATTCAAGGTCCTTAGGTATTAAGAACACTAGTTTGTTATAATGTTCAATTTCATTTAAAAAGAAGTGGAATTACATAAAAGGAAGTTCAAATATTTTAAAAAGGAAGATGGGACTCCAAGAATATGTGTGTGTGTGTGTGTGTGTGTGTGTGTGTGTGTATGTGTGTATTTGTTTGTGTATATAAGATTATATAAAGTAGAGTTAATAATGCTATTAAAAGAAGAGAAAGGGGATAGAAAAGTAGGTCATGAAATGTGTCCCATGAGGAAAAGTAGGGTACAGAAGCTACCCTTGAATTAGACAATTTCTTCTGTGAACCACCAACTGGTGGAGTTCTTTATAGCAGAATATCATTTCAAGGGAAATGCTAATTTAAAACACAAGTGCACTTGAAATACATACAATTTTATTTACCAATGTCACCCCTATAAATTCAATAAAATTTAAAAAAACAAATAACTCAATTTTAATGTCTTCAGTGCAATTTTGATTGAGCTTATATGTTCTGCATATCATTAATAAAGTGTAAAATAAGAACACCATGATTCCTTTCTGCCCTTATTCTAAAAATTCATCCTGTCTTATAGAATGACAAAAACTGTTGTCATCAGATGAACCCAATATGTCATAGGTGAAAACTGCCAATATATTTGTTTCTTCATTCTAAGATGTTAAACTTTGCACTAATCTTAAAAGTATTGAAAATAGTAGATATTGAAGAGAACTAGTGAGAAGAAGAAAGCTTCTTATGTGAAAGAAAAATAAATACCAAAAAAGGTGAGGTGTGTGTGTATATACAGGTAGGTGTGTAAGGGGGGAAGAAAAAAATATAAATAGTGAAACAAAGGGTAAAGAGAAAAGAAATAGTCCATATTAAAATAGAAAAAGTCAGTTCTTCAGTGTTTGAGGTTCATTTTACATATTAAGAAACAAGTGCTGACAAGAAAGAGCCACCCTAACAATTATATGTGTTAGATATATTCAAAAGGCCAAACCAATTTTTAAAAATTTTTCATAGTAGTCTGTAAATCATTTCTATCAAATATGCTTTGTTCCTATTGTTACTATAGTTGCATTATTAATGCTTTAAGATTAATTAACATTATAGGAGTATTTTTTAAATAACTGGTTTTTCTAATTATAAGTATAAAGGTTATTCATTATAGAACGTTCAGAAAATACAAAAAAAAATAATAATCAGAGAAAAACAATCACCCATAATTTCACCAACCCGGAATAATCAAGGGTAATATTTTGGTGTATTTTCTTTTTAAAAGTTAAGACTTTTTAGTTTTAGGCAGCATTTACCTAAGCTACTTCAACATTTTATCTGAAATGATAGTGATTAATATCTTGAGAAAAACATATACCAGTACACATATATTAAGTGAGTTCTAGTACCATTGTCCTTCAAAAAAGATAAAAATAAATAGGATTAGATAGGGTTTTGAAAATCACTGATTTATATCTAACTTGAGCATTCAAGCATTAAAACCAAGTAAATCACAACTAGGTTGTGAATATAACAGCCTCCATCAAGTTAGAAATGAATCACCAAATTTTCTTTATGAAAGAAATCAATATTGTAATAAGCCTACTGATAAATTCAAGCAGTAATTAACTATATACCACTATAATAGGAAGACATGCATAAAGCCAATAAAGAAAAAGACAGAACAGAAAATGAATTAATAACAATTAATTCACTGCTTTGCCCAAAGGGCTTCAAAGTTGGTGTTAACATCAAAATGTGGCAACTCTGAACTTGCTTAGTAAGCACATCAAAAGTGCATGTACTCTATAGTTAGAAATAATTCCCTATAGTATGTAGCCAAGGATTGCGATAGTTAACTAGCTTCAATGCAGTGAAGGTGACTGTTTCTGTGGGTGACTAGGCTCCTACCACATGCTGTAAGACATCATTCCCTCAGGAGGCAAAGTTGACAATTGGGCTGCTTCAAAAATTCTTCATCTTGGTGTGTGCAGTAGTCTTCTGAGATTCTGGTACTGTTCTATTTCTTGATTGAGATGCTGGTTACATAGGTGTGCTCACTTTGTGAAAATTCACTGAGCTATACACTAATGATTTCTGAATTTTATGGTATGTATTTATGCTTCAATTAAATTTACATATACAAAAAAGTATTCATGGCTAAGCAATACCTGTGGTACCTTATCAAGTACCCTTTAGGGAAAACCCTAACAATAGTTTACAGTTCAGTGACCATCATGAAAAAGAAAAGCCATTTTAGTCAATGAGGTGTTACTTAACCAAGCAAAACAGAAACTGGGTGCAAATCTCATTTGTAATCTGTAGGAATTTCATGGGAGAAAAGGAACTAAAGTAAAATGGTGATCAAAACTTTCAAAAGACTGAGGCCACAATAGGCACTGCATGTGGGTTAGATCACATCAAATTTATGGCTAGTAAGTATATTTTTATGTAAAACTCCCTGGTGCATATTTTTGTTTTAAATGTTCTAATTCACACCACTACCTGTCAACATTTCTGTGCTCCCTGTTACTTTTTGGAAGAGATGCTCAAACTGCTTCTAGTCAAAGACTATCATCTTCAATTTATACTAGTAAGAGAACCCTCTTTCTATTTTTAATTACATGGGGAAATGCTTACAATCACAAGCAGCATATAAAACTGTATATCCTATATAATAAAGAGGTAATATGCAAATTAACCATAACACCCTCATAAGATGGCTGCCTACGGCCAGGCTGAGAGGGGGGGTTAGTGAGGGACAACCAAACAACTGAACAAGGAGGCTGCGTGGGGTGACCAGACCAGTAAAGGGGCCATGAGGGATGACCAAATGACTGAACAAGCAGGCTGTGTGGGGTGACCAGGATAGCAGGGGAGGCTGTGAGGGGTGACCAAATGACTGAACAAGCAGGCTGTGTAGGGCAACCAGGCCAGCAGGGGGGCTGTGAGGGGTGACCAAGCCAGCAGGGGAGGTGCAGTTTTGGGCAACCAGGCCAGCAGGGGGCAACCAGGCTGGAAGGGGGGGCAGTAAAGGGTGACTAGGCCAGTGAGTGGGGCAGTTAGGAGCAACCAGGCCAGCAGGGAGGGAGCAGTTGGAGGCAACCTGGCCGGCAGCAGGGGCAGTTAGGGGTGATCAGGCTGGCATGCAGAGGCAGTTAGGGGCAACCAGGCAGGCAGGCAGGTGAGTGATTAGGAGCCAGCAGTCCTGGATTGTGAGAGGGATGTCCGACTGTGGGTTTAGGTCCGATCCTGGGGGTTGGGCCTAAATCGGCAGTTGGACATCCCCCGAGGGGTCCCAGATTGGAGAGGGTGCAGGCCGGGCTGAGGGGACCACCCCCCTGTGCACAAAATTCATGTACTGGGCTTCTAGTATAGTATATAATTCTTTAAATAATATGTATGCAGAAAAAAAGAAGAAAATGACAACAAAAACACTCCTAAATGCTAAAATGGTTATATGTATGCATCTTAAATTATACCTATTTTCTTAATACTACATTAATACTCATGAAATAAATAATCATTAAGATAAAAGTAGGATACAAAAATATACCTAGACATGGAAAAAGAGACAGGAAGAAATATTAATGGTATTAGCTCTGTGGAATTATGCATAGTTTTTATTTTTATTTTTAAACTTGTTTTTGTATTTTCTACGTTTACTGCAAGAAGCATAATTAATTTTATAATAGAAAATAACTTAGAAAATGTCTTTGGTACTCTCCTCTATTTCCTCCATAAGCCTGGGAACAGAGATTAAATATAGTATTCTATACAAGATAACAGATATTTTACAGGGACTGGGGTGGGGGGGGGATAAAAGTTTATTTATATGCTTAGAAAAACATTTGCTTACCAAACTATATATTTATTTAAGGTTTTTATGTAATAGAATTCCTTATTCATCAACATGTTCAAGGGAAGCATTTTAGTTGGAGACATAAATTGAATGCTGGTGTAAATAAAAATTTTAAAACATCTACACTAATAAAAGAGAAAGATGCAAATTGAGCATACCTTCACGACACCCACCAGCCAATCAGGAGTGAGTATGCAAATTAACCCAACAAAGCTGGAGGCTTAATTTGCATACACAGGCGCCATGTGGCCGGGGGTGGGGCGGGACCCTTGCATTGTTGCCATGGCAACAACGCAGGCGTTCCACACTGCCCCAGCCACTCCTGGCCTCTGGGCAGCATGGGAAGGTGGAAAGGCGGCTCCAGGCCAGAGATAGCATCTCCGGCCAGAGCAAAGCAGTGCTGGCAACCAGGGGAAGGAAGGCCCATTCTTACACAAATCTTCGTGCATTGGGCTTCTATCCAAAATAAAATGGGAAAAGTTCAATGTAAAAATTCATTGTCACTATTTCTTTGTTACCCAAGTCATTTTGCCATTTGAAACCCATAAACTGGTCCATGATGGTGATTATCATAAAAATTAGGAAAGTTGCATTCTTGAAATATTTGTATATTCTTATTTCTCCTACTTTACATTAATTATTTTGGGTATTCAGGCAAGAAGCACAGTACATAGCATATAATATACACTTGATAAATGCTTAATGAATTGAACTTCAATCCCCTTCCATTAGATACTTTTCTAATGAATCTTATGAACCTCTGGAATTCATGGGTATTTAAGGCAACTCCACCCACATTACCAGAGCACTTACAGTACAAATATTTCAGCAGGAAATATGAAAATTAATAAAATATTAAAATGATTATGATCTAGTAGGATATGATATTGATATATACATGTACTATAAGAGATGAAGTACTAAGGGAGAAAAGAAAAAAATTATTTTGGTTTTTATGTGGGCTGTGGTGGGAAGAGCAAGAGAAGGAAATGAGAAATACTTCACAGATAAAGAGGCATTTGTGTTGGGTTTTAAAGGATGAGTAAGTTTTGACCAGCAGAGCTGGGAAGAAAAGAATATGTAAGCAAAAGCAGAAGTACAGGCAAAGGAATGATAATGGAAAGAAGAGAAAAAATGCAGGGATCCAAAGACTGAGAAACAGCGATCAGGCTATCAATCCCCAGAAGGAAAGTAGGGGAGGGCGGGGGTAAGGGGAAGAGATCAACAGAAGGACTTGTATACATGTATATAAGCCAAACCAATGGACATGGACAACGGGGGGATGGGAGCATGAGTTTGTGTGTGGGGGGGAGGTCGGGGGTTAATGGGGGGGATGAGGACACATTTGTAATACCTTAACTAATAAAAAAAAAATTAAAAAAAAAAGCCATGGAGAAACCAGAAAAAAAAAATGCAGGGATCAACATGAGAGAAGAGGTATATAAAGCTTTAAAAAGTAGGTTGGTACTACATTAAGATTCTTCTGGGAAATGTAGTCCAAATTTATAAGTAATGCTATTTTGAACAATGGCATATATGTGATGAAAGGTGTGTACCAGTGGCAATGTAGAAGAAGAACTGGAGGGAAGTAACCACTGAAGGCAGGGAGACCAGTTAAATTAGGAGATTAAGCATTTGTTCCTAAGAGAAGACATAGGAACTGAAAGCAGAGTAGTAACAGTTGCAAAAAAGAAGGGAACATATGTTAAAAGATTTAAAGTGATAGAATCAACTGGCGTGGCACTTATTTACTGGAGGGGGAAATGCTGAGGGCCTAGTTTTGAATGCAAGAAAGAAGAGGTGTTAAATGAATGAGTTAATCTATATATATAAAAGGCTAAGTGACTGACCGTACATCCGTCTGACCGTCCAACCAGCGGGTACATATGCCATGCAGTAGCAATTTAAAAACAAACATTGACTCATGCATGCATGATACATATAAAGCTCTTGCTGGTGCCAATTGCATACGTGTTTTATACTACTACTAGGGGCCTGGTGCATGGATTCGTGCATCAGTGGGGACCCTTGGCCTGGCTTGTGCCCTCTCGCAATCCAGGACACCTCAGGGGATGTCGGATAGCCGGTTTTGGCCTGATCCCCACAGGCCTGATCTAGACAGGAGGGAGCCCAATCCCTGAAGGTCCAATACAGACAGGATGGAGCCCGATCCTGTGCATTGAGCATCTGTCCCCTGGTGGTTAGTGCGTGTCATAGTGACTGGTCGACCAGTCATTCGGTCATTTGGTCAATTAGGTTTTTATATATATAAATATTATATATACTATCTTGACATGTAATTTTTTGCAGTAATGTAATTAACGCATGAATCTTTCTTCTAATTAATTTCCTTTCAATGTGCATGAATTCGTGTACCAGGCCACTAGTAAAATAATAAAAATGAAACAAATGAGAGGCATGAAAATTCAGAGACTGCTTGGGAGAGGATTTCAAAGGAGTGGTCAATAGTATCAATACAATACTGCAGAGATATCAAAAAGGATGTATTTGGAAACAGATTTAGGAATGGTACTTTACTTTGGTAAATTATCACACTCAATCCCCTCTCATCCTCTTTTGAACCTCTCACTCTACTGAAAAGGGTTCTTTTCAAAGTCAAATTCCTAGAAAAGAAAGCAGAATAAAAACTAAGTATCAAGTGGGTGAGAAGGGATTGGGTAGTGATAAGTCAGCATAAAATACTATCCCAAAGTCTTTGTGAATAGAAAAAAAGATTGGTAGGAGATTGAAGGAGAAGCAGTTATTTGCAAAAAAATGACAAACACAGGTGGATCAAAAGATCATTTTCTTGTAAGGAATTCAGTCTATTCACCCTACTCCTAAAGAGTTAAATTTAGGCCCTGGATGGTTTACTCAGTGGTTAGAATGTCAACCACGGAGTGAAGGGTCAGGGTTCAGTTCCTGTCAAGGGCACATACCTCTGTTACAGGTTTTCTGTCCCACACCAATTGCCAATAGATGTGTCTCTCTTACATCATCTCTCTCCCATTGATGTTTTTCTCTCTCTCCCCCTCCCACTCTCTCTCTCTCTGGAAAAAATTAATGGAAAAAAATATCCTTGGGTGAGGATTGACAACAATAACAAAAAAGAGTTAAATTTAGGATTTCAGGTAATGTAGACTTTGAAGTACTCTCGGCCATTCATTTTCAAATTGTGTACTACAAACATAAGATTCTATTTTCATTTTCTAAATACATTTAACTATGTTAACTGTGATAAAAAATTATAGCAATTTCCTATATGTCAGTAACTGTCTAAAACACTTCATCTGTATTATCTCATTTAATAACAGCAACTTTATAAGGCAAGTTTATTATTATGCCCATCTTACATAGGAGAAAACTGAGACTTAGAGAAGTAAAATAATCGTCTAAGATTTTAAGAATAGTAATTGACAGAGCCAACCTCTTAATATGCTCTACTGTCTTCCAACATTATATAGAAGCAACTGTTTTCTACCCAATAATTAACTTAAACTACTTAGTTCATTCACTTTCTTACAGTGCTCAGAAATAATGCCTCTCCTGCCATACCTTTGAATTTGTTTCAAGTTCTTATAAATGTGTTATGGGTTATGAAGGTTGTAGCTCTACACAGATCTTTCAATAAACTTATGCCTGCATATGTTGACTCAAGGAAAATTTGACAAGCAAGTATCTACACCATTTGAAGCTGTGGGATGTGCTAAATTAGGCAGCATGCAAAGTTCAGACTCATCTGCATGGTGAAAGCAGAACAATTAATTGCACAATAACAAAAAACATGTGTACCTTGTCTCATTGTGACAATCCTACATTTTAGAAGGCATTAGTGCTTAGTCTAAGTTTTGGCTGCTTCTTATCTTATTTTCATAGTTAAGAAATATGAATAGTAATTAAACTTTGAAACCAAAATATTCTCTTAATTTCTTCCAGGTTTCTGGATCAATTTGACTGAAAAATATTGAGAGATAGCAAGGCAAGCTGTTAATAAATGTATATCATTTACAATTATCTGTGTGAATCAGGATTTTCTGAATACTTAGCAACCCAAATAATACTATACAGAAATAAACTGCATGAGTTGATGCAAAGTTACAGCTTACCTTTTGTAAAATGTCAGTGTACATAAAAACAGCCTCATTTTTCTAATCAATTGCTCTTACATAGTGGAATTTCTCTATGAAAAACAACAGTTTTAAAGCAACTATTCTAAAAACAGTTCTAAGCCAGAAATAAATCAATTAGTTCTGTTGTCTTGGAACAAATGGGTCTTCATGGTCATAGGATTGTAATAGGTAAGAGTGTGGATACTCAGCATAAACTCAAAGATCAAACAATTCAAGCACAGTCCCCTGTGAGAGTGGGTGAAGAGAGATTTTGTGAACAAAGAGGACAACACTGGCTTTTCCACATTTGGTTACCCTTGTGCAATTCATAACAATACATAGTGAAATAATCAACACTTAAACCTCAGTATGACCTCTCTGCCACTAAGATCCAACATAGGTCGTTTTTGACCAGAGATTACAATGAACCCTAGGATTTATCTCAGGAATGAGCAAAACAAATGAGAAATAGCACTTTGCCAAATGTTCAACAATACACGTGAAAGAGTGATTTCCCCATGTTGAAAAGTAATTTCTCTAGGAGTTCAAGAGATAAATGTGATTCCATACCTCAAGGAACCAGCTAGCTTTTTTATAGCTAATTAGTCTAATGGTAAACTTTGCCATAGTCATAATCTCAGATAATAAGAAATCTTTAAAGTATCAAAATACCTTTCTGAATGTAATTTAATTAAGTGATCAACATTTAGGGCTTTATTTCTATACTAGAGACCTGGTGCATGAGATTCATGCATGGGGTGGGGGGTAGGGGGTGGTGGGAGGGCTGTGCCCTCTTGCAGTCCTGGACTCCTTGCTCCTTACCACCTGCCTGCAGCAGAGGCAGGAGAGGCTCCCGTCACCTTCGCTGCACTCACTAGCCATGAGCCTGGCTTCTGGCTGAATGGCACTCCCCCTGTGGGAGTGCACTGACCACCAGGGGGTAGCTTCTGCATGGAGCATCTGCCCCCTGGTGGTCAGTGTGCGTCATAGCGACTGGTTGTTCCACCAGTTCAGTCTATTTGCATATTAGGCTTTTATTATATAGGATAGTATTCTGAAGCAAAACAGCCATGATTAGATTCCCAGTGTTTTCATGTCTTCAAACTAACAGTTGCATAATCATATATTTATTTGTATGTTATCTTTTTACCTCTTGTTAGCATCAACTTATTATCATAATTAACTTTAATTGAGTGTTTATTATCTGCTAGGTAGTTTACACATGTTATCATTGATAATCACAGCAATGTAAATATTATTGCCATCTTATGGATAGGGAAACTTAGACTCAGTGAAGTTAAATAATCTAAGGACACAAAGCTATTGTATGGTAAATCCAGAATTTGATTCACATTCTTTTTAAAAAATATAGTTTTATTGATTTCAGAGAGGAAGGGAGAGGAAGAGAGATAGAAACATCAATGATGAGAGAGAATCATAGATCAGTTGCCTCCTGCACACCCCACACTGGAGATCAAGCCCGCAATGAGGGTAAATGCCCTGACTAGGAATCCAACCTTGACCTCCTTGTATATAGGTTGACACTCAACCACTGAGCAACACCAGATGGGCTCACATTGCCATTTCTTGTCCACGTTTTCTCCACCGCTACTTCTTTTTGTTCTCCACCCTTTCTCTGCCAACAAGGCAGTCTCCTATCCAAAATTCAGCACTTTAGAAACCAAGGTGTATGCAGAGTGCTGGGCACACAGTGGGAGTGCAACAAAATTTAATTTTATTACCCCTAAAACTATCAGATAAATATTAAGCTTACATCCTTAACAGAATTAGGATGAAAATAGTTAAAGTAGAAACTCTTTAATTAAAGACTACTCTTCAATTCCAAATAACGTATGCAAGCAAATCTCATTTGGAGGAGACAAAGTCAAACCCTTGCATTTAAGTAGCCAATTAAAATGTAAGGACTTTAAAATTTACCAAGTTCTTATTCTTCATTTTTATTAGCTTTTAAGAAAGGAGTAAGTAAAAAACAAAAACAAAAAACACCCACAAAAAACTCACAGACAGCCAACATTATGGTGGATTACCAGACGGAAAAGGGGGTAGGGGTGGTAGGAGAGGGTAAAGGGGGGGATAAATGGTGATGAAGGAGACTTGACTCAGGTGATGAACACACAATACATTATACAGATAATGTATTATTGAACTATACACTTGAAACCTTTATAATTTTATTAACCAATGTCACCCCAATAAATTCAATGTGAAGACCAAGGTGGGCAGGGGCTGGGTGGAGAGGGGAAATGGGGGACAACTGAAGTAGTGTCAACAATAAAAAAGTACAAGGGAAAAAAGAGAAAAAGAGTAATTTCACTCTAATCAATGAATTATCAACCAGGAGAGATACAGTTGCTCCTTTAATCAATATAAAATCTAAGAATCACAGCAGGAAGGAATCACAGGAAGGAATATTAGAGTTCATCTAGTTCACTTTTGTCTCGGCGCACTCTGCCAACTTGGCTTCCAACTCCTACCTCTATACTATCATTTGACTAAGTAACTAGTACAAGGTTATAAAGCTGGTAGAGGCAAAGAAGAACCTAAAATCTCCTGAGTTCCAGTTCAGCCTTCTTTCCATTAAGCCACCCAGGCACTCAATTCAAGTGCTCTCTAGGCAGTGCTAGACACAATGTTTTAGGAGAAAAAACACACAAAAATCCCTGTAAGTACTTAAATAAATACATTCATTTCTCCAGTAACTCCTAAAAGGCTAATCCTATTAGCTAAACTTGACTGAGAAAGATTTGTCTTTATAGGCCTTATTTCATTTCATCCTCAAGGCAGACCTATGGTAGTAGTTCTTAGTTCTTTCCCATTTAATTGTTGAGGGAAATCAGACTCAGACTTCAAATAAGTTGTCCAAGGTCACAGAATTAGTAAGCAATGGAACAGGAATTCCAAGGCCTGACTTGAGGCCCAGCTGTCAACAACTGTGATATATTACTATTATGTCTTTTTCTTCCCTTTTCTTCCAAAAATTGTTTCTTTGTCTTTTGGGCTAAGATCACTATATATATATATATATATATATATATATATATATATATATATATATATATATATATATATATATATATATATAATGGATATCTAATTACAATTAAGGAAAATGTTTCTGGAAGGATAACTGCAGAGGGAAAAATTGTAACCCACATCATCTCCAGAAATTAAAGACCCACTTTGACTACTTTTCCCAAAGTCTAGGCTTTTGCTTTCCTTATGCATAAACCTCTTCTTTTTTCAATAACATTAATCACCTCTTTTGTCACTTTTCAAAGGCAAAAGAAAGCACTGATACCAACAAACACTTGGGCCCTGAGACCCCTGGGCAGAGAAGAGCCCAAGAGCAAAGCAAAGTTGCCACCAAAACTGCAATGAGGTTAACAGGGCACAGTAACACAATCTTTGTACCTGATACTAGGAAACATGAAGAGAAAAACAGGGAGAGGCGAGGGGAAAATCTGCTGCAGGCCTGAGGCTGTTAAACAGGAAAAGAGTGAGGAAGGGATTTTCAGGAAGCCTTCTCCCAAGACATTTCAAAGCCAATGTCCACCACCAATTAATCCAATGCAAGGCACCCTTGTGAAACACCAGGTAAAGGCGACACAAAGAGCCCCAACACTCCTCCAGTTGCCAGCCTCCGCATTCTGTTTTTCTTACCCTTTTCTACCGGAGAGACAAATTGTAAAGGGTTTTTCCGCCCAACCCCCAAGGCAGGGTAAATCGCCCAGAGAAGAGGCCCCTGTTTCATTCCGTGGGGACGGAACGGACACTGATTTTCTTTCGGAGCAAAGGGAGAGGAGGAGGAGAGCATTGAGGAAAATAAGAGAAACTGGCCTTGGAAGGGGTCTGAAAAGGCACAATTTAGTAGCCACACTCACCCGGGTGAGACATGGGGATGACCTCATTGCGGGTCCCTGGGAAGTTAAAGATGACGGCTCCAGACGCCCCTCTCTCTTGAGCCAGATGGATCTTGTCTGCGAAGGTGCAGCCCCCTCCGCGCTGGATGAGGGCCAACCAAGAGACATGAACGCTGCGTCCCCAGTCCCCCGGGACCGTGGGCACCGTGAAATTCGTGTGCGGGTTACAGGCATTGAGAGCCCCTGGCCCGTCGGGCGGTACCAGGACCCCAGCCACTGGCTCGAGCGGCGAATCCTGGCCGTACACGCCCTCCTCGCTCAGCTCCCACACGGTGCGGTTCACTCCGGTGTGCGGAACCCGCCAGGACACGTTGAGGTACGCGGTCCACACAGCTTCGGCGCCCCGGGAGCCGGGGGCTTGCGGACTCAGGGCCAGCAGAAAGCACCACGCCAGCAACCGGGAAAAGCCGCAGCTACCGCGGTAGGAGACCCCGGCCCCGGGCGGTGGCCCCATGGCGCGCGCGCTCTGCGGTTCCCTAGGGCCCGTGACACGCGCCCTCCTAGCTGGCGGCAGGACCTAGGCCTTGACCAGGTGCGCGCCAGGTGGGGAGGGGCGGGGAGACACTGGCGCGAGCAGCGAGCTCCTTTCCAGCCCAGAGGCACGTATCCTCTGAGTAGACGCTGCCGCAGAAGCAGCCTGTCGCCGCTCCAGTACTCTTCGCTTTCGCTGTGGCCGCGTAGGGCTCTGGGGCTTTGACACGAAGCTCCGCCCAGCCGACTGGGGGTAGAGGTGGCTGGGAGGAGGAAAGGACACTGCGGGATCCCCCTCTTAAAAGGGTAACAGGATGGACAGAGTAGGAACTGAGGCTGTGTAGCCAGGTGTGTCGCGTGGTTTTAGACAAAATGGACAGGTGAGGAGCTAGAATCTGCTAACATAAAAAAAGCTCTTTGGTAGCATTCGAGTTTGTTTTGATTTTTCAATAGCACATTTTTTTCATCCGAACATTTGCCTAAAAAGCTTTTCAGGCTTAAGGTGCCAGAATGTGAAAGTACTTCTAAAAAGCGCAGATCCAAAGGTTCTGAGTTCTAGTAAAGAGAATTTGGGTAATTGGGTGGTGCTGTGGGCAGGCCCTTTATTGAGTCTCAAGAGGAAGGGCGAGGCAGGAAAAGCGCATTAACACACACACACATTCTGCTCCAAACAAGTGTCATACCTGTGTACTTCCCTCTTACCCTTACCCCATGTGAAATATACTGCATAGAGACCCCTTCTAAAAGTAATCTGAGTCTTCAAAAAGAGAATTTTGTTTTCACACATGTCAACTAAGACTCTTTTCTTTGTCGTCCACAGACCAAGTTTATCCAAATAGATATGTCTGTACAATTCATGACATTAACTACATCATCTTTCTTCATTAACCACTAACTAAAAGAAGTGTGACTCGCCTTGACAATTCCCTCATGACACTATTGCATTATCATTTCTCCTAACTTTAAGTATACAATTTTTATGCACTCTGTTGGTTATTACATTTAGTGGGTGCTCAATAAATATGCATTGGATTAAACCTAATTAATACATCTGGTTTCAGATAACTTTTGACCTTGGAAAAATTATTTTTCTGTGCCTCAGTGTCTCTATCATCTGTAAAATGAGGATAATAATAGTACCTACCTCTTAGAGTTGTTCAGATGGTTAAATGAGTTTACATGTGTAAAGCACTTGAGACGGTACTAAGCAGAATGTAAAAATTTGATCTGTTAAATACTATTTTTAAGCAGGTTCAGGGACACAATACTTTTAAAATAATCTTAAAGTTGTTACTTTGAGGTAATAATCAGAGAAAATGATGTTCAGAATGTTCAGCTTTAGTAACTTTTTCAGTCCAAAGAAATACAATTTACTTTATCCAGTCCAACATTTGTTAAATTCCTGACCAATCACTCCCCTCAGTCTCGGCCCAACATTTACTTAATCAGTATTATTCCACCGGGGGATAGGGGAGGCTAGGGGAATGTCTAGGGCGGGGGGAAAAAATGGACACATATGTAATACCCTTTGTAATACTTTAAGCAATAAAAAATAAATAAATAAATAAATAAATAAAGTAAAAAAAAAATCAGTATTATTCTCCCAAATTAAGCATGTGACAATTTGCACTTCATACTTTTATAGCTTGAGATAAACCTAGTGCAGTGGTCGGCAAACTCATTAGTCAACAGAGCCAAATATCAACAGTACAATGATTGAAATTTCTTTTGAGAGTCAAATGTTTTACATTTAAACTATATAGGTAGGTACAATGTTATTAATTAGGGTACTCCTAAGGCTTAGGAAGAGCCACACTCAAGGGGCCAAAGAGCCACATGTGGCTCGTGAGCCACAGTTTGCTGACCACGGACCTAGTGGAAAGTTAATATCATAATCAAATAGCACCTAGAATCCAAATAAATGGGCATGAACCCTAGGAATTGAAATGTACTTTAGATATCATAGGGGTAGGTATATGGGGCCAATAGCATGGCACTCTTATCTATTAATGATGTTAATCTCTAAGATAAAAATTAGCTAGGGAAAAGAAAATGGTAGGATCAGCCACCTCTCAGAAATAGTACAATTCCAGAAATTGTCTCAATTTGTTAATGAAGAGCTCTCAAAATTCAATCAATATTACCTGTATGACAATCAACCATATTGTAATTTGAAGAAACAATGTGTTCAAAAGAAAAGAAATATTTTTGTAAAGTACCTACAAAAATGAAGTTTGTTAGCATTCTTTCTTTCTTTTTTAAAAATAAATATTTATTGCACATCTACTGTATACCGGCCATGGGCTAAGCATTGGGGTAAAAAAATAAGACATGAATTATGTTTTCAAAAAGTTAACTTTGATGAAACCAACAAACAAACTTGTGATTGCCAAATAGAGTGCTACATGTATATAGTGTAAGTGCTCTGATAGAGGTATGCATAGGGCAGTAGTGGGTAATAAAAGAGAAGAGGAACCTAACCCACTGGAAAATAAGGAAAAGCTTTCCAGAGGAGGTTATACCTGTGCTGACTTTGAGAAGGTTAGCTTTTCTAGGCATAGAAGGGAAAGTATTGAAGCATGAAACTGAAAATGTTGGGTAGCAACAAACACTACAGGATCTATAAACAATATGGTTGGATACAACCCAGAGCACAAGAGATAAAGTTGTAGAGGTCCAAGGGGGTAAGTTCTTGAGAGTCCTTTGGATAAAGCTAGGGAGTTTGGACTTTATCCAAAAGCAAGCAGTAATATGACCAGGGTTTAAAAGGGGAGTAATATATAATTAGATATGAATTTTAGAGATCATTATGGCTTCTCTGTATACAATAGATTGGAGGAGAAAAGAGTAGAAACAGGGAGTCCAGATAGAAAGTTGTTGGCAGTACTCCAGGTAAGGGATGAAGGTGGCCTGGATAAACAGGTAGTGGAAATGAAGATATATAGATAAATTGGGAATGTACTTTGGATGTAGAATCAATAGGACTTGTTTGGGTTATAAAAGAGAGACAAGAGTTAGGGATGTCTCTGAAGCTTTGGTTTGGAAGACTGGGTGACACTTGATTAATCAGGAAGAATGTTTTAAATTTATAGAATGTGTAGGAGGGGGAAATGAGTCCAGTATAGACAAATTGATTTTCAGGTATCTATGATATAACTAGGTAGAACTCTCTTATAGGCAGTTGGATTTTATGATTACTGAACACCTGACACTGGAGAGGTATGGCTATACAGAGACAAAAGAAACAGTCCCTGCCCTCAATGAGTTCACAGTTTAGTAGGAAAGTCAGAGAGGTAAACAGACAATAATGTACAGTGTAATAAATATTATGACTGGAGAAAACATTGGATGCTATGGCAACATGGGTGTGGCTGAGTCTTTTAGAACAAATAAAGTTAATCAAGCAAAGAGAGTAAGGATATTCAGGCATAGGCAATAGTATATTACATAAGAACAACAGGACACATCCAGGGAACTAACATTTAGTAGTTAGGTATGGTGGGCATATAAGTTGCAAAGAGGGAGCCAAGGAAAATAACACTGGTCAAGTAGATTATGCCAGAACATGAAAAGTGTAGAAAACTATGTTAAAGAGTGTGAACTCAATACACATACAAATACATTTGAGTGTGTGCATGGGTGACACACACACACAAACACACACACACACATAAACTAAATATGACAAAAGAATTATTATTAAATCCAAATGATGGGTATATAAGTGCTCAATGTATTATTTTTGAAATTTTCTCCATATTTTAAACTTTTTGTAAGGATGAGTTTAAAATTATGAATTTATATTAAAGTATGTGGAACAAAAGAATATGATCAGATTTAGAACTAAATAGATCCTCTGGATTATATTAAGGGCAAGACAGGACACAGAGAGATTAGTGAGGAAGCTAATATCCTCAGTACTATTCTGGAGATCTTTCTCAATTGTGGAGATGGAGGTATCAGACTATTAACCATTAAAATTACCTCATGAACTCCCCTTGCTATGAATTCATCCTTACCAAGCAACCTTCTTATTAGTATTTAGCTCCTCATGTAAATATGCCTATAGGGAGATAATGTACTGATGGCAAACACTAGTATCTGGTCCACTTGGAATTATACTTCTCATTATAAATTAATCAATTAGTATTCTGGCTTATATATTGGTATTTTGTGAATTTACTTAAGTGTGAGTCAGTCTCCAGGATCCCAGTCTCTGGTTATACTACCAATCAAAGTTCAAAGCTTACAAACCAAACTCTGTCAATGTCTTTCCACCCTATGGAGATTTGTCTGGGTAACTCTCTGGCTTTCCCCAGAGATGGGTATCCAGCATCGAACCTCTGCTTGAACACTCCTGGTATCAGAGATTACTACCTCACAAAGCATTACATCCTGAGTAATACTATACTTTTCTTGTTGGAAAGTTCATGTAAGTATTGTTTGTCTTTGTTTTGGTCCTCCCTCTTCCTCCCACCCAACTCTTCCTACCCACGGTCCCCAGAGTTTCCATGCTATTTCCTGGCTGTATCAGCACCCCATCAGGGTCTTTGCTTTGAGCAGTTTCCTTGTACCAGACAGACCTCACCTGATTCCTGGCCCTCAAACCAAATTTACTAGTCCTAGATGTATTCCCTCAGGATCCTTCTGTACCTAAGGCTAAGAACAGCTACTGCTCATTGAGCATTTATTGTGTGCTTTACATGCATCATCTCAGTTGATTCTCACAACCATTGGTCATTATCTCAAATTTCAGAAGAGGGGATTAGAGAGAATTAGCAAGTTACCTAAGATCATATAGCTTGTAATCAAATTAGGATTCTAATGCAGTTCTGACTGTAAGTATTAATAGCTGAATAGTGAGTGATTCAATACCTTGCCTCGGGAGAGTGGCATTTGCACTTCAACATTGCCTTATACCAAAGAAACAAAGTTCAAGTGAAATGTTTCTTGTATGCATTTCAGGCACTGTGACCAGCGAGGGAGATATATTTGGGCCAGGATCCTTTCTGAATTCCTCAAATCCTACCACAATGGCTATCCTTGCCAAACATTTGTATAAGCAATACTGAACAGAAAGCTGTCCTGAGCAGTGCACTATCTTATGATGAACTGACAAACAGAGCAGCTTCCAGCAGAAGTAACAGCAGGACACCACTGTGGCCGATTAAGTTTCCAGTCACACTAAGTTTCTGCAGAGGTGCAGAGACAGACCTCTGCAAGAAATGAGACATCACATATGGATTCTTACTATTAAATAAATGGCAAGGCACCATATAGGACAACGGTTGTCCTGGCAGCTAAGCAATGCTGTGCTACACAGCTCAACAAAATAGGTGTGGAGAAGGGATGACAATAAATTTTCACTCTAAGCAGCTGTTCTACAAATACCAAGAAGAAAATGATGGGAGTGTGCAATGAGAGAACAGTCAAAGAAAACAAAGCAAAAAGTTAAATATGATGCTGCAACAAGCTTTCAAATAATATAACATCACTTGTAAATGCAAGTAAACCCCAGCCAGCTCAAGTGGGTATACAACCATTAGAAAACAGGGAATTTTTAAAAAGAAACTTTCATGAAACAAAAAAGGACAGAGTTTCAAAGAGTGGCTTTAGAACAGAAGTTTGCTATCTGTGAAATTTAGAAGAATTTTTTCATATCCATAATATTAATAGCTAACATTGAGATCTACTGTGGGCCAGGTACAAATACCTAGGACATAAGCATTATATACTGCATCTTAGAGAAGAAGAAACTGAGGCTCGGGTTAAGAAACTTGTTGAGGTCACCCAAGTAATTGAATGACAGATTTAGAATTTGACCCCATGTCTTGGTACAAAACTACACTCTTCCCATTATAGCACTTTCCATTCTATACAACACTATCTTCAAAAGTAGAGGTAGGGTCTGGCCTGTGTGGCTTGGTGGTTGAGTGTTGACCCATGTACCAGGAGGTTATAGTTGATTCTATCAGGGCACATGCCCCAGTAAGGGCATGCAGGAGGCAACTGATAAATGATTCTCTCTCATCATTGATATTTCTACCTCTCCCTCTCTCTAAAATCAATAAAAACATATTTTAAAAAAAGTAGAGGTAGGAAGGAAACATTTATTGATAACCTACTATGTGTCAGGTACTTCACATGTATTAATGATATCATTTGATTCTTACAATGGATAATAAAATTCTATTATATAATAACTAGCCTAGTGCATGAATTCGTGCACGGGTGGGTACGGCCGGCCTGCCCCAATTGGGGTGGAACAGGGCAGGACCTGTCGGGAGGAGGAGATAGCTGGAGGTTGGCTGGCTGGCCTGGGCCTGATCAGGGCCAGGCCAGCTGTGGGGAGGGGCCATGGTCAATTGGCTAGCGGGCCCTGCCCCTGATTGGGGTGGGGGGGCAATTGGGGGTGGGGCTGTGGGCTGGCTGGCCCCACCCCTGATTGGTGGGGGCGGCAATCGGGGATGGGGCCAGCCAGGGGTAGGGGCCACAGGAGGTTGGCCGGTGGCCCCACCTCCTGATTGGGCTGGTTCGCTGGCTGCAGTGGGCATCGTAGCAACCGGTTGTTCCAGTTGTTATGGTGTTCCGGTCGCTGGCTTTTTATATATATGGATTCCCATTTCTCAGATGGGGAAAATGAGGCTCAGAAAGGTGAAGTATCTTGCCAAAGGTCACACAGTTAGTAAGTGGCAGAAGTGAAATTCACATGGGAGTATGACTCCAAATTCTACATCATTTTCTGTACTGCCTTTACATATAGACAGTGAGGATATTATTACAATGTGGAAAGAATGGGTGTTTTTCAGCAACATCAAGTAACATATTTTAGCACACTAATAAACCCCTCAC
Source organism: Myotis daubentonii (assembly GCF_963259705.1). NCBI lineage: Eukaryota > Metazoa > Chordata > Mammalia > Chiroptera > Vespertilionidae > Myotis > Myotis daubentonii. The sequence continues at coordinate 53,682,245 of NC_081861.1, forward strand.
TAGAGGGCCCTGATTTTTTTTCTTAGCAGCACCAAAAATCCTCTATAACAAAGATTATGGGAGTATAGTAGTACTATTTAGCCAAGTGCTTTATTACCATTTATATATGTCTACATCTTAGTTGTGCACACTTGCTCACATGAGAGTGTCTCCATGTACCTAAAATCTCTGTTATGTGCAGAAAATGTGTTTTATGTCCACTGATGAAAACTGGTACAGAAAGGACTTGTATTGATGGAGGACAATACCAATACAGAAATTTTGAGCTGAATTGTGTTGACTTGCTTGCTACTGGAGGATCAGAATAGCTATCTTGCATTTGGGAAGATTATTGAGGGTATCCCAGATGGCTAAAATGGGATAAGAGTGGGGAAGGGCCCAAGGCATGGGAGCAGGAATGGCTTCAGGGAAAAGTTGGGCAGGGGAGTTGCTGGAGGGAATGATGGACATGAGTGGGCTTTTACCTTCCATTATCAGGGCAATATACTTGGGAAACTCATCTGGTCTCATGCTATCTCCTCTCCTTCCTTTTCATATTTCTAGTAGGATGAAGATTTCAAAATAATTAAATCTGTGATCACAAGAGATTTATGTATGTTATTTTTTTTAAAAAAAAAAAACAATTACTTGGGGAAACTGGGAGAGAAAAGTTTTTAATGAATTGTGCCCTACAGATAAGACCATATATTTGAGATTTACTTCCAATCCATTCACACTACTTAGTAGATTAGAGTCCACAACTCCCCCATTCCAATCTCTGTTATTTCCAACTATGCTGCTGACTGGTGTGTTTCTCTTTCGTCTTTCTCAACTAAAAATTAAGGATAATAGTAATGAAATATTATATAGATATATTTTGAAGCACTTAATATTCCTTCAGATTAAAGCCTAACAAATCAAATATTAAAATAAGTATCTATGTTATTGCCACTGAATAGGACAAATGACAGAAGAGCTTTAAAAGAGAGTGGGCCTGGTTATGATCAGTTTACTAAATTAAGAGGGAGTTAAGTTCTTAAAAGTGCAAATGGGTACTGAGTTTATTTTAACCTACAGACAGAATGGGTTCTTTCTCAATAGGAATCAAATTTGATAATTCAAATAAAGCTGGGTCTTCTGAAAAACAATTTAAGAATAAAAAGACTTACATTGTAATGCATAATCACAATCATCTACTAAGGCCAAGGCTTGCCTTTATAAGCTAAAGTCAGCCAGGGCGTGGGCAAAGGCAGCCTTTGTATTCCAAGGGCAAAGTCACAAATTCATAGCTGCTAACTATATGCATTAGGATTAGCTGCAGCTGGTCATGGCTCAAAATTGATCAATAACTCCAAGTAAACAAGAATCTGGCAATAAGTGACAAAGCGCTAGCACATAGTTGAGACAACTGAAATCGGCTGGCTTACCACTCATGATTCACACAGTAATTAAGTTCTGTCACAACATAATTAGGTAACTGTTATGGTTATATTGGTCACAGGAAACAGGTAAGAGACAAGCAGGGCCTCAAAAAAAAAGGTTAGTTTATGGCTATCAAAATTACTTTGGTTTGATTTCACCATAAATCACGCAGTATACGGTATAAGAACTTTAACAAGGAAAAATACTAGCGGAACATCAAAGGAAAAAATGCCCATAAAATCACTCTTCCTTAGCTGACAATCTTCCAATTATCAGGCGGTAAGTACACATTTTTCCTAAGTTCTCTTTGTGTTAGTTTGGGTGCAGATAGCATCAATATACTTCATGTTCTTCATAGAAAACTAGTTCAGGAGCAGAAGTCAATGACTGTTTAATATTCTGGAGGCTGTCAACTTTGGAGCTACAGAAAGTCTTTCAGCAGAGGCAATGAGGTGGCTCAGCAATGTTTGCTTTTGGTGGGGGGAAAAAAAGCAGAAATTGAAGTCCTGAAGCTCTTGTTTGTTTGAAGAAGAGGCTCGTCAAGTTTACCTTCAATGATCCCACCAGTTCATTAAATGTCTTCGTTTTTCTTAGGTAGTGATGTTTGAGGTGTTTAGAGGCCCGATGAGAGCATGTATTTGGGCCCTATGAAATCTTTAGAGCCCAGCAACTCTGCTGGTTTTAGGACCTATTTTGTTGGATTCAAGGCAGGGTAAAAACTTTTCAGTATACACATTCCAGGAAGCAGGTTATCTTATATCAGTGCTTTCAATTATGCCACACATAAGGCGTTTTCAGCAGGAGTTCTCAAGTTCCAAGACAGAGGTAATGGTCAATTCCTTAAAAGTATTATACTGGAAAAAATTTCCATATAATGCCTGCTGTTCTTTTTTAACAGAATCTTACCCCCGTCATTGCAAGTTGTTAAGTAGCAGTGAACAAGCAAAGAACAAGCAGACTTTCTGGGGGAACATGTGCTAGACTGATCCCACCTGATCACTGCAGTCAATATAGAAATTTAGGAATAAACATTTTTCCAAACCTCGACTTTCTGGCTTGACTGGTGTACAAAACTGTAAGTGACAAGCATCATTGGGCATACAGGAATAATAATTTTCTCTTGTGGAGTTTAGGTGATTTTTTAAAAAAAATCACTCATTCTCTAAGTTATTCATTAGAATTATAAAGCATTTTTAGAGCTTCTAATATCTATAGAGTCTTTTTTTATTCTTTTTTAATCTTTAATTTCTTTAATGGTTAAGGTATTACAAATGTGTCCTCATCTCCCCATTAACCCCCCTGCCCCCCGCCTCCCCTCATGTTCTCATCCCCCTGGTGTCCATGTCCATTGGTTTGGCTTATATGTATGCATACAAGTCTTTTGGTTGATTTCTTCCCCTTACCCCCACCCTCCCCTACTTTCCCTCCGGGAAATGACAGTCTGATCACTGTTTCTCCGTCTCTGGATCTGTCCCTGTTCATCAGTCTATGTTGTTCTCTATATTCCACAAATGAGTGAGATCATGTGGTATTTATCTTTCTCTGACTGGCTTATTTCACTTAGCATAATGCTCTCCAGTTCCATCCATGCTGTTGCAAATGGCAAGAATTCCTTCTTTTTTTACCGCAGGGTAGTATGCCATTGTATAGATGTACCACAGTTTTTTAATCCACTCATCTGCTGATGGGCACTTAGGCTGTTTCCAAATCTTAGAGTCTTATAATAGTTGCTGGGGAAGATAAAACGATGAATGCAACAAGTTCCCTCCATTAAGTACCTCAGAATATTGAGAGCAAAATCTATCAGGACAGATTTTGTGGGCTCTCTCTTTGTTTTTGCCTACATGCATTTAGGTTATCAACAGTACAAGCTTTAATTGAAAGCATAATCTAATCTCAGTAGTCTCCAAATGAAGAAGAGAAGTGATATTAACTTTTACTTAGACTATTGTAAATGGCCTTTTAAAAATTTTACCTTTATTGTTGAAAGTGTTGCAGATGTCCTTTCTCCCTGCCATTAGTCCCCTCCTCCCCACTCCTGTCCCCTCCCTAGGCCTTCTCCCCACTATTGTCTGCTCATGGGTTATGCATACATTCATATGTTATTTGATTGAACTCTTCCCTCCTCCCCTTCCCTCTGAAAATCCTCAGTGTGTTGCAATGTATCTATTTTACTAGTAAATAGCCTTTAATTGATCTCCCCTGCTTTTAATCTCTCCTCCACCCTAAATCATTCCTCATATTATTGTCATATTATACTTTCTAAAACATGATTATATCATTTCTCATTGCATATTGAACTAAATATAAATTTCTAAACCTGGAAGGCTAGGCCTTCAGGAATGTAGGCCCATCTGACCAATGCCTCTTTACACCTGCACTGTATCTGATAGTTACCTGTATCATATATAGCATCTTCTATACTCTGCTGCATATACTTACTTACACACCTTTCTCCTACATCAGAAGCAGTTCCTTGAAAGGAGGAACCATGTATTTTTCTTTTTCATGGCTGAACTCTTACCCTGGCACATTAGAGATTGTTTGAAGACCAAGTATATGAATGGCAAGAACTGGAGGACAGACTGGCTAGTTTGCTGGCTAGGTGGGATGGATTTTTTTCACTGGTTTTAAGGTATAATTTACAGAATGTAAAATTCACCCTTTTTAGTGTACAGTTCTATAAGTTTTGACAAACATATAAAGTCATCTAGTTACTACCACAATCAAGATATAAAAGTTTCATTATCCCCCAAATTTCCTTGTGCTATGCCTTTAAATAAGCAAACCTTTCCCCCCATTCTTAACCCATGGCAATCTTTTGTCTGTTTTTTGTCCCTATGATTTTGTCTTTTCCAAAATGTCATATAAATGAAATAACTCAGTATGTGTCTGTTAGTGTCTGACTTCTTTCACTTAGCATAATGCTTTTGAGATTCATCCATGTTATTGCATTGGCATAACATTTAAATAAAAGAGTGGTCAGAGAGAGAGGTCCTGTGTGAGAATGGATACAGGAATTTTTGCTTCTAGAATTAGGGGAAATATCATAGAGAACATAACATCTGAGCAGGTCCTTGAGAGGTAGGTGGGTTTTTTTTGTGTGTGTGTGTGTGTGTGTTTTTTTTTTTTTTAGGTGCACATGTGAGGGAAGATCTTCCAATAAATGATATAGCAGGAACAAAAGCTTTGAGTTAGAAAAGAGCCAAGTGAATTTGGAGAATATTATTTTATTTGGCTTGACCACACGAGAGGAGGAGTAGTGGGAGACAGTACAGCAAAGGTAGGTTAGGGCTTTCTTGACCTTGAATAACATATTTAGGAATTTGATCTTGATTTATTAGGCAGTGGACTGCCATTGCAGGTTTCTGATTCAAGCTCTTTCTCAAGGAGAGTAATAGTTCTTTCTGCAGGTAACTCTGCTGCCTTGTCTGAGTTCAAAGGAGACTGCTCTCTGGGTGAATATGCAAAGGTTACTTCAAAAAAATTATTTGATTGATTTTTTTACAGAGAGGAGGGGAGAGGGATAGAAAGTTAGAAACATCAATCAGCTGCCTCCTGCACACTCCCTACTGGGTATGTGCCCGCAACCAAGGTACATGCCCTTGACCGGAATTGAACCTGGGACCCTTGAGTCCGTAGACCGACGCTCTATCCACTGAGCCAAACCGGTTAGGGCCAAAGGTTACTTTTAAGCAAAGCAACAAATGATATCCATCAAAATATATCAAAAGCATACTTAGAATATAAAATACCTACACTACCAGTACTTGTTTGAAAATGTATTAATGAAATGACTGAATCTAATATCAACCAAAGGCTCTCTTATCTCTCCAATCATTTGTATTCTCTCAATTCTCTCTATGGTCAAGGTATCAAAAAGCCAAGTGTTGTTCCTGGATTGTATTTTCCTAGTTCTCCAGAAACATCTTCACTGGGGTGAGAATTAATGTTAGGCTTCTGTCTAAGCAGATAGGCAAGAAAAATTCCAGTTGAACAACATTTCTTTCTTTTATAAGACCAAATTATCCACTGATTTTACGCAAATTCCTTTGTAAAAAGAACACATTCCTATCTTGGATGCTTTCTTTCTGGGGGAAAAAAACCTCAGACATTTCACCAAAAAGGATATACATATGGCAAACAAACACATGAAAAGGTGTTCAATATCATTAACCATTAAGGAAATGCAGATTAAAACTAGTATGTGATATCACTTCTTACCTACCAGAATGGCTAAAAAAAGAGAGAGAAAGAGAAAAATAACACTAAATTACGCAAGAATGTGGAGAAACTGGATCACACATACACATACATTGTGAGAATGTAAAATGGTACAGCCAATCTGGAAAAGAGTTTGACACAATTACCGTATGACTCAGCAATTCAGTTATGTCTCTTTATCTTAGATAAATGTAAATTTATGTTCACTAAAACCTGTATATAAATTTCATAGCAGCTTCATTAATAATTGCCCCAAAGCTGGAAATAACCTAAATAGGTAAGTGGTTGAACAAACTGTTATATATCTATACTACAGAATATTACTAAAAAAAAAAGGAATGAACTATAAATAAATGCAAACATATGGATGAATCTCCAGATAATTATGCTGTGAAAAAAAGCCAATCCAAAAAGATTGATTCAATTTATATAGCATTTTTGAAATGAAAACATTATAGTAATGGAGAACAGATTAGTGGTTGCCCAGGTTTAAGGAGAGGGTGTGGACTGGAGTTTGTGTCACTGAAAAAGGGCAACATGAGTGAGACATTTTGTGATGGAACTATTCTGAATCTTGAATGTGATGGTGCTCACATGAACCTACACGTGGAAGACTTGCATAGATCATGCAAATGAATCCATGTAAAACTAATGAAATCCAAATTAGGTGGATGGATTGTATCAATGTCAATCTCCAGGTTGTGATATTGTACTATACTTATGTAAGGTGATTCCATTGGGGAAAACTGGGCGAATGATAAATGGGACCGCTATTTCTTACAATTATAATTTTCTCAAAATATTTTTTTTAAAAGAGGAATATATGTTGGTTATATAAATGTATACTACATTACTTGAATTTAACTTAATCTTTTTAAATATAATTTTTATTGATTTTAGAGAAGAAGGAAAAGAAAAAGAGAGATAGAAACATCAATGATGAAAGAGAATCATTGATCAGCTGCCTCCTGCATGCCCCACACTGGGGATCAAACTCGCAACCCAGGCATACATCCTGAGTGGGAATTGATCCGTGACCTCCTGGTTCATAAGTTGACACTCATCCACTGAGCCATACTAGCTGGGCTGAATTTAACTGTAGGAAATTAATTTTTTTAGAAGTCTAAGATAATAAAAGAAAGATATAAAAAGAAAAATAGCAACAAATTATGGCAAGAATGTGGAGAAACTGGATCACACATACAAATAAATGAATAACCTTTAAAAATCCACCTATTTGATTCTATTTGTTTTTTGCTGAGTAATTTGGATATTTTCTTATAACAATATTTTTAAAAAGTGCTGTTTCTAGTTTTAATCATGTTGTTAGGAAACTTAGAGCCCAAATAGGGCCAGTTACTTCTGCTTCTGCAATAGTGGTTCTTAACACTTTTGGGGGAATCAGAATTCCAAAAATTTGATGAAACCTATGTACAGAATAAATGAACACACAATTTTGTGCACAATTTCAAGGAGTTTTATGTGAAGCTTATCCAGTGACCCCATGTTAATGTTCACCTACTGCTATGCTATTCATCATGGTAGCCAATAGCCTGATGTGGCTATTTAAAATTAAATAAAATTAAAAATTTCATTCTTTAGGCACATCAGTCACATTTAGCCACAGGTGACTTGTTGCCAAGTACTGGACAGCACAGAGATAGCAGTTTGTATTACTGCAGAATGTTCTCTTGGACAACATTGCTCTAGAACATTTACAATAAGATTTACTTTATCGTTAGGCATTATAGAGATTGTATTATTGAAATATTTCCTTCACATTCCAATAGTTTTTTAGTCAGCTATGGTGTGAAAGATTTTCCTGGACTTTTAGCATCAATAAGTCAACAAACAACAGTGTTAGCAAGGAAACCCTTGTGCACTGTTGGTGGGAATGCAGATTGGTGTAGCCCTATGGAAATCAGTATAGAGTTACCTCAAAAACTTAAAAACGGAATGGTTTTATGTCCCAGAGATCCCACTTCTGAGAATATTTTTGAAGAAACCTGAAACACTGCTTCAAAAGAATATTTGCACACCTATGTTCATTGCAGTGTTATTTACAATAGCCAAGATTTGGAAGCAGCCCAAATGCCCATCAATAGATGAGTGGATAAAAAAAGCTGTGGTACGGCCCTAGCCAGTTTTGCTCAGAGGTTGGAGCTTCAGCCTGCGGACTGAAGGGTCCTGGGTTTAATTCTAGTCAGGGGCATATACTTCGGTTGCAGGCTCAATCTTCAGCCTTGGTCTAGGTGCATACAGGAAGCAACCAATTGATATGTCTCTCTCACATCAATGTTTCTCTCTGTCTTTCCCCCTCCCTCCTACCACTCTCTCTCTCAATGGAAAAAAATATCCTCCAGTGAGGATTGAAAAAAAAATAAAAGCTGTGGTACATTTACACAATGAAATACTACTCGGCCATAAAAAAAGAAGGAAATCTTGCCTTTTGTGACAGCATGAATGGACCTACAGAGTACTATGCTAAGTGAAATAAGCCACTCAGAGAAAGACAAACACCATGTGATTTCACTTTTATGTGGAACCTAATGAACAAAATAAATAGACAAAATAGAAACAGAATCATAGATACAGAGGACAGACTGACAGCTGTCAGAGGGAAGGCATGGAGTGGCTGGGGGAAAAAAGGTAGAGGGATTAAGTGGAAAAAACACACTCATAGACAGATAAGAGTATTGTGATTTCCAGAGGGAATGGGGGGTGGATAGGGGAGGCAGAAGAGGCTTTGCGGGGGATAAATGGTGATGGAAAGATACTTTACTTGGGTAGTAAACACACAATACAATATATAGATGATGTATTATAGAATTGTACACCTGAAACTCATGTAATTTTATTAACCAATGTCACACCAATAACTTCAATACAATTTTCAAAAAAATTTTAAAAATCTTATTTTCACATTCTAATGGTTTCTTAATCAGCCATGGTATGAAAGACTTTCCTAGACTTTTCTTGAAGCAGGTCTGATTAGGGAATGAGTATTTTTACATACTATTCTAAGACATCTCAAAATATACAAAATAAGTTATCCAGGAAATTATTGTCTGGGTGTATGATTCTATTTGATGGTTTTGATTTATAATCATTGGACCCTACATAGAATAGAAAAGAAGAATATTCCAAGAATACCAAGAAATCATGAATGTAATTTAAAGATTTTTGAGTGGAAAAAGTTTTCTATTCTAACAAAAGAAAAAGGAAGAGAGTGGTAATCTTGAAATGTACTGTGGCCTGGTGATATATTTTATATCAGCTTTTCTTAATATGTTATTTTAATTGTAATACTCCTGGATTTTTAATTTTCTAATCAAAGTTAGTGGTGCATACTGAAAGGAGTTAAATGAATGGCTAAAGTTGCATCACCATTCAGATGTCCATTGTATTTCTGTATGTATGTATGTATGTATGTATGTATGTATGTATGTATGTATTTTTATTGTATCCCAGTTATTTCACTTTTCTAATTTCTTTTTAAAAATTATTAAGATATAGTGTCATACATTATTAGTTTCAGGTGATTTGACATTTATATACCTTACAATGTGATCACCACAATGTCTAGTAACCATCTGTCACCATGCAAAGCTATTCAGCTGTTACTAACTATATTCCCTGTGCTGTACATTACATCCCTGTGATTTATTTTATAACTGAACTAAAAATCTTCTGTATAGCAAAGAAAATGATCAACAAAATGAAGAGACAAACTGCTAAATGGGAGAAGAAAATTGCGAAGGATATATCTGGTAAGGAGTTAATATCCAAAATATATAGGGAACTCATACAATTCAACATAAAAAAAACCACCAAATATTCTGCTTAACAAATGGGTAGAGGATGCAAATAGACATTTCTTTAAAGAAGACATACAGATGGCCAATAGAAGTGAAAAGATGCTCAGCATCACTAATGATCAGGGAAATGTCACTCAAAACCACAATGATTCTTAGGATATATTCCTAGAAGTGGGATGAGTGGATAAAAGAGATGTGGTATATTTGCACAATGGAATACTATGCAGCTTTGAGACAGCATGGGGGGGCCTGGAGAGTATTATGCGACCCAGCACTGACTGCTGAAGGGGCTGCGGATCAGGCCCAGAGGCCCAGAGACAGAAGCAGGGGAGGGCTGTTGGGAGCGAGATCAGGCCGGCAGGGAAGGGCCATTGGAGGTGAAATCAGGCCAGCAGGGGAGGGCAGTTGGGGGTGAGATCAGGTCTTCAGGGGAGGGCAGTTGTTTCAAGTGCATTAAATGTTTTTGAGAAAAACAGATATAGATGAAGAGTATTAGGTAATAGTCAAGAGTCAGGCTTATCTACACAATACCAAAACAGCTGGTTAAAATTGGAATATTCAGTTGCTTTGTTCAACTTGTGTCTTTTATTAATATTAGTGTCATGTAAACATATATGATACTAACTGTGGCAAAGTGTTATTAAAATAGATGGGGGAAGAGCAAGATTTTAAGTGCTGTGAAGGGAAAATAAATAGCTGAGTTGAATTAGATGTGTAGGCAGAAAATAAGTTGGAGAAAATGTAAGGGAGCTTGTGTCTTACAACAAATAGCTTTCTAGTTTTTTGTAGTTTGTCAACTATATAGGAATAGAAAGTATTCATGTTTAAAGTGGTAGTTATTTACCAAAGCTCTGATGACATTTCTCTTATTAGAAGAATTGTCTTCTTAAAATGTAATCAATATCCTTTCATTCTTGGCTTTCTCCTTCAAATATTGAAATCAACTTTGTTTTTTTAGTTGAATTTCATTTTCCATCTAAAACTAGGTACACCTTATTATATTGAAGGTGTAGTTTTCTCAGGGTCATTGTTTATTAGTCCCCTAAAAAAGAATTAAGTCAGATCTCAATTATAGATACCAGTAGATGGGAAGCAGTGATGCAGATAATAGAAAAGACACTTGGGTTGTCTTGGAGGTTTTGAAAATTCATTTTCATTTATGTTTTACACTAGAGGCCTGGTGCATGAAATTCATGCATGGGGGGGGGGGCGGTTTCTCCTCAGCCAAGCCTTCACCCATTCCAATCTGGGATGCCTCGGGGGATGTTTGACTGCTGGCAGTCGGATATCCCTCTTGCAATCCTGGACCACTGGCTCCTAATCGCTCACCTGCCTGCCTGCCTGGTCGCCCCTAACTGCCCCAGCCTGCCGGCCTGGTTGCTCCTAACTGCCCACACTGCTGGCCTGGTCACCCCTAGCTGGCCCCTGCTGCCGGCCAGGTTGCCCCCAATGCTCCCCCTGTCAGCCTTGTCACCCCTCATGGCCCCCCCACCAGCCTGGTTGCTTCACACAGCCTGCTGTTCAGTCATTTGGTTGTCCCTCACTAACCCCCCTGCCGGCCTGGTCACCCCATGCATCCTGTTCAGTCATCCATTCAGTTGTTTTGGATTCGACAGTCGCTTAGGCTTAGATAGATGATAGATAGATAGATAGATAGATAGATAGATAGATAGATAGATATAGATATAGATAGATATAGATATAGATATAGATATAGATATAGATATAGATATAGATATAGATATAGATATAGATATAGATAGATAAGCATTTCCTTCAGACCTATAAGCTGTGACTCTGAAGTAGCTTGAGTGATCAAAGAAAGTTATCCTGAGATTTAAATACTGCCAGTGAACTGGCTTCATGCAGATAATTAAATTAATGACATACCTTAGTATATTTATATTCTGTATATCACCTTACTCCCATGAGCATGTAACCACTAAAGATAATCTATGGACTCACTGGCCTTATTCATTCTGGGAATTTATTCACATCTTCAAGGTGCTTCGTTTTAAAGTAATCAGTTAAGTTGATTTTTATTTTATTCAAATCTGTTTGGCTGACCTTGACTGAGTATCTTGGTGTTCTCTTAATTGAAAGAGTTGTCTTATGTTGTCAGAAGGCACTGGAAATTTTATTTCAGGTGCCAATATAGCATGATACAGTTTAAAGAGAATGCCAAGGTGTTTGGATTAGGCATGGAATTGCTCAATGTGCCCTCTGCTGGACCTTTATTTTATAAGGTTGGAACAGAAAAATGCTGTGTCATTTGGTTGTACAGTGGGTTCAGAAAAGGAATTTCACTGTAACTATCACATGTGTTGAATAAATCCTAAATGCAAATTCACAAGTCTTTCTGGCACGAATAAGTTTGGCTCATTTAGCTAGTTTCAAAGCTACAAGGAAGATTTAAAATGCTATCTAGACCCAAATGAACTAAAACTTTATGTGCTTAGGAACTCCCCTATGTTTTGTGAAATAAAATAATTCTGTTTTACTATTGTTGGGTAAGCGCTCCATAAACATGTAAAACAACTAAATAATTCTGCCATTATTATGTCATTATTATGTTATTATGTAAGCCAACTAAATAATTCTGCCACAACAAGATATGTGGGAAGAGATGGATTTTAATTCAAGATTTTTGCAGGGTTTGCAAAGTTGTATTTCCAGCCACTGCCCCCATCCCAGGTGTTTTATCTGAGGCCTAATCCTATAAATCAGAACATATTCCTATAATTTTTGCTTATGGAGAAAAATGAGAAATTTAATTGTGTTTTTCTTTAGCAAAAATTATTTATATACTTTCCTTGACTCAAAATATATTTCAACATCCTGTGTGGTAAAGTTACAAATATCCAGCAATTATCTTTCCAACAGCTTCCTTCAAATGGAGTTGTATACAGTTCAGATATAAAAATTGCACACATAGCCACATTTTATTTGACCACGTATTCTTGCTTATAACTTCAGAAGAAGCAAATTATGAAACAACAGAATAGAGCCTATTGTTTCTATTCTCCCTAGCGTCAACTGGCATTCAAAAACTAGAACTTGCCAGAATATAGCTGCTATTTTATATATGAATTTCTCCCTAAGGCACCAAGATCAGTTTTTCATATTCCTCAGATTAAAAAAAAGATTTTCATTTTATTAAACTAAAATTCTTCTGGACTCATATCCTCAATTAAATCATTGTTCTCTGAGTTTTCTCAAACATTGTCCTCAACTTCTTATAACATTAATAAAATAAATAGTAACAGGCACAAAAGCAATGCTTGGGGCACTAGAAATTTGCCTTTTGGTGTGTATTAATCTTCACTGTTTTCTTTTTGTTGTGGACATTAGTGGTATGTCAAAGACATGGATGAACCTGACACAAGGACAGGAAAACAAACATATTAATAATGGATTTGGGATTATCTACATTTTTCATATTTCAGTAGAACATGGTACTTTTCTGTTTAGTTTCTCAGAAATCAGAATGCAATCTATGTAGTAATTACATTTATCTGAAAGTAAATTTAGGAAAGTGTTTTTTTGTTTGTTTTTGCCATTTTGTTTGGCTGAAGGCAAAGAAGTTGAATTACCTTTCTAGTCTAAGTAATATTTTCTTTCTTTAAAGTGAAAATAGGGTATGTGATTTGAAAAGACATTAAAAAAATCTCCCAGATCTCATCATAACGAAATGGAAATATTCCCATAAGAACTTATAGTATAAAAATATCTCAGGTGAATGTCAAATAAAACCCACAAAACACCACAACTTCATGTTTTAAAAATGTAATTACAGATTAAGGGCATAGATCAGTTAAATGGAAGCCTAAAGTATCAGATTTCTAAAGTATTAATGCTTGAAGGAGACATTTAGTCAATATTTACTGCTGTACTAACATTTTAAGTATTCATAGCGTAAGGATTAATGGGCTGGCACATGTTTATTTCAGAGAAGTATCAATAAGATACCCAAAAGTTTAATCAATTTTCACAAATGAACAATGTGGATATTCTTCTAGATTTAACATTGCCAGAAGTACAGTCCAAGCATACAGAATAAAGAAAATAGAACTCTACTTTCATTATGAAATTATATTGCAAATAGAGTAAAACTTTACTAAATCCACTTGCTTGAAGTTGGCCAGTTTTATAATTGGGATTCTGGAATGTTGTAATATTTCATTATTTTAGAGAAAGGCCAGGACTCAATCTATGATTAAAGGAAATTCATGGTGTATGCAAGTTCTGCACTGGGATCAGTTACCTTGTAAAATGAAAAAAAAAAAAATTCTAGTGCCTTAGGAAATATTAATTTACATAAAAGCAATTGGACTATTAAAATCATTTACATTGTTCTTTGCAGCAGTTTTCTATATTTAGTGAACTTTGGTTATATTATTGTATATGTCTGAAAAATTACTTTTAAAAATACCCTTCTATATTTCAGATATTTCCTGCCAGATAGGCTTTCCTCTTAAAGTCTTAACAAAATACAGCTTTAGTATTTTCAAGTAATGCAATAACACAAATGAATTGCTACTAAAATCATGCCAAAAAGAAGCTATGCTGGATATCTTTTAATGAATAGGCAAAGATTGTGTGCAGGAAAATAGTTGCTTTTATGTACTGCCTAAAAAGATTTTCTATTCTCTTAAGGCAGTTAATCATCTCCCCACTCCTCTAAGTACCAACCCCACATCGTTAACTTAGATTAAACACTGGTGAGAATTAAAGAGATTTTTATTATACTTTACTTAAATTCACATAGTATGATGCAAATTACTACATCTACAATAGCTTATATAAATAAATGAAAGAGTAATGTTAATTTCACAATATTGTGCAGGGAAACAAAATATGAACTAGAACTTTGTTCCTTCACTCCCTGACCCTGTGTGGGAGTAAGCACTCTGTGTGTAGGTGTGTGAATCACAGCTGGAAATCTAGGCAGTTCCTATTGCCAGAGCTTTATATAGAAGCAGCCTAACAAAGAAGTCATGTCCCCAACTGCCAGCTGAAGGTAAGACACCAAATAGCTTCAGGGAGAGGTGATAGAGATTAAAAACAAAACAAAACACAGTTAATAGCCAGCAAGGCTGTCATTAAGCTGAGGAATCTTGGTATTTCTGATGTTACCACACTTCATTGGCTATAGACAGAATTGTGAAGTAGGTAATATTTGTTTGGGAGATAATATTCTCCCCTTTCATGCACATTCATTAATTTATTCATCAATGAGGGCCTAGTGCTAGTCAGTCACTCTAAGTGCTGTGTATGCTGAGATGAATGAAACAAGGTGCCTGGATCTCCAGCAGTATAATACTGCTTCCAGGTTACAACTCATCCTACCTGCTAGTTTGTACTTAAGTCACTGCCAACAAATTAATTCATGTTATGGCACCAGTTGTCAAAGTTAAGGTGTTACCTTTCCCAGGACCATGTGTCTTTTAAAAAGGGACTCAAAGATCCTATAGATTTTAAAATACAAATAAATGTTGTTTTACTGATGGATGAAATTTCAGATAATATATCATAGGCATGAGGACATTGTTGGGCAGGGGAATTCCTGGGACACAGGTGATTGGCTCCCCAATCCTTCTCCAAGACACAAAAAGTAAAGTCATTCTTAGGAAGCTAAGGAAATGACCCCTCCTGGTTAACAGAAAAAAATCATATGTTTTAGTGGTAAGAAACATTGAAATTAAAACTCTACCATTAGTAAAAAGCAAAAAAGTCAAGAACATTGATTGAGAATTGAATGGATGATATAAAGTAGATAGAAGACAACTTCATGTAGTGAATAGTCTAATGTCCTATATTGTTTAAGAGGACACAGTTAGGAACAATGAGTTTGAAAAATAATTTCTAAAAACAAGATGTCCAGCAATGAACTGAATGGCTTGTGAGGTGATGAATTCTCTGTCACTGAAAGTACCCAAGAAGTAAATTGATGGCCACCAGAGAGTATTTTAGTTAGATTCCTGAAGTACATGGAAGATTTATATTTTTTTAATGTTTAGTCTATGAATCTATTAGTCAGTGATAATTAGGAATCCAGGAAAGACACAAATGTATACACAAGAATACACAAATATAAGCAAAGAGCAAATTAACATGACCTAAACTATGTTTATGTGTTGAATAGGTGCCAAGTAAAGGAGAGAGCATGTTAAACTGTTAGTCAATAAAGGTTTCTAACAGGAAATAAATTTTGCCCAAGATTTTAAAGTGAGAAAAAGACATGGATAGGCGAAAAAGGAAAATAAACCAAAACAGGCGATGACTTCATCAGCATCTTCTTAATATTACCCTTTTTTTAGTGTGCTATAGAATAAGCAATATGTACTATGATGTTTGTACTCTATAGAAGAGACAATTGAGATGAAAAGACTGGAATTCAGAAAAGTTAAATAACTTTTCCCCAAGGTCACACAGGTAGAAAACAGATAGTAGACCTAGCATTCAAATTTAGGTCTGTCTCCCTACAAAACCCATACCTAAATCACTACTGCAAACTACCACTTCCAATAGAACCCATATTGTATACTTGTAGGCTCAGAGAATTAGTAAATGTAAAATTTGGGGAGACAGGACAAATAATTGGCCCTCAGTAAATATTTATTGAATGAATAAGTAAACTCTTGCTTTTTGGATGAAAAAAAAATCAAACCCACATTTTTATGTCCTATTTTGTTTCCATGTTAGAAAACCCACTTGTCAGCTAGAGCTTGCTCTCCCTAAGAAATTAACTCCTAGTCATAGACTGCACAACTTCCCTTGGCCTAGGTTATGGATATGTAAACAAGAAGAATAGCACTCCAGGGCTTTATCCCCTAGGGCAGTGGTCCACAACTCATTAGTCAACAGAGCCAAATATCAACAGTACAACGATTGAAATTTCTTTTGAGATCCAAATTTTTTAAACTTAAACTATATAGGTAGGTACATCATTATTAACTTAATTAAGGTACTCCTGAGGCTTAGGAAGAGCCACACTCAAGGGGCCAAAGAGCCGCATGTGGCTCGAGAGCTGCAGTTTGCCGACCACGGCCCTAGGGTTAAACCTCACCTCTTGTATCCCAGGTGAGTGAGGTATCATGTGGTAATATGCAACACGTTAGAGTCCTAGTATTTCTATTTAAGCCTTGTGTAAGCTTTCTTTATTGAGCCAAAAGGTTAAAGTTTTCAGGAGAGAAAGGATGCATTCTTTGTGAGATGGTCCGAGGAACTACTGTCTCTCTTTAGCCAAAATCCAACTTACCTCTCTCTCCACCTGAGTTCTGTTTCAAGAATTCTCTACAAAGCCCTTTGGCAAATATGGCCATTTTGGTATATCCTAACATTTTGATAAGACTAATTTTCTAGCATTTGCCTATATTGTTGGAATGATACTAAATTTCTAAGAATTAACCACTATGACCTCCAACTGCAACTAATTCTACTGTACCTAAGTTACTATGCATTAAGACACTGGTTATATTGTATATGAGGCTACTACAAATAATCAGTGGAAAAATTATTTTGACAAATGGTTATTTGGTCCATGTAGACATTTTTAGAGCTAAAATAATGTGAAACATCCCATTTGACTTGAGTCTACACTCCTCTACCTCCTCCTCTGCTGAAATGACTGCTTTGAGGAAAATAACCCAATTTGCATTTTCATTTAAAAGCAAAAAATATATACAAGTAAATGGAGATTGGATTTAATTCAATTCCATAATTCAGGGCTTCCAGGCATTTAGTGATTGCAATTTTGACATCCTAAGCCCTTGACTAAGTTTCTACCAATTTTCACTAAAATCTGAATCTCCTCAATGCAGAGATAGATGATTAGCATTACTCATAACAAACATCATTTATCAGAACACTTAATTAAAATGGCCCAAAATTTTTGTGATTTCTTTATAATTTCATATTTTTATGCAACATACTCCAGATACATAGGTAGCACACAACACAAGCCCCAACTTCCGCCAAATGTAATAACTTAAAGCAGCTCCATTTGGAACCTAGGGCTGGTTTAGTTTTTCAAGGAGGTTTTTCAGTACCAATTACCTTCTAGTGTACTTCTCCTGCCTGTTCAAATATTACATGCCCCTCCTTCAACCTTATAATCTACAACCACAGCTCTAAGACCCCGCTGTTCTATATTTTTCCATATTTTCATCTCTACCCTATTCAGCTCTGCCCTCCTCAGCTCATTTAAGAGTGCCTGCTCTTAGGCACACAGCTTGGGGGGGGATGATGTTGAAGGGGGGGGTGGAGGCATTAATCAAAAAAGAAAAAAAAGAACCCACAGACATGAACAACAGTGTGGTGATTACTGGGGGGAAGGGGAGTGGATGGAGGTGGAAAAGAGCATAGAAGAGATAAATGGTGATGGAAAAAATATAAACAAGTACCTGCTCTTTTGTGAATAACCCCCTCATGTTTTTTATCTATAATATAGACACAACATAGTTTATTCAGACATTCCTCTATTGATGACCATATAGATTGTGTTCAGGCTTTTGCCACTACATGCAATGTTGCAGTAAACATCCTAGATTATATAGTCCCAAATCCTGATGCTTTTATTTCTCCATAATGGATTTACAGAAGTGAAATTGCTAGATCAAGTGATGTGTTTAATTTTTATTTCAGTAGGTAGGTTATTTTTTTAAGGAATATATCAAATTACATTTTTATCAGTCATAGATGAAAGCCTGTTTCTCCACATCTTTGGTAGAATTTAGAAATCTTTTCTTTAAAAAAAAAACCTTTATTGTTCAGATTATTACAGATGTTCCTCTTTTTCCCCCAATAGCTCCCCTACACCCAGTCCCCCCCACCCGAGACCCTCGCTGCCCCCCCTCCACTGTTCTTGTCCGTAGGTGTAAGGTCTTTGCCCAATCTCTTCCAGCACCCCCCACACCCTTCCCCTGAGAACTGTCAGTCCACTCTCTTTCCATGCCCCCTGAGTCTATTACATTCACCGGTTTATTCTGTTCATCAGATTTTTTATTCATTTGATTTTTAGATTCACTTGTTGATAGATATGTATTTGTTGTCACTTTGTTGTTCATAATTTTTTATCTTTACCTTTTTCTTCTTCCTCTTCTTAAACAGGGGTCCTCAAACTTTTTAAACAGGGGGCCAGTTCACTATCCCTCAGACCGTTGGAGGGTCGGACTATAGTTTAAAAAAACAACCTATGAACAAATTCCTATGCACACTGCACATATCTTATTTTGAAGTAAAAAACCAAAATGGGAACAAATACAATATTTGTATTTGCATGTGGCCCGTGGGCTGTAGTTTGAGGACCCCTGTTCTTAAAGAATACTCTTCAACACTTCACAGAATACTGGTTTGGTTATGATGAACTCCTTTAGCTCTTTCTTGTCTGTGAAGTTCTTTATCTGACCTTCAATTCTAAATGATAGCTTTGCTGGATAAAGTAATCTTGGTTGTAGGTTCTTGGTATTCATCACTTTGAATATTTCTTGCCACTCCCTTCTGGCCTGCAAAGTTTCTGTTGAGAAATCAGCTGACAGTTGTATGGGTGCGCCCTTGTAGGTAAATAACTGTTTTTCTCTTGCTGCTTTTAATATTCTCTCTTTGTCTTTTGCCCTTAGCATTTTTTCTGCTTTATTGAATAAGATATTACAAATGTGTCCTTATCCCCCCAATGTCCCCTCATCCCCCCAATCCTGCCTTCACCCTCACACCCCGTTGTCCACATCCATCACTTATGCTTATATGCATGCATACAAGTCCTTTGGTTGATCTTTCCCTCTCACCCCCACCCTCCCCTGCCTTCCCTCTGAGTTTTGAGCATCTGATTGATGCTTCTCTGTCTCTACATCTGTTTTTGTTCATCGGTTTATGTTGTTCATTATAATCCACAAATGAGTGAGAGCATGTGATATTTATCTTTCTCTGACTGACTTATTTCACTTAGCATAATGCTCTCCAGCTCCATCCATGCTGTTGCAAATGGTAGGAGTTCCTTCCTTTTTAGAGCAGCATAGCATTGCATTGTGTAGATGTGCCAAAGGTTTTTAATCCATTCATCTCCTGATGGGCACTTAGGCTGATTCCAAATCTTAGCTATTGTAAATTGTGCTGCTATGAACATAGGGGTGCATATATCCTTTCTGATTGGTGTTTCTGGTTTCTTGGGATATGTTCCTAGAAGTGGGATCACTGGGTCAAATGGGAGTTCCATTTTTAGTTTTTTGAGGAAACTCCATACTGTTCTCCACAGTGGCTGCACCAGTTTGCATTCCCACCAGCAGTGAACGAGGGTTCCTTTTTCTCCACATCTTCGCCAGCATTTGTCATTTGTTGTTTTGTTGATGACAGCCATTCTGACAGGTGTGAAATGGTACCTCATTGTCATTTTGATTTGCATCTCTCGGATAATTAGTGACATTGAGCATGTTTTCACATGTCTCTCAGCCTTATGTATGTCCTCTTTCGAAAGTATCTATGTAGGTCCGTTGCCCATTTTTTTATTGGGTTGTTTATCTTCCTTTTATTAAGTTGTATGAGTTCCCTATAAATGTTGGAGATTAAACCTTTATCGGAGCTATCATTGGCAAATATGTTCTCCCATGCAGTGGGTTTTCTTGTTGTTTAGTTGATGTTTTCTTTTGCTGTGCAGAAGCTTTTTATTTTGATGTAGTTGCATTTGTTTATTTTCCCTTTAGTTTCCATTGCATAGGAGCTGTGTCTGTGAAGAAATTCCTTCGGCATATATCTGCGATTTTGCTACCTGTGGATTCCTCTAATAATCTTATGGTTTCCCATCTTACGTTTAAGTCCTTTATGCATTTTGAGTTTATTTTTGTGTATGGTGTAAGTTGGTGGTCTAGTTTCATTTTTCTGCATGTGTCTGACCAAATTTCCCAGCACCATTTATTGAAGAAACTGTCTTGACTCCATTGTCTGTTCTTGCCTCCTTTGTCAAATATTAATTGAGCATAGTGGTTTGGGTCGATTTCTGGGTTCTCTATTCTATTCCATTGGTCTATATGTCTGTTCTTGTGCCAGCACCAGGCAGTTTTGAGAACAGTGGCTTTGTAATACAGCTTAATATCTGGTATTGAGGTCCCTCCTACTTTGTTCTTCTTTCTCAGGATCGCAGCAGCTATTCGTTTGTTTGTTTGTTGGTTTTTTTATTTATTCCAGATGAATTTTTGGAGGGTTCTTTCTAGATATGTGAAATATGCTGTTGATATTTTAGTGAGGAGTGCATTAAATCTATAGATTGCTTTGGGTAGTATGGACATTTTGATGATGTTGATTCTACCAGTTCATGAACACGGTATGTTCTTCCATCTGTTTATGTCTTCCTCTGTCTCTTTTTTCAATTCCTGTAGTTTTCTGGGTAGAGGTTTTTTACCTCCTTGGTTAAGTTTATTCCTGGGTATCTTAATCTTTTTGGTGCAATGGTAAATGGGATTTTTTTTTAATTTCTCTTTCTGTAAGTTCACTATTGGCATATAAAAATGCCATAGATTTCTTGGCATTAACATTGTATCCTGCTACATTGCCAAATTCATTTATTCAGTCTAATAATTTTTTAAAATATATTTTTATTGATTTTTTTACAGAGAGGAAGGGAGAGAGATAGAGAGTCAGAAACATCGATGAGAGAGAAACATCGATCAACTGCCTCCTGCACATCCCCCACCGGGGATGTGCCCGCAACCCAGGTACATGCCCTTGACCAGAATCAAACCCGGGGACCCCTCAGTCTGCAGGCCGACGCTCCATCCACTGAGCCAAACCGGCTTTGGTGGTTTAATAATTTTTTTTGATGGAGTCTTCAGGGTGTTCTAAATACAGTATCATGTCATCTGCGAATAATGACAGTTTTACTTCTTCTTTTCCAATTTGGATGCCTTTTATTTCTTCTTCTTGTATGATCGCTTTGGCTAGCACTTCCAGTACTATGTTGAACAGGAGTGAGCATCCCTGTCTTGTTCCTGTTCTTAAGGGAAATGGTTTTAGTTTTTGCCCATTGAGTATGATGTTGGCTGTAGGTTTTTCATATAAGGCTCTTATTATGTTGAGGTATGATCCCTGTATTCCCACTTTGCTGAGCGTTTTTATCAGAAAAGGGTGTTGGACTTTGTCAAATGCCTTTTCTGCATCAATCAATATGATTATGTGATTTTTGTCTCTCAACTTGTTTATGTGATGTATCAGGTTTATTGATTTGTGGACATTGTACCAGCCTTGCATTCATGGAATAAATCCCACTTGGTCATGGTGTATGATCTTTCTAATGTAATGCTGGATACGGTTTGCTAGAATTTTGTTGAGGATTTTAGCATCTATGTTCATCAAGGATATTGGCCTGTAATTCTCTTTCTTTGTGGTGCCTTTATCTGGTTTTGGGATTAGGGTAATGCTGGCTTCATAGAAAGAGCTTGGACATGTGCCTTCCTCTTGAATTTTTTGGAATAGTCTGAGAAGGATTGGCTTTAGTTCTTCTTTGAATGTTCGGTAAAACTCCCCTGTGAACCCATCTGGTCCAGGGCTTTTGTTTGCTGGAAGCTTTTTGATTACTGTTTCAATTTCATCAGAAGTTATTGGCCTATTCAGGTTTTTTTATTCTTCTTGATTGAGTTTTGGAAGCTTGTATTTTTCTAGGAATGTGTCCATTTCATCGAGGTTGTCCAGTTTGTTGGAGTAGAGTTGTTCGTAGTATTTTTTTGTCAATCCTTTGTATATCAGTAGAGTCAGTTGTTACTTCACCTCTTTCATTTCTGATTTTGTTTATTTGGGTTCTCTCTGTTTCTTGGTGAGCCTGACGAGAGGTTCATCAATCTTGTTCATCCTTTCAAAGAACGAGCTCTTGGTTTCATTGATCTTTTGTATTGTTTTTTTGGTCTCTATGTTGTTTATTTCTGCTCTGATCTTTATTATTTCCTTCCTTCTGGATACTGTGGGCTTTTCTTGTTGTTCTCTTTCTCACTCTTTGAGTTGTAGGGTTAGATCATGTATTCCCAGTTTTTCTTGTTTTCTGAGGTAGGCCTGTAGAGCTATGAACTTCCCTCTCAGGGCTGCTTTCCTTGTGTCCCATAGATTTTGGATTGTTGTGTTTTCATTGCCATTTGTTTCCAGGATGCTTTTTATTTCTTCTTTGATCTCTCTGGTAACCCAATCATTGTTTAATAGCATGCTACTTAGCCTCCAAGTGTTTGATTATTTTCATGTTTTTATTGTAGTTGATTTCTAATTTTATGCCATTGTGATCTGAGAAGATGCTTGTTATGATTTCTATCCTCTTGAATTTGAAGAGACTTTGCCTGTATCCTAACATATGGTCTATCTTTGAAAATGTCCCATGTGCACTGGAGAAGAATGTATATTCTGTAGCTTTGGGGTGAAATATTCTGAAGATTTCAATTAAGTCCATCTGATCTAGTGAGTCATTTAGGATTGCTGTTTCTTTGCTGATTTTTTTGTTTAGAGGATTTATCCAGTGGTGTCAGTGGGGTATTGAAGTCCCCTACTATGACTGTATTGCTATCGATCTCTCCCTTGATATCTTCCAGGAGTTGTTTTATGTATTTGGGTGCTCCTGTGTTGGGTGCATATATGTTTACCAGAGTTATATCTTCTTGTTGAATTGCTCCCTTTAGTATTATGTAGTGGCCTTCCTTATCTCTTGTTATGGCCTTTACTTTGAGGTCTATTTTGTCAGATATAAGTATTGCAACCCCAGCTTTTTTCTCATTTCCATTTGCCTGAAAAAATTTTTTCCATCCCTTAACTCTCAGTCTGTGTGAATACTTTGTTCTGAGGTGGGTCTCTTGCAGACAGCAAATATATGGGTCATGTTTTCTTATCCATTCAGCTACCCTGTGTCTTTTGATTGGAGTGTTTAATCCATTTACATTTAATGTTATTATTGAAAAGTACTTGTTTGTGGTCATTTTTATTCTTTTTTTTAATTAAATCTTTATTGTTCAGATTATTACATTTGTTCCTCTTTTTTCCCCCCATAACTCCCCTCCTCCCAGTTCCCGCCCCACCCTCCGCCCTCACTCCCCACCCACTGTCCTCATCCATAGGTGCACGATTTTTGTCCAGTCTCTTCCCACATCTCCCACACCCCTTTCCCCCCAAGAATAGTCAGTCCATTCCCTTTCTATGTCCCTGATTCTATTATAATCACCAGTTCATTCTGTTCATCAGATTATTTATTCACTTGATTCTTAGATTCACTTGTTGATAGATGCATATTTGTTGTTCATAATTTGTATCTTTACCTTTTTCTTCCTCTTCCTCTTCTTAAAGGATACCTTTCAGCATTTCATATAATCCTGGTTTGGTGGTGATGAACTCCTTTAGCTTTTCCTTATCTGTGAAGCTCTTTATCTGACCTTCAATTCTGAATGATAGCTTTGCTGGATAAAGTAATCTTGGTTGTAGGTTCTTGGTATTCATCACTTTGAATATTTCTCGCCACTCCCTTCTGGCCTGCAAAGTTTCTGTTGAGAAATCAGCTGACAGTCATATGGGTATTCCCTTGTAGGTAACTGAGTTACTTTCTCTTGCTGCTTTTAAGATTCTCTCTTTGTCTTTTGCTCTTGGCATTTTAATTATGATGTGTCTTGGTGTGGTCCTCTTTGGATTCCTTTTGTTTGGGGTTCTCCGTGCTTCTTGGACCTGTAAGTCCATTTCTTTCACCAGGTGGGGGAAGTTTTCTGTCATTATTTCTTCAAATAGGTTTTCAATATCTTGCTCTCTCTCATCTTCTGGCACCCCCTATAATTCTGATGTTGGTACGCTTGAAGCTGTCCCAGAGGCTCCTTACACTATCCTCGCATTTTTGGATTCTTTTTTCATTTTGCTTTTCCAGTTGGGTGTTTTTTTCTTCCTCACATTTCAAATCATTGACTTGATTCTTGCGCTCCTCTGGTCTGCTGTCGGGAGTCTGTATAATATTCGTTATTTCAGTCCGTGTATGCTTAATTTCTAGTTGGTTCCCCAATATAACATCGAGGGTCTCATTAGTTTTCTTTTAGATCTCATTAAGTTTATCAGCGGCTTCTAAACAGTTCTTGAGAGACCTTAAAAGTGTGGTTCTGAACTCTATATCTTCCATTGACAATTTTGTCCTGTTTCTTTGTCTCCGCATTTTGTTATGCTTCCTTGGTGCACCCCCTAGTGGTCTTTGTTCGCAGTCTTATAGTTAAACCTTGATTGTTGTAGCTAATCCCAGGGAGGGTTTGACCTCCAGGCCAAGTGGCTATGAGAATCAGCTGTGTCAGCAGTGAGAGAACTTCTGTCCTCTAGGGAGGTGCTAATCTAGCCTTTGCCTGAGGCTATCCAGCAAATGCCTCTGTGCAGGGCTTGGGTAGGGTGGGTCACACAGGATCAACAGGGTGGGCTGGAGAGAGCAGTTATGGTGGCTCTCAGTCCTGTCCCCAGGGGCTCTGCCTCTCTGAGTCCCAGCACCCGCTGCAAAGCTCGGAGAGAAAGCTGCACTCGCTCTGACCGAAGCCAGACAGTCCCGCTTCTCCCGTTTGAGTCTGGGTCCGTAAAGACTCGCCTGTACCTGGAGCTCAGAGTCTGCGACTCCCTCCCGATTGAAAACAACAACCGCGCCCTCCGCCACCAGCCCGCTCCGCGCGCACTCCGCACCTCAGAATTTGACTTCAGCACTGCGCCTCAGAATTTGACTTCAGCACTGCGCCTCCTCTGAGTGTCCGTATGTGTTTCTCTTTCCTCCTAGTTGTAGGACTTCCACTCAGCCAGCATTCCTGTGGTTCTGGGTGATGTCCGTTCCGTCTTTTAGTTTCACTTTTGAAGTAGTTGTTCAAAGCAGCAAACTCCGGCGTTAACCTATGCTGCCATCTTGGTTCTCTTTGACAATCTCATTTCTAAAATGAGATTATTTCCATGATTTCAGTCCAGTTGTCAAGGATGCAGGAAAGCACATATTCCCAACACAAAACAAAACAAAACAAAACATACGTTTCCTTGGTACCATCATATGCCAAAAAAACAAGCAGCAGCATCCCTGGATATGGGGTCAGAAGACATGTGGTCATTTTTATTCTTAATGTTTGTGTTGCTTAATGTCTTTCTGTTTCTTCTTTTTACAGCAGTCCCTTTAGCATTTCTTGCATTGCTGGTTTGGTGGTAATAAACTCTCTTAGCCCTTTTTTGGTCCGTGAAGCTCCTGATTCCATCTTCAATTTTCAATGATAGCCTTGCTGGGTATAGTATTCTTGGATTCATTCCCTTGCTTTGCATCACTTTGTATATTTCATTTCATTCCCCTCTTGCCTGGTGTGTTTCTGTTGAGAAGTTAGCTGATATTCTAATAGGAGATCCCTTGTAGGTAACTTTCTGTCTCTCTCTGGCAGCCTTTAAGATTCTTACTTTGTCGTTGGTGTTTGTCAATTTCATTATGATATTTCTTGGTGTTGGTCTTTTGGGGTTCATCTTGTTTGGCACTCTATGTGCTTCTTGGATTGTGTAGTTTTTTCTTGCCAGTGTCAGGGAAGTTTTCTGTCATTATTTCTTCAAACAGGTTTTCTATTCCTTGCTTCTCCTCCTCTCCTTCTGGTACCCCTATTAAGCGAATGTTGTTTCGTTTTGCATTGTCCCAAAGCTCCCTTCGACTCTCCTCTTGCTTTTTAAGTTTTTTTTCCAGTTGTTCCTGTGTTTGTGTGTTTTTTCCTACCTTGTCTTCTAATTCACTGATGCAGTCCTCAGCCTCTTCTAGTCTTCTGTTTAAGCCTTCCATTGTGTTCTTTATTGCAGCTATGTTGTTCTTCATTTCCTCTTGGTTCCTTTTCATGTTGGTGACATTCTCATTCAGCTCCTTATAATTCTCATTGACTTGTGTGTATTTGTCATCCAGCCATTTAAGCATCCTTATAACCATTACTCTGAATTCTTTCTCTGATAAGTTAGTAGCCTCAATTTCATTTAACTCCCTTTCTGGTGATTTCTCTTTTTCTTTCCTTTGTGGATTGCTTTTTTGTGTTACCATGTTTTGCTGTAATGTTTTAATTGTAGGTCTGATTGCTTTGCTAGCCAGTTTCTTTAGGGTATGGTGCTATTGGTGTGACCTCTCAGGTATCCTGGGTTTGGTAGTCTAGTGTAGCTCCCTACTTGAGCTATTTGGGTTCTCTTGATGTAGGCCTGTGAGCTGGAAAGACACAACTGAGGTGTCTAGAAGTCAGCAGCCGTGGAGGGGGTGTTCCAATTTTTGCTGTCTTATGCCCTTGGTTGAAATCACTCGTGCCCCACAGGAACTCACATTGGCACCCAGGAACTGTCTATTGGGGTGGTGGGGCTCAGGAAGCCTGCATTCTGGCAAAGCGTGACTATGGTGTCCAGAGATCTGTAGTTGTGGGGTGGGCAGACTCAGCTTTGCTGCTGCCTCCGTGGTTGGATACACGTGATCCAAGCGGCAGCTCACAAGGCAACTGTGGTGTGTTTTCCAGTAGGGTGTACTGACACACTCTGCAGGGCCCTGTCACTGAAGCCACTGGATTGCAGTGTCTGCGGGCAGGTATCCCAGAAGAGGGAATTCAGAGTTTCTGCAGCCCAGCAGTGCACCCCTGTTTGTTTAAGTGTGTGACCAGCAGGGCTCACAGCAGGGCCCTGGGGCTGCCTGTGGAGCAGTGGTCTTGGGAGATCTGCACGCTGGAAAACCATGCAACTGTAGTGTCCAGATTTCTGCAGCTGTGGGGTGGGGAATCTCAATTTTTGCTGATGCACCTGTGTTGGATAGGCTCGCATTCTCAGTGGTGGCATACAGGGGCACCTGCAGTGAGTTTGCTAGCGCAGGTGCACTGAAGCACTCTGAAGGGCCCTGGCATGCTTTATCGAGGCATCTTTGGTCCGGTATCCAGGATGGGTGAATTCAGAATTTCTACTGCCCAGGGGAGTGCATCCCTATTAGTCCAAGATCAGACCCAGCAGAAGCTCACTGAGGCTTCCCAAAGTGCCCTGTGGATAGATGGGCTCAGGGGGAGTAAGCAACTGTGGCAGTGCAGTTCGCTGGAACTGAGCTCTGACGCACTCTGCGGGACCCTGGTGCTGAGGGGCCCTGGCGCTGAAATTGCACAACTGGGTGTGTATGAGCAGTTATTCAGGCAGAAGGAATTCAGAATTTCTACTGGGGGGCAGTGCGCCTGTGTCTGTACAAAATCACACCCAGCTGAGGCTCACAGTGACTTCTAAGAGTGGTGTGCCTAGGAGACCTGCGTGCTGGAGATGTGCGAATGCGATGTTGGAGGTCTGCAGCTGGAGAGGGGGAGGCTGCACTTACTGCTGCAGGAGGGCACGGTGCTCCTTTGGTGGTGGAGATCCCAGGGTCTGCAAGTCTGTGGGTGTGGCTGCAGGATTTTGGCTGGAGTGGCTGCTGGGTAGGGTCGAGGATGGGCAGTATCCCACGCCTGCTGGGTGGTGGTGCTGATGAGTTCCTAGAAGAGGCCGCTCTCCCCTTTAAGATGGCGTGGGCTCCATGCCAAGTCCTGCAGTCTGGGGAGTGCTGCGGCGGTGGTAGTGTCTCCATGTCCCAGACAGCCTGGTCTGCTAGCCTCTGCTGCTCCTGCCAGATTTAACTGTCCCTCACTCACTCACACACACAACACACACGTCCACACACTCTCCTTTCATTCCCTCATCACTCACTTCCTATCCCTTACCTCCATCCTGCCAGCTGCCATCTTTTTGCCCTTGGCATTTTAATTATGATGTGTCTTGGTGTGGTCCTCTTTGGATTCCTCTTGTTTAGGGTTTTCTGCATTTCCTTGACTTGTAAGTCTAGGGGAAGTTTTCTGTCATTATTTCTTCAGATAGGCTTTCAATATATTGCTCTTTTCTTCTGGCACTCCCATAATTCAGATGTTGGTACACTTGAAGTTGTCCCAGAGGTTCCTTATACTATTATCATCATATTTTTGGATTCTTTTTGCTTTTTGCTCTTCCAGCTGGGTGTTTTTTTGCTTCCTCATATTTCAAATCTTTGACTTGTTTCTTGGGATCCTCTAGTCTACTGTTGAATCTCTATATTATTGTTTATTTCAGTCAGTGTATGCTTAATTTCTGACTGGTTCTTTTCCTTTTTTTTTTTTTTTTTTGGCATTTTCACTAAGGTCCTTCAAGGTCTCACTAAGTTCCTCGGAGGCTTCTAGAAGATTCTTGAGTAACCTTATTAACTGTGGTTTTGAACTCTATATCCAGTATTTTGCTTTCTTCCATTTGTGACATGTTTCTTTGTCTCTGTATTTTCGATGCTTCCCTGTGTTTGTTTCTATTTATTGGGTAGTTGCTAAGTCTCCTTGAGTTGATAGAGTGGCCTTGGGTGGTAGGTGTCCTATAGGGCCCAGTAGCTCAGCCTCCCTAATCACCTGAGGTGGACACTCTTAGTGCACCCCTTGGTGGGCTGTGTGCACAGTCTTTTTTTAAAATTATTTTTTTAATTTTTTTATTGCTTACAGTATTACAAAGGGTATTACATATGTGTCCCCTTTTTTCCCCCCACCCTTGACAATCCCCTGGCCTCCCCTACCCCCCAGTGTCTTATGTCCACTGGTTATGCTTATATGCATGCATACAAGTCCTTTGGTTGATCTCTTACCCCCCTCCCTCCTGCCTCCCACTCCTCCCAGGCCTTCCCGCTGCAGTTTAACAATCTGTTTGAGGCAGCTCTGCCTCTGTATCTATTATTGTTCAAAAGTTTACAATGGTCTCTATTATCCATGAATGAGTGAGATCATGTGGTATTTTTCCTTCATTGACTGGCTTATTTCACTTAGCATAATGCTCTCCAGTTCCATCCATGCTGTTGCAAATGGTAAGAGTTCCTTCTTTTTTACAGCAGCATAGTATTCCATCGTGTAGATGTACCACAGTTTTCTAATCCATTCATCTACTGATGGGCACTTAGGCTGTTTCCAGATTCTAGCTATGGTGAATTGTGCTGCTATGAACATAGGGGTGCATATATCCTTTCTGATTGGTGTTCCTGGTTTCTTGGGATATATTCCTAGAAGTGGGATCACAGGGTCAAATGGGAGTTCCATTTGTAGTTTTTTGAGGAAACTCCATACTGTCTTCCATAGTGGCTGCACCAGTCTGCATTCCCACCAGCAGTGCACGAGTGTTCCTTTTTCTCCACATCTCCTCCAGCACTTGTCGTTTGTTGATTTGTTGATGATAGCCAATCTGACAGGTGTGAGATGGTACCTCATTGTTGTTTTGATTTGCATCTCTCGGATGATTAGTGACTTTGAGCATGTTTTCATATGTCTGTTGGCTTTCTGAATGTCTTCTTTTGAAAGGTGTCTATTTAAGTCCTTTGCCCATTTTTTGATTGGATTGTTTATCTTCCTTTTGTTAAGTTGTATGAGTTCCCTATAAATTTTGGAGATTAGGCCCTTATCAGATATGACATTGGCAAATATGTTTTCCCACGCAGTGGGTTTTCTTGTTGTTTTGTTGATGGTTTCTTTTGCTGTGCAGAAGCTTTTTATTATGATGTAGTCCCATTTGTTCATTTTCTCTTTAGTTTCAAGTGCCCAAGGAGCTGTATCAGTGAAGAAATTGCTTCGGCATATGTCTGAGATTTTGTTGCCTTTGGATTCTTCTAGAATTTTTATGGTTTCCTGACATACATTTAAGTCCTTTATCCATTTTGAGTTTATTTTTGTGTATGGTGTAAGTTGGTGATCTAGTTTCATTTTCTTGCATATATCTGTCCAATTTTCCCAACACCATTTATTGAAGAGACTATCTTGGCTCCATTGTATGTTCTTGCCTCCTTTGTCAAATATTAATTGAGCATATTGGTTCGGGCCGATTTCTGGACTCTCTATTCTATTCCATTGATCTATATGCCTGTTCTTGTGCCAGTACCAGGCAGTTTTGAGAACAGTGGCTTTGTAATACATCTTGATATCTGGTATTGAGATCCCACCTACTTTGTTCTTTCTCAGGATTGCTGCAGCTATTCGGGGTCTTTTTTTATTCCAGATGAATTTTTGGAAAGTTCGTTCTAGATCTCTGAAGTATGCCGTTGGTATTTTAATGGGGAGTGCGTTGAATTTATAGATTGATTTGGGTAGTATGGACATTTTAATAATGTTGATTCTACCAATCCATGAACACAGTATGTTCTTCCATCTGTTCATGTCTTCCTCTATCTCTTTTTTCAACGTCCTGTATTTTTCTGAGTAGAGGTCTTTTACCTCTTTAGTTAAGTTTATTTCTAGGTAGCCTAATATTTTTGGTGCGATGGTAAACGGGATTGTTTTTATAATCTCTCTTTCTG
The DNA here is from genome assembly GCF_963259705.1 of Myotis daubentonii. Lineage (NCBI taxonomy): Eukaryota > Metazoa > Chordata > Mammalia > Chiroptera > Vespertilionidae > Myotis > Myotis daubentonii. The sequence continues at coordinate 53,712,992 of NC_081861.1, forward strand.
AAAGTTCACTATTGGTGTATAGAAATGCCTCAGATTTCTTGGGGTTAATTTTGTATCCTGCTACATTGCCAAATTCATGTATTAATTCTAGTAGCTTTTTGATGGAGTCTCTAGGGTTTTGTATGTATAATATCATGTCATCTGCAAATAAGGACAGTTTTACTTCCTCTTTTCCAATTTGGATGCCTTTTATTTCTTCTTCTTGCCTAATTGCGATGGCTAATACTTCCAGTACTATGTTGAACAGGAGTGGTGAGAGTGGGCATCCCTGTCTTGTTCCTGTTCTTAGGGGAAATGGTGTTAATTTTTGTCCATTGAGTATGATGTTGGCTGTGGGCCTGTCACATATGGCTTTTATTATGTTGAGGTATGATCCTTCTACTCCTGCCTTGCTGAGAGTTTTTTTTATCAAAAATGGGTGTTGGATTTTGTCAAATGCTTTTTCTGCATCAATTGATATGACCATGTGGTTTTTTTCTTTCAATTTGTTTATGTGATGTATCACGTTTATTGATTTGTGGATATTGTACCATCCTTGCATCCCTGGGATAAATCCTACTTGGTCATGGTGTATGATCTTTCTGATGTACTGCTGGATCCGATTTGCTAAGATTTTGTTGAGGATTTTGGCATCTATGTTCATGAGGGATATTGGCCTATAATTCTCTTTCATCGTGTTGTCTTTACCTGGTTTTGGTATTAGGGTGATGCTGGCTTCATAGAATGAGCTTGGAAGTGTTCCTTCCTCTTGAATTTTTTGTAGTAGTCTGAGGAGGATAGGTTTTAGTTCTTCCTTGAATGTTTGGTAAAACTCCCCTGTGAAGCCGTCTGGTCCTGGGATTTTGTTTGATGGAAGCTTTTTGATGAGTGCTTCAATTTCTTCCATAGTTATTGGCCTATTGAGATTTTTAGATTCTTCCTGATTGAGTTTTGGAATGTTGTATTTTTCTAGGAATTTGTCCATTTCCTCCAGGTTGTCTAGTTTGTTGGAGTAGAGATGTCCATAGTATTTTTTAACAATCATTTGTATTTCTGTGGGGTCTGTTGTTGTTTCGCCTCTATCGTTTCTGATTTTGTTTATTTGGGTCCTCTCTCTTTGCTTCTTGGTGAGTCTGGCTAGAGGTTTGTCAATCTTGTTTATCCTTTCAAAGAACCAGCTCTTGGTTTGACTGATTTTCTGTAGTTTTTTTTGGCCTCTATGTCATTTATTTCTGCTCTAATCTTTATTATCTCCTTCTTTCTGCTCACTCTGGGGTTTTCTTGTTGCTGTCTTTCTAATTCTTTGAGTTGTAGAGTTAGATGATTTACCACCATTTTTTCTTGTTTTCTGAGATAGGCCTGTAGAGCTATAAACTTCCCTCTCAGGACTGCTTTCCTTGTGTCCCATAGATTTTGGATTGTTGTGTTTTCATTGTCATTAGTTTCCAGGATGTTTTTAATTTCTTCTTTGATCTCATTGTTAAACCAATAAATATTTAATAACATGCTATTCAGCTTCCAAGTGTTTGAGTATTTTGGGTTGTTTTTATTGTAGTTTATTTCTAATATTATGCCATCGTGGTCTGAGAAGATGCTTTTTATGATTTCAATCTTCTTGAATTTGGGGAGATTTTGCTTGTGACCCAATATGTGGTCTATTTTTGAATATGTCCCATGAGCATCAGAGTGGAATGTATATTCCGTGGCTTTGGGGTAAAGTGTTCTGAAGATGTCTATTAAGTCCATCTGATCTAGTGAGTCATTTAGAATTGCTGTTTCTTTGCTGATTGTTTTTCTAGAGGACTTATCCAGTGATGTCAGTGGTGTATTAAAGTCCCCTACTATGATTGCATTGTTGTCGATCTCTCCTTTGATATCTTCCAGGAGTTTTTTTATGAATTTGGGTGCATATATGTTTAGCAGAGTTATATCTTCTTGCTGTATTGATCCCTTTAGTATTATGAAGTAGCCTTCCTTATCTCTTGTTATGGCCTTCACTTTGAGGTCTATTTTGTCCGATATAAGTATTGCTACCCCAGCTTTCTTTTCCTTTCCATTTGCCTGAAAGATATTTTTCCATCCCTTCACTTTCAGTCTGTGTGAGTCCCTTCTAATGAGGTGGGTCTCTTGTAGACAGCAGATGTATGGGTCATGTTTTTTTATCCATTCAGCCACTCGATGTCTTTTGGTTGGAGCATTTAGTCTGTTTACGTTTAAAGTTATTATTGAAAGGTACTTGTTTGTAGCCATTTCTTTTTTTGTGTGGCTTTTTTCTTTCTGAGCTTTTTATATCTTCTTTTTACACCAGTCCCTTTAGTATTTCTTGCATTGCTGGCTTGGTGGTGATAAACTCCCTTAGCCTTTTTTTGTCTGTGAAGCTTCTTATTTCCCCTTCAATTCTGAATGATAGCCTTGCTGGATAGAGTATTCTTGGATTCAGTCCTTTGCTTTGCATCACTTTGTAAATTTCCGTCCATTCTTTTCTGGCCTGATGTGTTTCTGTTGAGAAATCATTTGATAATCTGATGGGGGATCCTTTGTAGGTAACTCTCTGTTTCTCTCTTGCAGCCTTTAAGATTCTGTCTTTGTCTTGTACATTTGCCATCATTATTATGACGTGTCTTGGTGTGGGTCTTTTGGGGTTCATCTTGCCTGGGACTCTCTGTACTTGTGTAACTTTTTTCTTCCCGATATCTGGGAAGTTTTCTGACATTATTTCTTCAAATAGATTTTCTAATCCTTGCTGCTCTTCTTGTCCTTCTTGCAGCCCTATTATGCGTATGTTACTTCGTTTCATGTTGTCCCGAAGCTCCCTTAGGCTCTCCTGCTTTTTAATTTTTTTCTCCAGTTGCTGTTCATATTGAGCTTGTTTCTCTGCCTTATCTTCTAATTCACTAATTCGGTCCTCTGCTTCTTCTAGTCTGCTGTTGAAACTTTCCATGGTGTTTTTGATTGTAGCTATATCACTTTTCATTTCTTCCTGATTCTTGCATAGGTTGTTGATTTTCTCATCCATCCGGTGAATGAATTGTACAACCATTATTCTGAATTCTTTTTCTGTCATGTTGCATGCTTCAACTTCATTAATGTCCTTTCTTGGTGATTCCTCATTGTCTTTCCTCTGGGTGTTGTTTCGTCTCTTCATTCTGATTATCTCCCGATGGTTCAAACGTCGAGTTGTGTGGGCCTGGGCCGTGTACAGTGGGAGCCTCCCACCACCCTAGTGTCACTGAAGAGCTCTGACACTAAGATGTGTGGTTGTTGTGGGTTGGTGGGAACCAGGCTCACTCAGAGTCAGTGTTGTCAGTGCTCAATGTGGCCTCGTGTGCGCCCTTAGAATCAGGCACCCTGCCTGCACCATGCTGAAACAGAGACCCCCCTGAAGTGTGTTGAAAACCAGAGCCCCCTAGCATGCGCCAGGAGTCAGAGTTCCCCCAGAATCCAGTATCAGAGTCTCTGTTGCTTCGCGCAACCTTGCCTTGAGAATCAGGGTCCCTGTGTGCCCTTGCACCAGGAATTGGAGTCACTGGCTCTTAGTATGAATGCACAGGAAATCAGGATCTCAGGCACAGGTGAAAAGAAACACAGTCAAGTCACTGGTGCTTGGTGCTGCCACCTGCCCAGAGAATCGGGGTCCCTGGGCCTGTGATGCGTGGGACCAATTCCAGGTGTTCGCGTGATTGCTCCCAGCCCAGGGCTCAGAAGCGGACAGTGCGCCTAGGCTCAGTTCCTGTGGTTCGCGCGTTTGCTTCCAGCCCAGGGCTCAGAAGCTGGCAGTGCAGGTAGGATCAGTTCCAAGGTGCTCGCGCACTTCCAGGCTAAAGTTCCTGGAGCGCTGAGGCCCCAGCAAGGGGTGGGTCTATCAGTTAGTTATTCTGGTGCTGCCTGCAAGCCTGCAGGAAGGTGGGATGGATTCTGTTACTCACGGATCTGCTGCGGGGATTTCTGAACTTTTGGTGTCCGCAGGTCTGTAGCTGTGGTCACAGGTCTCTGTCCCCAGTGGCTGCAGGGTCCTGGTATGCGTCTGAGATCAGACTGGGTGGTGCTGAGGCCAGGATACTAGTCTCAAGCAGCTCTGTTTCCCAAGATGGCGTGGTCGCTGTGCCTGTGCTGGCTGCCCAGGAGTGTCCGCTCAGGGAGCGGGACTCCGCCGCCTAAGACTGCCCGGTTTAGCAGCCCCTTAGAAGACCTGCAGAATCTAACTGTCCCTAGCTCATACACACACACCACATGCGTCCACACACTCCTCTATCACTTCCTTGCGCTCTCACACTCTCTCCCTCCCTACCTTCCTGCTGGTCGCCATTTTGGAAGTCCCTGTGTGCACAGTCTTGTTGTAGTTGAGCCTTGATTGCTGTTGGTATCACTGGGAGGAATTGACCTCCACGCCAATTGACTGTGAGGACTGGCTGTGTCTACAAGGGAAGAGCTGCTGTGCAGGAGACATCCTTATGGAGCAGGACTTGCTTCAGTGGGGCTTTGGTGCTCACTGAGTCTGCCCCTTGAGTGTGTCACTTATGGATGTGAAGAGTTGTAATCCGGTAATGGCCTCACACTGGCCACTGGGTAACTGGCTCTTGGATCTCCAAAGCGGTGCAAACTCAGCCACTGGCTGGGGCCACCCAGCAGGAGCTACAGAGAGATCAGCAGATTCCTACTCTTTTTATCAGGTTTGGAAGTGCCCAGATGAGGCCCAGCTGTGAAGCAAGGCAGGCTGCTGCTGCCATCTTTGGGCCTTCTTTTAATAGCTTTGGGGCTCCCTGATCTAGCTGCTGCCTGTTTGATAGTTTTTAGGCTGAGAAAGGGCAGGCCATTCATATGCAAAAGCCGCTGTGCACAGCTTGGGTGGGGTTGTAAATTGGGTGGGGTGGGGTCTCAGGGAATCACCAGAGCAGAGCAAACAGCAATGGCTGCCAGTCAGCCTTGCACCAGAGGGGTCTAAGCCCAGGACCAATGACCACTGCGAGCACCTCCATCTGAAAGAAAGCCGTCATCGCATTCCTGTCCCAATGCCAGACAGTCCAGTTTCTCCCCGTACATGTTTGGGTCCCCCAGAGTCTTACCCAGAACTGGAGTTTAGAGCAAGCAGGAGCTTGTATCTCCCTCCTGATTAAAGCAGTGCACCCAGGTGCCATCCTGTTCTGCGCCTCCGCACCTCCTACCAGTCTCAATGCGCTTTATTCTTTACCTCTTTAGTTGTAGAACTTCCACTCAGTCAGCTTTCATGTGGTTCTGGATGATAGTTGTTCTGTCTTTTAGTTGTAATTTGATGTGGTTGTGTGAGGCAGCAAGTACAAGTGTTTACCTATGCTGCCATCTTGGTTCTCTCCCCTCTCATGTTTTGAATGCACTCAGTACTTGTCTGAGACAACTTTATTCCAGAATTTAGTTAGAAACATTGACATTAATGCTCCCTGGTCTCACATTAATATCATCCTTTGTTATGGCCCTAAAGGGAAGCTAATTTGGTTAATATTCACTCCTGTGCTCCTCTCTCCATATTGCTGCTTATTACTTTCTTCTTCCACTGATCCCTTCACAAAAGTTTCCACTGTCTTTTAGCTCTCTGGTTACATGACACAACGCTTAACTGGTAAAATTCTCTCATCTTCAATGAGGGTTATACAATCCTAAGGCTTATGATATTTCTTTACCATTCCTGATCCATCTTACCCATAAGGACACCACTTATCCCTCAGTTATTTTCAATAGAGGCAGTTCATCCTTGTATTCACCATGTATTTTAGGTTTATAAGGGGTCTCCTCCCACATGATTGTTTCCAAACCACCTTTCCATCACCCTCATGCAAAAACAATCCTTGCTTCTTGGAGACTCATGGCAGTCAAGAGACTCATGGCATTTGGTTTTAGCACCTGCTATTTCTTTTCTCCTTGTTTGGTCATGCACAACCTTCTAGTTACTCCTCCACATACATGAAGAGTTTGTCATTTGGATCACAGTCATCCTCTTCACCTTAAGTTTTTTAAGGATCTAACACTCTGGCCTCAACTTCAGGGATCTTTGCCTCCACTCCTCTTTAGGAACCCCACTGCCATGGCTATACTCTGGACATTATTATCATTCTGATCTGCCCAGCTTCTGAAATCTTAGCAGAAATACTCCACTTTCTGATTGCCTACCTTGTAACTCTCCAAATGCTAATCTTTGATTTCTCTGCTATCATCTTCTAAAACTATAACATCCATGTTGATGACCCTTCCAACACCCTGGAATTTCTTAATTTCTTCAGATCCAGCAACCTTTACATTTCCACGATAGTGCTTTTCACATTCTGTCTTCTACTAGTTGGATAGATATTGGTTTTCCCTACTACACTTTCCTCCTTGAGGACCTTTATCATTTTTTAACCATTTTTGGACAGTACCTTGTATAGTATATGCTCACTAGAGAGGTGGTATCATGTGTTGATTAAGAGCATAAACTAAGTCAGGATATTAGGGTTTAAATTCTAGCTTTGCAGCCTACTAGCTATATATCCATGTGGAACTTAGTCAACCTCTCTATGCCTCAGTTCTCTTATATATAAACTAGAGGCCCAATGCATGGATTCGTGCAAGAATGGGCCTTCCTTCCCCTGGCTGCTGGCACCACCTTTGCTCAAATCAGAGCCGCCTTTTCACCTTCATTCCAGCCCAGAGCCGCCTTTCCGCCTTCCCACATTGCCCAGAGGCCCGGAGCGGCTGAGTCGGTGCGGAACGCCTGCATTGTCACCATGGTGACAATGCAAGCATCCATCCCTGCTCTGCCCCTGGCTGCTCGACACCTGCATATGCAAATTAACCCACCATCTTTGTTGGGTTAATTTGCATACTCACTCCTGATTGGCAGGTGGGCATCACAAAGGTATGGTCAGTTTGCATCTTTTTTATTAGTGTTGATGTGGGTACTAACACTACGTATCTTAGAAGATACATTTAAACTGTGATTTGAATGACCTGTTATGTGTGATAGTGATGGTGGTGATAGGGAGAAAAGCAAGCAAAAAGAGTCACAGAGAAAAAGCTTTGGGTGTTGGAGAAAATATCTGAAGTTCAGAGCATTATGAGGGAGAGGGAGAGTGGCACTGTTGGGTTAAAATGGTCAGCAGGGCCTGAAGAGCTTTGCTCAGTGACTTATGAACTGGGAGGTCATGGTTCTATTCCCGGTTGGGTCACATGCCTGGTTTGTGGGCTCGATCCCCAGTGTGGGGCATGCAGGATGGAGCTGATCTATGATTCTTTCTCATCACTGATGTCTCTATCTCTCTCCCCCTCTCCCTTCTTCTCTGAAATCAATAAAAATATAGTAAAATAAAAATAAAATGGTCAGCAGGGGCCAGATTATGCAAATCTCCTTTAGGCAGATAAAGTTTCGATTTCATTAGAATAATGGAAAGTCGCTGGGGGCTTTGAATAGAGGAATGATGCGATTTAACCTATATTTCTAGAACATCACTCTTAATGCCAAGTAGAGAAAATATGAACCTCAGAAAGAGTGTAAGCAAGAGGTCAGGATGGAGGCCATTTGCAGTAGAGATTGTGAGAGATGATAGTACCCTGCAATAGATTGTTCATAGTGCACATGGTTATATTTTTGGAGGAAACATTATGTAAAAATATGAAGGAGAAATGAATGACTTAGGTAGAGAGAACAGCACATGTAAAAGTTTGCTCATATTTCTCTATTGGTTTAAAAACAGAAGACTAGGGTGTCTGAATCATTGTAATGTAGGGGAGAGGGTCATGGAGTAAGGTCCTTGTAAGACATGGCATGAAGCTTGGATTTTATTCTAATGGGGACTGAATTACATTTTTCACAGGATCACTTTGGTTGCTATATGAAAGACTAGACTCTGTCAGTAGAGGGGCAAGAGTAGCAGGGAGATCTGTTGGGAGGCTATTGAAGTAATGCAGGTGGGAGATGATATTGGCTTAGGCTTGGGTGCAAGCAAGAACAAGAGGAAGGTATCAAGTACTTTCAGACTCAAGGGCAGGAAGAGTTTAGAAGAATTTAGGGACTCAAATGAACCCAGTGTTGCTAGTGTAATAAATGTGTGGGGAGGTGTGAAGAGCTGAGGTCAGAGTGGTAGGCAGAAGCTAGGTGATTCATGGATGGGTAAGGACATGGAAAGGAGTTTTCATTTGCTCTAAGTGCTATGAGGAGCCACTGACATTTTAAAGAGTATGATTTAGTATTTCTAAACAGCCACTTGGTTTCAGTGTGGAGTGGGCTTGGAAGGGGATGAGAGAAACAGGGAGATCAATTAGGAAGTTACTGCAGAGCTCTCAGGATGAAGTCTTGGAGATGGATACATCTAGACAGATTTGAGGTCATTTGAAGTAGAACTGATTGATTTCTTTGAATTAAGCTCTTCTTTATATGTATAGCTGAGCCTAAGCCTTGTTGAAGTTTTTATCTTTTCACTTCATTTATATACTATTTTTTAAATTTCCCCTCTCATTTCTAGAAAAATTTCCCCCCAAAACATGTGAGTTTGCTTCTCTGATTAAACTCTTCCTTTCCATGTACTTAATTACTCTGGAATGGTGAGTTTTGGGGATTCTGAAATGCTGCAAATCTCACTTCATTGGACACAGTCAAAATAATAAAAATGTAAGAACCATTTTCTTTCTCTCAAATTACTGATTTTGCTGAAGTAAACTACATTCAAATTTAAGCATTTCTTAAAGCAATTTACCTATTTAACTGCATATTTAATTTACAAAATCTGTTTGCTCAGCAAGCGCTGAACTTGCTCCAAATTTTCTGCTTTCATAACTGAGCAGTCCTGACTTTTCTTGCATAACTGGGACAGAATTGGATGAATGTTTCTGAAGCATTTGAAAAGGATTGTTAAGTTATATGGCTACTTAAGGATACCATAAGCATATCCTTATATATCCAAACCCATAAAAATGCTAAGTCACAACACACAGCAAATTTGTAAACTTTGATTTAAAGGTTTACCTCCAAGTACCAGGCTATAGACTATTCCTTCTCAGTGGGAGCTCTTCTCAGATTGAACTTCCCCTCTTCAGAAAGAGAATCCTCCTAATATGGAAATTGTAAATATACTGGGTGGAGGAGTAAGGACATTGTGTCTCCTCAACATGAAACTATGAGAAACAAAGGGTGCAGAAGCATTGCTTAGACTTGCTCGGGTCCTTGAAGGCAGCATACAGGGGATAGGGATGCACAGAAATATAAAGTAGGGGGAGAGAATATATTTGTACAACAGTAAGGGCATGAGAATAATGCACTGTCAGTGAGAAAGAGACATGCAGCCTCTGACATCTGGGACCTGGCCTGGCACTATCTATCTGGCCTTGGTATTTTCTTGTTGAGCATAAACAATTTCACAGAACATCAACATGAGAAAAGGTCATTCTGTGACCGTGATAGATCAAGGCAAAAACAAAACCACTACATTATCATGTCTGAATACAGTCAAAATATGAAGTGTCCAAACCACAAAAATGACCAAACATCTGCCATCCTGGCTAACATGAGTGACTACTGCTTCTTTATTAATTATAGCTTTAGTTTAGGGTTAGTCTTCCACACTTACAAATAAGATTTATTTAGAAATCCAATCACTGAATTATCCTCACTTCCTATCAGCATCCAAGTCTAGAACAAAGCCAGCTAGACTGACCAACTCAGCCTGGTTTTCCCAAGGATTTCCTGGTTTTAGCACTTAAAATATTCAGTCTTGAGCAAAATAGGATGGCTGTTCAAATGCCTGATTCCTTAAACTTTCCCCCAAATCATGTAAAGCAAGATCAAATCCTGTAAGTCCTTTCTATCACCCTTTTATTGAGACACTTCATAGTTTCCCTTCTTATGCATTCACCCTTTGCTGCAATAAGTAATAAACTCACCATTTTCAAGTACAGGTCTTTTCCTAGTGGTCTCTCATTGAAGGGCATTGCCATGAGTAAGAAGCAAAAAGGAACATTCTGGAAAAGCTAATAAGGCCTACCTAGCATAGAAAAATGGGACTGAAGGAATGAAGAGGTGGGGGAACCAAAGAAATATGAAAAGGTAGCATAACTCTCAGGGGCTAGCGCTAGAGTATGGTTTTCTTTTTTTTTTAATATATTTTATTGATTTTTTACAGAGAGGAAGGGAGAGAGATAGAAACATCGATGAGAGAGAAATATCAATCAGCTGCCTCCTGCACACCCCCTACTGGGAATGTGCCCACAACCAAGGTACATGCCCTTGACCGGAATCGAACCTGGGACCCTTCAGTCCGCAGGCTGATGCTCTATCCTATCCACTGAGCCAAACCGGCTAGGGCAAGTGTGGTTTTCTTAAAAGGTGGTTTTTAGTAGTGATAAAAGATAAGGTGAAGGAAGGTGAAGGCATGAGCTTTTGTAGGAGGAGGAGTTGTTGCTCCACCCTCTGTGCCTGAACCAAAAGAAACATTAATGAAAAGACAGCAAAAACAAACAAAAATTTGGTTTATGATATAAAATGACTCAATCTTTAATGCCTAGAGCAGTGATTTTTCAAGCTTTTTCATCTCATGACACACAAACTAATTACTAAAGTTTTGTTGCATACCACAAAATAGCTATAATTTTTAAAATCTTTATTATTGAAAGTATTACAGATGCCCCTTTTCCCCCATTGACCCTTTCTAGGCCCCCCACCCCCACCCTAGGCCTTCATCACACTAAAATAGGTATAATTTTGATTCATTCATAGCTATTGTTGTGTTGGTTGTTGTAATTTTTTTATTTGACAGTCTAAGGGAAAAGAGGTCAGTGCCCCTGACTAAATACACAGGTATTGCATGTTTTAAAACTTCTTGCAGCTCACTGGTTGAAAAATCGCTGTCCTAGAGGCTCATCATAGTTTTCCACACTTGTTTGCCTATGTTTGTCAACTGCATCATATAATAGTTTCTACATAAGGGAAGTTTCTGAGAAGAAAGAACTGCAATGACACACTAGTGAACAGGTGTTATTAATGCAAAACACTAAGCTTACAATTTTAATTCTTTGGGGTTGAGATCATCCAATGTTAAATATCAATATTCATTAAATAAAATAAAGGCCCCAGAACAGTGCCTGGCATATAGTAAATGGTAATACATATTAACTATTGTAATTACTATGATGATACTATTTTTTCAATATGTTTATTTTAAAACGGGCAATTCAATAGTTTTTTTTTTAAAAAGGTTTTGATCACATATCTTTGATTATGTAGGAGGTATATATTGAATGATAAATGTAACTTCCTTGTTTTTTTAAGCTTGGCTCAGAGCCATATATTCAAATGACTGTTTACATGCCTTTTGGCAAAATTTGCTGTAAGTGACCTTTGGTAAAATCTTTTTTTTTTTAATATATTTTTTATTGATTTTTTACAGAGAGGAAGGGAGAGAGATAGAGAGCCAGAAACATCGATCAGCTGCCTCCTGCACATCTCCTACTGGGGATGTGCCTGCAACCCAGGTACATGCCCTTGACCGGAATCGAAACCTGGGACCCCCCAGTCCGCAAGCCAACGCTCTATCCACTGAGCCAAACCGGTTTCGGCTGGTAAAATCTTTTAAATTCAGTTGCTGAGTACCTACATTCCACTAGATGTTGGCCCATACTGCATGTTGCAAAGCAAGTTTTGAAAACAGGACTACCATTTAGTTTCATACTTTTTATACTTTAAAAATGTCCAGGGAGTGAACAAGCAGAATGTGATTGTCCATGGAAAAGGAAACCTAGAGTACTCAGAATCTAGAAGTTTAAACATAAAGGAAGTAGGTTCCTTAGAACAGGTTTAATTTATAATTTTCATCAGAAAGCTGCCTCATTTATTTCTACAAAATAAAAGTCACATAAAAATATAAGAACACACAGGAAATATTTGTGAAGTGCTCTTAAAAATAAAGTGAATGTCTGACTTTTGGCAATGTCTAGGATATATTACAAAAGATATCAAGTAGAGTTTTGTACATCTATACTAATAAGAGGTTAATATGCTAATTCGACCGATAGACCAGACGTCTTCCAGAAGTCCTTCCAATGTCCTTCCGGACAAAGCCATGGTGGCAGGGGCCAAGGCAGAGGTGGTTAGGGGTGATCAGGCCGGCAGGGGAGAGTGGTTAGGGGTGATCAGGCAGGCAGGCAGAGGTGGTTAGGGGCTATCAAGCAGGCAGGCAGGTGAGCGGTTAGGAGCCAGTGGTCCCGGATTGTGAGAGGGATGTCCAACTGCCAGGTTAGGCCTGATCCCACAGGGATCCCCTGAGGGGTCATGGATTGGAGAGGGTGTAGGCTGGGCTGAGGGGACCCCCCCCCCGCCACCGTGCATGAATTTTGTGCACTGGGCCTCTAGTTTACAATAATTTTGTACCATTGAAAGACCACTTCACTTGGTTTTTCAATGCCCAAGAAAATAATCAGCTTGTTTTTCCAACATTAGTTCTTAATTATATTATATATGTACAACCTGGAATGGTCCAAATTTTATTTTCTTTTTTATAATTCTGACATCTTTTTAATTTACATTACTTTTTTCAGAGGCCAAATTGGGCAGGGAGAACACCAATTATCCTGATGTTATATTTTGTCAACTCTTATCTTGTTTGATATTATTACAAGTCTGGGTCAAAAATATCCATACCCATCCACAGTTTTAAAAACTTGGGTCAGAAGTCTACTTCTTCTGTGGTTTAAAAATCATTTATTTGGAATGTGGCATTATTTTTACAAAATAAAATAAAAATAGTCATTCTCAGAAGCAAATCCCTTTATAAAGTTAATAAATTGGTGATTATATATACTTAAAAAGTTGTAAGTAATCATTTATAAGGAAAATATTTTAGATGTGAATTATACAGTTATCCTATTTCTGCCATACCCTTTTCAATGTATAATGTTTCTTATAGAGTAGTTTTATACGTATTATTCCCACAAACAGATTCAAGTCTCACTTGTATTCAGCAGACAATCAAATTCGCATTTATGTAAACATTTTTCACACTTACAATAAGCTATTGTTTAATCATAATAACGAGTCCATTTTGCAGCTATAGCATACTTGAATACATACAGCTCTTTTTGCATGAGAAACTGAATCAAACTGAAAAGTACAAATTAACAAAGATATAAACATATTTGCTTTCTTTAAGCTATAGAGGTAAATGCACATATTATTAAAACACAATTATATAATACACACTGAGAAAACTAATACAGCTTAAAAAACTGTGAAATAAAATAGGATACATTTCATGAATTATTTTTGTCCTTGGACCAAATTAATTAGAAATATCGAGTAATAGTCAGTTAATTCCAAGTAGTGCCAGGCAAGAAAATTTAAAGTAAAACTGTGTTTTATACCTCATTGCCAGATCAAGAGTAATTCTAGGCGGAAATACCATTTTAAGATAAACAAAGACATTATCCCTTTTGAGGAACCTATGTATTATTACTTACCGAAATTTGCCATCTGTATCGTCTGGTTCCCAGTCTCTGGAACGTTGTAAATCACAACAGCATCAGCATTTCTTCTGCTTGCTGTTTGAATTTTTTCTGAAAATGTACAATTACCTCTTTCTATCAGTGCAATCCAAGGCTTCTCGGTATTAGTAAACTCAGTGTTGTAGTCACAGGCTTGGTAGTTACTGTTCTTAGGGATGCCCACCACCCCCATAGCATTAGCTACTGGTGAAGCTAATCCATAAACACCACATTCACACGTCTCTGTTGTAGTATAGTTGCTGGTTTCATTGTAATAATGCACAGTCACATAGGCGTTCACTGGAAAGGATGCTGTGATTTTAAATAAAAAGGTAAAAATTACAAGCAGCCGAAACCAACTGGACTTATTCTCCTGGTTCATTGCTTGTTCATTTGAGCATAAAATTTAAGATGTCTGCTGATATTTCCAACTATCAGTAACCATTCGTCCACGCAGTTCCCCGCTAAGCAGAAGTTTGAAATTTCAGTTGCAAGCAGGTAACTGATCTCACCTCAAGCAACATAAGCTCTGAATACATCAGCTCTATTTCACTTCACTTATCTACATTCCCTTTTGCCTGCCCCTCCTCCAACTGTACACACACATAACCCTTCACCAAGACTACCTTAGTAATAAATAACACCATCAACTTTATTCTACATGTCAACTTATCAGGGTTGGATGACTTCCTGCACTGACATTTTTTCCCCCTACTGTTCCAGCTAACACACTTTCATAAACATGGAGTGATTGGAACGAGGAACTGGACTCTTGGGAATCCCACGTGACAAGTTTGAAAGTCACCTCTCTCAGAATATCTAAAACACCAAACTGGTTTTCCAAGCCCTGCTGAAATATGCTATCAACCAGTTTAGCCAAGAGTAAGTTAAAATACACAATTTTAATTGCTAAGGCATTAGTGGAATTGATTTTACAACCTTTCCCCCTCTTATTTCTTTTTGGAGTATTTTTTAATAGGCTCCCCAAGGTATATCTTCTGCCACATTGTTCATTCATTGAAAAGTGAACATATTTCAGTAACAAAGATCCTTTCCTTTCAAGTAAAGTGCCTTATCCATGGTAGGCACTCAAATATTTGTTGACTGACAGATACTTATGAGTTGCAGCATTCCATTAATTTTTATGTTCCATGTGTTATACTCTAACAAGGTCATTCAATATTTAATTTTTAACATTTAGAATTTTAAATTCTATTTTTTTAAACCAGTAGTACATTGGACACTCACAGCACTCGGACATTGCTATGGGGTCAACTGCTCTTGGCAATTTGCTGGGATAGGGAGATTTCAATGTGTGCCAAGGGCTGGTGAAGGAGTAGATAAATTAACAAGAAAACAAACAGAGATATCAGAAGTCTGATTGGGTCAAAGAGTTAGCAAACTAGACAAGCAGGCATTAGGCCGTCACAGAAGCAGAAAGACACCAGGTCAAAAGGAGGGCAGGCACAATGGTAGTCTGAAGTCCAAGGAAAGTAATCTGGAATCAGGAAGAATACTGGAGTCAAGGGGACAGGACAAAAAAATAGGAAAATAGGAAACATTGTTGAAGGAGATGATCGGTGGCAAGATTCTTCCTCTTGCTTCCTGTCTGTTCTTAGGCATCTGAGAGTGGATCCTGCAGTTGGAAACAAAAAGTTAGCATTACTCAGCAGAGGTGAGGAGTTCAAGGAAGCTACATTTGAACCTAATGAATAAACCCCAACAGAAGCACAATACAAATATAAACCTATTATATTATAGCTGCCAATATGTATCTGTGTATCTATTCCCCTATGGTACTTGGTATTAGTGGCACTTTTAAAATTATATTTTTAATTTTAATTTTACTCTTTTTAAAAAAAATGTATTTTATTGATTTTACAGAGAGGAAGGGAGAGGGATAGAGAGTTAGAAACATCAAAGAAAGAGAAACACAGATCAGCTGCCTCCTGCACACCTCCTACTGGGGATGTGTCTGCAACCAAGGTACATGCCCTTGACCAGAATCGAACCTGGGACCTTTCAGTCAGCAGGCTGATGCTCTATCGACTGAGCCAAACCAGTTAGGGCTAATTTTACTCTTTTTGAAATTGATTTTAGAGAGAGAGGAAGGGAGAAGGAGAGAGATAGAAACATCGATGAGAAACATGGATCAGCTGCTTCCTGCATGTCCCTACTGGGCATTGAGTCCCCAACCTGGGCATGTGCCCTTACTGGGAATCAAACTGGCGACCTCTTGGTCCATGGGTCAATGCTCAATCACTGAGCCACATGGCCAGGCATAGTGGCACTTTGCACATAGTAATCACTCAATAATTATTCATGAACTTGAACTGTAAAGTTTAAAGATCTTGTATATTAGCTTATGGTCTATTTCAGAACAAAGGTAGTTTATTATTTTGCTATTAGCATTACCATTTTGATGTTAAAACTCATAATATAGCCTGTATTCACTAGACCAAAACAAAACAAAACAAACTATAAAATGGAAAACAGAAGTTTTATTATTGTCAAAACCATTAATTCGCTGATTGCTAATAGACATCTGTGATAAATTCAACATCAGCATTCAAAATGCAAATAATTAGCAAAGTCCTAGAAATTTGATTTAACTTTTTTCTATGTTATTAAATTGTTTCTAAAGGAGACTTTTTTCCTGAAATAATTTAAAAACAGTTTAGTGAGGAGTTAGTTAAATCCATTAGAAGTCATATTTGGTTAAATAATATTAACACACTAGTTTCAAATCTTCATATTAATGGAAACTAAGGAGAAAATAAACAAGTGAAACTACATCAAAAGAAAAAGCTTCTGCACAGCAAAAGAAACCATCAACAAAACAAGAAGAAAGTCCACTTCATGGGAGAATATATTTGCCAATGTTATATCTGATAAGGATTTAATCTCCAGCATTTACAGGGAACTGATACAACTTAACAAAAGGGAGACAAACAATCCAATCAAAAAATGGGCAAAGGACCTAAATAGACACTTTTCAAAAGAGGACATACAGAAGGCCAAGAGACATATGAAAACATGCTCAAAGTCACTAATCATCTGAGAGATGCAAATCAAAATGACAATGAGGTACCATTTCACACCTGTCAGAATGGCTATCATCAACAAAACAACAAATGACAAATGCTGGTGAGGATGCAGAGAAAAAGGAGCCCTCGTTCACTGCTGGTGGGAATGCAGACTGGTGCAGCCACTGTGGAGAACAGTATGGAGTTTCCTAAAAAAAAAAAAAAAAAAAAAAAATGAAACTCCCATTTGACCCAGTAATCCCACTTCTAGGAATATATCCCAAGAAACCAGAAATACCAATCAGAAAGGATATATGCACCCCTATGTTCATAGCAGCACAATTTACCATAGCTAAGATTTGGAAACAGCCTAAGTGCCCATCAGCAGATTAGTGGATTAGAAAACTGTGGTACATCCTCACAATGGAATAGCACCTATAGCACCTATACTACGCTGCTATAAAAAAGAAGGAACTCTTACCATTTGCAACAGCATGGATGGAACTGGAGAGCATTATGCTAAGCGAAATAAGCCAGTCTGAGAAAAGATAAATATCACATGATCTCACTCATTTGTGGAATATAATGAACAACATAAACTGGTGAACAAAAATAGAACCAGCGACATAGAAGCATTGAACAGACTGTCCAACCTAAGAGGGAAGGCAGGGGAAGAGGAGGGGGTAAGAGATCAACCAAAGGACTTGTATGCATGCATATGAGCATAACCAATGGACACAGACAGTAGGGGATGAGGGCATGTGCTGGGTGGTGGGAGCGGTCAGGGAAAAGTCAATGGGAGAAAAAGGAGACTCATGTTATATATTAAACAATAAAAAATTTAAATTAAAAAAATCTTCACACTGTAATTTTTACACAAGTTATGTGCCTTATAAATGATGACGTTCCATAACACTTTGTGGCAATGCTTGTGTATTAAAGAGAACTTTATTGAACTATTTTTAATTTCTCTGGTGGTGGAAGTTCATGATTTTATATGATAACCAGCACTATATACCTTCTATATATGTGCTTTTAAGTTTCCTTCAGTGACTTTCAGAAAGAGAGCAATAACTTTGTTAATTTTATATTTTTAAAAATTTACAGTTAAGTAAAATTTGTTTTGGAACAATAAATACCCATCAATGTAATTTTTCTCTTAACTTTTAAGGGAAGTTGGAGGATGAGTGGTCTAGTGCTTGGAAATTTTTGTCTTTGAAACACCTATATTAGACTCACTTGGAAGTGTATTGAACATGAAAATTCCTGGATCCCACCCCCAGTCATCCTGAATCAGAATCAGAGGAAAATATCTAGAAATTCACATTTTAAATAAGTTCTCCAGGTAATTCTTATGTATTTTACAATTTAAAAACTTTAAATCAGACAAATTGTATATGATGACTAGTATAAGATCTAGTTTTAATTTTGACGGATTAGCTGCTGTCATTTTATTCAACCTCTTTGTTCAACTTCCAAGCTATAAAAGTTTGATTTTAATTTGTAATTTAGGTGGTACTCTGAACACTTTTTAAATATCTTAAAAACAAAAAGTTTTCACAGGTGCTGATTTTACAACAGCTAATAAATATATATCCCTAGGAAATAAAAAATAAAAATAAAAACCTCTCTGGGACTATTTCTTCATTTACACAATAAAAGAGGTTGGATTAGAATGTATCTATCAAGTCTCTTCTAGATCTGACATGTTAGAACTCTATGAAAATAAAATTTGTTTACAAAACATCAATTTTTAATTTCTCCTTCCTATCAGCACAGTTCATGATGACACTGCACCTTGAGTAGATTAAACTGTATAGGAGGTAAGTTCAAAGTATTGGGTAAAGCTTAAGCTTTAATAAAACTAATAAGTGCTTGAAATAGTACTATATACCATTGATTTTCAAACTTGTCTGCACATTAGAATCACCTGGGGAGCTGTTAACAGTCTCGACGCCCAGGCTACACCCCAAACAGAAACTTGGTGGTGACATCTAGGCATAGTAATTTTTAAACACTAAATTTATTGGAGTGACATTGGTTAATAAGATTATATAGGTTTCAAATGTAGAATTCTATAATACATCATCTGTATATTGCATTGTGTGTTCACCACTCCAAGTCAAATTTTCTTCCATCACTATATATTTCATCCCCTTTACCCTTTATTATCACTCCACCTCCCTTCCCTCTGGCAACTACCATAATGTTGTCTATGTCTATGGGTTTTTGTTTATTCACTTGTTGCTTTCAGTTTTACATGTCACATGTAAAACTGAAATAATATAGTTCTTGACTTTTCCCTTCTGATTGATTTTGGTTAGCATGTTATTCTCAAGATTCATCCATGTTTTTGCAAGTAACAGTATTTCATCTTTACTTATGGGCTGAGTACTATTCCATTGTGTATATGTACATTGTGTATATATATCTTCTTGAGCCAATCACCTATAAAGAGACACTTTGGATGTTTCCATGTCTTGGCCACTGTGAATAATGCTAATCTCAGTAATTTAAAAAATTCTCCAGGTAATACCTATATAAAGCCAAGTATGAGAACCACTGCTATATAGAAACTGGATGGGACTGTTATTTTGCAAATTTTACAAATAAGTAAGTTAAGGCCCAGCAATTCAAGTCGCTTTTCTTAAAGTTCCACAGGGATTTAGGGATAGATCTGTGACTAGCTTTAAAATCCCCACAATCTAACTTTTTATTTCTTAAATATAAAAGAAAGCAAAAACATAGGGCTAGAAATGGTATCAACATAACAATGTAAAAATTAGGAATAATATAGTGAGTGGTATGACCTGGACCAAGAAAGATGTTTATATTTAATGTTCCTATTTTGGAGACTTAGCACAAATATAATACAACTAAAGGCCTGGTGCACAGAATCCGTGCACTGGAGCAGGGGTCCCTCAGCCAGCCTGTGCCCTCTCACAGTCTGGGACCCCTCGGGGGATGTCTGCCTGAGGGGAGTGGGCCTAAACTGGCAGGGAGACATCCCTCTCACAGTCCAGGAGCCCTCACTCCTTACTGCCCGCCTGCTTGCTGCTCCTTACTGCTTGGCTCACTACTCCTTAGCGCTGCCACGGAGGTTAGAAAGGCTCCTGCCCCTGGCACTGTACTCACTAGACGTGAGCCCGGCTTCTGGCTGAGCAGCGCTCCCCCTGTGGGAGCACACTGACCACCAGGGGGCAGCTCCTGTGTTAAGCATCTACCCCCTGGTGGTCAGTGTGCATCATAGCGACTGGTTATTCTGGTTGTTGCGCCTTAATGGTTGCTTAGGCTTTTACTATATAGACTAGGGGCCTGGTGCACGAAATTCGTGCACTGGGGGGTGTCCCTCAGTCCAGCCTGCCCCCTCTCACATACTGGGAGCCCTCAGGGGATGGCCTAGTGATGGCTTAGTGATGGCTTAGGCCCACTCCCTGCTCCCCTTGGGGATAGGGCCTAAGCCGCAGTCTGGCCTCCCTTTGTGGGAGGTGACCAGGCTGATCAGGGGAAGGCACCAGCCCCATCACCCTGCTGCTGCAGCCACTTCCAGTCACCGCAGTCAGCAAGGTTTTTCATCAACATGGACTCCAGTCCCTTCACCATGAAAAAATGACAACTTTCTTTAGGCATTTTCAAGATGTGTCTTTCATATAATAATAATTCCTTTATTTTTTTTATCCTCACCTGAGGATATGTTTCCATTGATTTTTAAAGAATGTGGAAGAGAACAGGAAAGACAGAGAGAAACATCAAAGTGAGAGGAACACTTTGATTGGTTGCCTCCTGCATGAGCCCTGACCTGGGCCCTGGCCAGGGAGGAGCCTGCAACCTAGGTACATGCCCTTGGTCAGAATTAAACTCAGACCCTGCCATCAGCAGGCCAAGGCATTATCCACTGAGCCAAACCAGCTAGGGCAGGATATGACATTTCTTAGCCCTCCAGCAGCAGACCTTCGTTTTTTTTCGCCAGGAGTGTGGTGAAAAACCCTAGATCACCTATTTGGATTCTTATTACCCAAGTTACTAAGAATATTACCAGTGGCATACAGGGAGCTTAACCAATGAGCGGTCAGAAAAGGTGTTTCCTCTGTAGTTCACACCAATCGCTGGCTTGCGCGCCCCTCCCACCCCCCGTGCCCTAGGCCTGACGCCTCTGGCCCAGGTGTCAGGCCTGGGCAGAGGACCCCCATCTCCCCCCGATCACCGGCTCTTCCCTGGCCCAGGTCTGATGCCTCGGCCAGAGGTGTCGACCCCCATCACCCTCCAATCGCCAGACTGGCTCCTTGCTCAGGCCTGACGCCTTGGCCAGAGGCATCAGGCCTGGGAAGGGGACCCCCAGACCCCTCTGATTGCTGGCTCTGCCCCCTGCCCAGGCTTGATGCCTCTGGTCCAGGCTTCAGGACTGGGCAGGGGACCCCCACCTCCCCCCGATCACCGGCTCTGCCCTTGCCCAGGCCTGACGCCTCGGCCAGAGGCATCGACCCCCATCACCCTCCAATTGCTGGATTGGCCCCTTGCCCAGGCCTGACGCCTCCACCAGAGGTTTCAGGCCTGGGCAGGGGACACCCATCTCCCCCCAATCACCGGCTTCTGGGTGGCTTCTGGGGACAGCCTGCAGCCCGGGATGGCAGCTCACACTTGCGGCTGCGCTGTCCCACCCTACCTGCAGTATGCAAATTAGCCACCGTCTTTGTTGGCGGTTAATTTGCATATCATGCTGATTAGCCAATGGGAGGTGTAGTGAAGGTACAGTCAATTACCATGTTTGTCTATTATTAGATAGGATACTAGAGGCCTGGTGCATTAAATTCATGCACGGGTAGGGTCCCTAGGCCTGGCCAGCGATCAGAGCTGATTGGGGCCTTCTGGCTGCCGGCTGGGCCTCCCTTCCTCGGCTGCCGGCCACCAGCCAGTGCCTTCCTTCATTCCATGCCGCCCCCTTGGTGGTCAGCGCATGTCATAGCAAGTGATAGAACTCCTGGTCTCCCAGTCTAACTCCCAAGGGGACACTTTGCATATTATCCTTTTATATATAGAGATGACTTTACTCAAATGTAATCTCAAATAAGTGGAATCATAATATAGTCCCCAAATCTTCTTTTATTTATTAATTTTAAATCTTTTTCCTACAATTACTTTACTGAAAACAGTTTCATACTGAAATAAGCAGGACTAATACATATTTTACCTCCCATTAATTTACCTGCAAATTCTTGGGTAGCAATGCTTAAAAGAGAAATAAGTAAAGAAAATGTAACTGAAAAGGTAACTAGTGAAATAGCAACCAGCTCAATTATAAACCATGTAAATAACTTAATAATAATATAATTGGTTATAATCTATAGTCCATATTACCACATGGTTTCTAGCTAAAAACATCAAATGTTATTAGTATCACCAAATAAGGGTTTCAAATTTCTTAAAATCTCTTTTTTTTTAAATGAATGCAATATATTTCCAACAAAGACATAAGAATGGCAGAGAGAACATGTGCTAATGTTCTTCTTTCAATAGCTTACCAAAGGATTGCAATGTGTATATCTCATGTGCCATATAAAATTAGAAACTTCAGTAAGAGACTGTGGTCCCTGGTAGACTATGAAATATTTCATAATTTACTCATTGCATTGTTAATATGAATGTGATGTCGCAGTAGTATATTTGTGTTGACTTTGGAATTAATGAACACATTGACAATTGAAGACAAGTTCTTCTGTGGTTAGTTTGCTATTCTTCTTAGGAAACTGCCACAGTAGTGTTCTAATTTTGCAACATCCAGAAATAATTACACATACGTTTAACTCCAAATTTGGATAGAAATATCACTAGAATATAAAATAAACTGCCAGGGAATTTGCCTTTAAAAATTCTAAATTTAAAAAAGTTCATATATCTCATTCAATATGACAACAGAAATTATACCTGTTAAAATGTGTGGTTTTGAAATCTTAGCCTGAGGTTTTAGTCAATAACTTCTGAAGTATTATTTTCCCCTTCCTCAACATTTATGTGGCACTAAAATTGATTTGCCTTATAAAGTTTATTATAACTAAAAACAAAAACCCAGCTTTTGTTTGATAAAATAACAATCTTCAACCCATATGTAAGAATCATTTTGGCTTATTCAGTAAGTACATATAAGTCTCTCATGGCCAAAAATATATATGAAAGAAAGAAATTAAATCCATTCAAAATAAGACAGGTGACCAAAAAAGTTATTGCTTTTTAAATTCTTTAATAACACACTCAGAATTTTACCATGAGGAGGATTCACAATTCTAATTAACATTTAAACACAATTATAAAAACAAAAGACCGAACACATTTATGGACAAACTGCAGCATCTGTCTTTAGGTTCATAAGCTGCCAAATACATTTTAAATGTATAGCATATGAAGTCACAGACCAATAAGGCTAGAAGGAAACCCCCAAAATTAATAGCTTAACTATAATCAAATTCATCTTGATACAGAATAATTTTTAACTCATGTGTTGGTCATAGATACACATAGATATCAACCATAGGGCCTTGCAAATGTGGAAGGCCATTTACATTTAAAATGAAGTATAATAGACAACCAGAATAAAATCAATTTCCTTAGTTACCGTTTTATAGTTTGAATATGAGCACCTAAAATGTTAATATGAGATAAAAATTTCACTATTTAAGCTCACATTACATGTACCCAAATTACAACTGAATACAGCAAAAATTTAGATACATGGTAGCCTCTGGTTTTAAAATAACAGACTGGTGAAAACATTTAGAAATTCAAATGATATGAAGTCACAATAGGGAGTGGAAAACCTTAAGACAATTTAATTCATTCACATTGCACAGCTGACTAAACTAAAGAATGGGGCAAGGAGACCATAACAATTGTTGTGTGCTTTTGAAAATGACAGAAACTACCTTAGTTGTAAGAAATTCAGATTGACCATTTTAGAAGCATTTAATCTTCAAATTAGCAACTCAAAACTTGCCATTATAGGTGAATAAAAGTTGCAGGATGTCAAATGTCTATGTAGTTACTCTTCTGAAGTCAAGATGCCCTATGCTGAGGCTTTAGAACAAATGTACACTTCACAAATAAGACAGTGAACATAAATTATTAAAAGTCAAGATAATAGTCATATCGAAGTAAGGTAAATTTTCTTGATACACAAAAATTTTTCTAATGACTGGTTCAGTAATGAACTTAAAATGAAGTCTGTTAACTCCAAATACAAGACTAACATTAAACTACTTAATAACTTGGGAGCTTATGTAATATTCTTGCAGAAAAACAGTTATCAAAATTACCAACAAAATGATAGAATATAATTAATGCATTGCCCTATTTAACAATCTGTAATAATTCCATTTGCTAATTTTAAGGAGCATTATCTGGTCTATAAATTTTATGTAAAAAGACTTCTATTGAGTTGTTACCCAAATTACAGATATCCAAGATACAGATGACATGCACTCTATCCAGTTTAGTTACTGCTTTTATAATATCACCTAAAAATAAAAAGCAGATGGTAAGTATTGTAAAATAATTAAATATTTACTTTTATTTAATATCACATAAACTGATATTTTTTCTTATAATATTAACCCTGTGCTTCATCTTCTTCCTCTTCACTCTAATTCATCACACACATTCATCAAAGGTATGTTGTAATAACTTCCACAGATAACAGTGAATACATCAAACAGATGCTGCCAGTAATGTCAAGATATGTATGGACTGGTACTTCAAAGCCATACTTAGTTATATTTATTTTTTAATTTTTATAGTGGAGCAATGCAAATCTACATATTTTCAAGGCAATAAAAAGAAACTAGTTCATAAAAAATGTTTAAAAAGATGACACCAATGCTATACTATAAGGCACTGCATTACATTATTCTGTACTTATTTTTACCTTTCAGGTTGACCTTTCACTTTGGAATTATTGGAGGAATGAAAAAGTTTTAAATCAGACAGATCTGAGTTCAAGTCCCAGCTGTTACCCATGCTAGTAAATCTGATTTTAAGTGTAATCATCTTTAAATATAGGAAAATAATATTCACATTGCAAGGTTCTTATTATTAGAGTTAGTCATAACTTATAAAAATGTTCAGGCACAGTGCATGGCACAAAGCTAAAGTGACACATTGTCAATAGGATTTTATATTAATCCTCACCTGAGGATATGTTTTTATTGATTTGAGAGAGGAAGGAAGGGAGAGCGAAACATCAATTGGTTGCCTCTCGCATGCACCCCAAATGGGGATCAAACCTGCAACCTAGGTATATGCTCTGACCAGGAATTGAACCCAAAACCTTTCAGTGTGTGGGATGATGTTCCAACCAACTGAGTCACCTGGCCAGGGCACATTATTAATAATCTTATGTGATGAAAAAGAAAATAAATCACCCCACTTTTGATTACCCTATCACTTTTCTTTTCTAGTGATTTTTGCCCTTCATCTCCCAAATATTAACCAGATATTTTCATGTGACGATGTTAGTGACTGTTGGAAGAATATTGGCACTAGAAACTAGTAGGTAGCTGAGAATTTCGCCTTGATATTCTTCAATAATAACATATACATATAGCAGAAAAAAAGTGATAGAAATGGATATTGTATGAAGTAAGAAAATAAGTGTACAAATATTTAAAGTGCCTATTAGGGCACTAACTAAGGAATCTGGAATTTTTGGAAGTTTAAGGAGCTGCAATGTAAGAAGTAATATTGCAAGTCGACTAATAATCATTTCTAAAATAGACTGTGGGAAAATAAAAACCCCTCATCACATAAAATTAGCTATTCATGTTCAGTTTACAGTAAGCATTAATACCAACAGCTACTTATTCATCAGGCACAGCTCATAAGACTTGTTTAAAAACAACATACACTCAAGAGTTTCATCAGCATAGAAAGACCATAGATAATAAAGGCTTTCTTAAAATATAACTTAAATGTAATATCCTTATAAGTTCAATTAAACCTTCTAAAAACTTTACCACATGCTTAGGAAATAGAAATAACAAAAAAAGTGAATAAGGTAATCATGGACACATAATTTTATAGGTATATATAAATAATTTTGGTATATAGAAATAAGTTTGGCATATTATGTAGTAGCCTAAACAGTTGGTTGAAGGGTTTCACTACTGGGATTACATATACTCCTAGCACTCCTCAAGGAGTTTATTGCATAGCACTTGAATAACTAAACATTTATTAAGAGAAAACAATTGTACTATGCTATGCTATGGAGGTATTAAAATTTCAGGCAATTATAAGGTGAAAGAATAAATCAGTGATGGCGAACCTATGACACGTGTGTCAGAGGTGACACGCGAACTCATTTTTTTGGTTGATTTTTCTTTGTTAAATGGCATTTAAATATATAAAATAAATATGAAAAATATAAATCTTTGTTTTACTATGGTTGCAAATATCAAAAAATTTCTATATGTGACATGGCACCAGAGTTAAGCTAGGGTTTTTCAAAATGCTGACACACTGAGGTCAAAAGGTTTGCCATCACTGGGATACATTGTCTCATCTGAGTTAAAAGGAGAGAAGATTAGAAATTTGCACTGCTCCCATGTGCATACCACTTAGGTCCAATACTTACATTCAGAATCCTATCTAATAAAGAGGGAATATGCTAATTAACCCTCACACCAATGCAAAGATGGTGGCGCACACAGCCAGTAAGGAGGAAATATGCGAATTGACTGCCCCACCCTCAACGATGGCAGCGCCCACAGCCACAACATGGCTGGCAGGGGAGGGCAGTTGTGGGAAATCAGGCCAGTCAGGAGGGGAGGGCAGTTAGGGGCAACCAGGCCAGCAGGGGATGGCAGATAGGGGCTACTGGGCAGGCAGGGGAGGGAGGGCAGTTGGGGGGGACCAGGCTGGCAGGAGAGGGCAGTTAGGGGCGACCTGGCCTGCAGGGGAGGGCAGTTGGGGGCGACTAGGCTGTCAGGGGAGCAGTTAGGCATTGATCAGGCTGGCAGGGGAGTGGTTAGGGGGTGATCAGGCTGGCAAGCATAAGTGGTTAGGGGCAATCAGGCAGGCAGGCAGGTGAGCAGTTGGGAGCCAGCAGTCCCGGATTGTGAGAGGGATGTCTGACTGCCGGTTTAGGCCCGATTCCACAGGGATCAGGCCAAAACCGGCAGTTGGACATCCCCAAGGGGTCCCAGATTGGAGAGAGTGCAGGCTGGGCTGAGGGACATCCCCTCCCTCAGTGCACAAATTTAGTGCACCAGGCCTCTAGTTGTATTATAAGAGAAAACTCTTGAGTTAAAAAAATTATTTTTAGAGAGAGAGGAAGGAAGAGGGATGGAGAGATGGAAAAATCGACCAGGTGTTCCTGCACACCCCCTACTGGGGATCGAGCCTGAAACCTAGGCATGTGCCCTGACCAGGAATCAAACCAGGGACCTCTTGGTTTATAGGTGGACTCTCAACCACTGAGCAACACCAGCCAGGCTATAAGAGAACATGGTTAATGTTTGCCTGGAATAAAAACCATTAATCCATTCTATTTTGTTTAAAATATATATTTTCACCCTAGCCGGTTTGGCTCAGTGGATAGAGCATCGGCCTGCAGACTCAAGGGTCCCAGGTTCGATTCCGGTCAAGGGCATGTACCTTGGTTGCGGGCATATCCCCAGTAGGGAGTGTGAAGGAGGCAGCTGATCGATGTTTCTCTCTCATCGATGTTTCTAACACTCTATCCCTCTCCCTTTCTCTCTGTAAAAAATCAATAAAATATATTTAAAAAATAAAATATATATTTTCACTTATAAGTCTTGGGGTACATTTATAAAATAATTCTTCAAACTGTATTAAATGTTAAGGCTAAAACTATTTATAGCAGGGGTGGGGAACCTTAAACCTTTTTTTCTTCCAAGGGCTACTTGGATATTTATAACATCATTTATGGGCCAAACAAAATGATTAACTTAAAAATTATGTTGCTATGAAAAAAGCTCCTAGATTTATTGAATTTCTTGTCCCACCTGTGGTTTCCTTGGCAGGGCCAGACCAAATGATACACCTGGCAGACCAGACGGTCCCCACCTCTGGTTTATATAAAAACATCTTAAGGTTAGGACTGTTTACAATATTTTTTTTTCCTTTTTATTGAACATATTGGGATGACACTGGTTAACAAAACTAGACAGATTTCAGGTACACAATTCCACAAAAAATGACTATTTACAATACTAATTTTATTTTCTGAAAGAAAAGAACACTGAGACGGTCATACCTGCAAGGGCTCTTGGACCTGGCATCCTCTCAGAATCAGTTACTTCCTGTGGATACACACAGCTGTAATTCATACAGGCTAATAATGTGTCTATTTGAGATGTTCGGATATCTTCTGGACAGTACAGGGGTAGAAATGCAACATCAATTGCTCTGTCCTGGTTCAGACCTTTAAAGAAAAATTACACTTTATTAAAGTTTAGTGGGTTAGTATATGGTGCTAATGAGGCCAAGTTGCTGATTTGATCCTAATATATGCCAAATAGCTTCACACCTATAAAAGACAGTTTGAGCCCTGGCTGGTGTGCTCAGTGGTTGGGGCATTGGTCCACACACTGAAGGGTTGAGGGTTTGATTCCTAGTCATGGGCATGTGCTTGGGTTGCAGGTTCATTTCCCAGCCCGGGTCTGGGCATGTGTGGGAGGCAGCCAATTGATGTGCGATGTGTCTCTCACATTGATGATCTCTCTCTCTCTCTCTCTCTCTCTCTCCCCCCCTCCCTCCCTCCCTCCTCTCTCCTCCCTCCCTCCCTCATTTCCTTCTCCCTCCCTCCCTCTCTCCCTCCTTCCTTTCCACTCTATCCTCAGGTGAGGATAAAAAAAAGACAGTTTGAAAACTGTGGCCTAAACTCTTAGCTGTGCAAACATTTATGAATACACTAGGGGCCCGGTGCATGAAATTTGTGCACTGGGTGTGTGTGAGGGGGGAGTGTCCCTCAGCCCAGCCTGCCCCCTCTCATATACTGGGAGCCCTCAGGCGTTGACCCCCATCACCCTCCAATTGCAGGATCGGCCCCTTGCCCACGCCTGACGCCTCTGACAGAGGTGTCAGGCCTGGGCAGGGGACCCTCATTTTCCCCCATCACTGGTTCTGCCCCCAGCCCAGGCCTGATGCCTCTGGCCCAGGCATCAGGCTTGTGCAGGGGACCCCCAGACCCCTCCGATTGCTGGCTCTGCCCCTTGCCCAGGCCTGATGCCTCAGCCAGAGGCGTAGACCCCCATCACCCTCTGATCACCTGATCGGCCCCTTGCCCAGGCCTGACGCCTCTGCCAGAGGTGTCAGGCTTGGACAGGGGACCCCCATCTCCCCCTGATCACTGGCTCTGGCCCCCGCCCAGGCCTGAGGCCTCTGGCCCAGGAATCATGCCTGGGCAGGGGACCCCAATCTCCCTCTGATCGCTTGCTCCACCCCCCGCCCAAGCCTGACGCCTCTGACCCAGGCTTCAGGCCTGGGCAAGGGGACCATCATATCCCCCCAATCCCCGGCTCCGCCCCCCACCCAGGCTTGATGCCTCGGCCAGAGGAGTTGACCCTCATCACCCTCCGATCACCAATCACCGGATCGGCCCCTTGACCAGGCCTGAGGCCTCCGGCAGAGGTGTCAGGCCTGGGCAGGGGACCCCCAGCTCCCCGCGGTTGCAGGCTCCGCCCCTGCCCAGGCCTAACGCCTCTGGCTGAGGCATCCAGCTCGGGTAGCAGGGACCCGCAGCTGCAGCGGCCCCGCGATCGTGGGCTCCGCTTTAGGCCCAGGCAAGGGACCCCTAGCTCCTGGGACTGCCAGCTTCGACCGTGTCCAGCTCCCATCGCTGGCTCCACCCCTACTTCCTGCTATCACTGGCCAGGGCGGCAAAGGCGCCTGATTCTCTGATCATGGCTGGGGGGCAGGGCAAAGGCGGCCCCAGGGCCGCCTTTGCCCTGCCCCCCTGCTCTTAGCTCCCCCCTGGGTTTCCGATCACTGTCAGTGGCAGGGGGCTTCTTCCTGCTTTCCCTTTCGCCTCCCTGCATTGTGCCTACATATGCAAATTAACCGCTATCTTGTTGGCAGTTAACTGCCAATCATAGTTGGCAGTTAATTTGCATATAGCCCTGATTAGCCAATGAAAAGGGTATCGTCGTACGCCAATTACCATTTTTCTCTTTTATTAGTATAGATGTTATTGGTTGAAAGAGGAGACAGTTCAGTGCAGTGTTTCACCACTGCTAGAAAAAAAATAAAAAAATTTCAGAAAATTTTCTCTACTGATGAAAGGTTGAAGGTTAATATCTTAATAAGCAGAGAACAGCCTCGTCACATAAATGAAGACTTGTATAGTGCTTTCTTCATCATTCATGAGAAAACTATTGGTTCTCTCATTGCCATTTGGACTTAAGGATATACTGGTATGGTATGGTATGGTATGGTATGGTATGGTATGGTATGGTATGGTATGGTATGCAGCATAATAACTAGGTCCAATCTGTCCTCAAATATATGTGTCAATAACTTACTCTTAGGGCTATAAGAGGCTGCAGTAGAAAAGAGGCTATAGGGGACCAACCAAACTGAATCCTGACCTACTACTGTCATCTTTTTACATGGGTCAATGTCAGTTAGGGTGGACAAAAGACTTCCTAGAGGCAAGGGTCTGAGCTGGGTACTAAAGGATGAATAGCTTTTAAGTAAACAGGAGGGTATTTCAGGCAGGGAATGGAGTAGCCAAAAGTATAGGCCAGAGTAAAGGAGCCCATTGTGGCTGAAGCAAGGGTAAACACACAGAACAAAACTATATGAATTCTATCTAGTTACCCAAACCAGAAACCTGGGAGCTATCCATAACTCCTCCCTTTCATTCTTCCATGATATTTGTCACAGGGTCCTATAGATTCTATGACCTTAATATCTCTCCTATTCATCCTTACAGAGATTCTTAACTACTTAGTATGATCCAATGATGTGTAAACAAAGTCCTTCCTGTTGAGTTGTAAACTAATCTAGAAATGCAAATCCATTATTTGCTTTTTATGGGCAAATGACACAAAATTCCATAGCTTTAAGGTAACATATGACTAAGGGCTAAAGATTTGTAAGGAATTACTGAAATTTGGTTTTCATAAACTAAAATAGCCATGATATCTAGAATTTACTGAGGATTCCAACTCAGTATTACAAGTATAGCTACCTCATGAAACTTAGCAATGCTGCAAAACCCTTGTAAATGTGCACATCTGGGTGTCTTATTTCCTTGATGCTAAGATTAAATTTAACTCTCAGATATAACTCTCATCAATTTAGTAAGTATTTTATTTTACTTATTTATGTTCTTAAATATATTTTTATTGATTTCAGAGAGGAAGGGAGAGGGAGAGAGAGATAGAAACATCAATGATGAGAGGAAATCATTGATTGGCTGCCTTCTGCACACTCCCTACTGGGGATCGAGCCTGCAACCAGGGCATGGGCCCTTGACCAGAATCGAACCTGGGACCCTTCAGTCCACAGGCTGATGCTCTTTCCACTGAGCCAAACCACCTGGGGCTAATAGGTATTTTAAATAAAAAGTAAACACTGCATTCAATGCTTCCATTGACCATAAAATGCAGTCCAACTTGAAAATGTGAAAGAAAATATGCTTTGAAATTGAGAAATATCTGAAGTTGGAAATCCTGATATTTTCAGGAAGATAGTTTTATTATCAGCATGTCATTGATACTACTTTCAGTTAATTCCTAAACTGTAAATTAAAGTGATTTAGATTCTATACTATTAATAATAATAGAGGGCGGTGCACAAAAATTCGTGCACTTGGGGGGGGTCCCTCAGCCTGGCCTGCGTCCTCTCGCAGTCCAGGACCCCTCAGGGGATGTCCACCTGCCAGTTTAGGCCCCCTCCCTGGGGGATCAGGCCTCAGCTGGCAGACAGACATCCCTCTGGCAGCCTGGGAGCCGCAGTCGGACATCCTTAGTGCTGCCAAGGAGGCCGGAGAGGCTCCCGCCACTGTTGCTGCGCTTGCAGCCATCAGCCTGTCAGCCTGGCTTGTGACTGAGTAGAGATCCCCTGTGGGAGCACACTGACCACCAGGGGACAGCTCCTGCATTGAGCATCTGCCCCCTGGTGGTCAGTGCATGTCATAGCCACCTGTCCTTCCCATTTGTTCCGCCTTTAGGGTCAATTCACATATTATCCTTTTATTATATAGGATTTGTTAGTTCTTTGGTTAAAACTAGAATTCAGAGTTTTGTTAGAGAAATAAATAGGGTTCCTACATATGTTTGTTTTCTCTGTAATAGAAAACTAAGGAAACATAATTTTTATGGCCTGACTTCAACCTAGCCAGAAAGTAGGACTAGAAGATATCCAAATTTCTTTTAACTCTAGTAAAATATCTCATCAGGAAAAAATCCCTTTTTTCCCTTCTTGCCAGAAAGCAGACATAAAATTGATATCAAATGATAGAATTTTAGTTATTCCCAAGTACCTAGAAACACCTATTTTTTGTTTTCTATTAAATATTCTGTTTTGTTTCATCCATACATGGCATATTTTTCACTGTCTTTTATCCCTGCTAACCACCTTAAGTCATTGAAAACAGGCAAGATATAAAACAGTATAGTTATAATATGAATTAAAAGTGGTTGGGCAGAATGATAAATTTGCCTTCTTCACATTTGATTCTTGCTTTTATGTGGTGCATAGCAAAAGCCTCAAAGGTTTACAATTACTAGTAAGACAGCGGAGATGTTTAATGAACCAGTACCTTGTTAAAAAGAAGAAAAATATTCAAATTATGTGTTTCCAGATGAACTCATTATTTCCATGGTTACTTTTTTGTGATATAAGGGAAATTGTTGCTGTAATATTTGTTTCCTAGATATAAAACTAAGATGGATAAACTTGACCCCAAAAGACGAAGTAATGCAGTCTAGTGAAAAAAAGCATCTGAAATTTATATGTAAGACTCCTTAACAGAGTGAATAGAAATTCACACTTTTCATAGATTATACACATGTATGTACATATTTATGTGTAAGAAGGTAGGGGAAGTGGGAGCGGGAGAGAGTAAAGGAGAAAAAAGGAATCTTGATAAAGGTCAAGGTAATTCATTCCAGTAGTCCAGATATAAAAATCTATGAACTGCAGTTTCTTTCAGGCATTAAATTCATTTGCCAATGATTTTTCCTTATTCTTGCATTTTAAGGTAACAAGATCTTTCTTTAAAACACAAATACAAATAAAATGTTTTCCTTGACTGAGATTAGCTCATGTGGGCTAAAATTTTATAATAGAAATATTTTTGTGTACATTTTCACTCATTAAAAACAAACTTAAAAATAAATATACAAAAATATATTGGTTCCTTTACAATTTTATAAATTCTGTAGCTACTTCTCTATTTTGAACAACCTGAGGAAATTAGCTTATTTCCCTTATCAGACAGGGGATGTTTATTCAGTAGTTTCTTTCTGTTCAATCTGTGTTACTTGAGAATTTTATTTTCTTCAGGGCTAAACAGACTCCTGTTTATAGGAGCATCTATTGATTAGTACCCTTTTCTCTTTAACCTACATTTTACCTTTCGATGGTTCAGATGCTCTGAGTAAGAGACAGAGAATATGGGTAAGAAAGTGGTGCCTAACAGAGAACAGAATCAGTTTTAGAAGTAGTCAGTCTGGGATGAGGAAAGTTCCCTAGGTTCCCAATCTTTTTCCCCCAAATACTTTCCAAGGACTTGCCAATGTTTAAGAGCCCACAGTTAGAGCTTAATGTATTCTAGAAGTAGTGCTCTACTCCTTTGGTTTGAACCAAACAAGAGCACTCTTTGGGCTTAATTTTTTTTGTGAGGGCACTTCATTTTTTTTGAAGCAAAATACTATCATCTATATTTAAAATATGTTAAATGAATATATCCAAAGGGAAAAACAGTTGACTTACCAAGGATGGTTACTTCAAAATGTCCAAGACTTTGGGCACTCTTAAAATCACTAAGGTTTGGGGGCCTTTCTTCTGGTGCTATGTATTTTGCAGGCTGAGAATTATACTGCTGAATAAGAAAATTTTTGTGTTCGAAATTAAATTTCCGTGGAATACTTTCAGGATGAAGAAATCTGTAACATAGGTGCTCTATTAAGCCAAACTTTTTCTTTCTCCACAGTTGACTTTCCCAGGTATGAGTTAGAGTTTTTCTGGCTTTCCATTTAATACCAGTGCTTGCACTTTCTCTACCTGTTAAAGACACAATAAAATAAACACAATTGACCTATAAATTAACCAAATCAAGCCATTTTCTACAAAAAAAAGCAGATTAAAGAGAAATAGTTAACTTTAAAAATCTAACAACCACCTACAAAATACAGATTGAATATCTAAAAGATATTTATTAAAGTGAGGAAAGAACAAAATTCACTTTCAAAATAAACTTTTACTCTAAAGTATTAAAAAGTAATATTGTTTTCTTTGCTAATGGCTTTATGGAGATTTGTTAATTATCTTCTTTATACGTTTTCTGTATTTTCTAAATGTTCATAAATAAACATATATTCCTTTTATATTCAGTGACAAGTTCAAGGTAAAACAAATTCGTGAGATCAATAACCTTTAGAGATGGGACCACCACTCACTATTGGTGGAATTTAAGATTAAAACAATATTCTGTTCATCTTTGCTGAACAAAAAGTAGCCTGAACAAATACAAGACAGTCTTTTCCTCAGATATAACTCTCCTTCAAAAGGACCATTTGTTTATATGACACCTCTTTCAGATATAACTGACATATGGAAAACAAAGAGGGAACTAAATTGAGATAAAAGATTGCTTCAATTCTGGATTGTTCTCTAACATCAAGTTAATTTATCATTTATGTACAGTTTGTCTAACAGTTTCTAAGGCAGAATATAATACCTCCCCCACACATTATGACATTCATTCATTCAGCAAATAATTATTAAGTACCTATTAGGTACTATACACTGTCCTAAGAAATTTTGTGAAATATGATTTTAATTGAATAATATACCCTGGAAACTGAAAATATTTGGTATAATCAGAAAAAAATAGATTTTGGAACAAGACCCTCATGTTGTCAGTTCTGCTAGCTGAGGAAAGCTGACAGCAACTCTGTTTCAAAGTTTACCATGGCTGCTGAATTGCTTCCATGTAGGCTGCTTATGCCTTGCTATTCATTATTACCATAGCATTAAAAAACACACAACAACCTTGATGAGGCAGAAAGGAGCATCAATAGTAAGGTTTCAATTTGATTAATATCTTATCTAATAAAAGAGGAACATGGTAATTGATGTACGACCGCTACCCTTCCCATTGGCTAATCAGGGCAATATGCAAATTAACTGCCAGCCAAGATGGCGGCCGGCAGCCAGAAAGCTTGAAACTAACATGAGGCTTGCTTGCTTCAGTGATGGAGCACTCCAACGTTCCCTGCCTGCCGCTGCAGGCCTCTGAGCTGCAAGCAACTATGTAACAAACATAGAAGCTAAACAAAACCCCAGAAACCTGCCAGGCTTCAGCCAGCAGGATCGCAACATTGTAAGCAAACGCCAGAAACCTACTTTCAGCAGCGGAGGCCTAAGAGCTGGAGCCAAGCCTCAAAGCTAAAGCTGGCCCAGAATAAAAAAAAAAAGAAAAGAAAAGAAAAAAAGGAGCGGTTGGGAGCTTCAGTCACCCCCAGCCTGAAAACAGCCCTCAGCTCCTCACCCAGACTGCCCAGGCACCCCAGTGGGGACCCCCACCCTAAAGGGTGTGTGACCAGCTGCAAAAAGCCATCAACCCCTCACCCAGGCTGGCCAGGCACCCCAGTGGGGACCCCCACCCTGATCCAGGACACCCTTCAGGGCAAACCAGCCGGCACCCACACGTGCACCAGGCCTCTACCCTATTTAGTAAAAGGGTAATATGCCTCCCAGCACCTGGATCAGCGGAGCCACGAGGCCACCCGGCACCGGGATCAGCGTGACAGGGGGCAGCGCCCAAACCCCCTAATCGCCCTGCGGCTCTGTGTGTGACAGAGTGTGGCGCCCCAACCCCCTCCCCCACGGGCCCTGCTCTGTGTGTGATGGGGTAGAGCCATAACCTCCCCATCGGCCCTGCCCTGAGTGTGAGAGTGGTGGCACCCCAGCCCCCTGATCGGCCCTGCTCTGTGGGTGATAGAGGGCGGCGCCCCAACCCCCTGATGAGCCCTGCTCTGTGCATGACAGGGGGCGGTGCCCCAACCCCCTGATTGGCCCTGCTCTGTGTGTGACAGGGTACAGAGCCCCAACCCCCCGATGGACCCTGCTCTGTGAGTGACAGGGGGCAGCGCCCCAACCCCCTGATGGGCCCTGCTCTGTGCATGACAGGGGGCAGTGCCCCAACCCCCCTGATGGGCCCTGCTCTGTGAGTGACAGAGGGAAATGCCCCAACCCCCTGATTGGCCCTGCTCTGTGCGTGACAGGGGGTGGCGCCGCAACCACCCCATCGACCCTGCCTTGAGTGTCACAGGGGATGGTGCCCCAACCCCCCAATCGGCCCTACCCTGAGCATGACTGAGGGTGGATCACAACCTCCCGATTGCCCAGCTCTGTGTATGACAGGGGGCGGCGCCCCAACTCCCCAATCGGCCCTCCTTTGAGCCCGACCAGGGGCTGCACCTAGGGATTGGACCTGACCTCTGCCACTTGGGAGCAGGCCTAAGCCAGCAGGTCGTTATCTCCTGAGGGGTCCCAGACTGCGAGAGGGCATAGGCTGGGCTGAGGAACCCCCGTCCCCCCCCCAAGTGCACAAATTTTTGTGCACCGGGCCTCTAGTACTACTTCTGCTTTACTAACTTTATTCCATATTCTTAGACTACTTTTTGGGTTACTTTTTAAAAAAATATTTTTATTGATTTCAGAGAAGAAGGGAGAAGGAGAGAGAGAGAGAGAGAAACATCAATGATGGGAGTGAATCATTGATAGGCTGATAGGCTGCCTCCTGCATACCCCTGACTAGGGATAGAGCCTGCAACCAGGGCATGTGCCCTTGACTGGAATCGAACTCGGGACCCTTCATTCGGCAGATCAATGCTCTATCCACTGAGCCAAATCAGCTACTTTTTGGTTTCTTAAAACTCACAAGAGACTTACTAAAATTTTATTACAAGGTAAAATACTAGGTTAAATTATAATAAAAGATGAAGAAGATGAATATATACTTCTAACCAGGAATTTAAAATACTGCAATATTCCAAGACTCTTTAAACTCAAAATTCAGTTGATGAATTCATTTAACATCTCATAAAATGCTTGACAACAAAAATAATAAAATATTTAATCACACATGAAAAGGAAAGGAATCAATCAATGCCAACAGAAAAACTCAGTTAATAGTATTAGACTAAACTGAGAATTGGGCAGTGATTTAATATTTTTACTTTCTAGAAATAAATCTCCCCTCCCCAAACTAATAAGTACATAATTAGAGCAGCAATAAGTAGCTATGACAATGTTCCAAGTTATATTGTGTGTTCATGATTGACTTGTTAAAAAATATAGCATGCAAAGAACAAGTTATAGGTTATTTTAATTTTTAAAATTGAATAATTACATTTACCTTATAAAAAATCCTATGGTTGACCCTGGCAGGAATAACTCAAAATATTTTCTATGCCTATTTTCTTTTTTTAAAAATATATTTTATTGGTTTTTTACAGAGAGGAAAGGAGAGGGATAGAGAGTTAGAAACATCGATGAGAGAGAAACATCGATCAGCTGCCTCCCGCACACCCCCCACTAGGGATGTGCCCGCAACCAAGACACATGCCCTTGACCGGAATTGAACCTAGGACCCTTCAGTCCACAGGCCAACGCTCTATCCAGTGAGCCAAACCAGTCAGGGCTATGCCTATTTTCTTTTTTTAGTGTTAATATTAAGGACTAGCAAGGTACAAATAGTTATAGTAAAAATTCCTCTGAAAAACCATGCTTTTTATTTTTTAACTAGAGGCCCGGTGCACAAAAATTTGTCCCTCAGCCCGCCCTGTGCCCTCTTGCAATCTGGGGCCCCTTGGGGGCCCCTTCCCCTGGCTGCTGGCACCAGTTTTCCTCCGGTGCCCGGAACCCAGGCCTTCATTCTTCGCCGGAAGGAGCCCGCACAGTGGGCGAGGGGCTTAGCTCTTTAAAAATACTTCTGAATGTTTGGTAAATAACCCTGTAGGAATCTACTTTCTGAAATATGTTGGTTGTTAAGGGCTGATTTGGGTAATCAACAGAATGTATGTTAAAATCCTAATTCCCCAGAACCTCAGAATGTACCTGTATATAGAGATAAGATCTTTAAAGAGGGGATTACATTAAATTGAGGCAGTTCCAGTGGGACCCTTAGCCCATCTCACTGAAGTCCTTATAAGAAGAGGAATGTTGGGGTCCTGCCTCAGCAGGTCCAGGAGTTCCCAAAGGTGTGGATGGAGTCGGCGAAAAAGGAATGACACAGAGGCAGCGTTCAGGTGATCATCATAGCCAGGTTCTCTTTTTATTGTCCTGTGACATCTATATTTATACTCTTTGATCCTATAAGCATGCCTCTATAAGCTTTTTTTTTTTTTTGCTGAGGAGAGCACGGGGTCCGTTTATTGGGGGGTCAGTCAAAGGGGGAGCTGGCTAGGGTGGGGTAAGGCAGCTACTTGTCTGGCCCCCGAGAAACCCAACTTGAGTCCAGAGCCTCGACTGCTTTGAAGCCACAGTCTTCCTCCACCTTTATCTGCACGGGGGCCAGCTCCGGAGTCAGGGGGACTCCCGCCCGGCCCCCTTCCGGTGGCACTCGCCACCTCTTCCAACCGCTGGGCCCCTCGCCAGGGGCCGGGCTGCTGGCTTCTGTGGGCGCTGGCGTCCTCCTGGGCGGGGACAGCCCCACTTTCTCTGGAGGTTCGTTCTCAGTGTTGCCTGGGGTGGGGGCATCTGTGCCCTGGCTGCCCTTGTCCTCCAGTAAGATGGTGAACTGGCTGGCCCGGTAGTTGTCCAGCACCTTCATGAGGAACCTCCGCTCTTGCTGGAGTCCCCCGTGTTATCCTCTATATCTGATGGAGCCTGTTCAGGACCCGCTCCTTCGCCTGCTCGATCTCCCTGCAGCGCTGATCCAGCCCCTGGTATTTCCTGCGACCGAGTTCCCCTTGGCGCCGCCGTTGCCAGCCTCAGGCTGCCACCTCTTTGTCTAGCTCCTGGAGGCTGGAGCTGCCCAGACCCCCAGACATGAACTCCACTTCGGTCTCAAGCTCGCTCTCCAGGATGTGACCACCTTCAGCGGAGGCAGCGCCAGCTCCCAGCCAGGAGGTGCTGAGAACTTCTCAAAGCCCACGGCTGCCATGGACCCCTCTCTCTGCTCCAGCTCCATTTCTCCCTGGCTCCCGACGCAGAACTTCCAACCTTGCAAGCCTCTAGTTTAAAGTGGCTTACGCCCATCCAATTTCACAGCCAGGCACCCAGGCCCGGCTGCTAAGCCTCCTGGGACTTGTAGTTCTCTATTTCCGGCTTGCCTCCCTGCCCCACCCCCACCCCAGTCCCACCTGAAAGGCCCTGCTGGCTGGTCTAACCCTGTGGCCAGGCATCTGAGTCACCTGGGGTCTTTATTCTTGTCCCGAAACCATGCCTTCTGACCATGGAGACTCTCCTCTTGGGAGGCCCCTGGGTCTCCTTCTGGGTCTCCTCAGCCCAGGCACTGGATGGCGTGCCCCAGCAGCGATGCAGCCCTGGCGCCTGGGTCTCCTTCTGGGTCTCCTGCTGGGGCCTGGCTGTGTCAACTGGATCGCTTGCCCCAGCTGCAACACAGCCCCGGGCCCTGGGTCTCCTCAGCCTGGGCACCGGATCGCGTGCCCCAGCGGCGACGCAGCCCTGGCCCCTGGGTCTACTTCTGGGTCTCCTTCTGGGGCCTGGCTGCGTTGCCCCCGGGGACAAATAGTGTGCCCTAGATGCGACGCAGCCCCGGGCCCTGGGTCTCCTCAGTCTGGGCACTGGATTGCGTGCCCCAGCGGCAACGCAGGCCCAGTGCCTGGGTCTCCTTCTGGGTCTCCTGCTGGGGCCTGGCTGCATCGCCCCTGGGGTCCAGATGGTGTCCCCAGGCAGCTATGCAGCCTGGCCTCTGGCCCTGCCTCTGGGTGTTCTCCCATCACTGGTGATCAGGGATCTGCGAAGCCAGGCGGGGCAGGGCCAGGCCACATTATGTTTTTAAGCCTAATGCATGATTACAAGACAGGTTAATTATATAAAAAAATTATACTTTTGTGTAATAATATATGATTACATAATGTAATTA
This sequence comes from Myotis daubentonii, assembly GCF_963259705.1. Classification (NCBI taxonomy): domain Eukaryota; kingdom Metazoa; phylum Chordata; class Mammalia; order Chiroptera; family Vespertilionidae; genus Myotis; species Myotis daubentonii. The sequence continues at coordinate 53,752,766 of NC_081861.1, forward strand.
TAATTGTAATGATTCATTTTACCCTTCTTTCTGTTGAGAACAAATTTAGAGTTAAGTGAGGAAAATATTCAGGGGAAGACCACATTTAGGTTGTGAGGTAAAAAAGGACACAGTATAAATGATTGCATGTAGGAATGGTGACTGTTTTTAATTCATAAAACTTACTCTGAGGATGTCATTATGTAAATAAGAGTTATAGGCATAGGTGTATGGAGGCATGGGAGAGGGAGAAGAACTATTTTCATTTCCTCTTCCTCTCTTGGTTCAACTGACTGCACCCTGGAACAAGATCTATAAGGCTAGAAAAGAATAAGATAGTCTAGTCCAGCCGTGGGCAAATTACGGCCCAATGAATAAAACTAAAAAAAAAAAAAGACTGTACCCTTTTATGTAATGATGTTTACTTTGAATTTATATTAGTTCACAGAAACACTCCATCCATGCTTTTGTTACGGCCCTCCGGTCCAGTTTAAGAACCCATTGTGGCCCTCGAGTCAAAGAGTTTGCCCACCCCTGGTCTAGTCAGTGATAAGTTCTATAATTAGTAGCAAATATATAACAGACTTTTTAAAGAGTTGTGTAAGTCAGAGGTTACCTGCAATGTCTTGTATTTCAGTAGCACTGTTATTGTCTATTGTTAATGTTCAATGTATGTTTTATCTATTTATCTAAGTTATCAGATATAAGTGATAAAATGTTCAACTTTGTAGCCTTAAAAAAACCCAGCACTATAAGTCCACACTCACAAACTAATTATATATTCACAAACGAGTGTCTTTTGGATAGTAATTTCCAAAACTATTATGAAACACTAGAGGCCCGGTGCAGAAAAATTTGTGCACTCGGGGGGGGGGGTCCCTCAGCCCGGCCTGTGCCCTCTCACAGTCTGAGACCCCTCAGGGGATGTCCACCTGCTGGCTTAGGCCCGCTCCCCGGGGGATTGTGCCTAAGCTGGCAGTCAGACATCACTCTGGCAGCCCAGGAGCCCTTGGGGGATGTCAACTTGCCAGCGAGGAGAAGGCCAGAGCTGTAGTCAGACATCCATAGCACTGCTGAGGAGGTGGGAGAAGCTCCCACCACCACCGCTGTACTGGCAGCCATCAACCTGGCTTGTGGTTGAGCAGAGCTCCCCCTGTGGGAGCGCACTGACCACCAGGGGGCAGCTCCTGCATTGAGCGTCTGCCTCCTGGTGGTCAGTGTGTGTCATAGTGACCAGTCATTCCCAGTGGTTCTGCTGTTAGGGTCAATTTGCATATTACCCTTTTATTATATAGGATAGAGGCCTGGTGCATGGGTGGGGGGGCGGCTGGTTTGCCCTGAAGGGTGTCCCAGATCAGGGTGGGGGTCCTGCTGGGGTGCCTGGCCAGCCTGGGTGAGGGGCTGAGGGCCGTTTTCAGACTGGTCACACCCCCTTCAGGGTAGGGGTCCCCTCTAGGGTGCCTGGCCAGCCTGGGTGAGGGGCTGATGGGTGTTTGAAGGCTGGCCACAGCCCCTTCAGGGTGGGGGTCCCCACTGGGTTGCCTGGCCAGCCTGGGTGAGGGGCTGAGGGCCATTTTCAGGCTGGCCACCCCCCCATTCAGAGTGGGGGGTCCTGCTGGGGTGCCTGGCCAGTCTGGGTGAGGGGATGATGGCTGTTTGCAGGCTGGCCATGGCCCCCAGCCACCCAAGTCCCTGGTGGAGGCTGGCTGAAAGTAGGTATCTGGGATTTATCTTCTATAATTGAAACTTTGTTTCCTTGAACGGAGGCCACAGCTGGCCAGGGCAGGCGGATGCTTGGCTTCCTCCATCGCCTGGGCAACCAAGCCTCCTGCTTGCTCCAGCTCTGTGGCTACCGGCCGCCATCTTGGTTGGTTTAATTTGCATATAGTCACTCTGATTGGCTGGTGGGCATGGCTTGGGGCATATTGGAGGTGCGGTCAATTTGCATGTTTCTCTTCTGTTAGATTAGATAGTTGGGAATACATTAGTAACCATGTTAACACACATAAAACTAATTCATTCATTCAAATTGCAATATAGTAAACAAATGGGACTACATCAAACTAAAAAGCTGCACAGAAAAGGAAACCATCAACAAGATGAAAAATCAAGCTATTGAATAGGAGAAAATAATTGCAAATCATATGAGGGGTTAACGTACAAAATATCTAAATAACATATTCAACTTAATAGCAAACCCTCCCCCCAAAACAATCTGATTTAAAAATGGACAGAGGATCTGAATAGACATTTTTCCAAAGAAGACATACATATGGCCAACAGGTACATAGAAAGGGTCTCAACATCACTAATCATCATGGAAATGCACATGAAAAACATAATGAGATATCACCTCACATTTAGAATGGCTATTATAAGAAATACAAGAAATTACAAGTGTTGTTGAGGATGTAGAGAAAAGGGAATCCTTGCACACTGTTGGTGGGAATGTAAATTGGTGCAATCCTTGCACACTGTTGGTGGGAATGTAAATTGGTGCAGGGTCCTCAGAAAAGTAAAAACAGAACTACTGCATGATTCAGCAAATCCACTTCTGGGTATTACTCCAAAGAAAACAAAAACACTAACTTGAAAAGGTAGATGCACCTCCATGTCTATTGTAGCATTATTTACAACTAGAGGCCAGTGCATGAAATTTGTGCATGGGTAGTGTCCCAAGGCGGGCCGGTGATAATCAATAATTTGAAGATATTATTCTATTGTCTAAGGCATCTATTATTGCTGATAAGAAATCTTCCAACCTAATTATATTTCATTTGTAAAAAATATGTAGTTTCTTTCTGATAGTTTTTTAAGATATTTACTATCTTTGATTCTTTGCACTTCACCATGATATGTTTGGGTATAGATTTATTTAATATTTCTGCTCAGAATTCACTGTGACCCTTTAATCTAATGATTCATATGTATCTTTAATTTTGAAAAAGTACTTCTCCAAATATTGCTTCTTCCTGATTATCCATATTCTGTCCTCCTGGAAATTTTATTTGATATAAATTGGACCTTCTCACCCTATGCACCACATCTCTCAACTTCTTTCTTACTTTCCCAATCCCTTTTATGATTTCCTCTGTGTCTATCTTCCAAATGCATCAATTATCTTTTTATCTGAATTTACTTACTCTTCAACCCATCCTGTATAATAAAAGCCTAATATGTTAAGTGACCAGTTGGCTGGTCAGCTGTTCAAACAATCAAAGCATAATATGCTAATGATATGCTATGACTGCTCAACAACTTGCTATGACATGAACTGACCACCAGGGGACAGTCAACGAGTTGCTATGATGTGCACTGATCACCAGGGGGCAGATGTTCAACCAGTAGGTTAGTTTGTTGCTGGGGTCCCGCCAATCAGGACTGAGTGAGATGGGCCGGACATGCCCTGGAGCCCTCTTGAGGTCCCTCCCCAGCTGGCCAACTTCCCGCATCCCTCCCTGGCCCCAATCATGCACCAGTGGAGTCTCTCAGCCTGGCCTGTGTCCTTTCACAATCTGGGACCCCTCAGAGGATGTTGGAGAGCTGGTTTCGGCTCGATCCCCCAGGCCAGGCTGAGGGATCCCACTGGCGCATGAATTTGTGCACCGGGCCTCTAGTTACAAATATAGTTGTCTTGGGATTCCAATATGCCAGTTCTTTTTCATATTGATCAGTTCCTGACTTATGATTTCTATTCATTTAACCTTTTAAACACATTTATTTAAAGTCCCCTTCTGATTAATCTACTATTTCTAGTTTTTCAGGTATAAAATATCCCACATAGTACATCTAGTCATATTGTCTCAAAGTAGTTCATTTCAGTGGGAAGTCTGTAATTTTTTAAACTATGAATTCATTTTCTATAGACGTTTTCCAAGGGAGTCTCAAATGCTATCTAATCTAATAATAGACAAACATGGTAATTGACCGTACCTTCGCTATGCCGCCCATTGGCGAATCAGTGCGATATGCAAATTAACTGCTAAAAAGGTGGCAGCTAATTTGCATACTGCAGGCAGGGCTGGACAGTACGTGCCACCATCAGGGCCCCTGTGTGCTGCCTAAGCCCCGCCCCCAGCCGGGACCCCCATGTGCAGCCCTGGATGGGCAGGACCCCCTCTAACTCTGGCCATCACCACACTGTTGTATGTGTTCCCATGTTAAAGGGCCCCCAGCGGGGACCCCCGGGTGTAGCCCTGGGCAGAGGGGCTTGGCAGAGAAAATGGGCCGCCTAAGCCCCACCCCCATCTGGGACCCCCATGTGCGGCCCTGGGCAGGTGGGACCCCTGTCTGCAGCCCTGGGGCAGAGTGAACGCGCCGCCTAAGCCCCATCCCCATCCGGGACTCCCGTGTGCAGCCCTGGGCAGACGGAACCCCCATCTGTGGGCCTGGGTGGAGGGGCTTGGCAGTGCGATTGGCCCGAGGAAGCCCTATTCTTTCAGGAATCCTCCTGCAACGGGCTGCTAGTCTAATCTAATAAAAGAGAAACATGGTAATTGGCGTACGACCGCTACCCTTCCCATTGGCTAATCAGGGAGATATGCAAATTAACTGTCAGCCAAGATGGTGGCCAGCAGCCAGGCAACTTGAAACTAACATGAGGCTTGCTTGTTTCAGTGACGGAGGATTCCGACGTTCTCCGCCTTCCTTGCCGGCCTCTGAGCCTGCAGTTTGAAACATTTTAACAAATATAGAAGCTAAAAAACCCCCCAGAAACCAGCTTTCAGCGAGCTGGGATCTCAGAGCTGCAGTCAGAGCTGGAGTTATATATTGTTTCGATTTCCTACGTTCAGCAGCGGAGGCCTAAGAGCTGGAGCCTCAGAGCTAAAGCTGGCCCAGAATTAAAAAAAAGAAAAAAGAAAAAAAGGAGCGGTTGGGAGCTTCCGTCACCCGCCAGCCTGAAAACAGCCCTCAGCCCCTCACCCAGACTGGTCAGGCACCACAGTGAGGACCCCCACCCTAAAGGGTGTGTGACCAGCTGCAAACAGCCCTCAGCCACTCACCCAGGCTGGCCAGGCACGCCAGTGGGGACCCCAACCCTGAAGGGTGTGTGACCAGCTGCAAACAGCCATCATCCCCTCACCCAGGATGGCCAAGCACCCCAGTGGGGACCCCCACCCTGAAAGGTGTGTGACCAGCTGCAAACAGCCATCATCCCCTCATCCAGGCTGGCCAGGCACCCCAGTGGGGACCCCCACCCTGATACAGGACACCCTTCAGGGCAAACCAGCCAGCCCCCACCCATGCACGAGGCCTCTGTCCTATACAGTAAAAGGGTAATATGCCTCCCAGCACCGGGATCAGCATGACAGGGGGCAGCGCCCAAACCCCCTGATCGCCCTGCGGCTCTGTGTGTGACAGGGGGTGGGGCCACAACCTCCCTATCCGCCCTGCTCTGTTTGTGAAAGGGGAAGGCGCCCCAACCCCCTGATCATCCCTGCTCTTTGCCTGATATGGGGGAGCTCCCCAACCTCTGATCGCCCTGTGGCTGTGTGTGTGACAGGGTGTGGCGCCCCAACCCCCTGGTCGGCCCTGCTCTGTGTGTGACAGGTTAGAGCCATAACCTCCCCATCGGCCCTGCCCTGAGTGTGACAGTGGCGGCGCCCCAACCCCCTGATTGGCCCTGCTCTGTGGGTGATAGAGGGCGGAGCCACAACCCCCACCCCTCCCACGGGACCTGCTCTGTGTGTGATGGGGTAGAGCCATAACCTCCCCATAGGCCCTGCCCTGAGTGTGAGAGTGGTGGCATCCCAACCCCCTGATCGGCCCTACACTGTGGGTGATAGAGGGCGGCGCCCAAACCCCTTGACCCGCCCTGCTCTGTGTGTGACAGGGGGTGGTGCCCCAACTCCCCTATCGGCCCTACTCTGAGTGACAGGGGGAAGCTCCTCAACCCCCTGATGGGCCCTGCTCTGTGCGTGACAGGGGGTGGCAACGCAACCTCCCCATAGACCCTGCCTTGAGTGTGACAGGGGGCGGTGCCCCAACCCCCCTATCGGCCCTATTCTGAGCGCGACTGGGTGTGGCATCGCAACCACCCGATCCACCCTACTCTGTTCATGACAGGGGGCGGCGCCCCAACTCCCCAATCGGCCCTGCTCTGAGCCCGACCAGGGGCTGCACCTAGGGATTGGGCCTGCCCTCTGCCACCCGGGAGCAGGCCTAAGCCAGCAGGGCGTTATCTCCCGAGGGGTCCCAGATTGCGAGAGGGCACAGGCCAGGCTGAGGGGTCCTCCTTCCCTCCGAGTGCACTAATTTTTGTGCACCGGGCCTCTAGTCCTATATAATAAAAGCCTAATATGCTAAGTGTCCGACAGTTCAACCAGTCACTGTGATGTGTACTGACCACCAGGGGGCAGATGCTCTGACCAGTAGGTTAGCTTGCTGCTGGGGTCCGACCAATCAGGACTGGGCGAGATGGGCTGGACACACCCTGGAGTCCTCTGGTGGTCCCTCCCTGGCCCTGATCATGCACCGGTGGGGTCACTCGGCCTGGCCTGTGCCCTCTCACAATCCAGGACCCTTCTGGGGATGTCGCAGAGCCAGTTTCAGCCCGATCCCCACAGGCTAGGCTGAGGGAACCCACCAGTGCACGAATCTGTGCACTGAGCCACTAGTAGGTTATAAGAAGCCTCCCTTTAAGACAGTTTCACATTCACCTTTGTCAAGACCTTAGGGGTATCATTGATTTTGGATCAGATATTAGTGTTAATTCTTTAGCACAGTTTCTTCATCATTTCAGTCATCTGAACTGTGACCATACTTACATACTGCAGAGTCCTGGGATTCCAAGCTTTTCCCACTCATTGTCCAGGGGATACAGGGAGCTTTTTAATACTTTCCCATGTTAAAGGGAATAATTTCATTGGTCATCCACAACCATCCAACTTTATTTTAGTTCTAATTCACATAAAAGGAGGCATGTGGTCTGGACTTCCCTTTCCATATTGTTATTATACTTCAATCTATAATCGTTTAGGCCTTTATCTACTTTTGAAATGCCCATTAGCAGTTTTAGTTTTAGCTCCTACTCACTACTAATTTTAAATTCTTTTGTTTCTAGCACATAGGTGTTTTTCATTCTTGTTTGAAGCTTGGTTATATATTTATATTATAATGATTTCCATTTTATTTCTTATGTTTATTGTGGGATACAGACTTCAGATACGTTTGTACATTCTTTTTGTATTGTTGACACTATTACAGATGTCCCCCACTTGCTCCCCACCTTTACTCATCTCCACCCAACCCTTGCACCTCTACCTCTGGCCATCACCACACTGTTGTATGTGTCCACTGGCTATGCATATCTTTTGTGAATTCTTAATTTGCCAGAAGGACTAGAGGTCAATCCCAAAATAAGAATAATTCAAAAAGCAAGAAGGACATAAAATGATAAAAAGTCTAGTCCAGAGAGATGACCCCATATAAAATCTGATTTAAACTAAATCACTCTAAGGCTATCTTTCCAGAACTAAATTACTTTACTAAATTACTTCAGAAATGAACCCCAAATTCAAAACAGTCAACCCAATAGCTAAGAAAGAAACTTTAACAATATTTTAGGCTTTACCTGTATTTATTGTCAAATTAAAATTAAACTTTCTACTTATTCTTCTGATAATTAAAAATAGTACATTTGAAGGTATATGCTACTAAAGAAGCAAATTGATAAGTATAAGTTTGTTCATATTGACTTTCACTTTGGTGATACCACAATATTGTTCTAAATTGGGACCAGTATTTTTGACAAGGACCTATACTAATATAAATGAAAACCAGCAACAAAAATAACTAGCTATATATCTTTTTTTAAATTTATTTTTTATTTTTTATAGCTTAAAGTATTACAAAGGGTATTACATATGTATCCATTTTATCCCCCCGCCCTAGACAGTCCCCTAGCCTCCCCTATCACCCAGTGTCTTATGTCCATTGGTTATGCTTATATGCATGCATACAAGTCCTTTAGTTGATCTCTTACCCCCCTACCTCCTGCCCCTCAACCCTCCCCGGCCTTCCCGCTGCAGTTTGACAATCTGTTTGAGGCAGCTCTGCCTCTGTATCTATTATTGTTCAAAAGTTTATAATGGTCCCTATTGTCCATGAATGAGTGAGATCATGTGGTATTTTTCCTTCATTGACTGGCTTATTTCACTTAGCATAATGCTCTCCAGTTCCATCCATGACGTTGCAAATGGTAAGAGTTCCTTCCTTTTTAGAGCAGCATAGTATTCCATCGTGTAGATGTACCACAGTTTTCTAATCCATTCATCTACTGATGGACACTTAGGCTGTTTCCAGATCTTAGCTATGGTGAATTGTGCTGCTATGAACATAGGGGTGCATATATCCTTTCTGATTGGTGTTTCTGGTTTCTTGGGATATATTCCTAGAAGTGGGATCACAGGGTCAAATGGGAGTTCCATTTTCAGTTTTTTAAGGAAACTCCATACTGTCTTCCATAGTGGCTGCACCAGTCTGCATTCCCACCAGCAGTGCACAAGTGTTCCTTTTTCTCCACATCCTCTCCAGCACTTGTCGTTTGTTGATTTGTTGATGATAGCCAGTCTGACCGGTGTGAGATGGTACCTCATTGCTGTTTTGATTTGCATCTCTCGGATGATTAGTGACTTTGAGCATGTTTTCATATGTCTCTTGGCTTTCTGAATGTCCTCTTTTGAAAGGTGTCTATTTAGGTCCTTTGCCCATTTTTTGATTGGATTGTTTATCTTCCTTTTGTTAAGTTGTATGAGTTCCCTATAAATTTTGGAGATTAGGCCCTTATCAGATATGTCATTGGCAAATATGTTTTCCCACACAGTGGGTTTTCTCGTTGTTTTGTTGATGGTTTCTTTTGCTGTGCAGAAGCTTTTTATTTTGATGTAGTCCCATTTGTTCATTTTTTCTTTAGTTTCAAGTGCCCTAGGAGCTGTATCAGTGAAGAAATTGCTTCGGCATATGTCTGAGATTTTCTTGCCTTTGGATTCTTCTAGAATTTTTATGGTATCCTGTCGTACATTTAAGTCCTTTATCCATTTTGAGTTTATTTTTGTGTATGGTGTAAGTTGGTGGTCTAGTTTCATTTTCTTGCATATATCTGTCCAATTTTCCCAACACCATTTATTGAAGAGACTATCTTGGCTCCATTGTATGTTCTTGCCTCCTTTGTCAAATATTAATTGAGCATATTGGTTCGGGCCGATTTCTGGGCTCTCTATTCTATTCCATTGATCTATATGCCTATTCTTGTGCCAGTACCAGGCAGTTTTGAGAACAGTGGCTTTGTAATACAACTTGATATCTGGTATTGAGATCCCACCTACTTTGTTCATTTTCAGGATTGCTGCAGCTATTCGGGGTCTTTTTTTATTCCAGATGAATTTTTGGAAAGTTCGTTCTAGATCTCTGAAGTATGCTGTTGGTACTTTAATGGGAAGTGCGTTGAATTTATAGATTGCTTTGGGTAGTATGGACATTTTAATGATGTTGATTCTACCAATCCATGAACACGGTATGTTCTTCCATCTGTTTATGTCTTCCTCTATGTCTTTTTTCAATGTCCTGTAGTTTTCTGAGTAGAGGTCTTTTACCTCTTTAGTTAAGTTTATTCCTAGGTAGCTTAGTTTTTTCGGTGCAATGGTAAACGGGATTGTTTTTATAATCTCTCTTTCTGAAAGTTCACTATTGGTGTATAGAAATGCCTCAGATTTCTTGGGGTTAATTTTGTATCCTGCTACATTGCCAAATTCATGTATTAAGTCTAGTAGCTTTTTGATGGAATCTCTAGGGTTTTGTATGTATAATATCATGTCGTCTGCAAATAAGGACAGTTTTACTTCCTCTTTTCCAATTTGGATGCCTTTTATTTCTTCTTCTTGCCGAATTGCAATGGCTAAAATTTCCAGTACTATGTTGAACAGGAGTGGTGAGAGGGGGCATCCCTGTCTTGTTCCTGTTCTTAGGGGAAATGGTGTTAGTTTTTGTCCGTTGAGTATGATGTTGGCTGTGGGCCTGTCATATATGGCTTTTATTATGTTGAGGTATGATCCTTCTACTCCCACCTTGCTGAGAGTTTTTATCAAAAATGGGTGTTGGATTTTGTCAAATGCTTTTTCTGCATCAATTGATATGACCATGTGGTTTTTTTCTTTCAATTTGTTTATGTGATGTATCACGTTTATTGATTTGCGCATATTGTACCATCCTTGCATCCCTGGGATAAATCCTACTTGGTCATGGTGTATGATCTTTCTGATGTACTGCTGGATCCGATTTGCTAAGATTTTGTTGAGGATTTTGGCATCTATGTTCATGAGGGATATTGGCGTGTAATTCTCTTTCATTGTGTTGTCTTTACCTGGTTTTGGTATTAGGGTGATGCTGGCTTCATAGAATGAGCTTGGAAGTGTTCCTTCCTCTTGAATTTTTTGTAGTAGTCTGAGGAGGATAGGTTTTAGTTCTTCCTTGAATGTTTGGTAAAACTCCCCTGTGAAGCCGTCTGGTCCTGGGCTTTTGTTTGATGGAAGCTTTTTGATGACTGCTTCAATTTCTTCCATAGTTATTGGCCTGTTGAGATTTTTAGATTCTTCCTGATTGAGTTTTGGAATGCTGTATTTTTCTAGGAATTTGTCCATTTCCTCCAGGTTGTCTAGTTTCTTGGAGTAAAGCTGTCCATAGTATTTTTTAACAATCATTTGTATTTCTGTGGGGTCTGTTGTTGTTTCGCCTCTATCGTTTCTGATTTTATTTATTTGGGTCCTCTCTCTCTGCTTCTTGGTGAGTCTGGCTAGAGGTTTGTCAATCTTGTTTATGCTTTTGAAGAACCAGCTCTTGGTTTCATTGATTTTCTGTATTGTTTTTTTGGTCTCTATGTCATTTATTTCTGCTCTAATCTTTATTATCTCCTTCCTTCTGCTCACTCTGGGGTTTTCTTGTTGCTCTCCTTCTAATTCTTTGAGTTGTAGAGTTAGATGATTTACTACCATTTTTTCTTGTTTTTTGAGATAGGCCTGTAGAGCTATAAACTTCCCTCTCAGGACTGCTTTCAATGTGTCCCATAGGTTTTGGATTGTTGTGTTTTCATTGTCATTAGTTTCCAGGATGTTTTTAATTTCTTCTTTGATCTCATTGGTAACCCAATCAATATTTAATAGCATGCTATTCAGCTTCCAGGTGTTTGAGTATTTTGGGTTGTTTTTATTGTAGTTTATTTCTAATATTATGCCATCGTGGTCTGCGAAGACGCTTTTTATGATTTCAATCTTCTTGAATTTGGGGATACTTTGCTTGTGACCCAATATGTGGTCTATTTTTGAATATGTCCCATGAGCACCTGAGAAGAACGTATATTCTCTGGCTTTGGGGTAAAGTGTTCTGAAGATGTCTATTAAGTCCATCTGATCTAGTGAGTCATTTAGGATTGCTGTATCTTTGCTGGTTGTTTGTCTATAGGACTTATCGAGTGCTGTCAATGGTGTATTAAAGTCCCCTACTATGATTGTATTGTTGTCGATCTCTCCTTTGATATTTTCCAGGAGTTTTTTTTATGAATTTGGGTGCTCCTACATTGGGTGCATATATGTTTACCAGGGTTATATCTTCTTGTTGTATTGATCCCTTTAGTATTATGAAGTGGCCTTCCTTATCTCTTGTTATGGCCTTCACTTTGAGTCTATTTTGTCCCATATAAGTATTGCTACCCGAGCTTTCTTTTCCTTTCCATTTGCCTGAAAGATATTTTTACATCCTTTCACTTTCAGTCTGTGTGACTCCCTTCTAATGAGGTGGGTTTCTTGTAGACAGCAGATGTATGGGTCATGTTTTTTTATCCATTCAGCCACTCGATGTCTTTTGGTTGGAGCATTTAGTCCATTTACGTTTAAAGTTACTATTGAAAGGTACTTGTTTGTAGCCATTTCTTTTTTTGTGTGGCTGTTTTCTTTCTGAGCTTTTTATTTCTTCTTTTTATACCAGTCCTGTTAGCATTCCTTGCATTGCTGGCTTGGTGGTGACAAACTCCCTTAGTCTTTTTTTGTCTGTGAAGCTTCTTATTTCCCCTTCAAGTTTGAATGATAGCCTTGCTGGATAGAGTATTCTTGTATTCAGTCCTTTGCTTTGCATCACTTTGTAAATTTCAGTCCATTCTTTTCTGGCCTGATGTGTTTCTGTTGAGAAGTCATTTGACAATCTAATGGGAGATCCCTTGTATGTAACTTTCCGTCTCTCTCTTGCAGCCTGTAAGATTCTCTCTTTGTCCTGAACATTTGCCATGGTGATTATGATGTGTCTTGGTGTGGGTCTTTTCGGGTTCACCTTGTTTGGGACTCTCTGGGCTTGTGTGACTTTTTTCTTCCCCACCTCAGGGAAGTTTTCTGATATTATTTCCTCTAATAGGTTTTCTAATCCTTGTTCATCCTTCTGTTGTTCTGGTACTCCTATTATTCGTATGTTGTTTCGTTTCATGTTGTCCCAAAGCTCCCTTAGGCTCTCCTCCTGTCTTTTAATTTTTTTCTCCAATTGCAGTACATTTTGGGTGTGTTTTGCTTACTTGTCTTCTAATTCACTAATTCGGTCCTCCGCTTCTCCTAGTCTACTGTTGATACTTTCAATGGAGTTTTTCATTGCAGCTATATCACTCTTCATTTCTTCTTGGTTCTTACTTAAGGTGTTGATTTTTTCATCTGTTTCTTCTAGCTTCTTCCATATGTTATCGATTTTTTCATCTGTTTCTTCTTGCTTCTTGCAGAGGTTGTCGATTTTTTCCTCCATTCGGTTTATGCACTCTAGGATCCTTATTCTGAATTCTTTATCTGTCATGTTGCATGCCTCTGTATTACTTAGCTGCTTTTCTGGAGAGTCCTCCTTCTCTTTCCTTTGGGGGTTTCTTTGTCTACCCATGTTTGATCTCACTGACATATCTAGATGTTGAGTTGTTCAGTGGTTGCTCCCTTGGTGGCAGTGACTCCTTGGTCTGTGGTTGCTCTTCGGGCGGTTGCGGTAGCAGCTGCTCTTCAGTTGTCAGCAGCTCCTCTGGTGGGTGCTGTTCACAGCTGTGGTGGCTCTTCTGGCTGGTGGGGCGAGGTTTCACGTACAGCTGCTGTTCCTCAGCAGAGGATGAGGTGCTCAGGAGGTTGCTGTTGCTTGGATCTGCTGCGTTGATTTAAAGGCACAAAATACAACATAACAAGGCACCACGTACCAGGCACTATACACAAATATATTCACGATATTAATAACCCCAATTAAAGGTGACCACCTGAATTAAGAGAATTAGGGGATAAGGAAGAAGGAAGAGAAAAAGATAAAAGAGAAAAAGGAAAAGAAAAGTAGGGACCAAAAAAAAAGGGAGTGCAAAAATGAAATTGGGAAAAAGGAAGGGGGAAAATAAAAGCGAGAAAAGAAAAGAAAAAAAAAAAGAGCGAAAAGAGAGAATGAAGTGGAAGAGGGAAGACTTTTTATATGAGGAGAATACTCCTATAGAACAGCCATTAATCCCAACAAATTCCCGCAACAGCTCCCTGGATATGAATGCAAACTAGAAACAACCAGTAATATAACGATGAAAATAGAATGGTGAACACAAATCCCAAAATAAAATAAAGAAAAAATAAAATGGCACTTTAAAAAATGGTAAAATGGTAGCAGTAATAATACTGGTTAAAAATAAGAAGGTAGTAATTAAAAGGGTAAAATCAGGTGATGGAAAAAGAAGAAAAGAAACAAAAAAAAAAAGAAAAAAAAAGAACAGAAAAAAAAGAATGAAAAAAAATTGGTTTCTTAGTTAAAAAGTGAAAAAAGAAAAAAAATTGCAGTAGTGGAGGTCCTTCGTTTCTTCTATTCTTCAGTGTGGCTCGCCTTAGACCTTCCAGGTATTCAGGAGAGTGTTGAGTTTCCCTGCGATATACTGTTCCTCTGTGTTGTAAACCACAGTCCTTATTTTAAAGCATGCCGCATTTATTTCCCAGACTGCCTTATTTTGTGTTTAGCAAAGAGTCAGTTTGTGGGTCAGCCTCTGGGTGGCAGTGTTCTGGGGTTGGCCTCTGAGGCTATAGGGCCTCTCTGTCCAGTGGAAGTTCACTGCCCAGAGCTGACTGCGTAATAGTTAGTTACCGGCGCTATGTTGTTGCTGGGATTGAAAATCCCCCTATAGGCCAGACCCTGTTAACTCCCAGGGACTGATCAGGTTATCTTAATCCTTGATCTTGTACAGGGTGGAATCTGGGTGTGGCTGTGCTCCTTGCCTGGGGGCTGGGCGGAGGAGACTCACTCTCAGGAGGGGGTGGCTGCCCCAGTCCTGGGCTCAGGGGTGTCTCAGCACTCAATTCACTACCACCTCTCCCGGCTCCCCCTCTTTCCCCAGTCTCTCCCCAGATTCCACTCCTCCGCACACTCTCCCTCTCTTCAGCACAGGTGAGTGTCTGTATCCGAAATGTCCCATGAACAGGATTCAGTGAAAACAAACAAATGCTGGCCGCGGAAACGGGGAAGGCTTGGTTTCTGTAAGCTTCTTCTCTTACCGGGACTGCATGGTCAGGTCAGCTCTTCAGGCTGCCCCCTTTAGGCTCAGTCCTCCGTGATCACAGAACCCAGCTCTCAATTCCCCTGGCGGCGCCAGGAATCCCACGGTTCTCCTTTCCCCTGTCAGGGGCTGTGCCTGTCCCAAGGGACGCGGCTGTCTGCCACGCGGTCTCCCTCTGACTCTCTGGGCTCAGAGGTCTGGCAAACTTTCCTGCCCAAATCCTTGGTTTTTTTTACCTTTCCCGGGGAGTTCTGCTCTTCCCGGCTGCAAACCCTCTCACCAGCTGAGCAATTTCGCCAATTCGGTGTGAGTGTTACTAGCTTCAGCTGCTCGCTCCATTTGCTCCGGGACACGACCTGGGACATGTCTGCCTATATCGCCGCCATCTTGGTTCTCCCGCTATATATCTTTTTAGAATACTTATATTATGCTAGTGGCAGGCATGGCACAAAAATGCAGAATCAAACAGTGACCTTTATATAATAGTGTTCCATAAATATTTCATTAATATTACTACTAATAATAAAGCAACATACGTTGGAAGATACTTGGTGTGTCTGGTATATTTTCCCTTGTTTGTGCAGAAGTTTCTGGCTGAGGTACAGGAACTCTACAAAATATGAAATGAGAATAACCAATAGTTATAAAGAGACTTGAATAGAAAAATTAATTGGTCCATTCAGAATTTTTTCTAGTTCAATAAATTTAGAAAATATGTACGTTTATTTTCTTAAAATGATGCATTAAAATGTAAGAACAATACATTCAAATAATGAACAAATACCCATATACTGTATAACAATTCAAATACTGCAATAGATTGAAATATTCTTTTAAGGATTATTCCACAAAAGGAAGTATTCAATTTTATTAAATATCAACTAAAGATAGATATATACTTCATATGATAGGAATTTAAAAATTAGTTCTATGGCCTATTTTCATGTTTGCTTTGTTCAAATATTCTAGAAAACCATTTGGCCTAACTCTCCAATATTTATGCTTTTCTTTCTGCCCCTTTTCCTTTGCTTAACTCTTATCCTTCAACATTTACCTCAATCATTATCCTATATAATAGAAGCCTAATATGCTAAGTGTCCAATCATCCAGTGACTGGTTGACTGTTCAATCAATCAAAGCATAATATGCTAATGATATGCTATGGTTGCTCAACCACTTGCTATGATGTGCATTGACCACCAGGGGGTAGATGCTCTGACCAGTAGGTTAGCTTGCTGTTGGGATCTGGCCGATCAGGACTGAGTGAGATGGGCCAGACATGCCCTGGAACCCTCTCTCGGCCCCTCCCTGGACTTGATCATGCACTGGTGGGGTCTCTCGGTCTGGCCTCTGCCCTTTCACAATCCAGGACCCCTTGGGGGATGTCAGAGAGCTGGTTTTGGCCCTATACTGCAGGCCACTCCCTTTGGGAAGGCGCCAGACACAAGCTCATGGCTGGCGAGCACTGCTGTGGTGACATGAGCCTCTCCCAATCGGGACTGATTAGGCATAAGCCCATGGCAGGTGCAGTGGGGCTGGGATGAGTGGGAGCGGCAGGTAGGAGTTGCAGTCAGTACTGGACTATGGGTTTTGGTCCAATCCCCACAGGCCACCCCAAGGGAGACCCCACTCATGCACGAATTTGTGTACCAGGCCTCTAGTTTCCTATAAGAAGCTATGCTTGATCTCTAGTCAAGGCTCACTGCTCCTTGTGTATGCTCTCATAGCACCATGAAAAAACTTCTATTATAGTATTCATCGCACTATATTAAAATTAGTTTATAGGTTTGTCTCTTCCACCTGATTCTAAGTTCTGCTTAAAGTGTTACAAAAGTATAAACTACATTTTACTTATTTTTGTATCACCACATATTATCTTCTCACTAACTGTTTATTGAACTGAAATGAAATGAATGGAGGAAAGGGGAAGCATTTTATTTTGCAGCTGAGGAGAAGCCTGCTTTTATAAGGAAATATTTCCACCTAATGGGTTTTTAGCATATTTCTGTGATCAGATTTTTCTATTGTATTTCCAAAACTAAAAGCATGAAAATCAGAATTGTCATGTTGTAGAATGCCACATAATCAACTAAAGATGAATATATACTTCATATGATAGGAATTTAAAAATTAGTTCTATGGCCTCTTTTATAATGTCAAGTTATTAATGAACTAAAAAGAAGTCATTTTCATGAAAAAAGACCAATCCTATATAATAAAAGGTTAATATGCAAATTGGCCCCTCAAACAGGAGTTCAACTGGGAGTTTGACCAGGGTGTGGGGCTGGCTGGCCAACTGCCTGCAGCCCCTCCCCTCAGCTGGCCCTGTCCCAAATCACCACCCACCCCAATCGGTGCGGGCCGGCCAGACCTCACCAATGCACAAATTCGTGCATTGGGCCTCTAGTCTACACTAATAAAAGAGAAAAACGGTAATTGGCGAACGACGATACCCTTTTCATTGGCTAATCAGGGCTATATGCAAATTAACTCCAACTAAGATTGGCAGTTAACTGCCAACAAGATGGCGGTTAATTTGCATATGTAGGCACAATGCAGGGAGGTGAAAGGGAAAGCAGGAAGAAGCCCCCTGCCACTGACAGGGATCAGAAACCCAGGGGGGAGCTAAGAGCAGGGGGGCAGGGCAAAGGCGGCCCTGGGGCCGCCTTTGTCCTGCCCCCCAGCCATGATCAGAGAATCAGGTGCCTTTTCCACCCTGGCCAGTGATAGCAGGAAGTAGGGGTGGAGCCAGCGATGGGAGCTGGGCACAGTCGAAGCTGGCAGTCCCAGGAGCTACGGGTCCCTTGCCTGGGCCTAAAGCGGAGCCCATGATCGCGGGGCCGCTGCAGCTGCGGGTCCCCGCTGCCCGAGCCGGACGCCTCAGCCAGAGGCGTTAGGCCTGGGCAGGGGCGGAGCCTGAAACCACGGGGAGCTGGGGGTCCCCTGCCCAGGCCTGAAACCTCTGCCAGAGGCCTCAGGCCTGGTCAAGGGGCCGATCCGGTGATTGGTGATCGGAGGGTGATGAGGGTCAACTCCTCTGGCCGAGGCATCAGGCCTGGGCAGGGGGCGGAGCTGGGGATTGGGGGGATATGATTGTCCCCTTGCCCAGGCCTGAAGCCTGGGTCAGAGGCATCAGGCTTGGGCGCTGGGGGGAGCAAGCGATCAGAGGGAGATTGGGGTCCCCTGCCCAGGCATGATTCCTGGGCCAGAGGCCTCAAGCCTGGGCGGGGGCCAGAGCCAGTGATCAGGGGGAGATGGGGGTCCCCTGTCCAAGCCTGAAACCTCTGGCGGAGGCGTCAGGCCTGGGCAAGGGGCCAATCAGGTGATCGGAGGGTGATGGGGGTCTACGCCTCTGGCCAAGGCATCAGGTCTGGGCAAGGGGCAGAGCCAGCAATCGGAGGGGTCTGGGGGTCCGCTGCACAAGCCTGATGCCTGGGCCAGAGGCATCAGGCCTGGGCTGGGGGCAGAACCAGTGATGGGGAGAAATGAGGGTCCCCTGCCCAGGCCTGATGCCTCAGTCAGAGGCGTCAGGCCTGGGCAAGGGGCCGATCCTGCGATTGGAGGGTGATGGAGGTCAACGCCTGAGGGCTCCCAGTATGTGAGATGGGGCAGGCTGGGCTGAGGGACACTCCCCCCACCACCACCCAGTGCACGAATTTCGTGCACCGGGCCCCTAGTCTACTTATATAAAAAACCATGGGTGGTGTTCATCACATCCAGAAGAACTGCCACAACCAAGCAGAAGGAAACCAGTCCTGCAGGGGTTGTCTTGGCAACGGCTGCACCCTTTCACAAGCTGTTTCCTGTAAGGGTGGGGTTTGAGGCAGGAACCCACCCTGGGAGCATGGAGGCAGAACTTTCTAAAGTGTGCCGCATGCCAACATGGCCAGGGGTAAACCTGAGTGGGGGCGGCAGAAAGGCTTAGAAAAGACAGACAAGATAATGAAAGCCAGGTCTCGGTGGGATGCTGCTTCTTTGAGAGACAGCGACCATGCCCACAGCCATGCCTTTATTTTATAGCAGATGCTACGAGGCAAAGTAAGGGCGTGACCAAGATGTTTACAACATTCTCCTGGATTTCAATCCTACCTAACTACATGCACCTGAACTCTATCAAGCCTAAATCACTCAGGCAAGTGGGGCCATGTGTTTGGACCATAGGTTCAAGCTTACAACTATAGCTGTTGGCTATAATTGTTCTGGGAGGGCCCTGCCCTCCAAGCTGGGACTGCACGTGGCAATGAGAGGACTGTGCCCTCTCATCAGTCCAAGGCTTGAACCTGTCCAAAACACTGTAGCGGTTCCCCACAATAAAGTTTTAATTCTGCTTCTTTGTTACTAATGTTGTGGCCCCACCCCATAACAAAGACACAGTTTCTGGAGGATGAGGCCCAGGAATCAGGATTTTAAAAAGATTCCCAGGTGATTCTAATGTGCAGCCAAGGTTGAGAACCACTGCTATAGATAATATTAAAAATATATCTAAATGTGCAATTCTTTGTCCAAAAAATGAGCATGTTCAAAAATTAAATGAAGAAAATTTGGATATACTCGATGGAGATTTTCACACATATTTGAGTGATGATTCCATTGATTCCACAGATGATGCTGAAAAGCAAAATTTTCCCATCGAATTTCTTAATAGTATTACTCCTTTGGGAATGCCGTGTCATAAATTAAAATTGAAAGTGGGTGCAATCATCATGCTATTGAGAAATCTCAATAGTAAATGGGGTCTTTGTAATGGTACCAGATTTATTACCAAAAGATTACGACCTAACATTATCAAAGCTGAAGTATTAATAGGACCTGCAGAGGGAGAGGCTGTTCTGGTTCCAAGAATTAATTTGTCCCCATCTGACATTGGCCTCCCTTTTAAATTGATTCGATGACAGTTTACCGTGATGCCAGCATTTGTGATGACAGTTAATAAATCACAAGGACAGCCCTAACTGGTTTGGCTCAGTGAATAGAGCATCAGCCTGCGGACTCAAGGGTCCCAGGTTCGATTTTGGTCAAGGGCATGTACCTTGGTTGCAAGCACATCCCCAGTAGGGAGTGAGCAGGAGGCAGCTGATCAATGTTTCTCTCTCATTGATGTTTCTAACTCTCTATCCCTCTCCCTTCCTCTCTGTAAAAAAATCAATAAAATATATTAAAAAATAAAAAATAAATAAATCACAAGGACAAACTCTAGACAAAGTAGGCATATTCCTACCTGAACTTGTTTTTGCACATGGTCAGTTATATGTTGCTTTCTCTCGAGTTTGAAGAGCATGTGATGTTACAGTTAAAGTTCTAAATACTTCATCACAAGGGAAATTACTCAAGCACTCTGAAAGTGTTTTCACTCTTAATGTGGTGTACAGGGAGACATTAGAATAAGTTTAATCACTATCGAGTCATTGTTTGCATCACTGTTGTTTGTATATCATGTTTTTGTTGTTTTCATATCATGTTTCTGTCGTTTTTATATCATGCCTCTGTTATATCCTTTTGTTACTGTTTATTTATTAATAAATTTATATATTATTTTCATATACATTTTACTAATTTCCTTTCATCTCTCACACTTCTATTATAGAGAAAGGTAAAATAGCAATATTAAAATATCTCTAATTAATTCCCTTTTTAAAAAATATATACTTTATTGATTTTTTACAGAGAGGAAGGGAGAGGGATAGAGAGTTAGAAACATCGATGAGAGAGAAACATTGATCAGCTGCCTCCTGCACACTCCCCACTGGGGATGTGCCTGCAACCAAGGTACATGCCCTTGACCGGAATCAAACCCATGACCCTTGATTCCGCAGGCCGATGCTCTATCCACTGAGCCAAACTGGTTAGGGCAATTAATTCACTTTTAATGTGCACGAATTTTGTGCACCGGGCTACTAGTTTAACTATAAAACTCTAGCACATAAAAACATATTTTATAGGTGTAGTTTTAATTTTTCAATTTTTGAAATATGGTATTTCCAGAAATTAGTAAACTGAAAACATCAATTCAGAGAGAAATGTAAATAACTAAAAATAGTTAAATTACACATATTTTGAAATCCTTAAACAGCATGTATATACTTTTTAATACATGTGATTAAAAATAATATATTCATCTGAAATAAATTGGAAGTAATAGTTCCCAATGTGAAACAGTATAATGATATTGTACAGAATTTTACAATGTGGTTTAAGAGGTTTTTCCTGGAATATGTAGTCATTTATTTGTATGACTTAAATGTCTTAAAGGTGCTAAATGACAGAATGGAGTATAAAATGTCTATGGGTATCAACTGAGGAAATTGAAGAAAGAGAGATAAAAATAAAAAGATAAGAAATATTGAAGGATAACTGAGCACAGATAAGAAGGCAAAAAGAAGAGAAGATAAAGACACATATGATGGATACTGGCAAAATATTATAAAAATTATATCAAAGGCTATAAGTTGTACTCTAATCTTGCTATTTTCACTAACATATTGACCTTAGATAAAAGTCATATAGATTCTATTATGTGTCACTTCCTAATTTATATAACAGGATTATAATTAATATCATTATAGTCTTATTAAGTATCTTTTATGCAAAGAAATTAAAAGTACTTAATATATATACACATATGCTTAATTACCATATTTTATCCTTTCTGAATCTCAAATTCTTAATCTACAAAATTGAGATAATTATCCTGTGCCTCCCTCACAGGGATGTTGAGCATCAAATGAGGTAATGGAAGTAATCTTATTAGTAGGATGAAATGAAGAAGTTTTAATGTCCCATTTATTATACTTTATTTCTCAGTGCTAACTTTTTGAATAAGTTGATGGATTTTTACACATTTTTTCTAAAAGAGAGTACCATGCCCTGGCTGGCTTGGCTCAGTAGATAAAGCGTCGGCCTGCAGACTGAAGGGTCCTAGGTTTGATTCCTGGTCAAGGGCACCTGCTTGTGTTGAGGGCTTTGTCTCCAGTGTGGGGTGTGCGGGAGACAGCCAATCAATGAACCTCTCTCATCATTGATGTTTCTATCTCTCTCTCTCCCTCTCCCTTCCTCTTTGAAATCAATAAAAATATAATAAAAAAAGAGAGAGTACCATGATTTACTATCATCCTATATAATAAAAGGGTAATATGCAAATTGACACTAACAGCAGAAAAACCAGGAATGACCAGTTGCTATGATGTGCACTGACCACCAGGGAGCAGACATTTAATGCAGGCACTGCCCCCTGGTGGTCAGTGCGCTTCCACAGGGGAAGCACCTCTCAGCCAGAAGCCGGCTCATGGCTGGCCAGCACAGCAGTGGTGGCTGGAGCCTCTCCCGCCTCTGTGGCAGCACTAAGGATGTCCAACTAACAGCTTAGGCCTGCCAGAGGGATGTCTGACTGCCAGCTTAGGCCTGATCCCCCAGGGAGAGGGCCTAAGCCATCAGTCAGACATCCCCTGAGGGGTCCTGGACTGTGAGAGGGCGCAGGCCCAGCTGAGGGACACCCCCCATCCTCGAGTGCACAAATTTTCATGCACTGGGCCTCTAGTTTGGAATAAAATGTTGGTTTATACAAGCTCTTAAATGGTCATATTTACTATTATTGTACCATCAGAAGAAGACCAATAGGCGACCCAGACATTGGAGTTAGCAGGCCAGGATTTATTATTATTTTTTAAAAATATATGTCTACTGATTCAGAGAGGAAGGTAGAGGGAGAGATAGAAACATCCATGATGAAAGAAAACCACTGATTGGTCACCTCCTGCACACCCCACACTGGGGATCAAGCCCACAACCCGGGTATGTGCCCTGACTGGGAATTGAACCATGACCTCCTGGTTCACAGGTCGATGCTCAACCACTGAGCCCTTCTGGCTGGGCAGTAGGCCAGGATTTACAATACAATGATTAATATGGTCAAGAAACAGAGGGAAAGATGGACAAAACAGATACAGTCTCAAAAGAGAGGGCCGGGGAGAGAAAGAAACATCAATTGGTTGCCTCTTGCACTGGCCCCAACCAGGGTTGGGAAGCAAACCCACAATCCAGATACGTGACCTTTATGGAAATCTAACCCATGACTCTTCCATGGTTGGCCAATGCTATAATGACTGAACCACACTGGTCAGGGCTCTTATTTTGTTAATATTGCTTCTTTTCCACAAAATTATTTTTTTCAATATTTTATTTTAATATTAATTCACATTGCTACACATAGGTGAAGTTCATTCATTTTTTTAATGTTTTCATTGCTTTTTGAGAGAGAAAGTAAGAGAAAGAGAGAAACATCGATGTGAAATAGAAACATCTATCGTTTACTTGCCTCCTGCACAAATTCTGATTAGGTATCAAATCCACAAACTGAGCATGTGCTCTGACTGGGAACAGAACTGATGACCTTTCAATACATGGGATGACATCCAACTGAGCCACACTGGCCAGGGCAAGTTTATTCATTTTCATTGCGTTGTAGTGCTCTCTTGTATGAATATACCACAATTTATCCATTTCACTATTGATGGATAATGGATGGGTTCCTATAAATGGCTGTTAAGAATCCTATCTACTCTCTTCAATAAATGGTGTTGGGAAAATTGGACAGATATATGCAAGAAAATGAAACTAGACCACCAACTTACACCATACACAAAAATAAACTCAAAATGGATAAAGGACTTAAATGTACGACAGGAAACCATAAAAATTCTAGAAGAATCCAAAGGCAACAAAATCTCAGACATATGCCGAAGCAATTTCTTCACTGATACAGCTCCTAGGGCACTTGAAACTAAAGAGAAAATTAACAAATGGGACTACATCAAAATAAAAAGCTTCTGCACAGCAAAAGAAACCATCAACAAAACAACAAGAAAACCCACTGTGTGGGAAAACATATTTGCCAATGTCATATCTGATAAGGTCCTAATCTCCAAAATTTATAGGGAACTCATACAACTTAACAAAAGGAAGATAAACAATCCAATCAAAAAATGGGCAAAGGACCTAAATAGACACCTTTCAAAAGAGGACATTCAGAAAGCCAAGAGACATATGAAAACATGCTCAAAGTCATTAATCATCCGAGAGATGCAAATCAAAACAACAATGAGGTACCATCTCACACCTGTCAGACTGGCTATCATCAACAAATCAACAAATGACAAGTGCTGGAGAGGATGTGGAGAAAAAGGAACACTTGTGCACTGCTGGTGGGAATGCAGACTGGTGCATCCACTATGGAAGACAGTATGGAGTTTCCTCAAAAAACTACAAATGGAACTCCCATTTGACCCTGTGATCCCACTTCTAGGAATATATCCCAGGAAACCAGAAACACCAATCAGAAAGGATATATGCACCCCTATGTTCATAGCAGCACAATTCACCATAGCTAAGATCTGGAAACAGCCTAAGTGCCCATCAGTAGATGAATGGATTAGAAAACTGTGGTACATCTACACGATGGAATACTATGCTGCTGTAAAAAGGAAGGAACTCTTACCATTTGCAACGTCATGGATGGAACTGGAGAGCATTATGCTAAGTGAAATAAGCCAGTCAATGAAGGAAAAATACCACATGATCTCACTCATTCATGGACAATAGGGACCATTATAAACTTTTGAACAATAATAGATACAGAGGCAGAGCTGCCTCAAACAGATTGTCAAACTGCAGCGGGAAGGCCGGGGAGGGTTGAGGGGCAGGAGGTAGGGGGGTAAGAGATCAACTAAAGGACTTGTATGCATGCATATATGCATAACCAATGGACATGGGACGCTGGGGGGTGGGGGAGGCCAGGGGATAGTCAAGGGCGGGGGGGGGAAAGACACATATGTAATACCCGTTATATTACTTTAAGCAATAAAAAAAAAGAAAAAAGAAAAACACTTAGAAAAAAAAAGAATCCTATCTAATAAAAGAGAAACATGGTAATTGGCGTACGACCGCTACCCTTCCCATTGGCTAATCAGGGCGATATGCAAATTAACTGTCAGCCAAAATGGCGGCCGGCAGCCAGGCAGCTTGAAACTAACATGAGGCTTGCTTGCTTCAGTGATGGAGGAAACCAACGTTCCCCGCCTGCCTTGCCAGCCTCTGAGCCTGCAGTTTGAAACATTTTAACCAATATATCTCAGAGCTGGAGTCAGAGCTAGAGTTATACATTGTTTCGAACCGAAACAAAACAGATACCTACTTTCAGCAGTGGAGGCCTAAGAGCTGGAGCCTCAGAGCTAAAGCTGGCCCAGAATTTTAAAAAAAAAACACACAAAAAAACAGAAAAAAAGGAGCAGTTGGGAGCTTCCATCACCCGCCAGCCTGAAAACAGCCCTCAGCCCCTCACCCAGACTGGCCAGGCATCACATTTGGGACCCCCACCCTGAAGGCTGTATGACCAGCTGCAAACAGCCCTCAACCCCTCACCCAGGCTGGCCAGGCACCCCAGTGGGGACCCCCACCCTGAAGGGTGTGTGACCAGCTGCAAACAGCCATCATCCCCTCACCCAGGCTGGCCAGTCACCCCAGTGGGGACCCCCACCCTGATTCAGGACACCCTTCAGGGCAAACCAGCCAGCACCCACACGTGCACCAGGCCTCTACCTTATATAGTAAAAGGGTAATATGCCTCCCAGCACTGGGATCAGCGGAGTCGAGAGGCCTCCTGGCACTGGGATCAGCGTGACAGGGGGCAGCGCCCAAACCCCCTGATCACCCTGCAGCTCTGTGTGTGACAGGGGGCGGGGCCACAACCTCCCTATCTGCCCCGCTCTGTTTGTGACAGGGGAAGGCACCCCAACCTCCTGATCAGCCCTGCTCTGTGCCTGATACAGGGGAGTTCCCCAACCTCTGTTCGCCCTGCGGCTCTGTGTGTGACAGGGTGCGGCGCCCCAACCCCCTGATCGGCCCTGCTCTGTGGGTGACAGAGGGTGGCGCCACAGCACCCCCCCCACGGGCCCTGCTCTGTGTGTGATGGGGTAGAGCCATAACCTCTCCATCAGCCCTGCCCTGAGTGTGACAGTGGCGGCATCCCAATCCCCTGATCCGCCCTGCTCTGTGTGTGACAGGGGGTGGCGCTCCAACTCCCCTATCGGCCCTACTCTCTGAGTGACAGGGGGGAGCTCCTCAACTCCCTGATGGGCCCTGCTCTGTGTGTGACAGGGGGGAGCTCTCCATCCCCCTGATGGGCCCTGCTCTGTGCGTGACAGGGGGGAGCTCCCCAACCCCTCTGATGGGCCCTGCTCTGTGTGTGACAGGGGGGAGCTCCCCAACCCCTTGATCGACCCTGCTCCGTGCGTGACAGGGTAAGGAGCCCCGACCCCCCTGATGGGCCCTGCTCTGTGTGTGACAGGGAGCAGCACCCCAACCCCCGGATTGGCCCTGCTCTGTGTGTGATAGGGGATGGCGCCACAACCTCCCCATTGACCCTGCCTTGAGTGTGACAGGGGGCGGTGCCCCAACCCCCCAATCAGCCCTACGCTGACCATGACTGGGGGTGGCATCGCAATCTCCCGATCCACCCTGTTCTGTGAATGACAGGGGGCGGCGCCCCAACACCCCAATCGGCCCTGCTCTGAGCCTGACCAGGGGCTGCACCTAGGGATTGGGCCTGACCTCTGCCACCCGGGAGCAGGCCTAAGCCAGCAGGGCGTTATCTTCCGAGGGGTCCCAGACTATGAGAGGGCACAGGCTAGGCTGAGGGTACCCCCCTTCCCCCCGAGTGCACAAATTTTTGTGCACCGGGCCTCTAGTCTATATATAAAACACCCTAATATGCAAATAGACTGAATGGCAGAACAACCAAACAACTGGTCGCTATGATGTGTGCTGACCACTAGGGCTCGTGCACACAGAACATGGTGGGCATTGGCCATGGCAGGATGGTGGCGCAGGTGAGTGGGGGCACCAGACAGAGGACCAGGGGCCATGGCAGGAGGGGCTGGGCAGGGGCATGGAGGATGGGCCAAGACCCGCCCCTGTGCCCACTGCAGCCTTGTGGCCCGAAGTTCTTTTCAAGGTGCACAAATTTGTACACTGTGCCCCTAGTTTATATATATAAAAGCCTAAGTGACCGTTCGACTGGTCAACCATTTGACCGGTCAACCAGGAGCTATAACGTGCACTGACCACCAGGGGGCAGATGGTCAATGCAGAATCTGTCCCCTGGTGGTCAGTGTGCTCCCACAGCAGGAGTGCCACTCAGCTGACCAACGGGAGCCAGATACAGGGCTCACAGCTGGCCACCACAGCCCAGAGACCACAGCTAGCCTACCGAGCAGTGGTGGTGGCAGGCGCAGCGGGGCCAGGATGAACAGGAGCAGCAGGCAGGAATGGCAGGTAGTGTTGGACTGCTGGTTTCGGCCCAATCTCCCTAGGCCACACAGAGGGACCCCACTGGTGTATGAATCTGTGTACCGGGCCTCTAGTAATGTAATATTTTCATGAATACAGTGCATATGGACAAGAGTTTCTCAAGGATGTACTTACTTTTTATTTTCAATTTGCTTAGCTGTCAAATTGGTTGGGGTTTTTTGGCATGAAAATACCATTGAAATATATGTCTTTGTTACATGCCATATAATAGCATGTCTTACATTTAAAATGTAGAAATTGAGAGGTAGGGATGTTTTTAGACAAAGGAAAATGAAATATATGATCAACAAGCTACATTGAAAGAAATGCTGAGAGGAAATTTTCAGTCAGAAAGAAAATAACAAAATGAAGTCTGGAAAGACAGGTAGGAATGAAGAGAACCTAAAAAAGAAGATGTGCACAAATATAAATCAATGCTGACCGTACAAGAAAGACAATGCTAATAATATATTGTAGAATTTTAAATATATGTGCAATTAAAATGTAAGACAAAAATAATAAAAATGGGTATAAATGGAGTTGGAAGTGTTCTAGCATTATCAGGAAAATAGTAAAATAAATTTTTTTTTAATCCTCACAGGAGGGTATTTTTAGAGAGAGTGGAAGGGAGAGGGAGAGACAGAGAGAAACACTATGTTAGAGAGACAGATTGATTGGTTGCCTCTCACATGCCCCTGACCAGGACCAGGAGCCTGCAACGAGGTACATGCCCTTGACTGGAATCAAACCCGAGACCCTTTAGTCCACAGGCCGACACTCAATCTTCTGAGCCAAACTGGCTAGGGCTGTATTTAACTATAATAATAAGTTAAGTGTTCAGGTTATAATTTATAGAGTAACCACTAAAGAATATACAACTATCAAAAAAGGGGGAAATTGAATAATTAAAACTTTTTTATTAAGCAAACAGTATGAAGATTGATAGACAAATATATCATTAATTCCAGTAAAAGTGAATAGAATATATACTCTAAGTAAAGACTAAGATTCTCACATTAGTTAAAAACAAACAAACAACTATATGCTGCTTAAAAGTGACAACCTTGCCCTGGCTGAGTGGGTAAGTTGGTTGGAGCACTATCCCATATACCAAAAGGTTGTGGGTTCAATTCCTGGTCAGGGCACTTGTCTATATTGCAGGTTCAATGCCCGGTTGGAGTGCATATGGGAGGCAAATGATTGATGTTTCTCTCACATAGATGTTTCTCTCTCTCCCTCCCTCCCTTCCTCCCTCCCTCCCTCCCTCAAAAAAATCAATAAACATACCCTTGGGTGAGAAATAAAAAAGAAAAAAGTGAGGGCATAGAAAGGTCCAAAGTAATATGGATAGAATATACATACTGTATAAGGCTTAAACAAAAGAAAATTGGTATAAGTAATTTAGTACTACACCAAGTAGACTTTAAGGTAGAAAACATTGTGAAAGATGAAAAAAATGTAATAGTTACAAAGGGGTCAATCATCAGAAAGGCATCACAATCCTAAATCTATATGTATTCAGTCATATTTGTACCAAAAAATGGACAGAACTAAAAGGAGAAATAAATCATCAGTCATATCAGAAGATATTAACAGTGTTACCTGCTCAATTAGCTGATGGAAAAAGCAGAGGCTATAAAAGATGTAATCAGAGAGAGAAACAAGATGGCAGCGTAGGTAAATGTAGGTACTTACATCCTCCTACAAACACATCAAAATTACAACTAAAATACAGAACAACCACCATTCAGATCCACCTGGAATCTGGATGAATGGAAGTACTACAATTAGAAAATTAAAGAAGAAAGCGCATTGAGACTGGTAGAAGGGGTGAAGGCACAGAAGGGGCTGGTCTGACACCTATGTGTGGCGTGTTTTTAATTGGGAGGGATATTGTGGCTGAGGAGGACTCCCATGTAGAGCAAGGGGTTCCAGTCCCATACCAGGCCCCCAGCCCAGGGACCCAATGTTGAGAAGAAAAGTCCCTGTAACTTGGGCTGTTAAAACCAGTGGGATTGTGGCTCAGTGACACAGAGGTTACTGGAGTTCAAGGCAGTTCCTCTTAAAGGACCCATGCAAGGACTTACTTGGACTCACTCCCTCTGAGCTCCAGTGATAGAGCATCAACTTGAAAGGATCCAGGGCCATACAAGGAGGAACTATATTGTCTGGCATTAGGGAAAGAACTCTGGGGCAGTTTTCTCCCAGACAAAAGTGCTGGGACCTCACCTCCACAGAGCTGACTGGCAGGCATCATATATGAGTCTCCATCAACCTGGTCAACACTCTTCACTGCACTCTGGTGATTCCCTGAGATCCTGCCCCATGCAGTTTGCAGCTCCAACCAAGCTGTTTGCAGTGTATTTTCCATATGAATGGCCTGTTCTGGCTCAGGCTTCAAACTTTCCTAAAATCTCTCAAACAAGCAGAAGCTGGTGTCACATGCCCCATTCCTCTCAATAAGAGGCCCCAGGCCCAGCATTAGCAGCAGCTTAACAAGGTTCACAGCCTGGCCTTTCCTGGGAACCTCCTAGCCCAACACAAATAGTATCCATCTGTAGATTGCTCTTTAGATTGTGCTGGGTAGCCCCAGGCAGGGCATAGGCAGTGGCTGACTTTTCACCCCCCAGAAGGCTCCAGTTAGTGCACCCAGTGGACAGCTTCAGACGACACCGAATTACAACTCTATCACATCCATGAGTGACACACCCAAGGGGCAGACTCAGTGAGCACCAAAGCCCCACTAAAGCAAGTTCTGCTCCATAAGGGTATCTTGTATAGCAGCTCTTCCACTGTAGTCAGCAGCTGGTCCTCATAGCCAACTGGCCTGGGGGGATCAATTATTCCAAGTGATGCCCACAGCAATCAAGGCTCAACAACAACAAGACTGTGCACACAGCCCACACAGGAACACACTTAGAGTTCCCAGTTCAGGTGACTGGGGAGGCTGAGCCACTGGGCCATACAGGACACCTACTATACAAAGCCACTCTACCAATTCTAGGAGACATAGCAGCTCTACCTAATGCATAGTAACAAACACAGGGAAGCAGCCAAAATGCAGAGACAAAGAAACATGACACAAATGAAAGAACAGAAGAAAGCTCCAGAAAAATAAATGAAACAGAAACAAGCAAACTACTAGATACAGAGTTCAAAACAATGGTTTTAAGGATGCTCAAGGAACTTAGTGAGAATTTCAAGGAAATTAGTGAGAACATCAAAGACACAAAGAAGGACCAGTCACAAATAAAGGATACACTAACTGAAATAAAGAATAATTTATAAGGGATCAACAGTAGAGTAGAGGAAGCCCAGAATCAAATCAACAATTTGAATATGAGGAAGCAAAAAACGCCCAATCAGAAGAGCACAAAAAAAGAATAATGAAAAATATGGCCCTAGCTGGTTTGGCTCAGCGATAGAGTGTCAGCATGCAGACTGAAGGGTCCTGGGTTCAATTCTGGTCAAGGGCACATGGAAGGGTTGCAGGTACATGCCAGGGTTGCATGCTCAATCCCAAGTTGGGGGCGTGCAGGAGACAGCCTATCAGTGGTTCTCTCTCATCATTGATGTTTGTATCTCTCTCTCCCTTCTCCCTTCCTCTCTGAAATCAATAAAAACATATTTTAAAAAAAGAATAAAAAATATGAAGATAGTGTAAGGGGCCTCTGGGACAACTTCAAACATACCAACATTTGTATCATGGGGGTGCTGGAAGGAGAAGAGAAAGAGCAAGAAATTGAAAACATATTTGATGAAATAATGACAGAAAACTTCCCCCACCTGGTGAAAGAAATAGACAAACAAGTATAGGAAGCCCATTGGCCCCTGGTGCTAAACCATTCGTAGATGACCTGAGAATCCTAAGAAAGATGAACTTAAAGAGGCCCACACCAAGACACATCATAATTAAAATGCCAAAGGTTAAAGACAAAGAGAGAATCTTAAAAGCAGCAAGAGAAAAGCAGTTAGTTATCTACAAGGGAGAGCCCATATGTCTGTCAGCTGATTTATCAACATAAACTTTGCAGGGAAGAAGGGAGTAGCAAGAAATATTAAAAGCGATGAAAAGCAAGGACCTACAATGAAGATTACTTTACCCAGCAAAGCTGTCATTGAGAATTGAAGGTCAGATAAAGAGCTTCACAGAAAAGAAAAAGCTAAAGGAGTTCATTACCATAAAATCAGCATTATATGAAATGTTGAAGCATGTTCTTTGAAAAAAGGAGGAGTAAGAGGTAGAGGAAGAAGAAGAAACAAGAAATATAAACAATAAAGTGGCAATAAATACATATCTATGAACAATTAAATCTAAAAATCAAAATAAATGAACAAGAAATCAAATGAACCCTTGTGATGAGGGCTGACTTTCAATAGATCGCATCGAGGGATCTGCTCTGCTACATATGAAACCCAGACCCAGAAGCAGGTTGTCTATGAAAGGTTTAGCACCAGGGGCCAATGGGGGCCATGTGGAGGGAGGGGCTGTGGGAGGTTGGCTGTGGGAACACACTGACCACCAGGGGGAAGCTCCTGCATTGAGTGTCTGCCCCATGGTGGTCAGTGCACACCATAGCGACCAGTTGACCGATTGTTCTGGTTGTTCAGTCATAATGGTAGCTTAGGCTTTTATATATATAGATATGTATTACCCATAGACATAGACAATAGGGTGGTAAAGGCGGGGGTGGTGGTGGTGGGATCCTGGTGGAGCAGGGCAATGAGAAGTAAAAAGGGGGGGGGGCATCTGTAACACTGTCAACAGTAAATATTAACAACATAATTAGAATACTTAGACCTAACTGACATGTATAGAACACTGCACTCAAGGATGATGGAATTCACATTTTTTGAGTGCATATGAAAAAGCATTTACCAAAATTGACCACATGTAGAATTTAAGAAAAGCCTTTCAACACATTTCAAATAATTAAAATAGTTCAGAATATTTTCTCTTTCCAGAGTGAAGATAAGCTGAATTAAATTTAAAAAATGCAACTAGAGATTCTCAAGTGATTGGAAATTAAATGATATGAGTCTGAAGAGAATCACACTGAAAACCAAAAAAATGTTTGAACTAACTGATAATGAAGTAGGAGGTGGCTAAATCAGTGCATGGAGAAAAATGTATAGCAAATATGCATATATTAGAAAGGAAGAACCCAAAAATCAATGATTTAATTTTCTAGCTCACATAGCCAGATACAAGCTCAGTATATAACCCCAAACTGAATCTGATTGGACATAGCTATTACAAAAGATTAGTGTTAATTAAAAAAAAAAATCTAAATGATTCTGTACTTCACCTTCTGTATTAGTTTCTCAGTTTTGTTGCTACTGCAAAGAAACCAAAACTGTTAATTATATACAATTCATAATGGAGAAGTTTATGTATAAAAGATCCATGCTTAAAGAACTGATGAACAAATTATTTTAAATTAAATACATTTATTGCCGAAACCGATTTGGCTCAGTGGATAGAGCGTTGGCCTGCGGACTGAAAGGTCCCAGGTTCGATTCCGGTCAAGGGCATGTACCTGGGTTGCGGGCACATCCCCAGTGGGGGATGTGCAGGAGGCAGCTGATCGATGTTTCTCTCTCATCGATATTTCTGACTCTCTATCTCTCTCCCTTCCTCTCTGTAAAAAATCAATAAAATATATTTAAAAATAAATAAATAAATAAAATACATTTATAGTATTTTAAGTTAAAATATAATGCATACATAAATTAAAATGTTTATTTTTGGGTTACTTCCCATTTTAAATTAATTTTCAATTAGTCCATGCTGAGCAAGGCAGATGTGAAATTATTTGGAGACAGGGTCACTGAAGATGTAATTAGTTAAGATGAAGTCATACTGGAGTAGCGTGGGCCACTAATATGACAGATGTTTTTATAAAAAAGGGATATTTGAACACAGATACAGATTGGGGTGATGTTTCTACAAGCCCATGAATGTCAAAGATTGTCAGCAAATCACCAGATGCTAGAGGAGAGGCATGGGGCAGATTCTTCCTTACAACCCTCAAAAGGAACCAACCCTGCTGACACCTTAATCTTAAAGTTGTAGCTTAAAGAACTGTGGGACAATAATTTTCTGTTGTTTAAGCCATACAACTTGTGGTACTTTGTCATAGCAGCCCTAGAAAACTGATACAGATTTCAGTACCAGGAAGTGGGGTGCTGCTGTAACAAATAATTAAAAATGTGGAAGTGGCTTTGTAATTAGGTATTAAGTGGAGGCTGAAAGAGTTTAGATTCATTAACAGAATAAGCTTCGACTGCTTTGAAGAGAATGTTGCTAGAAATATGGATTTTGAAGGAGAATCTGTTGAAGACTCAGAAAGAAAAGAACAAAGCTGTAGACAAAGCTTCTGTTTCTAAGGAAAACACATATTGTCATGAACAGAATGTTGCTAGAAATATGAATGTAAATGGTACTTCTGGTGAGGTCTCAGAAAGAAATAATGTCTAATTTGAAACTGGATGAAAGGTGATCCTTGTTATAAAATAGCAGAGGACTTGGCAGAATTGTGTTTTGTTGGATGGAAAGTGAAACTTGTATGCAATGAACTTGCATATTTAGCTGAACTTAGAAAGTGTTGAAGGCACAGCTTGGTTTTTCCTTGCTGCTTATAATAAAATATGAGAGGGTAGAGACATTTGAAAAGAGAATTGTTAAGAAAAAAGGAACCACACTTCAATACTTGGAAAATTCTCAGCCTACTCAATTTCAAAAAATGAGAAAGTTTGCTCTGGATAGAACACCAAGGGTATTGTTGGCAAACCATTTGCCCAACACATTAGGCTTGTGACCTGTGGGCCCAATCAACTATCTCATTTGGCATGATGTTAGCTTAGCCAGTGGTTCTCAACCTTCTGGCCCTTTAAATACAGTTCCTCATGTTGTGACCCAACCATAAAATTATTTTCGTTGCTACTTCATAACTGTAATGTTGCTACTGTTATGAATCATAATGTAAATATCTGATATGCAGGATGGTCTTAGGCGACCCCTGTGAAAGGGTCGTTCGACCGCCAAAGGGGTCGCGACCCACAGGTTGAGAACCGCTGGCTTAGACTGAAGGGATATAGGTGAGAGGAAATGAAGAAAGGCTGTTGGGTTTCTGGAATTCTAAAGTCAGGAAATGACCTGATAGATACATCCAGCTGTGATCGTGTGTTATTCTTTTTTAAAAAGGGAAGAATAACCCTGAGGGTAAGGCCTTTTCTTTATGAAGGAAGAGCCATCACCTCAGTTCCAGAGTACAGAGCCAGCTACCCACTCAGGCTGTCACCTGTTGAGCCCAGAGGACATAGTATCATGCCAAACAGGATAATTCTGAGCCTTAAAATCAAGTGGAACTGATCCTGCTAGGTTTCAAACTTGCTTGTGACCCATGATCCTTTTCTTCCTTGCAATTTCTTCCTTTTGGAATGCCTGTCCCACCAATTGCATTTTGGATAGATAATGTGTAGTTTCACAAGTTACAAATAGAAAATAATTTTGTCTGAGGATGAATCACCCTGCATCTTATCCACACATGATTTAGATGATATTTAGATGAGATTTTGGACTTAGAGTCAACGTTGGTATGGGTTAAGACATTTGGGATATTGTGATGGGCTGAATGTATTTTGCAAGTGAGGACATAAATTTTAAGGGGCCAGAGGACAGACTAATAATATGTAACTGATTACATTTTCAAGGACAGTGAGAATGTGACATTTCAAAACAGGGTCATTGAAGATGCAGTTGGTTAAGATAATATAATATTGGAGTAGACCAGTACCCCAGAATGGATCCATAATCCAATGTGGATGGTGTCCTGATAAAAAGTGGAAATCTAGACACAAATTTACACATAGGGAGAATGCCAGGTGAAGAAGATCAAGGCACAGATTGGGGTGATTCTTCTATAAGCTAAGAAATACCAAATATTGCCAGTAAACCACCAGAAGCTAGGTGAGAGTCATGGAACAGATTCTACCTCACATCTCTTATAAGGAATTCACCCTACCAATACCTTGATCTTGTACTTCATCAGTCCTAGAAAACTAATACAGCTTCTAGTACAATTATGCATTTTACAGGATTGAAAGAAACCAACAAAACAAAACAAAACAACCTAATATTCTATGCATGTATTTAATACAAATGACTTACAGTTTGGCAAATGGCCCTTGCAGAATCCTTTTTTTCTTGGGAGGGCTCAAACTTGTACACGTAGTTTGACAACTCACAGAACCATCATCTTGATTCTGTTTACCATCTAGTTCCTGACTTTGACTTTCTTTTATTGCTGTTTGGGATGTTGAGGGTTGGTTAACATTCTGAAACCAAAAATTCAGAGAAAACATTTAAAACTAATTCATTGAAATTATTTATCTTAAAAGTCTACAATTTTAGTTTACTCATTTTTCATAATCTTAAGAGTTGTGACAACATGTTGAAATAATAATAGTGCTTTTATAAAGATGATTTATCCTAATCCATCTTCTAATAAAATATTTTTAAAAGAAAAATAAACAAAAGTCCCTCTTATATTACTATAGCTGAAAAGTTGGATTAGATGTGTATTTCTGTAAGAACAGTAATCCTAGCCAATTTGGCTCAGTGGAAAGAGTGTAGGCCTGTGGACTGAAGGGTCCCAGGTTCCCTTCTGGTTAAGGGCACATGCCCAGCAGGGGGTGTGCAGGAGGAAGCTGATCAATGATTCTCTCTCATCATTGATGTTTCTATCTCTAACCTCTCCCTTTGTCTCTTAAATCCATAAAAAATATATTTAAATTTTAAAAAGGATCCATAAACAAATATTTAAACAAATAACTGCAGTTGTGTTCCAATAAAACTTAAAAAAAGAATAGCAATCCTAGAAATAATTAAAAAAAATAAACTCATAGGAAAAAATAACTTTTTTTGTCTTGATTATGCCTAGATTTCAGAACTGGTGTCTTATACAACCTGGCTAAGACTGCCATGCCAGATCCAGAGGTAAGAACTTCTGGTGGAAGTGTTCCTAACGTTCTGGTCTTGACAAAACGTAAGAAAATAATATATAGACATATTTCATTTTATTGTGCTTTGCAGATATTGTGTTTTTTACACATTAAATGTTTGAGGCAACCCAGTGTGGAGCAAATCTATTGGCACCATTTTTCCAGTAGGCTCAGATGATGGTTAATCTTTTCAGCAATAAAGTATTTTTTAAATTAAGGTTATGTAAACTGTTTTTTAATTATAATGCTATTGCACACTTAATAGACTATAGTATAGTGTAAAAATAACTTTTATATGCACCGAGAAAACAAAAATTCATGTGACTTGTTTAATTGCAATATGTGCTTTATTGCAGTGATCTGGAACTGAACTCACAATATTTCCAAGGATGCCTATAATAATATATACCACTTGGGAATTTAAATAACAACAATCAAGATAGGCTTAAATTGTGTAGAAAGCAAAATCAAGATACCAAATTTTGAGGGCCTTGGGAAATATCAGAAGCTATGACCTTCTGCCCAGCCTGCTCCAAAATAAATAAATGACAGAAAAAAGAAACAAAAAGCAACAATGATCTTTCCCCCCTCTTGGTTTTACACCATTAAGAAGAATAATAAAAAAAGAATCAATGCATGTGAGTTCTGAATAAAATGAACAAGGTACAACTGTAATTATGATCACAGCGTTTTCAGCAATATACTATTAATTCTCTGGTGCCATACCCGAACTGTTTCTGATGCTGAGGAACTTCCAGTTGCACTGCTACGGGGTACATACTTTATACTAGTAATTATTCCCTGAATTGCAATGCGTTTTTGTTCCCTATACTGCAAGTTTTCAATCTCCTTCCTCACTTCACTTATAGCTGTCAGGAGCGACTGAACTGCAAAAGAGTAATTCCAAGGAAATTGTAAGTTTTAAAGAACTGAAATGATAAAAATAAAAACCAGATTTGCAATCTAAATACAACTTAAAATTATAAACTTGCCACATAATTTAAATTTGTGAGGCTTTGTGTTTATATTTGGCATCCTCTTATGTAATTTTTGTAAAATAGGCAAAATATATTAATCAGTTAAATCATGATACAGTCTTCTAGTCTGGAATTTTAATTTGAAACAGAAATTTTGTATATTGAATGTAATTTATAGATTATATTTCAGACTAAAAAGTGTTGCCTAGCCACTGCATAGACACACACATTTTAATATTTCTAAATATATACTACAAATTGACGGCATTATAAAGTGCAAAAGGATGCCAATACAGGGTGGGGCAAAAGTAGGTTTACAGTTGTTCATATGGAAAATAATACAATAATAAATAATAATATAAGAATAAACTGTTTTGCATACTCACAAATGTAACTACTTTTTTACACCCCTGTATATTGGATATAACACAATTGAGTGCTACCTTTAAATAAAAATGACACCGAAATCAATGAGATGCAAAATGAGTACTGATAGAGAGGCCTAATGTTAATTACTTTTAATACAATTAGATATGACAATTGAAAAGTTTAACACTTAAGTATATTGTTTTTTAAAACTGTGGGATAAATGCATGGTTTTGGGAAAAAAAGAGAAATTTTGAAATACTGACCTATCATCATCTAAATACTATACTATTTCATAAGAGTAGCATAATGCAGTTTTCAATATCTTGATATCAAATTGCCCAGTGTTCCCTTTGATATCTTAGTTTCTCTAAGTAATGTCATAGGAGTTGAAATCTACTACGGTCAGAGTATATCTCAATGACATTAAATTGAGATATTATCTCTATTTAGTCATCGTCTATGTTCCTTCTTTTCTTCCAGTCAAATAAAATGAAAATATCAACTTTAGGACACATGATATCTTTAGATCTTCAGAAAGACAGCACTATTATCAGGAAGTGTTGATACATTTTGGCTCACCCCCATATAATAAAAGAATAAAGAAGACTAACTGATATTTCATACCATACATGTAGCATATAAAAATATCATTTAAAAAGTATCGATTTTATTAGTACCTTTTACAGAAGTACTATACTTCGAAAATGTTTCTGGCACTGGAGGATAGGGGTAATATCCACCAATAACAGTATTCTTCATTTCCACAGAATCAGTCTTTGTTTTAATCCAGTGAATAAAACTTTTTACTTTGGTATCATTGACATATGGCTGGCCTCTATGACCTATTTGCAAGAAGGGTAAAGAGAAAAATAAGGGGGGAGTATAAACCAACTTACTGTAATAAACTGAATGGACTTTTTTTGTATAAATACAGTTTAATATTAAAACAGTTTCTTATATCACCAAGAAAACAAGTCATGTTCACTGATTCTCGATATAGAGGATAATTGTACTCAATATGCATACTAGAGTTTTAATGGACTAAACTGTAGCTGTCTACAGGATACTAAAAAGCCATATGGAAAAGAAACTAATAACTGGGATTTTTTTAACTATCCAAATGGTTGGTATTTTCTTTAAAATTGATTTTTAAATAATGTATTATCTTGAATATATCGCATCATGTATGAACTAAATTGCCTATAAGTATAGCTCAACATTTTTTAAAATTAAATTTTATTTGGGTGACATTGATTTCAGAGAGAGGAAAGGAGAGATAGAGATAGAAACATCAATGATGAGAGAGAGAATCATCGATTAGCTGCCTCCTGCACGCTCCCTACTAGAGATTGAATCTGCAACACAGGCATGTGCCCAGACCAGGAATCTAACGGTGACCTTCTGATTCATGAGTTGATGTACAACCATTGAGCCATACTGTCCAGGCAGTAAAGCACAATGTTTAAATTCATTTTCTTAAAGCACACTTAAAAGTGCTATTTACATCTGATGTTATTAGTATTTATAAAATGAGGTGTTGACAAAGATGTGTGTTACACACTTCCTAGAACTCTTGACAAATTTCCTAATCACCAGTATGGTAGCATTCTAGTAAACACACCATTCCACAGTACTCCCTCACTAATCTGGAATCTTTTATCTTTATTGTTTTGACCCCATTATCAAAGGGAACAGAGAAAAATAATGTACTTATAGACAAGTAGTGTGACTCTTCTTGCTATATAAGTAAATTGTGAGATCCTGAGGCCAAAATTTGATGCACATTTTTGTTTTACTCAGTATTTTAAAATATTGCTAAATTGAATCCGTATTGTGATGGAGGGCCTAACAGTTTTCAATCTATCAAATAATTTATGATTATCTACCTTATAGCAAATAGGAATTAAAGTTAGCCAAAGGATATAAACACAATTCTCTAGTAAGTCACAAAATCATTGCTTCAATCATAAATAATCTAGAAGAAATATATTTCATAGGCTAAGTATTCTTTTAAAACATTCTTATAGAGATAAAGAAGATGAAAATAGAACTATCTTGTGGTTGAATGTTGTCATGTAAAAGTTAATTTAATGAAGAGAAAATATATTACATTTCCAGTAGAGCATATACAAAGACATTGCTCACCGATAATAAATATTTGACTCTCATTTGTAGTGGTGAGGTAAAGCAGTTTAGGTACTTGATTGTTATTTCTGACAACTTTCAACTGTGTACACATGAAATATGTCACTGTAGAAAATGAAAACACTTATGAAAGAACTTCTGCATTTCAAAGAGGACATACCAAGATCAGGATTTAACACAGTGCTTCTCAAAAGTTAATAAATATAGAAATCATCTAGGACAATTATTAAAATGCAAATTAAGATCCAGTAGTTTTAGGGTAGGGTATGAGATTCTCCATTTCTAATGAGTTCCTAGGTGATACTAGTGCTGCCAATCCCTTGACCACACTTGGAGCAACAAGGATTAACACTTACCTTTTCCTTTAGATAACAGACTTAACACTTACTTTTCCTTTAGAATATACAACAGCTGCACCTAACTGAAGTCACTACTTGCTGCACAGTTGAAGAGTGCAAGAGTCTTTCTAATGGGGCACACAACAAAATGTGAACAATTATTTCCTAAAGAGAAAAAAGGCTTAGTTTCTCCAAGATGTTTTCACTGATTAACTCAATTTAACATTGATCCCTAAAGTACTCCTTCCACCAGATAGGGCTATAGAGTATTAATTTCAATTTGCTTAGGAAAAATATTTTACATATGTTGACCTTAAGTAGACTTTAAGCCTCAATGACAAGGCTTGTTTCCTATTATTTTTGTTCACCTTGCTAACAAACCTGATAGGCTAAAAAGAATAACTGAAAATAAGATTATGTCTTCAGACTTGAATTACTTTCAAGAGCTATCAATTATTTTTAAATATCTATCAGTTTATTTGGGAAAATTTCATTAATCCAACAGTTTCTAAAAATTTAAACTCCTTACATGGCAAAAAACAGTTATAGTCTTGCAAACCAGGAAATAAAAAAATAAATGTAAATACTTCTAATCTCACAATAACAGTAAGTTCTCACTTGAGAATAAATATTTTCCTAGAGTATGATATATAAATTCATTTTCTTCATCTTATATTTACTAGATCTTTATTTTATAGCAATAAAAATAAAGAAAATCTGTTCAAATGACTAAGAATAGTTGTCTTAATATGTATTGTGTTTCTTTTACTTCAAAAAACTGTACAAATGTGTGAGCATTCATGGTTAAAGATGTTGATAGAGTAGCATTAACAAAATATCTTATTCTAATTTCATGGCTGTTAAAAATCAGACATGGCCTGTTTTTCTCAGTGGTTAGAGCATCGGCCTGTGGATCCAAGGGTCGTGGATTTGATTCCTGGCCGAGGGCATGTACCTCGGCTGCATGTTCACCCTGGTCATCTCTCTCACGTTGATATTTTGTGTGTTTTTTTCACTCCCTCCCTTATACCCTCTCTTTGAAAAAATAAATGGAAAAAATATCCTCGGGTATAGATTAAAAAATAATCAGACATTCATATCTAACACTTAATAGCTGTTTGACATCCAGGAGATTACTTAACCCACTGGACCTTTGTTTCCTTACCTATAAATTTGTAACAAACGTCAACTCTTTAAAAGGTAACTGGGAGTACAAAATGAGATAACATCTATGAGCATTTGATACATAGTAAACATTCAATATTAGTTTCCCTTAGTTCTTCACTTTCTTAAAAATTAAAAAAAGATGCCCTACTACCAACTAATTTGGGTATTACTACAGAAGACCCTTAGTCATGTTCCCCTTCATAGGCCTAAAACCCCCTTAATACTCACCATTCATTAAGTGATTTTTTTCCCTTTCATTTTTGGTCAAAAGATGAAAATAAATTGTAACTGTTGTCAATTACCATATTAAAGAAAATCTCACCAAAGTCCATACAAACCTTTATATATATATATATATATATATATATATATATATATATATATATATATATATATATATATATATATATTCTCACAAGAAATAGAACATGCATGCTTGGCAACATTTCTGTGAAAAAGCATTATGTAAAACTTGTGTCAGTTTGTTGTTTAAAGTGACCACAAAGAGAAACCTGGCAATAAAACTCATCTAACATGAGGTAATAGAATTGTCATCAGAGGTCATTGCTACCAATCATTTATGCCTCTGGAGAAGTTATATAGCCCCGCTCATCTTGGAAGACCAGGCCTTGGTTTTCGCTAAAGCTGTCTTTCTGCCCTCTCCCCCAGTAGTTGGGGTAAGGTTTGGTTATAGTAAGTTATACTTAAAAAAATAATCTCACAAATAGAGGGTGGAATCTAATGAGATAATATCTGCATAGTGTATAATACTGTTTTGCAATAGAGAATAAAGGGGTAGCAGAACAGTCCTGTACTAGGTCTCCAAGTCCTCTGATCTACAATTTCTACCATGTTGCTGATTTTATTTTTATTATTTTAAACTTATTTTTAAATGATTTCAGAGAGAAAGGGAGAGGGAGAGAGAGGTAGAAAGATCAATGAGAGAGAATCATCTATCAGTTGCTTCCTGCATGCGCCACACTGGGGATCATGCCCTCAACCTGGGTACGTGCCCTGAGCAGGAATCAAACCATGACCTCGACCTCCAGGTTCACAGGTCGACGCTCAACCAATGAGCCACGCAAGCTGGGAATGTTGCTGATTTAAAAAAAATTGCATGTAGCCAAGACTGAGAGTTTCCCTAATGTTAACAAATATTTAACAATCGGTATTTAATTCATATAATCAATCATTTAGAAAATAGTAAAATAGCACATCATATCTAAAATAGCTTGATACTACAAAATCAAAGAAGGAAAAATTCACTGAAGTTGTTAAAAAGTATTATGCATACTTTTTTCTTATAATAGATATAAAAACTAACTTGTTATATAAAATATATAATAGGGTGCTTCTAAAATGTTTTCAAATAAATAAAATTAGTGAGGAAAAAACACCTATATATCTAAATGAATGCAAGGGGAAAAGGTCAATGACAAAGTAAGTAAAATATTAACCAACTGTTATAATACCACCAACCTAATACTAATTTAATACTCAAATGGAATCATACTTATCATTGTCAAATTTAATTACACAGCCTGCCAATCTCCTACCAATTAATTCAACATTAGGAAAGTCTTCATTGTCTTTCCAAGTATATACAAAGGAAACTGACTACCTATGTTTTAGTTTCACCGAATCTTATGCTTTTATGTCTGAAATGCTAACAATGAGAATAAGAGCACCTATTTTCTGAAAAACTAGTTCAATCCCAAATTAATTCTGAATAAAAAACCAGAAGGTGGTTAACATGTAATACCAAATATAATATTAATATAGAAAAAATTAAACATGCTATCAGATAGCTTGAATTTGCTAACTCAGTATTATGATGCTCTATAATTAAGTTTAACATTTTTAAAGTTAATGCCCCCACTTGAAAAAATAAAAAGATAAAGATATTGGAACTGAGTACTTGGGCAAATATTTTCAAAGATTTCTGGCTGAGATGTAGAAAACAGTTCCACAATGAATGGTTGATCTGAAGTCCCGTCAGCAATGTGAATCCAGCGATATGACCAAAAATCTTCACCGTTTTCTATATAGATATAATATTAGAATAAATGAAGGTAACTGATTATGCACATATAAACACAGAACTAGTCACTGAAATCCTTTTATTACTTTCAATTTCAAAAGCTTACCTTTCTTTTTTAACCGCTGGACCCTTCCTACAAAAACTAAAATGCCAACAACATCACAGATTTGCTTTTCTGGCATATCATCCAGTTCTGATCTAAAAAAAAAAATAGTTAAATAAATATTGTATCTTTAAACAGTAAAAAAGTATTTTAGAACTATGATTGTGAAAATGTACATTTACATAATTAATATAGCAAAATTTCGGGTAGATTTTGAGCAAATTATAATATTTTATTTCAGTGACTAACATTGAAAATTATTTAAGACTAGGGGCCCCATGCACAAATTTGTGCACTTTGAAAGGAACTGTGGACCGCAAGACTGCAGTAGGCACAGGGGCCGGTCGTGGCCCATTCTCCATACCCCTTCCCATCCCCTCCCGCTGCAGCCCCTAGTCCCCTGTCTGCCAGCAGCCCAGATCTGGCTGCCTCCGTTCCCACGCGCTGATGGCGCTGGCCCCTCTTGCACCTGCTGAGAGTACGGGGTGATGGGGATGGGTGCCAGTAGTGGGTGCAAGCGGGGCTGGCACCATCAGCAGGTGTGAGTGGCGGCTGCTGCCCTGATCGTCCCTCAGGAGCAGGGGGGAGGTGGAGAAGCCCTCAGGGGTAATCAGGGCTAGTAGCTGCTGCTGGCACCTGCTGATGGCGCCAAGTGATCAGGACTGGCGCCGGGCACTAGAAGTGGATGCGAGCGCTGGCTCCAGTGCCGGCTGTGGGTGCAAGCAGGGCCGGCCCTGGCAGTGGGTGCGGGTGTGGCTGGCACCGGTGACAGGTGTGAGTGGTGGGCAGGACTGTGGCGCATGGGAGCAAAGAGTTTGTAGTAACCACCAGAGGCTTGCCCCAATGACAGCAACTGGCGCCCCGCCTTGGTCTGGTCACCCCCGTTCACCAACTCCACCATCCCATTGCGGCCAATGCCCGCCATGTTCTGCACACGCCCCCCCGGTGGTCAGTGCACATCACAGCAACTGGTTGTTCGGTTGTTCCACTGTTTGGTCTATTTGCATATTAGCCTTTTATTATATAGGATATTTTATTTTTTTATTTTTAAATATATTTTATTGATTTTTTATGGAGAGGAAGGGAGAGGGATAGAGAGTTAGAAATATCCATGAGAGAGAAACATCAATCAGCTGCCTCCTGCACACCCCCTACTGGGGATGTGCCCGCACCCAAGGTACATGCCCTTGACCAGAATCGAACCTGGGACTCTTCAGTCCACAGGTCGACGCTCTAGCCACTGAGCCAAACTGGTCAGAGCTATATAGGATATTTTATAAGAAATTATTTTACCTTGTGATAAAGCGATGATTTAACTTTGGCAATCTCCATTCTCGTTTCACCTGCCCTTCTGGAATGATATTTATATTAGTTGGAGGATCTCGAAGGTTCAGGCAGACCTCTGAAAAACAAATATATCACTTTAATATTATAGTTAATGCACATAAAATAATATACATGTGTACAAATTGCATAGGAAAAAAATAGACTGAATACTTTTGAGCCCAATACTAAACTTAAGAACAAGGCCATTATCAAAAGCTTTCTTTACCTACTGCTACATTGTCACATCCACTTATTTCCCCACCAAAGGGTAAACATATCTTAAATTTTATGTTTTATCATCAACTTAATTTTAAAAAAAGGATATTTAATCACTTATGTGTTTTTGTCCAAACAAAATACCGTTTGGATTTCTTTGTTTTTGAACTCTAATGGATGGAATCATATCATATACAGTATTCTAGGGCTACTTTTTTCCTTTAACATTATGGTCCCAAAATTTATTCATGCAATTGCATATAGCAGTTTTTTTCTCTCATAGTCATTGCTGAATAATGCTCCTGGATTTTGGCATACTTCAATTTTATTTAACCATTATCATGTTGACAGAATCTGGATTATTTCCAGTTTTTACTACTATAAAGAATG
Organism: Myotis daubentonii; assembly: GCF_963259705.1. Classification (NCBI taxonomy): domain Eukaryota; kingdom Metazoa; phylum Chordata; class Mammalia; order Chiroptera; family Vespertilionidae; genus Myotis; species Myotis daubentonii. The sequence continues at coordinate 53,797,683 of NC_081861.1, forward strand.
CCACGATGAACTTTTTGTACCTATCTCCCTGTGTACACAAGCAAGAGTTTTCTAATGTATTATACTTAGGAGGGAAATCCAGAATTGTAGAATATTCAAATATTTCCCTTGGCAGGATAATTCTAAACTATTTTAAATTAAAGAACTTTTTATAGTTTCATCAACAGTCGGTAAGATTTCCCATTAATCCACATCCTCTCCAAATTTTGGTATCATCAAATTTCTTATTATTTGTCAGTCTAGTGACACAAAATGGTAATTTGTTGGGGTCTTATTTTACAGTTCCCATATTACTAATTATTTTGAAAAACATTCTATAAACTTATGGTTCATTCAGGCATGTCCTATTGTTAATAATCTGAGGTTTTCCAAAATAAACATATATTTAAGGAAACAATGAATAAAGGTTACATTGTCTGAACATTCTCTAAGTAATTAAGCTTAACGGATTAGCTAGGAAATTTAGAATATATAGAAATACAGGTCCAGTATAAAACTATTATAAGCAAAAACAATACTTATACTTTTTGATTGATGTAATTCACAATTTTGAAAAATGGAAATGCAAGAAAATATCATATCCAACTCTTAAAGCAATCACTTAATATATTAATTCTAATGCTCCCAAAATATTTAGGGTGATGCAAAGATGTCATAACTTTGATTTTAATACCAATTAGAAAGAGCCCTTTCAAAATTTCAGCAATTGGCAACATTTGAATATTGGCTATAGGTTAGATAACAGTATTGTATTAATTTTAAATTTTCTGATTTTGATAACTGTATTGTAATTATGTACTAGAGTGTTCTTGTTCTTAGGAAATACATACTGAAAGATTAATGATGTGTTTAAAGGTAAAGAGGTATGTATAATGGCTGCCACTTACTCTAAAATGGTTCAGATGACAAATTATATATATATATATATATATATATATATATATATATATATATATATAGAGAGAGAGAGAGAGAGAGAGAGAGAGAGAGAATGATAAAGGCAAGGTAAATGTTAACAATGGTTCAATCTGTGTAAAAGGTATATAAAATTTTTTATACTATTCTTCTGATGTTTATGTAAGTTTGAAATTATTTCAAAAAAGCCCTTTTGAATAGTAGCTCATAGTAACAAAAATTACATTCAAGTCATTAATATTATAATGAAAAATAAAAGATAATAAAAATAAGTAATCCCAAGTGGAGCTTGTTAATAAACAATGAATTGCTCAGATAATTTTTCTTAATAGATGCAATAATAAATAAATATACTCATTAAGTGACTGATTGGAAATTTAATCGATACAGGAATTTAAAGGTTTGTCAGGTTCTAACAGCTTTAGTAATTTTTAAGAGTCTTTGGCTGATATGGTACTTCGCAGATTTATAAAAAATATATAGTCATAAAAGAAACAAAATGCATTGAATACTTAACCAATAGTAGAAATTTGTTTGATCTGTGGATCCACAGGGAGAGGCTTCAGCCTGAATGGAAAACTCTTTTTAACAGAATAATCTTGAAGCAGAAGAACTAAGCCAACCTGCAAACATTTATACCACTCAGGACACAGGGCATTCCACATGATCACTGATACAGTTCCTGAATTGTCAGCAACTTCCAAAAAGGTCTGAAAAGATGAGTAAAAGCACACACATATTTGTTACTTTTATCTACAGGATGTTAAAATTTTAAGACTGAGGAAGTAAAACTGTAGGGGAATGACTAAATAATTTATGATATATGAAAGAATCTATAACTATGAAAAGTCATAATGAAGAAATTTTAGTGATATTAGAAAATACTTAAGAGAATGTTGACTAATATAAAATTTTATGTGCTATATAATTGCCAGTTTGTAAGTTAATTTAATACGAAATGACATAGTCATATGAAGTATAAGACATGCATGCATACATATACAAATAAATATGAAATATGTTATACACATGATAGCATAGATATGTGCACATATAGAATATATGTGTGTGTGGATATATGATATATACATACAAAATGAATAAAACACATTATAATGCAAACAGTGATTCTGGTATGATTTGGGGTGATATTATTTATCAGTCTTACTTATATAGATTTCTACATTTTCCAAATTCTCTAAAAATATACACAACTTTTATTTTAAAAGTTGAATGAAACACCCAAAGTGATTCTTGATAACAGTGAAAATAAAGTAAAATATTAAGTAAAAAAGGACAGAAATCAAGAAAGTATTCTCATCAGCATTATATGGCACAGACAGTCAAGATAGCAGAAACGTGTCAGATGGATTTGACAATTAGGTCTCTAGTGAGTGACCAGTTTAAGAAAAATGCCAAACTAATTGTGTTGAGAAGTAAATGAGAGGCAAGTAAGTGAAAACATCTAGTGTAGATTACTTCTTCAAGGAGTTTGCCTGAAGAGGAGAGAGGGAATAGAGGAATCTGAAGTCAAAGGATAATTATTTTCCTTTTTTAAAATGGGAGACTAAAGTATATTTATATTCTGGTATAGAAAGCACAGTAGAGAGGAAAAGGTTGAAGATATATAAAAAGGTGTGAAGGAGACCGGTTGGATCAAGGAATTAAAGGTTGTCAACACAAAAAGAATTTATTTTTATAAGAAATTACATTAGAAAAATACCTTCAAATAAACATCTATGTACATTTTAAAAATTATTAAATTTAAGTTAAAATGTTATTTAAACATACATTATTCTAATATGGAGTCAGGTCTGTAAGTTATAATCTATAACTGTTAAATTAACATGTACTCTCTTATCTTATTTATACCTGGTATGGCTCAATCATCTTTTTATCGGGTTTTCCATAGTATCTCAGTCTTGATTTATGCATGATTCTCACAAGCAAAGCAGGATAATTTGTTCTCTTAGTCCAGATCATTTCAAGGTGAGCAAGAGAAATTATTCTGGTATCTAGAATACAAAAAAAGAAAAAATCCTACTTAATATCTCGTGGTAATATCAAAATTATATTTTAGTGGTTAAAATATCAGATATAAGTGAACAAAAAGAAAGCAACCATAGCAAAATGGTACCAAACAAAGAGAATGTAAAAAAAAAAAAAAGTATCTTTGAAAAGTTCTTAGGCTGATATTTTATAATTATCAAGAGAAATGTTTATTTATTTTTTAAATATATTTTTATTCATTTCAGAGAGGAAGGGAGAGGGAGAGAGATAGAAACATCGATGACGAGAGAGAATCATTGATTGGCTGCCTCTTGCACACCCCTTACTGGGGATTGAGCCCACAACCAGGGCATACCCTTGACCTGAATTGAACCCTGAACCCTTCAGTCCACAGCTGACGCTCTATCCACTAAGCCAAACCAGCTAGGGCCAAATATTTAAACAAGCAATTTCCCTTTATGAATCCATCCATCCAACAGAAATAATTGAACATAGTGAGCACATATGTGTATATCTTAATGATGTTCCGCCTTGGATCTAAAATTGAAAAAAAATGCACACCAACTTTTTAAAATTACAAATTACTCATCACATGGGAATCCTATATATGTCATAGATTATGCATATATATCATAAATCAACATATTATATAGAACAGCCGAATGACCTTCCGGACGTCCAGCTGGGGTTGCAAGGGCCAGCCAAGGCAACCGGGGCTGCAAGGGCTGAGCCCCTTGCACGAATTTCATGCATGGGGGCTCTAGTGATTATATAAATCATCATACATCCATAACACGGAAGAGTGTATGAAGATGTCATTAAAAATGTTTAAGATAAGTGGAAATTGCAAATCATGTGACACCAAATAATTATTTTTTTCAAAGTTACACACCAAATGGCGGACAGTTTGGAGTTTTGAGAAGAAAGCTGAAGGCATAGAAGGAGGTAAAAGGGGCCTTTCATTCCACCCCAACATTTTATTAAAAATTTCAAACATACAGCAATCCTGAAAGAACACCAATATACCTACTTCTAGATTTTGTCATCAAAATTTTACTGCACGTGGGTCTTAAATTTTTAATACAATGTACTTTTTTAAACCTTTGGATTTTTAGCACATGGACATTGCCTTTTGTAATAAAAATACGGTTTCAATAATGAACATATATTACTTTCATAATCAGAAAAGTGAAATCCAATTTTTACAAATTATTATTGCCTAAATTCTTCTAGAGTACCATTTTTCATTTATAGATTAAATTCTAAAAATAAAAATGATCAACCCTTATAGTAGTAATGCACCACTGAGATAAAAAATCATTCCATTAGTTCATCTCTAAAAACTACTATCTTGCCTTTAAAACTTAAGTTATTTAAATAATCATTCGCTACCCATTTCTGTAATATCCCCCCCCCCTTACAACTGGATATCACTTGAACTGCATATTTTTGAAGCAGTTATCTTTTTACTTTCAAGTTTGTTGCTGTTACACATCATAGTAAGATTATCTATGGTCTAGTATTATGAGCCCAATGTAAAAAACAACAACACAAAAACCAAAAAGTAAAACAAAATCCCAAACACCTGAAAAGCAGTAATGTAGAAATTATCATCTTTCTCCCTCTAACACTTTTGCTTGTATTTTTTCCATTTTTATTTCTTCCCCATTCCATACATGTGCATGCCCATAATATAATCATTCCCTTTACTTCATTGTTTTAAGATAAAACGTATTTTAGAGCAGTTGCTGATGACCAGTTGACATTTTCAAGTTAACTTCCTATTTCTGACCCAGAAGAATTGAACTTCTCAGATCAGCATTACCCGTGGTCATAAGAAACATAAACATGAGAATTCCAAGTCTTCCCACAAAATCACAAGTTCGAAAAGCTATTATTTACATAACTGCTATACTCAAAGACATAAAATGGCATTTCATTAATGTAAATTATTAAGGAAAAATCATAGAACATTCTTTTTTGAATGAAGGTTAAAACCACAAATATTTACAACTTTTTATTTCTAATTCAAATCAATAGACACTCTAATCAACACAGTACTATTTCCACAACTGGAATGGTAATGACGTTAAGATCAATTCCACTGGTCAAACGTACAATGAACACTTAGGACTACTGACTGCAACACCACTAGGTTTGACAGATTAGTTTAAGATGTAATTTTTAAAAATTAAGATTATTCAGACACTTTCTGAACAGCCACTTACACAATCAAAGCAAGACAAGGGCTGTGCAAATTTCATTAAGCGAGCGTCTCTCCGTCACTGAGGAAAAACTGTCTAGCACTCCCAATAAACAATACCGACATTCCCGCTTCCTTTCCCATTAACATAAGCACCCCCAAACTATTTTTACACCCCGTCCCGTGGTTCCCTCCCATTACTTACTGCTAAAATTGTATTCCTCAGGTTGCTTGTTCGTTAACCAGATATCTCCATACGGATCTTCGTTATTCCACAGGGCCAGGTAATGGCTCTTCCCGCCTCTTAAGGGCCTCTCGGGTATCTCCTGGTGCGCACTATTTCTGAAGGGAGTCGCTAAAGAAATGGTGTCCAAGGCCTCCCCACAGGTGACTTTATCAATGCAGAGGATACCCTGGCCTAACCTTTTCTCGTTGTAAAGACATGAGACTCTGAGAATTTTCATTTTGATGCCAGCTCTCAGGATATTTTTAGACACCAGAAAGTTTAGTCTGGGATGGAGAAAGCACTTCTCCTGATAGACCCCGTCCGAGATGGTAACATCATAGCGGTAACGGAATCGTTTGGAAATTATGTCTCCGGGCTCTTCTTCTAACAGGTACCGTTGGACGGCCAGCACATCGACAGAAGTCTCCTCCGAGGGAGTGAGCCACTGGAGAGGTGAGTCTGTTACTTGCTCAAGAACCTTTTGGATCCAGGACCTCGGCTCTAGGGCACCGGCTTCAGGTCTCACTCCTCCCGGGGCCCAAGGCCAATTTACCTCAGAATTCTGCCGGCCCACCCCAGCATGTGAGGAGCCTGCCTGAGGCTGGTTTTGCTCACCAGGCATGGTGAGGAAATCGCGTACACTCTTCATTCCTAAAACTTAATTTGCTCTGTCCAAAACTGAGAGACTAAGAAGAAGAAGCACCAGCTAGCAAGTGAACGACACGACTCCGCCCCCTCAGACTGGGAAAGATCCCACTCGGTCACAATCTGCGCGCGCACACGTCGGCTCTTTAGCCCCGCCCCTTGGTAGGCGCGCTCTCTACTTAGAGGTCAGGTCACTAGGCTTCGCATGCGTGGTTACGTCGCGGGACCTCTGACCCCTGGTGGCCGCGTTACCTGCTGACTACCAGGAAAAGCGTTGGTTGCCATGGTTGCCAAAGTTTAACAAGAAGGAGGGGGAGGAGCCCTCAGTGACTTTTCAAGAAAGGATGGAGCCCAGACGCAATGGAAAAGAGAAGGTGACTGGAAGCGGGGTGCAAGTAACCATTTCTCAGTGTTTTCGGGGGTTTGGCCTTGGACTAGGAACAGAAAGTAAATTAGAGTTGGTTAATATACATAAATGTGATAACATGGGTTTTCTGTAGTATGATTGAAACCAGATAATATATCCACACCCTTCAGGACAGTTTCTAACACAAAAAGTCCATAAATGTTAGTTATGATTGCTATTATCATTAGTATAATTGTAGAGTGCAGGGCGGATGAATTAGTGATTAAGTGCAAATGAAGACAGAAAATTAAAGAGCTGCCAAGTGGGGAGGAGGGGCAGGAAGAGATTAACCAAATAATTTATATGCCATGGACACAGATAATACTGCAGTGAAAGCTTGTGGGGGGAGGAGGTGAGATGGGGTGAAGGGCGTAAAAAGGAGGAAAATGGGGACATCTGTAATACTTTCAACAATAAATATAAATTTAAAAATGTATTTATGTTTTAAACAATACCTGGCTTAACGTACAGCTAGGATATAGAATTTCAGAAACTATCTCTAAACTACAAAGAATATATAGACAGTCCTCGGGTTACGTTGGACTCAACACACGTCGTTTTGTGGTTACATTGCCATCTCCCATTTATTTATAAAAAAATAAAGTTCCGTCATTTTGACGTATGTACATATGTGCTTTATGTTTTTTATTATTTATTTACCACAAGTAAAGGTCAGGAATTGTTATCTTTCTTTTAATTTTTTTTTTTTACTGTTTCACTTTATTACTGCTGTTTATGTGCTCCATGTGAGTGACGCAGGTGCTTATGTAGGTGGGTTTTGACTTACGGCAAAAATTGCGTTATGTTGCGCCATAGGAATGGATCTCTGACCGAACCCAAGGACCTACCATATATGGAATGAATGTAAAGTGAGAAAGCTGGTAATAGCCAGAATTGAAAATAAAACATATTATATGTACCCAGATGTATTACAAAGAATGTAGTAATTGCCTTAAGAATTCATTTCGAAGATGGTTATAGGCTTCTTTTAATTATATTAGTCTCCCTTTGCTTCTATTTCATCATTAATTATTTATTTACTACTATAGGCCCAGTGCACGAAATTTGTGCATGGGTAGGGTCCCTAGGCCTGGCTGGTGATCATGGCCAATCGTGGCCTTCCGGCTTCCAGCCAGGGCCCCCCTTCCTTGGCTGGTAGCTGCCGGCCAGGGGCTTTCTTCTTTCTGTGCTGCCCCCTGGTGATCAGCGCACATCATAGTGAATGATAGAATTCCCGGTCTCCTGGTTGAACTCCCATGGGACACTTTGCATATTTGCCTATTATATAAATAGATTTATGAAGTCCCTACTATGAGGTGGGCACTATTCTAGGGAGATGGGGATAACAGTACTCATGCTCCTTTAGTCAAGCTTTTTCTCATTGCTTGGCATGGGAGAATCTGCCATTATTCATATTTAATGAATTCACTCATTGTACACATATTTCTTGAGTATCTGCTCTGGACCAGGTACAGTCTTGCTATGAAGACCAAAACACATAAGGGGAAAGGAAGTGGATGAGGCATGAATTAATATTTTATATAGAGCATGATTAGGGAAGGGCTCTAGATATTAAGAAATTGAACAGAACAGAGACCTATAGGAAGTGAGTATATAGATATTATAGGAAAGGACGCTTGAATCACAGGGAACAGTAAAAACAGATTTTATGAGGCAGGAAAATACTTGATATTTTTAAGGACATGAAAAAGTCAGAGGAGGGGTGAGGGGACAGTGGTAGGAGATGAAGTCAGAAAAGTAGACGGGTTCTGTAGGCTTTCCTCTGATTTGAGAAGAGTGACATATTACAGCTTGATTCCCACATCTTTCATGAAGCCTTCCATGCCAATTCATTCTAGAATGACTGTTGAGTGTTTCTTTCCCACATCCTGCGTGGGTCAGGGTTCAGAAACTGGAAGCAGAGCCGCACACAAATGAAAATGAAAAGACAAGAGATAATTGGAAATATTGGGGGACCAGGCGGGCAAGTCCAACTCAAGGGGAAGGACTTCCTCCCGTGCTCAGGCCTCACCAAGCTTTTATTGATCCTGGGACACACCCATAGCATAGCCCTTAGGCAGGTGACCTCTGGCAACAGGCAGACTAGCCCATCAGCAAGGATTTACATAATAATAAATGGGGGAGAAATGGGGGAGTTGTTTCAGCTACCACTGTCTGGACAAACAGAGGTGGCGCCTAGCTCCGACCTTTGCTAGGGCTTCAAAGGCACCCAGCATTGGGGGGGGGGGGTTCTCTGTCTACGCTTATCAGATAGTGAAGGCAATAAACAGTTTCCCACAAATGACCTTTCTTTTTTTTGAATTTTTTAAAATTAAATTTATTGGGTGACATTGGTTAATAAAATTATATAGGTTACAAATGTACATTTCTATAACACATCATCTGTATAGTGCAGTGATGGCGAACATTTTGAGCTCTGTGTGTCAGCATTTTGAAAAAATCTAACTTAACTCTGGTGCCGTGTCACATATTGAATTTTTTTGATATTTGCAACCATAGTAAAACAAAGACTTATATTTTTGATATTTATTTTATATATTTAAATGCCATTTAACAAAGAAAAATCAACCAAAAAAAATGAGTTCACATGTCACCTCTGACATGCGTGTCATAGGTTCACCATCACTGGTATAGTGCATTGTGTCTTCACCACCCAAAGACAAATCTCCTTCTGTCACCATATATATGAACCTTTTTACCTTTTATTACCCCCACACCTCCTCCCTCTGGTAATCACCATACTGCTGTCTGTGTCTATGAGTTTTTGTTTGTCTTTCTTGTTTGTTCATTTGTGGCTTTCAGTTTTATATCCCGCACTAGAGGCCTGGTGCACAGATTTGTGTACATTGAAAGTAAATTAATTAGAAGGTGGCCAGCAGGGTGGGACTGAGTGAGATGGCCAGACATGCCCTGGAGCCAACTACCTGTGGTCCCTCCCCAGTTGGCTGCACCTGGGGCAGTGCCAGGACTTGAAGGGCATCTGTGGAGTGAGCGGGGTCCCTCCAGCAGGTGGGAGCCCTTGGCCTGGCCTGTGGGGATCCGGTTGAAATCTGCAGTCTGACATCCTCCATGGGGTCCTGGAGTGTGAGAGGGCACTCTGCAAAGTTGCTGTCACTCAGCAGCTCCTGCATTGAGCATCTGCCCCCTGGTGGTCAGTGCGGGTTGTACCTACTGGCTGATTGGCTGGTTGGCTGGTTGCTTAGCCTTTTATATATATACTAGAGGTCTGGTGCACAAAAATTTGTGCACTCAGGGAGGTGTGTCACTCAGCCTGGCCTGTGCCCTCTTGCAGTCTGGGACCCCTTGGGGGATGACCACTTGCTGGCTTAGGCCCGTTCCCCAGGGGATTGGGCCTAAGATGGCAATCAGACATTCCTCTGGCAGCCCGGCAGCCCTCAGGGGATGTCCACTTGTCAGCGGGGAGCAGGCCTAAACTTCAGTCAGACATCCTTAGCGCTGCTGAGGAGGCAGGAGAGGCTCCCACCACCACCGCTGTACTGGCAGCCATCAGCCTGGCTTGTGGCTGAGCAGAGCTCCCCATGTGAGAGCGCCCTGACCACCAGAGGGCAGCTCCTGCATTGAGTGTCTGCCCCCTGGTGGTCAGTGTGTGTCATAGTAACCAGTCATTCCCAGTCTTTCTGCTGTTAGGGTCAGTTTGCATATTACCCTTTTACTATATATGATAGAGGCCTGGTGCACGGGTGGGGGCCAGCTGATTTGCCCTGAAGGGTGTCCCGGATCAGGGTGCGGGTCCCGCTTGGGTGCCTGGCCAGCCTGGATGAGGGGCTGATGGCTGTTTGCATCTGGTTGCACCCCCTTCAGGGTGGGGGTCCCCACTGGGGTGCCTGGCCAGTCTGTGTGAGGGGCTGAGGGCCGTTTTCAGGCTGGCCGGCGACTGAAGCTCCCAGCCTCTCCTTTTTTTCTATCTTTTTTTTTATTCTGGGATTTATTTACCTTCTATGGCTGTCACTGGAGCTGAGAGCCAGCTCCAGCTCTGAGGCCCGGCTCCAGCTTGAGGCCTAGGCTGCATAAAGCAGGTATCTGGGGTTTGTTTGGCTCCTATAATTGAAACATAGTTGCTTTCAGAGCTGTTGCTTTTAGGCTCAGAGCCGGGCCGTGGCAGGCGGGGAACCTTGGCTTCCTCCATCACTGGAGCAAGCAAGCCTCCTGTTCGCTTCAGCTGCATGGCTGCTGGCCTCCATCTTTGTTGGCAGTTACTTTGCATATCTCCCTGATTAGCCAATGGGAAGCGTATCAGAGGTATGGTTAATTACCCTATTTGTCTTTTATTAGATAGGACTAGAGGCCCAGTGCACAAAAATTTGTGCACTAGTGGGGGGGGGTGTCCCTCAGCCCCATTTGTGCCCTCTCACAGTCTGGGACCCCTCGGGGGATAACAACCTGCTGGCTTAGGCCTGCTTCCGGGTGACAGAGGGCAGGCCCAATACCTAGGTGCCTGCCCCACAGCCCCTGGTCGGGCTCAGAGCAGGGCCGATTGGGGAGTTGGGGCACCACCCCCTGTCATGCACAGAGCAGGGCGGATCGGGAGGTTGCGATGCCACCCTCAGTTACACTCAGGGTAGGGCCGATTGGGGGGTTGGGGCACCGCCCCCTGTCACTCTCAAGGCAGGGCCGATGGGGAGGTTGTGGCGCCACCCCCTGTCACGCACAGAGCAGGGCGGATCAGGGGGTTGGGGCGCCTTCCCCTGTCCCACACAGAGCAGGGCAGATTGGGAGGTTGCGGCGCCGCCCCCTGTCATGCTCAGGGCAGGGCTGATGGTGGGGGGGTTGTGGTGCCACCCCCTGTCACACACAGAGCCAGCCGATCAGGGGGTTGGGGCGCTGCCCCCTGTCACACATAGAGCAGGGCGGATCAGAGAGTTGGGGTGCCACCCCCTGTAACCCACAGAGCAGGGCTGATCAGGGGGTTGGGGTGCTGCTCCCTGTCAGGCACAGAGCAGGGCCAATCAGGGGGTTCGGCACCGCCCCCTGTTATGCTGCTCCACGGGCCGGGAGGCCTCGCGGCTCCACTGAAACCAGGGCGATGAGGCCTCGCTGCTCGGTGGCTTCAGGGCTGTTTGGCTTCACTCCACCGCTTGGAGCCTGCGTATGCAAATTAACCGCCATCTTTGTTGGTGGTTAATTTGCATATTGTCCTGATTATCCAATGGGATGCATAGTGGAGGTACGGTTAATTACCCTTTTTGTCTTTTATTAGATAGGATAGATATGAATGAAATCACATGGTTCTTGATTTTTTCTATCAGGCTTATTTCACTTAGCCTGATATTCTCAAGATTTGTACACTTGTTGCAAATGGTAGTATTTTCTTTTCTTATGGTTGCATAGAATTCCATTGTGTGTGTGTGTGTGTGTGTGTATTTCATATTTTCTTTATCCAATCACCTATCAAAGGACAGTCTGATTATTTCCATACTAAGGCCCAATGCACAAAATTCGTGCACTGTGGGTTGGGGGTCCCTCAGCCCAGACTGCCCCTTCTCACAGTCCAGGAGCCCTAGGGAATGTCCTACTGACACCTTAGGCCCGCGGGCCTATGCCACAGTCTGGCCACGGAGGCTCAGAGCAGGTGCCCCATGTGTGTGTGTGTGTGTCTGTGTGTGTGTGTGTGTGTGTGGGTTTGTGAGTCCACTGGGGGCCTGCCCTCAGCTGCACCTCAGAGGCTCATATCAGGCGCCCTGTGTGGGTATGTGTGTGTTTGTGTGTGTCCACTATGGGACTGCCCCCAGCCGCGCTGCGGAGCTTCAGAGCGGGCGCCCTGTGTTTGTTTGTGTGCGTGTGTGTGCTTGTGTGTATGTGTGTGTTTGTGTGTGTGTGTCCACTGGGGTCCCGCCCCCAAACTTTTAGGAGGCTCCAAGCAGGCGCCCCGTGGTGTGTGTGTGTGTGTGTGTGTGTGTGTGTGTGTGGCCACAGGGGGCTTACCCCTAGCCACCTCGGATGCTCAGAGCAGGCGCCCTGTGTGTGTGTGTGTGTGTGTGTGTGCTTGTGTGTGTCCACTGGGGGCTTGCCTCTAGCCACCCTTCTGAGGCTTGAAGCAGGTTCCCCGCGTGCGCGTCTGCCGGGGGCCTGTCCTAAGTCACGCCATGGAGGCTCAGAGTAGGGGCTCTGTGTGTGTATGTATATGTGTCTGCAGTGGACCACACCCAACCACGTTGCAGGTTCCGAGCAGGCACCTCGTGTGTGTGTGTGTGTGTGTGTGTGTCTGTGTGTTTCTGCTGGTGTCTTGCTTTCAGCCTCGCTTTGGAGGCTCAGAGCAGGTGTCCTGCGTGTGTGTGTGTGTGTGTGTGTGTGTGTCCACTAAGGGCCTGCCCCCAGCCGTGCTGCACAGCTTTGGAGCAGGCACCTTGTGTGTGTGTTTATATCGGCCGGGGGCCTGCCCCCAACCATGGCTTGGAGGTTTGTGGCTGGTGCCACGTGTGTGTTCATGAGTGTGTGTGTGTGTGTTTGTGTCCACTGGGGTCCTGCCCCCAGCCGTGCCAGGGAGGCTTGGAGCAGGTGCCGTGTGTGTGTGTGTGTGTGTGTGTGTATGCTTATAACTGCTGGGGGCTTGTCCCCAACCATGCCTCGGAGGTTTGGAGCAGGCAGCTGTGTGTGTTTTTGTGTGTCCACTGGGGGCCTGCCCCCATCCACATAGGAGGCTCCAAGCAGGTGCCCCGTGTGAGGTTGTGTGTGTGTGTGTGTGTGTGTGTGTGTGTGTGTGTGTCCGCTGGATGCCTCCACCCTGCTGTGCCACGGAGGCTCGGAGCAGGTGCCCCGTGTGTGTGTGTGTGTGTGTGTGTGTGTGTGTGTCCGCTGGGGGCCTCCCCACAGCCATGCCTTAGAAGCTCAGAGCAGGCGCCCCTCTGTGTTTATCTCTCAGGCTCTGGGCCACACCTGCTTGTTGTTCTCTCAGGTTAGGGGCCCTGGTCATGACCTTTACGGAGTCCTGACCTCATTTGCATATTACTGCTCTCTCTATATATAGATCTTCATCACTGTGGATAATATTGCAATGAATATAAGGTATAAACATCTTTATGAGACAATGTTTTCAAGTTATTTGGGTAAATACCCAACAGGGAGGTACATATATCTTTATGAATAAACTAGAGGCCTGGTGCACGAATTCGTGCATGGGGGGGAGGTGGGAGGGACTGCGGGAGGTTGGCCAGCTAGGCGGGAGGGACCACGAAAGATTGGCTGGCTGGGGGGCGGAGGTGTTGCAGGAGGTTGGTCAGCAGGCCCCAAGGAGGGAGTTGCCATCCACTGCCGGTTCCTTGTCCTAGCCTGGGGCTGAGGGCCCCAGTGGGGTTGGGAGAGGAGGTGACTGTCGCTGGGCTGGGTGCGGAAGGGACGAACACTGGACATTGCCGCCACTGTCTGTGCTCTGCCACTGTGCAATTCCCTCCCTCCCCCTCCTCCTTCCCTCACCACTGCGCTGCCACCACAGTGGGCAGGTGGCCCCTGTGGAAGGGAGAGGAAGGGAGTGAGACAAACCCTTGTGTCAAGGGCTGTCTTTCAATAGATCACAGCAAGGGAACTGTTCTGCTGCGTATGAAACCCCAACTTAGAAGTAGGTCTCTATGAATGGTTTAGCACCAGGGGCCGATGGGGCCTGGCCAGCCATAGGGTGGGGCCATGGGAGGTTAGCTGTGGGAGTGCATTGACCACCAGGGGGCAGCTCCTGCATTGAGCATCTGCCCCTCTGGTGGTCAGTGTGCGTCAAAGCGACTGGTCAACTGGTCATTCTGGTCATTCCAATCATTCAGTTGTAATGGTCGCTTAGGCTTTTATATACATAGATGTTTTCAGTTTTTTCTATTCTTAACTTTTTGAGGAACCTCCATACTGTTTTTCATAGTGGCTGTACAAGTTAACATTTCCACCAATAGTGTATGTGATCCTTTTTCTCCACAACCTCCCCAACCCTTCTTATTACTTGTCTTGTTGATAACAGCCATTCTAGCAGGTGTGAAGTGGTATCTCACTGTAGTTTTGATTTGCATTTTCCTAATAGCTAGTGAAGTTGAGTATCTTTTCATTTATCCCTTGGCCATTTGTATATCTTCTTGTGAGCAGTGTCTGTCTAGGTCAGTGATGGCGAATCTTTTGAGCTCGGAGTGTCAGCATTTTGAAAAACCCTAACTTAACTCTGGTGCCGTGTCACATATAGAATTTTTTTGATATTTGCAACCATAGTAAAACAAAGATGTATATTTTTGATATTTATTTTATATATTTAAATGCCATTTAACAAAGAAAAATCAACCAAAAAAAAATGAGTTCGTGTGTCACCTCTGACACGTGTGTCATAGGTTCGCCATCACTGGTCTAGGTCCTCTACCTATTTCTTAATTAGATTGTTTTGTTTGTTTGTTTTCTTGCTGTCATTGTTGTTGATTTGTATAAGTTCTTCATATATTTTGGATATTAACCCCTTATCGGAGCTTTTGCTTGCAAATATCTTTGCCCATTTGGTGGTTTGCCTTTTTGTTTTGTCAGCAGTTTATTTTGCTGCCTAGAAGCTTTTTAGTTTGAAATAGCTTCATTCAATTATTTTTACGTTTATTTCTCTTGCCTCTGAGGTCAAATTAATAAAATCCTTTCTGAGACCAAGATCCATAAATGTAGTACCTATGTTTTATTCTATGTATTTTATTGCTTCTGGTCTTAATTTGAGTCTTTGATCTATTTTGAGTTAATTTTTATTTAGGATGATAAAGATCAGTCTAGTTTCATTCTTTTGCATGATAAAGGTCAGTCTAATTTCATTCTTTTGCATATGGCTTTTCAATTTTCCCAGCACCATTTATTGAAGAGGCTTTCCTTTTCCAAGTCTATATTTTTGGCTTCTTTGTTGAAAATTATTTGCCCATATGCAAGTGAGTATATTTCTGGCCTCTCAATTCTGTTCCATTAGTCTATGAGTCTGTTTTTCCTGACAGTACCATGCTGTTTTCATTATTGTTGCTTTGAAGTATAATTTGAAGTATAATGACCTTTCTTTTATTTGTATCACCTTGTATATATCACACATTTAACTGTATATCACCTAATATCTTGTAATAAAAAAAACAACTTCTAATGTATATAGCTTGTCTTTCTAACTCAGGTTTTCTCAATCTGGACACTCTTGACATTTTGGGCCAGAAAATTATTTGTTGTGGTCATATCTTGTGTACTGGAGGATGTTTAGCAGTATTCCTGGCCTCTGCCCACCAGATGCTTGTGGCACCACCCCCACCCATCAGTTGTGACATCCCAAAATATCTCCAGACATTGACAAATCTCCCCTATGGGGAAAAATTGCCCTTGTTTAAGAACCAGTAATTTAGCTAGCTGCAAGCATTTTGAGAGCAGAAACTGATTTATTATTCACTAGAGGCCCAGTGCATAAATTTGTGCACATTGAAAGGAAATTAGAAGAAATATTTTAATATCGTTATTCGCCCTTTCTCTATAATAGAAGTGTCAACCAAATTCACAATCAACAATGACATATGGAAACACGTGCATGCTATTGGCACCAGCAAGAGCTTTATAGCTCTATATATAAAAGACTAAGTGACTGTTTGAGTGCACACTGACCACTAGGAGCTGCCCCCTGGTGTTCAGTGTGCTCCTACAGCAGGAGTGCCACTCAGCTGACCAACGGGTGCCAGATGTAGGGCTCATGACTGGCTGCCACAACCCAGAGATCATAGCAGAGCAATAGCGAGCCTACTGAGCAGCAGCAGTGGGGCCAGGATGACCAGGAGCAGCAGGCAGGAATGGCAGGCAGCATTGGACTGCCAGTTTCAGCCCAGAAAAGGGGACCAACATGGCCAAGTTCACAGAGAATTAAGTGACATAGCATCAGAACTACTGATTACTAAGCCAAAGTTCTTTTTATGAGATGAAGTTGGACAGAGCCTGGATTATCCCCCAAATATATATATTTATATATACTTTATTTGAATAACCTTGTTCTGGTTATTTTTATTTTGATATTTTTAATTGCATATCCCTGTTTGATATTCTCATTTATTTAACGATCCTTTCATTGATTTTTGCTTGGGTAGAAAAATCATTGTCATTTTCTGGCCTTGGATATTGGGCATTTGAGGTATACTTGTAGGTTCATTGAATTCATAAGATTATGACAGTGTGGATAGAGATGTGGGGGAGGAGGAAATGGAAGTGGCATGACTACTTGGTGCTAAAAGGATTTGGAGCGTTCAGACGCTATCTGAAAGAGTATTTTGGTAAGCTCTCCAATATCACCACGGTAACAAAAGAGGGCCTGAGGGTGGCTGCCTGGCAACCAGAGCACTAAGACCTCCAACTCAGTGCTGCCCTTTTCCAACATCCTTCTCTTTTTGAGGCTGCTCTTGATGATTTTATTAACTAAATTGCCTCAAAATACAAGGATGGATCTACACAGTTTATAATACCCCCTACCTCATTGGAATAAAGGATATTCATATGTTACCTTACTTATCAGGTGCCAAATATGTTTTTTAAGAAAAATATTTTTATTGATTTCAGAGAGAAGAGGAGGGAGAGATAGAAACATCAATTATCAATTGGCTGCCTCCTGCATGCCCCCTATTGGGGATCGAGCCCACAACCAGAGCATGTGCTCCTGCTGGGAATCATACCATGACCACCTGGTTCACTGAGCCACACCTTCTGGGCCTTGAATATGTTTTGATTGATTTGTTTGATATGCATAAACAAAAGTCTCTAACGCAGGCTCACCATCAAATGGTTCTGGACTCATCAGTATCTCAAGCAAATGCTTTATTTGTCCCCATGCCTTGGCTTATCCTGAGAATATATTAGATACATAAATGGTTGCTTGATGCTGTTTCCCCCTTCTGTTCTATCCGTTTAAATACCACCATTTTTAATAAAGATCCCAGTGCCATAGTTTCTTTTTTTCTGAGTTTCAATATTACATATCATTATTATATTGGGTTTTAGAATACTGATTTTATCACTTTCAATTTATCAGATCTTTGTTTCCCTGATTATTAGAAATAAAGGTGACTGCCAATAAGTTCCCAGGATACTACAGATTAATTTATTTCCACTTATTCTAATTTGTCATACTAATATGATTTATTTAGCATGCTTCAATGTTTATATTCCTCTTCTTAAGAATTTCTGTTTTTTGAAATATATGGCTAAAATTTGATGATATCTTTTAAATATGAAAATCAGTGTGTATACTGGGTTACTTTACCTGAAATAAAGCTGGGCCAGAAATTTGGTCCTCAATGGGCTATTTATCAAAAGATGACTATGTTTATTTTTTAAATAACATCCTACTATAATTCACAGAAAATACAGTTCACTCATTTAAGGTGTCACTTATTCAATTGTTTTTAGTATACTCAAAAGTTGTGCAACCATCAACAGAATCTAATTTTAGAACATTTTATCATCCCATAAAGAAATTCTATACATTTTAGCAGCCATTAACAATTCCAAATCCCAGCCTAAGACACTAACAACCACTAATCTAATTTCGGTCACTATGGATTTGCTTATTCTAGACATTTTGTATGAGTGGAAACACACATTGTGTCTGGCTTCTTTTACTTGGCATAATGGTTTTAAGGTTCATCCATGTTGTAGCATATTTCATTATTTTTGCTGAATAATATTTCATTTTATGGATATATCATATTATGCTCATCACTCATCAGCAGATGGACATTTGTTTCCACTTCTTGCTATTATGAATAAGGCTGCTATGAATATTAATGTATGAATTTTGTGTGGACATGTTTTCAAATCTCTACTTGTATAGTTATCTAAGACAGAAATTGCTGGCTCACTTGGCAATTGAATGTTTAATTTATATATATACTAGGGGCCCGGTGCACGAAATTCGTGCACTGGGTGTGTGTGGGGGGGGGAGTGTCCCTCAGCCCAGCCTGCCCCCTCTCACATACTGGGAGCCCTCAGGCGTTGACCTCAGGCCTGGGCTGGGGGCAGAACCAGTGATGGGGGGAAATGAGGGTCCCCTGCTGGGTGGAAGAGCGGGTTGGGGGTGAGTCGCACTGCCGGCCCGCGTGATCGGGTCCCGGGTGACCGCTGGCACTCACGCCCCCAACCCACTCTCGCGGGTTGGCGGCGTGAGTGCGGGCAGACGCCGCAGACGCCTCGCTGGCCCGCGTCCGGGTCTACCGGTGGGATCAGGTCTCGGGCGACTGCTGGCACTCACCCCCCCAACCCGCTCTCTGATGGCGCTGTACCATCCTGCCTGCAATATGCAAATTAGCCGCCATCTTTTTTGGCGGTTAACTGCCAATCTTAGTTGGCAGTTAATTTGCATATCTCACTGATTAGCCAATGAAAAAGGTATCGGTCGTACGCCAATTACCATTTTTCTCTTTTATTAGTATAGGATAATTTATTTTAGAGAGGAAGGGAGAGGGAGAGAGAGGTAGAAACATCAATGACAAGAGATAATCATTGATTGGCTGCATCCAGCGCAACCCCTACTGGGGATTGAGCCTGCAACCCTGGCATGCACCCTGCCCAGGAATTGAACCATGACCTCCTGGTTCATATGTTGATGCTCAACTACTAAGTGATACTGGCCGTGCTCAATTATTAACTTTTTGAGAAACTGGCAAATTGTATACAAAAGTGTTATACCATTTTGCTTTCCCACTAACAATGTCCAAGTTTCAATTTTTCCCAATTCTGGCCAACATTTGCTATTGTATGATTTTGCTTATTATAGTCATTTTAGTGGATATGAAGTGGTTCTTGTTTTGATTTGCATTTTGTAAGGACTAATAATTTGAGCATCTTTTCATGTACTTATTGCCCATTTTTATACATTTGGAGAAATGTCCATTCATATTCTTTGCCTATTTTTAAATTGATTTATGTCTATAATTGAATCATAAGAGGTCTTTATATAATTTATATATTCTAGCTATAAGTCCCTTATCAGATATATGATTTGCAAACATTTTCTTTGATTATGTGAATTGTCTTTTCACTTTATTAATGGTGTCCTTCAAACAATAAAAATTTTAAAATGTTATGTAGTACTGTATATATATATGTATATATATGTGTGTATATATATATATATATGTATATATATATATATATATATATATATATATATATATATATATAAAATTTATTGGTGTGACATTGGTTAATATGACCATACAGGTTTCAGGGGTGGATTTCTATGTTACAAGATCTGTATATTGCACTGCGTGCCTACCACCAAAGTCAAATCTTCTCCTGTCACCATATATTAGGACCCCTCCTCCCCCAACCCCCTTCTCTCTGGCAACTACAACACTATTTGTGTTACGAGTTTCAGTTTTCTGTCCCACATATAAGTGAAATCATATGGTTCATAGCTTTTTCTGACTAAATTCACTTAGCATAAAGTTCCCAAGGTCCATCCATGTTGCTGCAAATGGTGCTATTTCTTATGGCTGTGTAGTATTCCATTGTGTATATGTACCACATCTTCCTTATATAGTTCTCTATTGCAGGACACTTTGGTTGTTTCAATGTCTTGGCCACCGTGAATAATGCTACAATGAACATAGGGTTGCATATATCTGCAAGTACATTATTTCAAGTTTTTCAGGTATATATCCAGGAGAGTGATTGCTGGGTCATATGGTAGCTCTCTTCTCAATTGTTTGAGGAATTGCCAGACTGCTTTCCATAGTGGTTGTCCCAGTCTACATTCCCACCAGCAGTGAATGAGAGTTCCATTTTTTCTACAACCTCTCCAACACTTGTTATTGCTTGTCTTGTTGATAATGGCCACTCTAGCTTTATATTTTCTTGATGTGCTTTTAGTGTCATATCTAAGAAACCATTTCCTAATCTAACATCACTAGAATTTGCTCATATGTTTTTTGTTTTAATTAATTTTAAAATATTTTTTGAAATTAATTTTTATTTATTTTAATTTTTGAATTTGTTGAGGTTTCATTGGTTAACAAAACTACATGGCTTTCGAGTGTACAATTCTATAATACATCAATTACATATTATATTGTATGTTCACCAACCAAAGTCTAGTCCCCTTTCATCACCATTTATCCTGTTTACCCTTTTCTACATGTCCCATCCTTTTCCCTCTAGTTATCACAATACTGTTGTCTGTGTCTATGAGTTTTATTTTTTGCTTACTTCAAGTATTTCACCCTGTCTTCCAGGCCCCCTCCTCTCTGACAGCTGTCAGTCTGTCCTCTGTATCTATGAGTTTATTTCCATTTTGTTTATTAGATTCCACTTATAAGTGAAATAATATGGTATTTGTCTTTCTTCTGACTGGCTTATTTCACTTAGCATAATACACTTCCAGGTCCATCTATGCTGTTGAAAAATGTAAGATTTCCTTCTTTTTTTGTGGCCGGGTATTTCATAACTTTTTATCCACTCATCTACTAATGGGCGCTTGGGCTACTTTCAAATTTTGGCTACTATAAATAGTGTTTCAGTGAACATAGGGATGCATATATAATTTTTTTTTATTCAGTGTTTTAGCTTTCTTCAGATATATTCCCAGAAGTGGAATTGCTGGGTCAAACGGCAATTCCATTTTTAATTTTTTTGAGGTAACTCCAAATTGTTTTCCATAGTGGCCGCACCAATCTGCATTCCCACCAATAGTGCATGAAGGTTCCCTTTTCTCCACATCCACATTGTTGTTTGTTGATTTATTGATGATAGCCATTCTGATAGGTATGAGATGATATCTCATTGTGGTTTTTATTGGCATTTCTCTGATGATTAGTGATGTTGAGCATCTTTTCACATGACTATTGGCCATCTGTATATCCTCTTTGGAGAAGTGCTTATTTAGATACTTTGCCCATATTTTAATTGGACTTTTGTTTGTTTTTGGTGTTGCATAGTATAAGTTCTTTATGAATTTTGGATATATATCCCTTATCAAATGTATCACTGGAAAATATGTGGGTTATCTTTTTATTCTGTTGATTTTTTTTTTCTGTGCAAGAACTTTTTAATTTGATGTAGGACCTTTTGTTTATTTTTCTTTTATTACCCTTGACCAGGGAGATAAAAAGAAAAAAATATTGCTATGAGAAATGTCCAAGAATTTACTGCCTATGTATTCTCCTAGGATTGTATGATCTCAAGTCTTACATTTAACTCTTTAATTCATTTTGAGTTTATTCTTGTTTGTGGTATAAGAAGATGGTCTAATTTCCTTTTTTGCATGAATCTGTCCAATTTTCTCAATATCACTTATTGAATAGACATTCTGTACCCCACTGTATGTTCTTACCTCCTTTGTCAAATTTTAATCGATCATAAAGGAATAGGCTTTTTTTGTGCTTTCTAGTTTATTCCATTGATCTCTGTCTGTTTTCATGCCAGTACCATGCTGTTTTGATTACTATGGCCCTGTAGTATAGTTTGATATCAGGTAGCATGATACTTCTAACTTTGTTCTTGTTTTTCAAGACTGCTCAGGCTATTTGGAGTCTTCTGTGGTTCTGTATACATTTTTGAAATATTTCTTCTACTTTTCTAAAATCTCTCAAACAAGCATCAACTGGCATCATTGTGCCCCATGCCTATGAATAAGTGGCTCAAGACATGGCACTAGAACCAGCCTGGCTTGTTTTACAGCTTGGCCTTGCCTGGGCACTTCCAAG
The DNA here is from genome assembly GCF_963259705.1 of Myotis daubentonii. Taxonomy (NCBI): domain Eukaryota; kingdom Metazoa; phylum Chordata; class Mammalia; order Chiroptera; family Vespertilionidae; genus Myotis; species Myotis daubentonii. Next base: position 53,819,777 of record NC_081861.1, read on the forward strand.
CCCAATGCAAGTAGCAGCCATCTGTAGATCAAGGCAATGGCTGAGCCACTGAGACCTACAGGACACCTACTACACAAATCCACTCTACCAATTCCAGGAGACATAGCATCTCTACCTAATATATAGAAACAAACACAGAAAAGCAGCCAAAATGTGAAGACTAAATAACATGTCACAAATGAAAGAACAGAAGAAAACTCTAGAAAAATAACCAAATGAAATGAAAACAAGCAAACTACTTGATGCAGAGTTCAGCACAATGGTTATGAGGATGCTCAAGGATATTAATGAGAACTTCAAGGGACTTAGCGAGACTTTCAAGTATCTTAGTGAGAATTTCAAGAACCTTAGTGAAAATGTCAAAGACATGAAAAAAGAGCAGTCAGAAATTAAGCATACACTAACTAAAATAAAGAATAATTTACAGGGATTCAACAGTAGAGTAGAGGAATTCAAGAATTAAATCAACGATGTGGAATATGAGGAAGCAAAAAACACCCAATAAGAAGAGCAAAAAGAAAAAAGAATCCAAAAATATAAAGATAGTGTAAGGAGCCTCTGGGACAGCTTCAAGTGTACCAACATTCGCATTATGGGGGTGACAGAAGGAAAAGAGAGAGAACAAAATGTTGAAAACCTATTTGAAGAAATAATGACAGAAAACTTTCCCACCTGGTGAAAGAAATAGACTTAAAAGTCCAGGAAGCTCAGAGAGTGCCAAATAAGAGGAACCCAAAGAGACCCACAACCAAGACACATCATAATTAAAATGCCAAGGGCTAAAGACAAAGAGATAATCTTAAAACCAGCAAGAAAAAAAACCAGCTAGTTACCTACCAGGAAGTACCCATATAACTGTCAGCTGATTTCTCAACAGAAACTTTTTAGGCCAGAAGGGAGTGGCAAGAAATATTCAAAGTGATGAATAGCAAGGACCCACAACCAAGATTACTCTACCCAGCAAAGCTATCATTTAGAATTGAAGAGCAGATAAAGGGCTTTCCAGACAAAAGACAGCTAAAGGAGTTCATAATCCTTAAATCAGTATTCCAAGAAATGTTAAAGGGTCTTCTTTAAGAAGAAGAGAAGGAGGAGGAGGAGGAGGAGGAGGAGGAGGAGGAGGAGGAGGAGGACGAGGAGGAGGACGAGGAGGAGGGAAGGAAGGAAGGAAGGAAGGAAGGAAGGAAGGAAGGAAGGAAGGAAGGAAGGGAGGAAGGAAGAAAAAAGTGAAGGAGAAAGAGCCGTCAAAAATATGAGCAATAAAATGGCAATAAATGCATATCTATCAACAATTAAATCTAAAAATCAAAATAAATGAAGGAACCTAATGAACAAAATAAACTGATGAATAAAATACAAGTAGAGGCATGGAAATATGGAACAGACTGACATATCTCAGAGGTAAGGGGGGATAGGAAGAGATTAATCAAAGAACTTAAATGCATATATGCATTACCTATGGAAACAGACAATAGGGTGGTCAAGCCCTGGGGTGGGATAGGAAATGGATGGAGGAGGGCAATGGGGGAAATAAAGAGGGACATGCATAATACTCTCAACAATAAATATTTTTTTAAATGATGAAAAAAAGACAATGGTATGATATTTTCAAACTCATGAAAGTAAAATGTTCCAATAACATAAAAGTTCTTTGAAAATGAAGGTGAATCAGAAGTTTTTTCTCAAAGAGGTTTAAGAGTAACAAAAATTGAGACAATTCCTAATTATCAGACATGCAGTGAAACAAATTCTAAAGGGAGATATTTAAATGAAAAGAAAATCATCCCCAATGAGAACAGGTAATTCAAGAAGAAATGAAGAAAACTACAAAGAGTTTATATGAATAAATCTACATGAATATTGGCTATACAAAACAAGGACAACATTTTTTTGGAGTTTAAAATATATGTGTAATTAAAATACATAACAGGACAAAAATGTTGTCAGACTGGATATAAAAGCAAATTATAATTATGTGTGCTTATAAGAAATATACCTTAATTAAGACATAGAATGTTTGAAAGTAATGATGTTGAAAATTATCTATATACATAAAAGCTTAAGTGACCAAACAACTATTTGACCATTCGACTAGTAGCTATGATGTGCACTGACCACCAGGGCGAAGATGCTCAATGCACAGGCATGGAAACATGGAACAGACTGATGTATCTCAGAGGGAAAGGGACAAGGGGGAGGCTGGGAAGAGATTAACCAAAGATCTTACATGCATACTAGAAGCACAGTGCACAGATTCGTGCACCAATGGCGTCCCTCAGCTTGGCCTGCAGGGATCAGGCCAAAACTAGAAGTCCAACATCCCCTGAGGGGTTCCGGATTGGGAGAGGGTGAAGGCCAGTCTGAGAGACCCCACTGGTACACGAATCTGTGCACCAGGCCTCTAGTATACCAAATAAACGTGAACTAAAATAAAGCTTCTCCATTTGTGCTAGTTAGTATAAGACAAATTAGACTTTAAGGCAGGAAGCATTATGAGAGATACTAGACATTTCACAATGATTACATGATCAATTCAAAAAGATTTTAGAAAATCTTAATTAGTGTGCATAAAATAAAATAGATCCAATCTCCAAAATGCATTAACTGAAAACTGCCAGAACTCTAAACATGAATAGATAACTCTACAAACATGTTTGGAGACTTTAGTACACCTTTTACAATAGTTGATTAAATAAGCAGTCAAAAAGATCTGGATTTAGAAGAACAATTAGACTAATATGTTCTAACATATATTAACATTGTATGCAATAAATGTTGAACACACATTTTTTTTTTCAAATGTGCATGGACTATTCATCAAAATTGACCATATGCTGGGCCACAAAGCAAGTCTCAATTTTAAATGGCCGAAATCAGAATATGTTCTCTGACCACAGTAGAGTTAAAATAGAAATCAATAACAAAGCTACTAGAAATCTCCAAATATTGGAAGGTTAAACAATATATTTCTAAATAACTGAAGTACAAAGGACTCAAAATGGAAAATATTTTGAACTATATTATAGTAAAAATATGACATCAATACTTGTCCATTGCATTTAAAGTAGTGCTTAGAGCTTTAAGCCTTTTATGTACATACTAGAGGCCCAGTGCATGAATTTGTGCAGGAGTGGGGTCCAGCTGGCCTGACCTCAGTTGGCAGATCGGAGCTGGGCCTGTTGGGAGGAGGAGACGGTAAGAGGTTGGCCAGCAAGCCCACCCTAATCGGAGCCAATCAGGGCCAGGCTGGCTGAGGGGAGGGGCTGCAGGTGGTTGGCTGGCTGGCTCTGCCAATGATCAGGGTGGGGGGACTGATCTGGGGTGGGGCTAGGTGGGGGGAGGGGCTGCAGGAGGTTTGCCAGTGGCCCCACCCCCTATTGGGGTAGGGGGAATGATCAGGGGTGGGGCCAGCTGGGGGAGGGACTGCAGGCTGATGGGATGATGGGGGCCCATTGGGGGTGGGACCAACTGGGGGGAGGGGCTGCAGGATTTTGGCTGGCAGGCCCTGCCCCCACTGGGGTGGGGGAAATTAAGGGCGAAGCCAGACAGGGCAAGGGCCTATGGTGTGATGGGGGCCCATCTCGGGTAAACACTTACCTCAAGAAAGTTAAAAAAACAGCAAATAAATTCTGAGAAAGGAGGTAGAGAGAAGTAAAACCAGGAGTGAATGAACAGGCAATTGAGAATACCAACAAAGCTAAAAGTTGATTCTTTGAAAAGAATGAAATTGATGAATCTGCAGACAAACTGATAATAAAAACAGAGGAAGGCATAAATTATAAGTATCAGTAACAAAAAAAACATCAATACAGAATCTATAAATATTAAAAAAAAATGAGAGGATATCCTATCTAATAAAAGAGTAATATGCAAATTGGCCATCCAACACACAAGATGGCTGCCCCCATGTGGTCAAAGATGCCCCCCCCATGTGGACACAAGATGGCCAGCAGGAGTGGGTGGTTGTGGGCAATCAAGCCTTCAGGGGAGGACACTTGGGAGGGACCAGGCCTGCAGGGGAGGGCAGTTGTGGGGGAACAGGCCTGCAGGGGAGGGCAGTTGGTGGGAACCAGGCCTGCAGAGGAGGGTAGTTATGGGTGACCAGGCCTGCAGGGGAGAGCAGTTAGGGGCGACTGGGCTGGCAAGGGAGGGCAGTTAAGGGTGATCAGGCCAGCAGGGGAGGGTAGTTGGGGGTGACCAGGCCTGCAGGGGAGGGCACTTGGGGGCAACCAGGCTGGCAGGGGAGGGAAGTTGGGGGTGACCAGGCCTGCAGGGGACGGCAGTTGGCAGGGACTAGGCCTGCAGGGGAGGGCAGTTAGGGGCGACTGGGCTGGTAAGGGAGGGCAGTTATGGGTAACTGGGCCAGGAGGGGAGGGCAGTTGGGGGCCACCAGGCCTGCAAGGGAGGACAGTTAGGGCCAATCGGGCCAGCAGGGGAGCAGTTAAGCATTGATCAGGCTGGCAAGGGAGTGGTTAGGGAGTGATCAGGCTGGCAGGCAGAAGCGGTTAGGGGCAATCAGGCTGGCAGGCAGGTAAGTGGTTGGAAACCAGCAGTCCTGGATTGTGAGAGGGATTGGGATTGGGCCTAAAAGGGAAGTCAGACATCCCTTGAGGGGTCCCAGATTGGAGAGGGTGCAGGCTGGGCTGAGGGACACACAACCCCCCATGCATGAATTTCATGCACCGGGCCTCTAGTTAACAATAAAATTGATAATTCCTATGAAATGAAAAAAATATGTAAAAATACAACTAACCAAAACCAATTTTAAGAAAATACACAAAATCCCAATACTCTTACGAATAATAAAGAAATTGGAATTTTTTAATATCTCTCAATTCTTCACAATGAATTCTACCTAATACTTAAGGAAAAATAACACACTGATCTTACTTGAACGCTTCCAGAAATTAGAAAAGGAAGGAATGACACATTTCCCTACTTGTTTTATGAGGCCATTATAAACGTGATACTAAAACCATCAAGGACATTACAAGAAAGGACTGCCATAGACCAAATCTCTTGTGAATTTTGCAAAAATCTTATGGAAAATATTAGCAATATAAATCCAGAGTTTATAAGGAAAATATATCACAAAAAAGTTGGGTTTATTCTAGGAATGGAATAATAGTTTAACTTAAAAAGCAGTAATATAATTAATCCCAGAAAAATAGATTATATGATCATCACAATAGAGTTATAAAAAAATCTTTGATAAAATTCCACACTTAATTCATGTGCAAAATTCTTAGAAAACTAGAATTGGATGAAAATTACTTAATCTGACAAAGATTTTTTTTTAAAAAAAACTTTAAACACATGGCTATATCAATGGTGGAATACTGAAAGATTTTGAGACCAGAAATGAGACTGGGTTGTTTGTATTTCAATTTCTAATCAACCTTCTACTGGATACTTCCAGACAATAAATTAAGGCAAGAAAAATAAATAGATCTTACAAACAATGAAAAGGAAGGAATTTGTGTTTCATTATTTACACATAATACAGTTGTGTCTTTAGAAATTCTAAAAGCATTTACAAGTAATTTATTGGAATTAATAAATAAACTTAACACATTTGCCAGATATAAGTTCCGTATATGTACTGGTTAGGGTTCTCCAGAGAAACAGAATGAATTGGTTATATAGGAAGGGATTTTTTTTTAATTTAAATTTTTTATTTTTTAAAGTGTTATATATATTTCCTTTTCTTCCCATTGACCTCTCCCTGCCCACTTCTGCCCCCCAGCTTATGTCCTCACCTCCCTAGTGTCTATGTCCATTGGTTATGCTTGTATGCATGCATACAAGTTCTTTGGTTGAGCTATTTCCCCCCGCCCATCCCCTGCCTTACCTCTGAGTTTTGATGGTCTGTTAGATGCTTCTATGTCTCTGTATCTATTTTTGTTAGTTTATGCTGTTCATTATATTCCATAAATGAGTGAGATCATGTGATACTTATCTTTTTCCAACTGGCTTATTTCACTTAGCATAATGCTCTCCAGGTCCATCCATGCTGTGGCAAAGGTTAAGAGTTCTTTCTTTTTTACAGCAGGCATAATATTCCATTGTGTAGATGTACCACAGTTTTTTAATCTGCTCATCTGCTGATGGGCACTTAGGCTGTTTCCAAATCTTAGCTATGTTCTCTATTATCAAGGTCCATAAATTTGGTACCTATATTTTCTTTTATGTAACTTATTCTTTCAGGAATATATTTAGATCTTTGTTCCATTTTGAATTAATTTTTGTACATGGGGGAAAACTGTAATCTAGTTTCATTCATTTGTATGTGGCTTTCCAATATTCCCAGCACCATTTTTTAAGTTTCTGGCTCCTTTGTCAAAATTATCTGTCCATATACATGTGGTTTCATAGCTCAGCTCTCTATTCTATTCCAGTGATTTGTGTGTCTGTTATCTGTCAATACCATACTGTTTTGATGATCATAGCTCTGTAGTATAATTTGAAGTCAGATAGTGTGATACCTCCAGTTTTGTTCTTTATTCTCAGGATTGCTTTGTCTATTCGGAGTCTTGTGATCCCATGCAAATATGATGGTTTATAATTCTGTGTCTTTAAAAAATGACATTGGGATTTTGATGGGGATTGCATTATATTTGTATATTGCTTTGGGTAATGTGACCATTTTAACTATGTTGATTTTTCCAATTCATAAACATAGCATATTTTTCCATTTTGTTGTGCCTTTTTAAATCTCTTTTAATAATGCTTTATAATTTTCAGTATATAGGTCTTTCATGTCCTTTGTTCAGTTTATTCCTAGGTAATTTATTTTTTTTTTTGGTTGCAATTGAAAAAGGATTTTTTTAAAATTTATTTTTCTGAAGTTTTGTTGTTAGTGTACAGGAAGGCAGTAGATTTTTGCACATTAATATTATATCCTGCAACTTGATTGTATTTGTTTATTGTTTCAAATAGTTTTTTTGTAGAGTCCTTAGGGTTTTCTATATACAGCATTATGTCATCCACAAAAAGTGAGAGTTTTACTTCTCCATTCCTTATTTGGATGCATTTAATTTATTTCTCTTGCCTTATTGCTCTGGCTAGGACTTCCAGCACCATGTGGAATAAGAGTGGTGAGAGTTAATATCCTTGATATTAGAGGAATATTAGTTAACTAGAGGCCCGGTGCACAAAAATGTGTGCACTCGGAGGGGGGGGAGTCCCTCAGCCCAGCCTGTGCCCTCTCGCAGTCTGGGACCCCTCAGGGGATGACCACCTGCTGGCTTAGGCCTGCTCCCTGGGGGATTGGGCCTAAGATGGCAATCAGACATCCCTCTGGCAGCCCAGCAGCCCTCAGGGGATGTCCACTTGCCAGCGGGGAGCAGACCTAAGCTGCAGTCACACATCCTTAGCGCTGCAGAGGAGGCAGGAGAGGCTCCCACCACCACCGCTGTACTGGCAGCCATCAGCCTGGCTTGTTGCTGAGCAGAGCTCCCCCATGTGGGAGCGCACTGACCACCAGAGAGCAGCTCCTGCATTGAGCGTCTGCCCCCTGGTGGTCAGTGTGTGTCATAGTGACCAGCCATTCCCAGTCTTTCTGATGTTAGGGTCAGTTTGCATATTACCCTTTTATTATATAGGATAGAGTCCTGGTGCACGGGTGGGGGCCAGCTGGTTTGCCCTGAAGGGTGTCCCGGATCAGGGTGGGTGTCCTGCTTGGGTGCCTGGCCAGCCTGGATGAGGGGCTGATGGCTGTTTTCAGGCTGGCCACACCCCCTTTAGGGTGGGGGTCCCCACTGGGGTGCTTGGCCAGTCTGGGTGAGGGGCTGAGGGCCGTTTTCAGGCTGGCTGGCAACTGAAGCTCCCAGCCTCTCCTTTTTTTCTTTTCTTTTTTTTCATTCTGGGATTTATTTACCTTCTATAATAGAAACTTTGTTACCGTCACTGGAGCTGAGAGCCGGCTCCAGCTCTGAGGCCATGGCCTGCTGAAAGCAGGTATCTGGGGTTTGTTTAGCTTCTATAATTGAAACTTTGTTGCTTTCAGAGCTCAGAAATGGGCTGCATCAGGCGAGGAACCTTGGCTTCCTCCATCAATGGAGCAAGCAAGCCTCCTGCTCCTTTCAGCTGCATGGCTGCCGGCCGCCATCTTTGTTGGTGGTTAATTTGCATATTGCCCAGATTAGCCAATGGGTTAGCGAAGGTACAGTCAATTACCCTTTTTGTCTTTTATTAGATAGGATATTCCTGATATTAGAGGAATAGTTTTTAGGTTTTCGCCATTGATTATTATATTAGATAAGGTTTTATCATATAATGCCTTTATTATGTTGAGGTACTTTCCTTCCATCCCTATTTTATTGAGTGCTTTAATCATAAATTGATGTTGTATCTTATCAAATGCTTTTTCTTCATCCATTGATAAGATCATATGTTTTTTATCCTTTCTTTTGTTAATGTGGTGTATTATGTTGTTTGATTTGTGTATGTTGAACCATCCTTGTGTTCCTGGAATGACACCCGCTTTATTGTTATGTATTGTGTTTGGATGTACTGATGCATTCGATTTGTTAGTATTTTCTTTAGGACTTTTGAATCTGTATTCATCAGATTTATTAGTCTGTAGTTTTCTTTGTTTGTGTTATCTTTGCCAGGTTTTGGTATAAGGGTTATATTGGCCTCATAGAATGTGTTAGGAAGTATTGCCTCTTCTTCAATTTTTGGGAAGATTTTGAGAAGTGTAGGTTTTAAATTTTCTTTAACATTTCGTAGAATTCACTGGCAAAGTCATCTGGTCCTGGACTTTTGGTTTTTGGGTGTTTTTTGATGGTTCTTTCAATTTCCTCACTGCTGATTAGTTTATTTAGATTTTCCAATTCTTCATAATTTAGTCCAGGAAGGTTATATATTTCTTCTAGGTTATTGAATTTGGTGGCACAGAATGTTTCATAATATGCTGGTATGATCCATTGTATATCTGTGATGTCTATGGTGCCTTCTCTCTCATTTCTGACTTTGTTTATGTGGGTTTTTTCTTTTTTTTTTTTCATTAGTGAGTCTAGCCAGAGGTTTGTTAATTTTATTAATCTTTTCAAAGAACAAGCTCCTCATTTTATTAATTTTTGTAAAGTCTGTTTTCTATTTCATTTAATTCTGCTCTAATTTTTACTATTTCCTTTCTTCTGCTGACTTTGGGCTGCTTCTATTCTTCTTTCTCTATTTTTTAAAGAAATGATGTTAGATTATTTACTTGGGATTTCTCTTATTTCTTGAGATAGGCATGTAATGATATAAAATTCCCTCTTATTATTGCTTTTGCTGCATCCCAGAAGTTTTGATATGCTGTATTGTCATTCTCATTTGTCTCTACCTATCTTTTGATCTCATCTTTTATTTCTTCTTTGACCCATTTTTTTTTTAGTAGTATGTTGTTTAATCTCCACATATTTGTGGGTTTTCTTTCTTCCTTTTTGCAGTTGGTTTCTAATTTCAAGGCATCATGTCAGAGAATATGCTTGGTATAATTTCAATCTTCTTGAATTAGTTGATGGTAATTTTGTGACCCCAAAGATGGTCTATCCTTGAGAATGTTCCATGCGTGCTGGAGAAGAATGTATAATCTGATATTCTAGGATGAAAGGTTCTGTAATTGTCAATGATGTCCATTTAGTCTACTGTTTCATTTAAGGCTGCTTTTTCTTTACTGATTTTTCTCTTTGGTTGATCTGTCTAGAGCTGTCAATGGAGTATTAAGGTCCCCAACCATGATTGTGTTTTGATCCATTTCTCCCTTTAGATCTGTGAGTAGTTATTTTATATATGTAAGTGCTGCCTGGCTGGGTACATATATATTAAGAAGTGTTATGTTTTCTGGCTGTAAAGTTCCCTTATCATTATAAAGTACCGATTTTGTCTTTTGCCATTTTTGTTAACTTGAAATATATTTTGTCAGATATTAGTATAGCTACACCGGCTTTTTTTGTGTGGATGTTATTTACTTGAAGAATCATTTTCCTCCCTTTTACTTTGGACCTACCATTGTAAATATATCTCGTGTAGGCAGCATATCATTGAGTTTTGTTTTTTGATACACTCTGCTACTCTGGGCCTCTTTATTGGTGAATTCAGACCATTTACATTTAGAGTAATTATTGATATATGAGGATTTCCTATTGTCATTTTATCTTTTTTTTTTTTTTTTTTTTTTTTGTGCAGCTCCAGGCACGTTCTTTATTTATTTATTTATTTATTTATTTTTTTTTTATTGCTTAAAGTATTACAAAGGGTATTACATATGTATCCATTTTATCCCCCCGCCCTAGACAGTCCCCTAGCCTCCCCTATCACCCAGTGTCTTATGTCCATTGGTTATGCTTATATGCATGCATACAAGTCCTTTAGTTGATCTCTTACCCCCCTACCTCCTCATTCGTGGACAATAGAGACCATTATAAACTTTTGTCATTTTATCTTTTGTTTTCTGTTAGCTCTGTGCCTCCATTGGTTCTTTTTCTTTCTTAATTTAATTTAATTTAATTTTCTTTATTGATTAAGGTATTACATATGTGTCCTTATCCCTCCCATTGCCCCCCCCACTCATTCCCTCACCCCCCTGGTGTCTGTGTCAGGCTTATATCCTTGCATACAAGTCCTTTGGTTGATCTCTCCTCCTTACCCCGCCCTCCCCTACCTTCCCTCTGAGGCTTGACAGTCTGATAGATGCTTCTCTGTCTCTGGATCTGTTTTTGTTCATCAGTTTATGTTGTTCATTATATTCTACAAATGAGTAAGATCATGTGATATTTATCTTTCTCTGACTGGCTTATTTCACTTAGGATAATGCTGTCCAGTTCCATCCATGGTGTTGCAAATGGTAAGAATTCCTTCTTTTTTACCACATTGTAGTATTCCATTGTGTAGATGTACCACAGTTTTCTAATCCATTCATCTACTGATGGGCACTTAGGCTGTTTCCAGATCTTAGCTATGGTGAATTGTGCTGCTATGAACATATGGGTGCATATATCCTTTCTGATTGGTGTTTCTGGTTTCCTGGGATATATTCCTAGAAGTGGGATCACAGGGTCAAATGGGAGTTCCCTTTTGTAGTTTTTTTGAGGAAACTCCATACTGTCTTCCATAGTGGCTGCAGCAGTCTGCATTCCCACCAGCAGTGCACCAGTGTTCCTTTTTCTTCACATCCTCTCCAGCACTTGTCGTTTGTTGATTTGTTGATGATAGCCATTCTGACAGGTGTGAGATGGTACCACATTGTTGTTTTGATTTGCATCTCTCAGATGATTAGTGACTTTGAGCGTGTTTTCATATGTCTCTTGGCCTTTCTTATGTCCTCTTTCAAAAAGTATTTATTTAGGTCCATTGCCCATTTTTTGATTGGGTTGTTTATCTTCCTTTTGTTAAGTTCTGTGACTTCCCGGTAAATATTGGAGATTAAACCCTCATCGGTGATAACATTGGCAAATATGTTCTCCCATGCAGGGGGCTTTCTGGTTGTTTTGTTGATGGTTTCTATTGCTGTACAAAAGCTTTTTATTTTGATGTAGTCCCATTTCTTTATTTTCTCTTTGCTGCCTGTGGATTCCTCTAATATTTTTATGGTTTCTCGTCTTATGTTTAAGTCCTTCATCTATTTTGAATTTATTTTTGTGTATGGTGTAAGTTGGTGGTCTAGTTTCATTTTTTTGCATGTATCTGTCCAATTTTCCCAACACCATTTATTGAAGAGACTATCTTGACTCTATTGTATGATCTTGCCTCCTTGGTCAAATATTAATTAAGCATAATGGTTTGGGTCCATTTCTGGGTTCTCTATCCTATTCCATTGGTCTATATGTCTATTCTTGTGCCAGTCCCAGGAAGTTTTGAGAACAGTGGCTTTGTAATACAGCTTGATATCTGGTATTGAGATCCCTCCTACTTTATTCTTCTTTCTCAGGATTGCTGCAGCTATTCAGGGTCTTTTTTTTTATTCCAGATGAATTTTTTGAAAATTCATTCTAGGTCTGTGAAATATGCCGTTGGTATTTTAATGGTGAGTGCATTGAATTTATAGATTGCTTTGGGTAGTATGGACATTTTAATGATGTTGATTCTACCAATCCATAAACACAATATATTCTTACATCTGTTTATGTCTTCCTCTATCTCTTTTTTCAGTGTCCTGTAGTTTTCCAAGTACTGGTCTTTTACCTTTTTAGTGAAGTTTATTCCTAGGTATCTTAATTTTTTTTTTTTGGTGCGATGATAAATGAGGTTGTTTGTTCTTTAGTCTCTCTTTCTGTAAATTCACTATTGGTGTATAGAAATGCCATAGATTTCTTGGTGTTAATTTTGCATCCTGCTATATTTATTAAGTCTAATAATATTTTTTGATGGAGTCTTTAGGGTTTTCTATGTACAGTATCATATCCTCTGCCAATAGTGACAGTTTTACATCTTCTTTTTCAATTTGGATACCTTTTATTTATTCTTCTTATCTAATTGCTGTGGCTAATACTTCCAGAACTGTGTCCAACAGGAGTGGTGAAAGTGGGAGTCCCTGTCTCATTCCTGTTCTTAGGTGAAATGGTTTTAGTTTTTTCTCATTAAGTATGAATTTGGCTGTAGGCTTGTCATATAAGGCTTTTATTATGTTGAGTTATGATTCCTCTATTCCCATTTTGCTGAGGGTTTTTATCAAGAAAGGGTGTTGGATTTTGTCAAATGCTTTTTCTGCATCAATTGACATGACTATGTGATTTTTATATGTCATTTTGTTTATGTGATGTATCACATTTATTGATTTGTGGATATTGTACCATCCCTGCATCCCCAGGATAAATCCCACTTGGTCATGGTGTATGATCTTTCTGATGTAATGCTGGATCTGATTTGCTAGAATTTTGTTGAGGATTTTGGCATCTATGTTCATGAGGGATATTCGACTGTAATTCCCTTTCATTGTGTTGGCTTTATCTGGTTTTGGTATTAGGATAATGCTGGCTTCATAGAATGAGCTTGGAAGTGTTCCTTCCTTTTGAGTTTTTTGGAATAGTCTGAGGAGGATAGGTTTGAGTTCTTCCTCGAATGTTTGATAAAACTCTCCTGTGAAGCCATCTGGTCCCGGGCTTTTGTTTGCTGGAAGCTTTTTGATGACTGCTTCAATTTCCTTCATAGTTATTGGCCTATTAAGATTTTTAGATTCTTCTTGTTTAAGTTTTGGAAGGTTGTATTTTTCTAGGAATATGTTCATTTCCTCCAGGTTGTCTAGTTTGTTGCAATAGAGTTGTTCATAGGATTTTTTAAAACAATCCTTCGTATTTCTGTGGAATTTGTTGTTATTTTGCCTCTTTCAATTCTGATTTTGTTTATTTTGGTCCTCTCTCTTTGCTTCTTGGTGAGTCTGGTTAGAGGTTCATCAATCTTGTTTATCCTTTCAAAGAACCAGCTCTTGGTTTCATTGATCTTTGTATTGTTTTTGTCATTAATTTTTGACAGTTTTAATACAAAGTGCCCTCTAGATGTCCTCTTTGGATTGAGGTAACTAGGTGTTCCGTTTGTTTCTTGGATTTGAGGATCTAGTTCTTTCTTTAGGTTTTAGAAGTTGTCATCCACTATTTGTTTGAATAGAGTCTACATTCCCTGCTCCTTCTTCTTTTGGAATGCCACTAATTCTAATATTGCTTTTGCTGATGGATTCAGAAATTTCTCATAGAGCTTTTATTTGTCTTTATGCTCAGGTTTCTCCTTCCTTCTATGTCATTTCTACTTTTTTATCTTTGATATCACTAATTTTTTCCTCCTGGTTGGCTTTGTTTTCTATACTCATAGTTGACTCTTATTCTCCTTAATTGCATGCTTCATTTGTATGATTTCTGATTGGTTCCTTTTTAAAGTTTCAATCTCTTTGGTAAAGTACTAATTTTGTACATTGATTTGTTTTCTGAGTGCACTGAATTGCCTGCCATTATTTTCTCTTGCATCTCGTTGAGTATTTTCAGAACTGAAATCCAATCTCGAGATTTCTGTCATTTATATCACATATTTCCATGTGTTCCAGCTTGCTTTCTGGGGCTTTTCATTTTCTTTCTGAACACCTCCTTACATCCATGGTATTTGATGTTCTTCTTTGTCTGGCATGCATATCTGCCTATATCAGTGGTCGCCAAACCGCGACTCATGAGCCACATGCGGCTCTTTGGCCCCTTGAGTATGGCTCTTCCACAAAATACCACGTGCAGGTGCGCACGTACAGGGAACGTTGTGGAGTGAAAGAAGAAAGATGTAGTGTCAAGGATTGAGAGAGGTACGGTGAGATGGTTTGAACATATAGAGAGGATGAACTAAAGGAGATAGACGAAACAAGTATATAAGACGAGTGTGGATGGGAGAGTTGGAAGGGGTCGACCTCAGCGAACGTACCTCAATCAGATTGAGGATGTTTTTAGCAAAGGCCAGCTTAGGAGTACCCTAATTAAGTTAATAACAATGTACCTATCTATATAGTTTAAGTTTTAAAAATTTGGCTCTCAAAAGAAATTTCAATCGTTGTACTGTTGATATTTGGCTCTGTTGACTAATGAGTTTGCTGACCGCTGGCCTATATTAATGGCCTTCTATAGCACCTTTCTCTGAATAGATCTCTCTACTGTTTGCCAGCAGATGGCACTAAAACACAAGATTTTATACCTCTGTGATTTCCCAGACTTGACCACCAAAGCTTCCATAAGACAGTGCAGCTGCACTGCTTGGGACTAGGGTTTGTTTTGCACTCACTATAATGGTGACCACTGACCTCCATGGGGTCTCACCCTAAGCACCTCACCTGGGGATCAATCACAGAGGGAAATAGCAGTTCTACTGCAATAGGTCTTGGTTTACAGATAGTATGCCCCTTAATTTGACACAAAGGGCAATAGGATGAGAGTTTTGGGAGCCCAAGTAGCAGTGGGGCTCCGTGGTTCCATTTCTTGGTCTGAAACACCACTCAACAGTGGAGAACCAGATGGCTAAAGCCCATTTTCAGTCAGGCGTCCACTGACTCAGTCACTGTTCAGATCAACTAACTATGCTGGACTGCCTCCTCCCCCCCCCCCCCCCCAGCTCTCTGTTCCTCCTGGTCAAAGGATGCACCTGTACAGCCAGCTTCCCCCCCTCTCCAGGCTGAGTCATGAGATTCTGGATGTAGGGCTGCATCTTCAGGCTGTCTGCACTTTTCTCCCTTCTTGGCTCCTTGTTTATTCCAGGTTATTCACCTTTAGATATTTCAATGCACAGGTCTCTCAGGCATGCCTCTATATTGAGTAAGGAATTCTTTGTTGAATTATAGTTGGTTAACTTGTTGAAATTTCAGGGGAAGAGGTCAAGGTGATCTCTCACACTGCCATTCATCTGATGTCACTGAGAGATGTGTCTAAAGGTGACTATGGCAAACTTTAGAAAGGGCAAGCTGTTTTGAATGATTTCTGAGTAAACAGTGTGCAACTTTCTGTTTCATTTATCTTCACTAAACCAAGACCTCAAGTGTAAATAATTCTTAAAATTATAGAGAAATAACACAGTTTTCATTCTTATTCTGAAAAATTGTTTTACTCTGAAAATACTATTTCTACAAAACTTGCATAACAAATGATTTAAGAAATATCATGTTTAAGAAAATTATTACTGATACATTTCTTTCTTCCCTCCAATTAAATTTCAATGTTTTCTTTTAAAAGTATATTATTATTGATTAAAGTATTACATATGTGTCCTTATCCCCCCTTTGACCACCCCCGCCCATACCCTCACCCCTTGGTATTTGTGTTCATTGGTTATGCTTATATGTATGCATACAAGTCCTTTGGTTGATCTCTCCCCCTACCCCCACCCTCCACTACCTTCCCTCTGAGGTTTGAGCATCTAATCAATGCTTCTAAGTATCTGCTTATTTTTATTGATTTCAGAAAGGAATGGAGAGGGAGAGGGAGATAAAAACATCAATGATGAGAGAGAATCATTGATCAGCTGCCTCCTGCACTGGGGATTAATCCCACAACCCGGGTATATGCCCTGTCCATGAATCAAACTAGGATCTTCTGGTTCATAGTTCAATGCTCAACCATTGAGCAATGCCAGCCAGGCAAATTTCAATGTTTTCTGTTGCTCTCTGATCCCCCAAAAGAAGGGAACATGATGTTTACATAAATTACTGGTTTCAACTTGGAATGCAATGTATAAAATTCCTAATCCCCTTTTTCATAAAGACAAAAAAAATGAATCATAATCCCAAATTGGGGTCTCAGGTTGGTTTCATCCTTGGATATGTTCCTTATCATTTTTACCTCAGTTTTATCATTTGTCAAGTTAGGGAAATTATACGCTAGCAACCTGACAAAGATGTTTTGAGAATCAAATGGCATAATGGGCCTGGAACCATTATTCAGAGTTTCACGTTACACATATATAAGTTATGTCAGTAATATATTTGTCCCATTCTTGCATAGTTTGAGAGAAACTACTCATTAGTCTCTTGGGTTTTCATCATGGACATTCTAATTCGGTTTAGGAGAAATCAAATTTTCCCACATGCGCAGGGTTTAATCAAGAATTCCTTGGCTGATTGTGTTAAAATTTATGAGTTTGGCTTTCATTTTAAGTAATTGGGGAAAATAAGTATCTCCAGAAGATATTTGCACTCCCATGTTTATTGCAGGATTATTCACAGTCAAAAAATGCCAGTTATAAACATAGTTCCAGGTATGTAAAAAGTACAGCATAGGGTATATAGTCAACAATCTTCCTATCTAATAAAAGAGAAACATGGTAATTGGCGTACGACTGCTACCCTTCCCATTGGCTAATCAGCGCAATATGCAAATAAACTGCCAGCCAAGATGGCGGCCAGCAGCCAGGCAGCTTGAAACTAACATGAGGCTTGCTTGCTTCAGTGACGGAGGACTCCAGGTTCCCTGCCTGCCACTGCAGGCCTCTGAGCTGCAACTCTAAGCAACTATGTAACAAATATAGAAGCTAAACAAAACCCCAGAAAACTGCTTTAGCCCGCCGGGCTTCAGCCAGCACGATCGCAACATTGTAGGCAAAGGCCAGAAACCTACTTTCAGCAGCGGAGGCCTAAGAGCTGGCACCAAGCCTCAAATCTAAAGCTGGCCCAGAATAAAAAAAAAAAAGAAAAAAAGGAGCGGTTGGGAGCTTCAGTCACCCCCAGCCTGAAAATGGCCCTCAGCCCCTCACCCAGACTGGCCAGGCACCCCAGTGGAGACCCCCACCCTGAAGCGTGTGTGACCAGCTGCAAACAGCCATCATCCCCTCATCCAGGCTGGCCAGGCACCACAGTGGGGACCCCCACCCTGATCCGGGACACCCTTCAGGGCAAACCAGCCGGCACCCACCCGAGCACCAGGCCTCTACCCTATATAGTAAAAGGATAATATGCCTCCCAGCACTGGGATCAGCGGAGCCACGAGGCCTCCTGGCACCGGGATCAGCGTGACAGGGGGCAGCGCCCAAACCCCCTGATCGCCCTGTGGCTCTGTGTGTGACAGGGGGAGGGGCCACAACCTCCCTATCCACCCTGCTTTGTTCGTGACAGGGGAAAGCGCAGCAACCCCCTGATCAGCACGGCTCTGTGCCTGATGGGGGGAGCTCCCCAACCCCCTGATGGGCCCTGCGGCTCTGTGAGTGACAGGGGGCAGTGCCCCAACCCCCTGATTGGCCCTGCTCTGTGCATGACAGGGGGTGGCGCCGCAACCTCCCCATCAACCCTGCCTTGAGTGTGACAGGGGATGGTGCCCCAACCCCCCAATTGGCCCTACCCTGAGCGTTACTGAGGGTGGTATCACAACCTCCCGATAGCCCTGCTCTGTGCATGACAGGGGGTGGTGCCCCAACTCCCCAATCGGCCCTGCTCTGAGCCCGACCAGGGGCTGCACCTAGGGATTGGGCCTGCCCTCTGCCACCTGGGAGCAGGCCTAAGCCAGCAGGTCGTTATCTCCTGAGGGGTACCAGACTGTGAGAAGGCACAGGCCGGGCTGAGGGACCCACCCCCCATCCGCCGAGTGCACAAATTTTTGTGCACTGGGCCTCTAGTATCTAATAAAAGAGAAACATGCAAATTGACCATGCCTCTGCTACACCCACAAGCCATGCCCACAATCCACGCCCACCAGCCAATCATGAGCGAGTATGCAAATAAACCCAACCAAGATTTTGACGGCCACGTAGTTGGAGCGAACTGGAGATTTGGGTTGCTACCGGCGATGGAGGAAGCCAAGCTTCCCATGTGCTCTGGCTGGTTGTGGGCTCCACTCAAGGCTACAAAGTTTCAATTATGCAAGATAAATAAACTCGAGATATCTGCTTCCAGCCGCTGTGGCCTCCGCTCAAGGAGGGTCTGGGAGCCTGGGTTGCCTGGGGCCATGGCTAGCTGGTAAACAGCCATCAGCCACTCACCCAGGCTGGCCAGGCACCCCAGTAGGGACCCCCACCCTGAAGGGTCTGGGGTCAGCCTGCAAACAGCTATCAGCCCCTCACCCAGGCTGGCCACACCCTCATGGGGTGAGGGTCCCTGCTGGGGGGCTTGGCCAGCCTGCAAACAGCCATCAGCCCCTCACGTAGGCTGGCCAGGCTCCCCAGTGGGGACCCCCACCTTGAAGAGTGTGTGGCCAGCTTGAAAACAGCCCTCAGCCCATCACCCAGGCTGGCCACACACCCCCAGTGGGGACCCTCACCTCATGGGGGCATGCCTGGCCTCCAATCCACCACAGGCTCCTCACCCAGGCCACCCCACACCCCAAGGGAACCTCCACCCTGATCCGGGACACCCTTCAGGCCAAACCAGCCGGCCCCCACCCATGCACCAGGCCTCTATCTATACTAATAAAAGGGTAATATGCCAATTAGACTGGGAGATCTTCCAGGAGACCTTCTGGACATTCTTCTGGACAAAGCCATGGTGGCGGGCCTGAGGTAGAGGTGGTTAGAGGCCAAGAGGGGATGGAAGTGTGGGTGATCAGGCTGGTGGGGCACAGGGCCATTGGGGGTAAGCAGACCAGCAGGGGGGCCAATTGGGGGCAAGAAGACCATCAGTGGGGGTCAGTTGGAGGTGATCAGGACAGCAGGGGGGGCAGTTTGGAGTGAGTAGGCCAGCAGGGGTGCAATTGGGGGTGAGCAGGACAGTGGGGAGGGGAGGTGGGGGCAAGCAGACCAGAAGGGGGGGCAGTTTGTGTGATAAGGCTGGCAGAGGGGGGCATTTGGGGACGAGCAGGCTGGCAGGCAGAGTGGTTATGGGCAATCAGGCAGGCAGGCAGGCAGGTGAGCTGTTAGGAGCCAGCAGTTCCAGATTGCAAGAGGGATGTCCGACTGCCAGTTTAGGCCTGATCCCTGTAAACCAGCAGTAGGACATCCTTCGAGGGGTCCCAGATTGGAGAGGGTGCAAGCCAGGCTGAGGAACACTCCCTCCCCTGTGCACAAATTTCGTGCACCAGGCCACTAGTCCTATATAATAAAGAGCTAATATGCAAATGGTCATCATGCCCTCACATCGTCATGTAATGGCTCAGACACTCAACCTTGGGGAGAGAGGAATAGGGACCAGCCAGGCTGTGGCCTGGGAGTTGGTCAAGCTGCCTGCCCCATGGTTCCAGGTGCCAGTGGCTGGGGCTGTGGCCCAGGATAGGGACAGGTCACACAGCCTGCGGTCCCAGGAGTCAGCGGCTGTGCCTGTGCCTGCGGCCTGGGAGATGTACAAGCTGCATGTCCTGGGCATCAACAGCTGTGGCTGTTGCCTGGGAGAGGGACAAGCGGTCTGCTCTGCAGTCCTGGGTACCTGTGGCTGTGGCCTGGATGAAGTCGCCCATCCACAGTTCCCTGTGATTGCAGCTGGCCTGGGCAAAGCCAGCCTGGGTCCTGAGTGACTGTGGCCAGCCAGAAGGAGGGAAGCCCGGGTCCCAAGTGCCTCTAACTGGCCAGGGGAGGGAATCCAGGGTCCTAGGTGTTAGGTGAGGTAGAGGCAGTAGGGGCTATCAGGCCAGCAATTAGGGGCAATCAGGCTGGTAGGAGAACAGTTAGGGGCGATCAGGCAGGAAGGCAGAGTGTTTAGGGGTGATCAGGAAGGCAGGCAGGCAAGCAGTTAGGAGCCAGCAATCCCAGATTGTGAGAGGCAGTTGGAAATCCCCCGAGGGGTCCTGATTTGGAGAGGGTCCAGGCTAGGCTGAGGGATGCCCCTCCCTCCATGCACAAATTTTATGCACCAGGCCTCTAAAATATATACCTAACCTAATAAAAGAGAAACAGGCAAATTGACCACATCTCTGCTACACCCAAGCCACGCCCACCAGCCAATCAGAATGACTATATGCAAATTAACCCAACCAAGATGATGGCTGGCAGCCACAGAGCTGGAGCAAGCAGGAGGCTTGGTTGACCTGGCGATAGAGGAAGCCAAGCTCCCCGCATGCCCTGGCTGGCTGTGGCCTCCGCTCAAGGCAACAAAGTTTCAATTATAGAAGATAAATAAATCCCAGATACCTGCTTCCAGCCAGCCTTCACTGGGAGCTTGGGTGTCTGGGGGCTGTGGCCAGCCTGCAAACAGCCATCAGTTCCTCACCCAGGCTGGCCAGGCACCCCAGTGGGGGCCCCCACCCTGAAGGGGCTGTGGCCAGCCTGCAAACAGTCCTTAGCCCCTCACCCAGGCTGGCCAGACACCCCAGTAGAACCCCCTTCCCTGAAGGGGCTGTGGCCTGCCTGAAAATGGCCCTCAGCCCCTCACCCAGGCTGTCCAGGCAACCAAGAAGGACTCCCACCCTGATCCGGGACACCCTTCAGGGCAAACCAGCTAGCCCCCACCCATGCACCAGTCCTCTATCCTATATAATAAATGGGTAATATGCAAATTGACCCTAATAGCAGAATGACTGGGAATGACTGGTCACTATGACACACACAGACCACCAGGGGGCAGATGCTCAATGCAGGAGCTGCCCCCTGGTGGTCAGTGTGCTCCCACAGGGGGAGCTCTGCTCAGCCATAAGCCAGGCTGATGGCTGCCAGTACAGCAGTGGTGGTGGGAGCCTCTCCCGCCTCCTCAGCAGTGCTAAGGATGTGTGACTGCAGCTGAGGCCTGCTCCCTGCTGGCAAGTGGACATCCCCCAAGGGCTCCCAGGCTGCCAGAGGGATGTCTAACTGCCAGCTTAGGCCCAATCCCCCCACGGAGTGGGCCTAAGCCAGCAGGTGGACATCCCCTGAGGTCTCCCAGGCTGTCAGAGGGATGTCTAACTGCCAGTTTAGGCCCAATCCCCCATGGAGCAGGCCTAAGCCCACAGGTGGTCATCCCCCAAGGGGTCCCAGACTGTGAGATGGCACAGGTCAGGCTGAGGGACCCCCTCTGCCGAGTGCACAAATTACAAATTTTTGTGCACCAGACCTCTAATTAATACACACACACACACACACACACACACACACACACAGTGGGGCCTTGACTTACAAGTGTCCCAACTAACGAGTTTTCGAGATACGAGCCGTCTCTGGGCCACTTTTTGCTTTGAGTTGCGAGCCAGCTTCAGATACCCCACCGCTAGTTAGCGCAGTGAACATCACAGTGAACGCCACAACATCAGCCCAGCATCACGTGTCTCACTCATTCACTTTAAGCGGTTATCTCTTAGTTGAAGCATCAGTGTTGTGCTCGCATTCGTGCTTGCAGTTATTTTGCAAAACTTCGTTTTTTGGGTGTCCGGAATGGATTAATGGCATTTAAACTCATTGTAATGGTGAAAATTGATTTGACATACGAGTAATTTGAGTTATGAGCTCCGTGACAGAACGAATTAAATTCGTAAATCAAGGCCCCACTGTATATATGTAGCCAAGCAACCAGCTGACTGGCTGGTAGGTATGATGCACACTAACCACCAGAGGGCAGATGCTCAACACAGTAGCTGCCAAGCGATAGCAACTTTAAAGAGTGCTTTCTCGCAATCTTGGACCCCTCGATGGATGTCAGACTGCCAGTTTGTTCTGATCCCTGCAAGCCAGGCTGAGGGACCTAACCTGATGGAGGGACCCCATTCACTTCACAGATGCCCTCTGAGCTCTGGCACTGCCCCAGTTGCGGGTGGCCAGGGAGGGACTGCAGGAGGTTGGCTCCAGGGTGTGTCCAGCCTGTATCACCCAGTCTCGCCCTGTAGGCCACTTTCTAATTTCCTTTCAATGTGCATGAATCCGTGCACTGGGCCTCTAGTATTTTAATAACTATGTATGGTGTCAGATGAGATAATTACTTATTGGGATGATCACTTTGTAAGGTACGTAAATGTCTAAGCTCTATGTTGTACACCTGAAACTAGTATAATGTTGTATGTCAAATGTAATTGGAAACCAAAAATTATTGGAACAAACTAGGTGTTCATCAACATGGACAAATTCAGAGGGCATTATGCTCAATAAAATAAGCCAGGAAAAAACACCAAATACTGTATGTTTCACTCACATGTGAAATCTAAAGACATTTAATTAAAAAAAGGGTAGAATGGTGTTTTCTGGGTGCTGGGAAGTGGGGAATTGTGAGATGGTGATCAAAGGATACAAAATTTGAGTTTTAAGATGAATAATTTCTAGGGATCTAATGACAGAATGACTATAGTTACTAATATTCAATTGTATGATTGATGTTTGCTGAGAGAAAATCATAAAGTTTTCACCACAAAACAAAAATAGGAGCTATGTGAGGTGACGGATATGGATACATTTATTCACTTAGTCGTGCAGACCTTTACACAGTGTTATCCTATATCAAATCATTATCTTGTATACTTTAAATATATACAACTTTTTTGCTAATTAAACCTCAATAAAGCAGGAAATAACAACAAAACATTGCCAGGGACTGAAAAAGAGGTGCTCTAACCCCAGGAAATAAGGAGAAAAAACCTGGCTGGTGGAACAGGCTGCTGTGAAGTAAATCTATAATTAAAGTATCTTTGTTTGCATGTGTAGCTGAAAGAATCAGGAGGAATGATAGGGAGTGAGGTTTCTAAAGAAAGGAGAGAGGACTTAAGGTGGACTTCAAATGACCCCTGACTGGGTACAACAGTTTCCACTTTGCTCCTTTAAATGCTCTTGGCTTCTCAGAGCATCCTTGACAATTTTTCTCTAGAAAAAGTGTTTTTAAAAAATGATTTTTTTAATTTTTATTTATTTATTTTTTTATTGCTTAAAGTATTACAAAGGGTATTACATATGTGTCTTTCTTTTTTTTTTCACTGCCCTTGACTATCCCCTGGCCTCCCCCACCCCCCAGCGTCCCATGTCCATTGGTTATGCATATATGCATGCATACAAGTCCTTCGGTTGGTCCCTTATACCCCTCCCTCCTGCCCCCCAACTTTCCCCGGCCTTCCTGCTGCATTTTGACAATCTGTTCGAGGCAGCTCTGCCTCTGTATCTATTACTGTTCAAAAGTTTATAATGGTCTCTATTATCCATGAATGAGTGAGATCATGTGGTATTTTTCCTTCATTGACTGGCTTATTTCACTTAGCATAATGCTCTCCAGTTCCATCCATGCCATTGCAAATGGTAGGAGTTCCTTCTTTTTTACAGCAGCATAGTATTCCATCGTGTAGATGTACCACAGTTTTCTAATCCATTCATCTACTGATGGGCACTTAGGCTGTTTCCAGATCTTAGCTATGGTGAATTGTGCTGCTATGAACATAGGGGTGCATATATCCTTTCTGATTGGTGTTTCTGGTTTCCTGGGATATATTCCTAGAAGTGGGATCACAGGGTCAAATGGGAGTTCCATTTGTAGTTTTTTGAGGAAACTCCATACTGTCTTCCATAGTGGATGCACCAGTCTGCATTCCCACCAGCAGTGCACAAGTGTTCCTTTTTCTCCACATCCTCTCCAGCACTTGTCGTTTGTTGATTTGTTGATGATAGCCAGTCTGACCGGTGTGAGATGGTACCTCATTGTTGTTTTGATTTGCATCTCTCGGATAATTAGTGACTTTGAGCATGTTTTCATATGTCTCTTGGCTTTCTGAATGTCCTCTTTTGAAAGGTGTCTATTTAGGTCCTTTGCCCATTTTTTTTAAATAAAGTATTACAAAGGTTATTACATATGTATCCATTTTATCCCCCCGCCCTAGACAGTCCCCTAGCCTCCCCTATCCCCCAGTGTCTTATGTCCATTGGTTATGCTTATATGCATGCATACAAGTCCTTTAGTTGATCTCTTACCCCCCTACCTCCTGCCCCCCAACCCTCACCGGCCTTCCCGCTGCAGTTTGACAATCTGTTTGAGGCAGCTCTGCCTCTGTATCTATTATTGTTCAAAAGTTTATAATGGTCTCTATTGTCCATGAATGAGTGAGATCATGTGGTATTTTTCCTTTATTGACTGGCTTATTTCACTTAGCATAATGCTCTCCAGTTCCATCCATGACGTTGCAAATGGTAAGAGTTTCTTCCTTTTTAGAGCAGCATAGTATTCCATCGTGTAGATGTACCACAGTTTTCTAATCCATTCATCTACTGATGAGCACTTAGGCTGTTTCCAGATCTTAGCTATGGTGAATTGTGCTGCTATGAACATATGGGTGCATATATCCTTTCTGATTGGTGTTTCTGGTTTCCTGGGATATATTCCTAGAAGTGGGATCACAGGGTCAAATGGGAGTTCCATTTGTAGTTTTTTGAGGAAGCTCCATACTGTCTTCCATAGTGGATGCACCAGTCTGCATTCCCACCGGCAGTGCACAAGTGTTCCTTTTTCTCCACATCCTCTCCAGCACTTGTCGTTTGTTGATTTGTTGATGATAGCCAGTCTGACCGGTGTGAGATGGTACCTCATTGCTTTTTTGATTTGCATCTCTCGGATGATTAGTGACTTTGAGCATGTTTTCATATGTCTCTTGGCTTTCTGAATGTCCTCTTTTGAAAGGTGTCTATTTAGGTCCTTTGCCCATTTTTTGATTGGATTGTTTATCTTCCTTTTGTTAAGTTGTATGAGTTCCCTATAAATTTTGGAGATTAGGACCTTATCAGATATGTCATTGGCAAATATGTTTTCCCACACAGTGGATTTTCTCGTTGTTTTGTTGATGGTTTCTTTTGCTGTGCAGAAGCTTTTTATTTTGATGTAGTCCCATTTGTTAATTTTCTCTTTAGTTTCAAGTGCCCTAGGAGGTGTATCAGTGAAGAAATTGCTTCGGCATATGTCTGAGATTTTGTAGCCTTTGGATTCTTCTAGAATTTTTATGGTTTCCTGTCATACATTTAAGTCCTTTATCCATTTTGAGTTTATTTTTGTGTATGGTGTAAGTTGGTGGTCTAGTTTCATTT
This sequence comes from Myotis daubentonii, assembly GCF_963259705.1. Classification (NCBI taxonomy): domain Eukaryota; kingdom Metazoa; phylum Chordata; class Mammalia; order Chiroptera; family Vespertilionidae; genus Myotis; species Myotis daubentonii. Next base: position 53,845,085 of record NC_081861.1, read on the forward strand.
TCTTGCATATATCTGTCCAATTTTCCCAACACCATTTATTGAAGAGACTATCTTGGCTCCATTGTATGTTCTTGCCTCCTTTGTCAAATATTAATTGAGCATATGGGTTCGGGCCGATTTCTGGGCTCTCTATTCTATTCCATTGATCTATATGCCTATTCTTGTGCCAGTACCAGGCAGTTTTGAGAACAGTGGCTTTGTAATACAACTTGATATCTGGTATTGAGATCCCACCTACTTTGTTCTTTTTCAGGATTGCTGCAGCTATTCGGGGTCTTTTTTTTATTCCAGATGAATTTTTGGAAAGTTCGTTCTAGATCTCTGAAGTATGCCGTTGGTATTTTAATGGGAAGTGCGTTGAATTTATAGATTGCTTTGGGTAGTATGGACATTTTAATGATGTTGATTCTACCAATCCATGAACACGGTATGTTCTTCCATCTGTTTATGTCTTCCGCTATGCCTTTTTTCAACGTCCTGTAGTTTTCTGAGTAGAGGTCTTTTACCTCTTTAGTTAAGTTTATTCCTAGGTAGCTTAATTTTTTTGGTGCAATGGTAAACGGGATCGTTTTTGTAATCTCTCTTTCTGAAAGTTCACTATTGGTGTATAGAAATGCCTCAGATTTCTTGGGGTTAATTTTGTATCCTGCTACATTGCCAAATTCATGTATTAAGTCTAGTAGCTTTTTGATGGAATCTCTAGGGTTTTGTATGTATAATATCATGTCGTCTGCAAATAAGGACAGTTTTACTTCCTCTTTTCCAATTTGGATGCCTTTTATTTCTTCTTCTTGCCGAATTGCAATGGCTAACACTTCCAGTACTATGTTGAACAGGAGTGGTGAGAGGGGGCATCCCTGTCTTGTTCCTGTTCTTAGGGGAAATGGTGTTAGTTTTTGTCCGTTGAGTATGATGTTGGCTGTGGGCCTGTCATATATGGCTTTTATTATGTTGAGTTATGATCCTTCTACTCCCACCTTGCTGAGAGTTTTTATCAAAAATGGGTGTTGAATTTTGTCAAATGTTTTTCTGCATCAATTGATATGACCATGTGGTTTTTTTCTTTCAATTTGTTTATGTGATGTATCACGTTTATTGATTTGTGGATATTGTACCATCCTTGCATCCCTGGGATAAATCCTACTTGGTCATGGTGTATGATCTTTCTGATGTACTGCTGGATCCGATTTGCTAAGATTTTGTTGAGGATTTTGGCATCTATGTTCATGAGGGATATTGGCGTGTAATTCTCTTTCATTGTGTTGTCTTTACCTGGTTTTGGTATTAGGGTGATGCTGGCTTCATAGAATGAGCTTGGAAGTGTTCCTTCCTCTTGAATTTTTTGTAGTAGTCTGAGGAGGATAGGTTTTAGTTCTTCCTTGAATGTTTGGTAAAACTCCCCTGTGAAGCCGTCTGGTCCTGGGCTTTTGTTTGATGGAAGCTTTTTGATGACTGCTTCAATTTCTTCCATAGTTATTGGCCTGTTGAGGTTTTTAGATTCTTCCTGATTGAGTTTTGGAATGTTGTATTTTTCTAGAAATTTGTCCATTTCCTCCAGGTTGTCTAGTTTGTTAGAGTAGAGCTGTCCATAGTATTTTTTAACAATCATTTGTATTTCTGTGGGGTCTGTTGTTATTTCGCCTCTATCGTTTCTGATTTTGTTTATTTGGGTCCTCTCTCTTTGCTTCTTGGTGAGTCTGGCTAGAGGTTTGTCAATCTTGTTTATCCTTTCAAAGAACCAGCTCTTGGTTTCATTGATTTTCTGTATTGTCTTTTTTGGTCTCTATGTCATTTATTTCTGCTCTAATCTTTATTATCTCCTTCCTTCTGCTCACTCTGGGGTTTTCTTGTTGCTCTCTTTCTAATTCTTTGAGTTGTAGAGTTAGATGATTTACTACCATTTTTTCTTGTTTTTTGAGATAGGCCTGTAGAGCTATAAACTTCCCTCTCAGGACTGCTTTCATTGTGTCCTGTAGGTTTTTGATTGTTGTGTTTTCATTGTCATTAGTTTCCAGGATGTTTTTAATTTCTTCTTTGATCTCATTGGTAACCCAATCAATATTTAATAGCATGCTATTCAGCTTCCAGGTGTTTGAGTATTTTGGGTTGTTTTTATTGTAGTTTATTTCTAATATTATGCCATCGTGGTCTGCGAAGACGCTTTTTATGATTTCAATCTTCTTGAATTTGGGGATACTTTGCTTGTGACCCAATATATGGTCTATTTTTGAATATGTCTTATGAGCATTTGAGTAGAATGTGTATTCCCTGGCTTTGGGGTGAAGTGTTCTGAAGATGTCTATTAAGTCCATATGATCTAGTGAGTCATTTAGGATTGCTGTATCTTTGCTGATTGTTTGTTTAGAGGGCTTATCCAGTGCTGTCAGTGGTGTATTAAAGTCTCCTACTATGATTGTATTGTTGTCGATCTCTCCTTTGATATCTTCCAAGAGTTTTTTTTATGAATTTGGGTGCTTATACATTGGGTACATATATGTTTACCAGGGTTATATCTTCTTGTTGTATTGATCCCTTTAGTATTATGAAGTGGCCTTCCTTATCTCTTGTTATGGCCTTCACTTTGAGTCTATTTTGTCCGATATAAGTATTGCTACCCCAGCTTTCTTTTCCTTTCCATTTGCCTGAAAGATATTTTTACATCCTTTCACTTTCAGTCTGTGTGAGTCCCTTCTAATGAGGTGGGTTTCTTGTAGACAGCAGATGTATGGGTCATGTTTTTTTATCCATTCAGCCACTCGATGTCTTTTGGTTGGAGCATTTAGTCCGTTTACGTTTAAAGTTATTATTGAAAGGTACTTGTTTGTAGCCATTTCTTTTTTTGTGTGGCTGTTTTCTTTCTGAGCTTTTTATTTCTTCTTTTTATACCAGTCCCTTTAGCATTCCTTGCATTGCTGGCTTGGTGGTGACAAACTCCCTCAGCCTTTTTTTGTCTGTGAAGCTTCTTATTTCCCCTTCAAGTTTGAATGATAGCCTTGCTGGATAGAGTATTCTTGGATTCAGTCCTTTGCTTTTCATCACTTTGTAAATTTCAGTCCATTCTTTTCTGGCCTGATGTGTTTCTGTTGAGAAATCATTTGACAGTCTAATGGGAGATCCCTTGTATGTAACTTTCCGTCTCTCTCTTGCAGCCTGTAAGATTCTCTCTTTGTCCTGAACATTTGCCATGGTGATTATGATGTGTCTTGGCGTGGGTCTTTTCCGGTTCACCTTGTTTGGGACTCTCTGGGCTTGTGTGACTTTTTTCTTCCCCACCTCAGGAAAGTTTTCTGATATTATTTCTTCGAGTAGGTTTTCTAATCTTTGTTCATCCTTCTGTTGTTCTGGTACTCCAATTATTCGTATGTTGTTTCGTTTCATGTTGTCCCAAAGCTCCCTTAGGCTCTCCTCCTGTCTTTTATTTTTTTCTCCAATTGCAGTACATTTTGGGTGTGTTTTGCTTCCTTGTCTTCTAATTCACTAATTCGGTCCTCCGCTTCTCCTAGTCTACTGTTGATACTTTCAATGGAGTTTTTCATTGCAGCTATATCACTCTTCATTTCTTCTTGGGTCTTACTTAAGTTGTTGATTTTTTCATCTGTTTCTTCTAGCTTCTTCCATATGTTATCGATTTTTTCATCTGTTTCTTCTTGCTTCTTGCAGAGGTTGTCGATTTTTTCCTCCATCCGGTTTATGCACTCTAGGACCCTTATTCTGAATTCTTTATCTGTCATGTTGCATGCCTCTGTATTACTTAGCTGCTTTTCTGGAGAGTCCTCCTTCTCTTTCCTTTGGGGGTTTCTTTGTCTACCCATGTTTGATCTCACTGACATATCTAGACGTTGAGTCGTTCAGTGGTTGCTCCCTTGGTGGCAGTGACTCCTTGGTCTGTGGTTGCTCTTCGGGCGGTTGCTGTAGCAGCTGCTCTTCAGTTGGCAGCAGCTCCTCTGGTGGGTGCTGTTCACAGCTCTGGTGGCTCTTCTGCCTGGTGGGGGGAGGTTTCACGTACAGGTGCTGTTCCTCAGCAGAGGATGTGGTGCTCAGGAGGTTGCTCTTTCTTGGATCTGCTGCATTGATTTAAAGGCACAAAATACAACACAATAAGGCACCATGTACCAGGCACTATACACAAATATATTCACGATATTAATAACCCCAAATAAAGGTGACCCCCTGAATTAAGAGAATTAGGGGATAAGGAAGAAGGAAGAGAAAAATTAAAAGAGAAAAAAGAAAAGAAAAGTAGGGACCAAAAAAAGGAGTGCAAAAATGAAATTGGGAAAAAGGAGGGGGGAAAATAAAAGCGAGAAAAGAAAAGAAAAAAAAAGAGCGAAAAGAGAGAATGAATTGGAAGAGGGGAAGAGACTTTTTATATGAGGAGAATACTCCTATAGAACAGCCATTAATCCCAACAAATTCCAGCAACAGCTCCCTGGATATGAATGCAAACTAGAAACAACCAATAATATAACGATGAAAATAGAATGGAGAACACTAATCCCAAAATAAAATAAAGAGAAAATAAAATGGCACTTTAAAAAATGGTAAAATGGTAGCAGTAATAATACTGGTTAAAAATAAGAAGGTAGTAATTAAAAGGGTAACATCAGGTGATGGAAAAAGAAGAAAAGAAAAATAAAAGAACAGAAAAGAAAAGAAAAAAAATGGTTTCTTAGTTAAAAAGTGAAAAAAGAAAAAAAAAATTGCAGTAGTGAAGGTCCTTCGGTTCCTCTATTCTTCAGTGTGGTTCGCCTTAGACCTTCCAGGTATTCAGGAGAGTGTTGAGTTTCCCTGCGATATACTGTTCCTCTGTGTTGTAAACCACAGTCCTTATTTTAAAGCATGCCGCATTTATTTCCCAGACTGCCTTATTTTGTGTTTAGCAAAGAGTCAGTTTGTGGGTCAGCCTCTGGGTGGCAGTGTTCTGGGGTTGGCCTCTGAGGCTATAGGGCCTCTCTGTCCAGTGGAAGTTCACTGCCCAGAGCTGACTGCGTAATAGTTAGTTACCGGCGCTATGTTGTTGCTGGGATTGAAAATCCCCCTATAGGCCAGACCCTGTTAACTCCCAGGGACTGATCAGGTTATCTTAATCCTTGATCTAGTACAGGGTGGAATCTGGGTGTGGCTGTGCTCCTTGCCTGGGGGCTGGGGGGAGGAGTCTCACTCTCTGGAGAGGATGGCTGCCCCAGTCCTGGGCTCAGGGGTGTCTCAGCACTCAATTCACTGCCACCTCTCCCGGCTCCCCCTCTTTCCCCAGTCTCTCCCCAGATTCCACTCCTCCGCACACTCTCCCTCTCTTCCGCACAGGTGAGTGTCTGTATCCGAAATGTCCTATGAACAGGATTCAGTGAAAACAAACAAACAAACGCCGGCCACGTAAACCGGGAAGGCTTGGTTTCTGTAAGCTTCTTCTCTTACCGGGACTGCATGGTCAGGTCAGCTCTTCAGGCTGCCCCCTTTAGGCTCAGTCCTCCATGATCACAGAACCCAGCTCTCAATTCCCCAGGCGGCGCCAGGAATCCCGCGGTTCTCCTTTCCCCCCTGTCAGGGGCTGTGCCTGTCCCAAGGGACGTGGCTGTCTGCCACGCGGTCTCCCTCCGACTCTCTGGGCTCAGAGGTCTGGCAAACTTTCCTGCCCAAATCCCTGGGGTTTTTTTACCTTTCCAGGGGAGTTCTGCTCTTCCCGGCTTCAAACCCTCTCACCAGCTGAGCAATTTCGCCAATTCGGTGTGAGTGTTACTAGTTTCAGCTGCTCACTCCATTTGCTCCGGGACACGACCTGGGACGCGTCTGCCTATATCGCCGCCATCTTCCGTCTCTAAACGTGTAACTAGACTCAGTTCCCATCATTAACTCCCAGACTAGGATGGAGAATCAAATATCATGTCAGAAGTAGTAGAATATATTTTATATATTACAAAAACTGTGAAACTGTGCAACTTTGAACTGTGGAATTTCTAACAAAAAATTCTGAGGAATGTGTGTGGGAACGGATTATAATGTTGTTCATCCCAAGATAGAGATACATAATTTTACTTCTGATGGAATGTATTGATATGGTTACACTTTCTAGATATTCTGTAGTCAATGTGCTGGCTCCAGCAGCTTTACACAAATCAGAAAGTAGTGTTTTTAATATGTTTTAAAGAAAATTTTATACATTAGCAGTCAATTAGTCTATTTCATCTTAGGGAGAATGCATTTCCAGAAAGCAGAACTGAAGAGCAGTCAGGAATGGAGGTGGGGGTGGAGTACAGGGACTGTGGGGGAAGGGAATCAAGATGGTAATTGAAGAAGAGAATTCCAGGTGCTGGATTTATGCTATGTGAAAGGCACAACAAAGGAGCTTCCAGATACCACCTCTAAATATCACTTGATACTCCCAATAACCACAGGATGTAGGAATTATCATTCCACTATAGACATGAGGAAACTGAGGTTCAGTGATATTAAGTAACTTGCCTCTGATTACATAGATACTAGGTAGCAAGTTATGACAGGTGCACAGGACTCCAGGACAAGGGATTCTTCAGGGGACGGGTGCCCTTCTGATATGTCAGCAATAGATCCCTGCAGTTACTACTGGCTAGCAAAGCTCAGCTGAATCAGATGCAGCAGAAAACATGCTGTGCCATTGTCTGACTATGCCACCAGAGGGCACAGGCTTGGAAGATTGCTTTCCAGACTGTCTGCCTGTTTCTCCTGCAGCAACTGCCTACAGCTGAGAGAGCAGACAGTGTGTGGTACACCAGGAGAGAGCATGAACTGATTCGGTGTTGAGAGATCTGAGCTTTCCACTGCTGTGCTGTGGGATATGCTCCAGCGACCATCCCATAGGTGAAGTGTGCCCTTTGCTGTTTGGGCAGTGGGTGTCAGGTAGTTAGAATGTTCCCTTGGGCTCAGGGCTGATATTTAACATCACTTCTGAAATCACAGTCCTGAGTGTGATACTTTCCACATAGTAGGAGCTCTGTCTATGTTTCTCTGAGAAGATGTAATGCCACAACACAATCACCCTCTGTCTAGTCACTGACGACAAACTCCCCCGGTGGCTTTCTAATGCCCTCATGGTAGAGTTGCACTATTTAATCTGGCTTCCAAATCCCACCATAGAATGCAGTCTAGGCTTCTCTTCAACCAGCCTAAATTCCTGAACCCCTGCCCCTCACTTAACATATACACATCCTTAATGAAGTCCTGAAGCAATCAGTGTCTGGAATTTGATTCTTCACATCGTGCCCATCACATGATAAAGCCTCAATAAACAGGAATTGCTGTTACTACTACTGCTGCTACTGCTACTATTGGAGCTGGAAACTGGCAGAGGCAAGGTTGAACTGAGGTCTCCTGCCTGAGTCCAGTGCTCTTTGCTCCCATTGCTTCTTTGCAGCACACAGCTCAGTACTGTGAATACTGGACAGTGAAACCATTTTATTCCACTGTCCTTGTCTCCTCCTGCATTCCCTTCTGGAGTCCTGCTACCCAGGAGATAGCACAGGGGATTTTAGTGGCCAGAGAGCAAGACTGGTTTCCTCCTTAGCAGACATAGATGTGTGCAGCATCAGAAGTCTAGAATTTCCAGCTACTTTGACATCATCCCTCCAAGCCAATACATAAATACTTTCTACAGCACCTGTTAGAAAGGCTCACCCATCCTCTGCATATGTGCACCATTCCATCAAAATGCTGATGATCCCAGCACTTTTTGGCTCTGATAGGGAGAACAGTCTTTGTCCTTCTGCCTCTTGGCCCTTTTTTCCATGGTCTCCATTCTTCCTGCTGTAAACACGCATTTCCTAGCTGAAGCCTGGGTCCTTCCAGCTCTGAAAATACTTTCTCTTTGTTATAGATGAAGGATCTGGCAGCCATAGCAATTAGTTAAAAAGTTCCATCCACAGCATTTTTTTACTTTCTTCTTTTGGCCTCGGTTTAGTGCATTGGCTTTGAAAATATCATCCCAGGGTTGATGCTGGGGTTAATGAATAACTAAGATTGCTCTACTTTTGCAATACAGAACACTTTATAAAAATGGAAATATTTTGCTTTCTGAGAGATGCAAGTGGCTTCTTTGCTATGTGCTGTAAGTACTTTTTTTTCTCTTTGGAAACTTTGAACATTTCTATCAGCAAGTCAGAATCCCAGATAACCATGGCATCCAAACTCCTAGCTCCACAGGTCAAGGTCTTAAAGTGGTCATCTGATAATTGACTTCTTACCAGCCTCTGTGACTGTTACAGGAAGAGGACTCTGGTGACAATGTGGAGATTGAATAGTAAAATTGAATAAGGAAGGTTCAGGCCATGAACTGAGGCAGTGACAGTAGAAAGGGAGATAAGAGAGTTTTGATTGGTATTTAAGAGGTAGTACTCTCATTAGATGTGGGAAATGAGAATGAAGGAACCCCCTAGGATGACTCCTAGGTTTCTGACATGGGAGTTTAATAGACTGAGATGTGGAATGAAGTAGAAGAAGCGGGCTTGAGATTATTTTACTTGTGAAACTTTGAATTTGAAGTATATGTAGATTATCCTGGTGGCCATATCTAATAGGCAGCCAGATAATTATCTTGGAACTTAGGAGAACAATTTGGACAAGAGTAGGTAGTTTTTTGAGATGGCAAAGTTCCTGGGAGTGGGTTATATAACCTAGGAATAAATAAGATTGAGGACTGAGGAAGGTGATCTGTCATGATTTCATGAATCTCTTCCTTCTGACCACTCATATCCATAGTCATTGAAGATTCCACAAATGACTCCCTTACTCCATTGCCTTGTACTCTTTTAAAGTTAGAGCATCTTATATCATATATTTTTGGCATCCTCTCTAATAATTAAACAATTATACACATGGGTATAAGAATGATAGTATATAGCCCTAACCGGTTTGGCTCAGTGGATAGAGTGTTGGCCTGCGAACTCAAGAATGATAGCATTAAGATACTTTGCAACTTAGAAATTACGTTTTTGATGATATAATGATCACAAAAATAAAAAAGACAATATTTTCTTCTTGTTGTTTAGAAACATACTAGTGGTTCCATGCTCTGCATAAATAAATGCAGGAGTTTCATCCTTTGAGCATGTATGTAGCTTTATAAACCACCACCTAATTAAACATATATTTTGAAAATTATTCTTTTTTCCTTTTAGCCAATGTATAGATGTTCTGTTGTCTTATCTCATAGATTTTATTTTTATCTGAAGAAAATACAAAATTAAAGAAAAACACAACCAAAAAATGTATTTATTTTATAATCCCAGAGTTCAATCTACAAAGAATAATGTAAGCAGAAGGAGTGCTACTTTTACCTAAGGATTTCTCCCTCTCCAAAAGGCTGGTTCAAATAAAAAAGTGGTTTGATTTCCATAAATTTAATTTATGCACATTTTACTTTCATAAGGTTACTATTACATCTGAATGAGAACTATGGCGTGATTACTGTGATCTCTGACAAACCATTTTTCTTACTTCCTGCTTCTATTAGATGCATTGTCAGTTTTTCAGGGGAAAGAGCCTTCCTCCCAGCCCCTGGTGAGCATACTATAATATATTTGCTATTGTTTTATTAATCATGATTGGAAATAATTAGGTGCCTCTGGGAGTGTTCTACCCAACTAAGTTCCCACAATGGTTCTCTGATCTGATCTCTTATAGGTTACTTTCCTTCCAAAAATGTCACAATTCCTTTATCTGGTTCTTTTGGTACTTGGACTTCACAATACAATTTATTGTGCACCACTTAATAGCTTTGAAGGTAAAATAATCACTTACCATTTCCCCCCCCAACAAAGTAATACTCTATAAGATGTCATTCTGCAATGTCCATATTGCATTCAACTTTAATAGAGATTCACTCTGGAGATCGCATATTGGAGTGTCTTCTTTTCCCTATGAGAATTTGTGTAGCTTTGGCCATGCTATCTCTTAGAGCCTGCGACAGCATCCAAATTCAGATCTTGAAGTGCTTGGAGTTCAACTTCACAGATCTCCAATAGCAAAGATCCCACAGTCCAGCAAGGCTTCCAAAAACTGATCTAGTCACGGAATTTTCCAAAGAAGCCAGATTTGCCAGGAGGAAACATTCTCTTCTTTGGGAAATGGCTGAAACCAGTGGCAAAATTATTGGGTTATATCAAAACATGTCAAAAACCTCTATGAGACATACCTCTCCAGTGTTTCTGCATCAGACTCTCCATGGTGTTCCTCAGTGATTAGGGCATCACCTCCTTGCACTGAAGGTCCACAGGTTTGATTCCTGGTCAAGGACACTTGCTTTGATTGCAGGTTTGTTCCCCGACCCCAGTTGGGGTGTGTGCAGCAGGCAACCAATTGATGTGTCTCTTTCACATTGATGTTTCTCATTCTCACTCTCTCTCACTTTCCCTCCCTTCCACTCTCTCTAAAAATCAATGGAAAAATATCCTCAGGTGAGGATTAATGCAAAGAAAAGAGTCATATGGAGATGAAAATTGAAGGGAAGGTGGTGGACTTTATCCATGACCTCATAATGAGCACTATCATGGTCTTGGTGAATTAGATTTGCTTTAAAGGTAAGGCTTAATTTCTACTTCAATATTAAGATAATTTGGAGGTGGAGGAGGAAGCTAATATGTTCCCACTGGTACTAGCAGTGGTCCCTTATACCCTTCATACCATAGTGACCTCTCCATATAGCATAGCTGCACATAGTGCTAGCTCTCCCATGGGCATGGTCACACAGCTCATAGGATGAGCCAAGAAACTTTCAAGGGAGAGAGCACTTTCAGAGAGGTGGATGAGAGTGCATGAATATCTTGCTCACATTTGGATGAAAAGATTTGGTAAAGTGAGACAAGCCTGCACTGGTGGGTGAACAGACTTGGATTTAAACCCCATTGTGACCTTTCCATGAACTCTTGGGCAAATGACAAATTCTTCTTTAATGTTGTATTAGTCTGCTTTGGCTACCATAACAAAATACCATTGACTGGGTGGCTTAAACAACAGGATTTTATTTCTTACAGTTCCGGAGGCTGCAAAGTCCAAGATCAAGGTACAGTTAATTCAGTTTCTAGTGAGGGTTTTCTCTTTATGGCTTGCAGATGGCCATCTTCCTTCTGTATCTTAGTATTATATTTTCTCAGTGCATGCATGTAGGAGAGAGAGAGAGAGAGAGAGAGAGAGAGAGAGAGAGAGAGAGAATCACTTTCTCATCTTATAAGGCCACAAACCTATGGGCTTAGTACTTTACTCATGACTTCATTTAAACTAATTACCACCTAAAGATATATTTCAAATATGGTCACATTGAGGGTTGGAGCTTTATATATGAACTAGAGGCCCGGTGCAAAAAAACTTGTGCATTCGGGGGGGGGGGGGACGGTCCCTCAGCCTAGCCTGTGCCCTCTTGCAGTCTGGGAAGCCTCAGGGGATGACCACCTGCTGGCTTAGGCCAGCTCCCCGGGAGATTGGGCCTAAACTGGCAATCAGACATCCCTCTGGCAGCCCGGGAGCCCTTGGGGGATGTCCACTTGCCAGCGGGGAGCAGGCCTAAGCTGCAGTTGGACATCCTTAGCTCTGCTGAGGAGGCGGGAGAGGCTCCCACCACCACTGCTGTACTGGCAGCCGTCAGCCTGGCTTGTGGCTGAGCAGAGCTCCCCCTGTGGGAGTGCACTGATCACCAGGGGGCAGCTCCTGCATTGAGCATCTGCCCCCTGGTGGTCAGTGTGTGTGTGTCATAGTGACCAGTCATTCCCACTTGTTCTGCTGTTAGGGTCAGTTTGCATATTACCCTTTTATTATATAGGATAGAGGCCTGGTAAATGGGTGGGGACTGGCTGGTTTGCCCTGAAGGGTGTCCTGGATTAGGATGGGGGTCCTGCTGGGGTGTCTGGCCAGCCTGGATGAGGGGCTGATGGCTGTTTGCAGCTGGTCACACCCTCTTCAAGGTGGGGGTCCCCACTGGGGTGCCTGGCCAGCCTGGGTGAGGGGCTGATGGCTGTTTGCAGGCTGGTCAAGCCCCCCCCCCCAGTGGGAACCCTTGCTGGGGTCCAACCCCAGCGGGTCCAGGGGTCCCCAAAGGCGTAGACGGAGTCAGCAAAGAAGGAATGACACGAAGACAGCGTTCAGTTGATCAGCAGCCTAGCCAGGATCTCTAGCCAGGATCTCCAGCCAAGTTCTGGTCTGGATCTCCAGCGAAGTTCTGGTCTGGATCTCCAGCCAGGTTCTGTGTCCATGTTCTCTTGCTAGGTTCTCCAGGTTCTCCAGCCAGGTTCTGTAGCCATGTTCTCTCGCTAGGTTCTCCAGCCAGGTTCTATCCAGGTTCTCCAGCCAGGTTCAGTCACCAGGTTCTAGTCAGGTTCTCTTGACAATTTCTGTAGTCAGGTTCAGTCCAGGATCTTTTGCCATGTTCTCTCCAGCGAAGTTCTTCTGTCTCTAGAGAACGTTCTGTGTAGGTTCTGTGCCTAGGTTCTGTCTCCTAAGTTCTGTCTTCTCAGTTCTGTCTCTTTCTGTCTTGTTACATCTGTATTTATACCAGTTGATTGATCCTATCAATCTCTATTCCAAAGGTTAGGGCGTTTCTTATCTCCATTCCAGGGAGTAAAGATTATGTAGCTTAAGCATGATTGTTCATAGTTAAAGTGATTAATTACCGGCCTGGCACTTAGTTGAGGGGTTTTATTCCCTCCCTAACTTCAGGGGAAAATCCCTACCTGGGGAAACAACCTTTCTCAGAGAGGAGACCTTGGTTAAAACACATAGTGCCAAGAAGGTGGGCAAACATTTTAAGAACAGTATGCCATATATGCCAGGTCCTTTGAAACAGCAAGGATGGACCGGCTCGCGGCAAACCCTCACCCTATAGATGTTTGGCCAGCCTGGGTGAGGGGCTGATGGCTGTTTTCAGGCTGGCCACACCCCCTTTAGGGATGGGGTTCCCCACTGGGGTGCCTGGCCAGTCTGAGTGAGGGGCTGAGCGCCGTTTTTAGGTTGGCCAAACCCTGCTGGCGACAGAAGCTCCCAGCCTATCCTTTTTTTTATTTTTATTTTTTATTCTGGGATTTATTTACCTTCTATAATTGAAACTTTGTAGCCTTGAGAGGAGCTCAGAGATGGCCAGGGCATGCAGGAGGGAAAGCCTCCTGCTTGCTCCAGCTTCATGGCCACGGCCAGCTGAAAGCAGGTATCTGGGGTTTATTTACCTTCTATAACTGAAAGTTTGTTGCTTTGAGTGGAGTTCAGAGCCGGCCACAGCAGGCGGGAAGTTGGCTTCCTCCATCATTGGGGCAACCAAGCCTCCTGCTTGCTCCAGCTCTGTGGCTGCTCACCGTCATCTTGGTTGGGTTAATTTGCATATAGTCGCTCTGATTGGCTGGTGGGCGTGGTTTAAGGCATAGTGAAGGTATTGTCAATTTGCATGTTTGTCTTTTATTAGTGTAGATTTGGAGAGGGTACATTTCAGTAGCTAGCACATGTACTATGTAAAGTTTTTAATTTTAGTGTAGTTCAATTTATCTATTTTTTTGTTGTTTATACTTTTTTTTTAGAGCAACCCCTGGTCCTTTCCTTGTCTCCTGAGAGCAGGTGGGGGGCCAGGTGCTGCCTGAGGGTCTCCAGGGAAATTCTAAGGAGCTTGGCTGTGGCAGGGCCAGAGGATCAGTTCTCTGAACCCAGAAAAACTAACGAGGCCTGAGTCCAAGCAAATGGAGGCCTGACAATGGATCAGAGCCCAGAGAGGTCAGGGTGAGCATCATGAAGCTCAAGCAGTGCCCTCAGGCTCCAGACTACACTCCCCAGGCAGAGAAACCCCCCAGGCCTTCTCACCCCTCACCCAGGAGGTTGGCCTAAAAGTTGGGGACTCGTGAAAAAGGCCTCTTTCCAGGTGCCCATGGCTATTGCTGCCCAGAACGCATCACCGAAAATAAAGAAATCTCAGGCAAAGTTCTTGGTTCTTAATCTGGAGCTGGGCTCAGGATAAGACAGCTGTTCTTTTTTATTTTTTAATAAATCTTTATTGTTCAGATTATTACAGTTGTTCCTCTTTTCCCCCCAATAGCTCCCTTCTACCCAGTTCCCACCCCACCCTCTGCCCTTTCCCCTCCCACTGTCCTCATACATAGGTGTACGATTTTTGTCCAGTCTCTTCCAGCACCCCTACACCCCTTTTCCCCCCAAGAATTGTCAGTCCACTCACTTTCTATGCCCCTGATTCTATTATATTCACCAGTTTATTCTGTTCATCAGATTTTTTATTCACTTGATTTTTAGATTCACTTGTTGATAGATGTGTATTTGTTGTTCATAATTTTTATCTTTACCTTTTTCTTCTTCCTCTTCTTAAAGAATGCCTTTCAGCATTTCATATAATAATGGTTTGGTGGTGATGAACTCCTTTAGATTTTTCTTATCTGTGAAGCTCTTTATCTGACCTTTAATTCTGAATGATAGCTTTGCTGGATAAAGTAATCTTGGTTATGGGTTCTTGCTATTCATCACTTTGAATATTTCTTGCCACTCCATTCTGGCCTGCATAGTTTCTGTTGAGAAATCAGCTGACAGTCCTATGGGTACTCCCTTGTAGGTAAATGACTTTTTTTCTCTTGCTGCTTTTAAGATTCTCTCTTTTTCTTTTGCCCTTGGCATTTTAATTATGATGTGTCTTGGTGTGGTCCTCTTTGGATTCCTTTTGTTTGGGGTTCTCTGCGCTTCCTGGACTTGTAAGTCTATTTCTTTCACCAGGTAGGGGAAGTTTTTTGTCATTATTTCTTCAAATATGTTTTCAATATCTTGCTCTCTCTCTTCTTCTGGCACCCCTATAATTTGGATGTTGGTGCTCTTGAAGTTGTCCCAGAGGCTCCTTACACTATCTTCATATTTTTGGATTCCTTTTCTTTTGCTTTTCTGGTTGGGTACTTTTTGCTTTTTCGTATTTCAAATCTTTGACTTGATTCTTGGGATCCTCTTGTCTGCTGTTGGATCTCTGTATATTACTCTTTATTTCAGTCAGTGTATGCTTAATTTCTAGTTGGTCCTTTTTCATAACCTCCAGGGTCTCACTAAATTTATCAGCGGTTTTTAGAAAATTCTTGAAAAACCTTATAACCGTGGTTTTGAACTCTATATCCAGTAGTTTGCTTTCCTCCATTTCTGTCATTTGTGATCTGTTTCTTTGTCTCCACCTTTTGGCTGCTCCCCTGTGTTGATAGAGTGGCTTTGTGTCCTATAGGGCCCAGTGGCTCAGCCTCCCCAATTACCTGAGGTGGACACTCTGAACCCCTTTGTGGGCTGTATGCACAGTCTTGTTGTAGTTAAGCCTTAATTGTAGTTGGTATCACTGGGAAGAATTGACCTCCAGGCCAATTGTCTGTGAGAATCAGCTGTGTCTACAGTGGGAGAACTTCTGTGCTGGAGACACCCTTATGGGGAAAGACTTGCTTCAGTTGGCTTTGGTGCTCACTGAGTCTGCCCCCTGAGTGTGTCCCTTATGGATCTGAGGAGTTGTAATCTGGATGGTCCCAATATGACCACTGGGTACACTGGCTCTTGGATCTCTAATGAGGTGCTAATTTAGCCTCTGCCTGAGGCTACCCAGCAGGAGCTATGGAGAGATCTGCAGTTTCCTCTTCCTTGTTTGGGGTTTGGAGGTGCCCAGATGAGGCCCAGCTGTGAATCAATGCAAGCTGCTGTGGGGCCTTTAGCCTTCTTTTGGATATTATGGGTCTCTCTGACCCAGCTGCAGTTTTTTGAGTAATTTTAGATTGCAAAGGGCCATGGCATTCATATGCAAAAGCCTCTGTGCACAGCTTGGGTGGGGCGGGGTCTCAGGGAATCAACAGGGTGGAGCAAGTTGCTATGGCTGATCCTCAGTCCTACCCTAAGAGGCCCCGAGTCTCAGTGTCCTGGTAATCGCTGCAAGCACCTCTGAGAGAAAGCTGACCTCGAGCCAGACAGTCCAATCTCTCACCGTATGAGTCTGGGTCCCCAGAGACTCAACCGGAACTGGAGTTCAGAGCAGTTGGGGGCTTGAGACTCCCTTCCGATTGAAAAAGGCAGTGGCGTCCTCTGTTGCCATCATACTACGCACACCTCGGTACCTCTGCACTATACTTCCGCACCTCCTCTGAGTCTCAGTGTGCTTTTCTCTTTCCTTCTAGTTGTAGAATTTCCACTCAGCCAGCCTTCCTGTGGTTTTGGATGATGTCTGTTTTGTCTTTTAGTTGTAGTTTTGAAGTGGTTGTGCGAGGCAGCAATTTCAGGTGTTTACCTGTGCCACTATTTTGGTTTCTCAGGGCAGCCGTTCTTCTGTTGTTTATACTTTTGATGTCAAGTTGGCTCTTCCATATGGGGGGGCACAAATATTTTCAAGTAATCCCAATGAATTTGAAAGGATAAAGCACTTTCAAAGAGGTGGGTGCACTATACCTAGAAACAATGTTATGGCACACATTGGTGAAAAGGAACTAAGCTGTAGCTGTACCTGAAGTCACTTTTTTTGGACCTATATGAGATAACTCTCTTTAACTTTCCCACCCAATTTGATAGAACCTTTCTGCTGCTGGTTTTGGAGAAAAACACCAGGAGTATTCTCTATCTAAGGGAAGTTGTGAACTCAATGGAAGTCTCGTTGTGAAAGAAGCTGTTGGCTAACTGCATGTGCTTATTTCAATAGGAAATAAATACTACAGTCAGATGTGATCGATGTGGGCTTGGACATGCCTTCCCTTGGCCAGAGATGGAGATTGTATACAATCCAAATGGCATTGGGTGTGGAAGAGGTCAGTCCTGTATCTGACCATTCAGACTCCCAAATTAACTCATTACTCAAAGCACAGGAAGGCTTAATGCCTTTTCTCTTTGACAGAAAATCTCTTAATTTGATAACTCCAGGGTATTTGACTGGGTTGACAAATGTACTTTCTCTGCCCTCTGGGGCATAGTAAAAATTAAATCATGTCCTCATATCCAAGTATTTTAGTAAGAAGATCCATTAACATACAATTATATAATACAGTGGCTTCTATGTGTTCTCAATTCTATCAGAATGGTTCTTTATGTACTTGCCAGAACTGTCATTAATGGGTTATAAGAAGGTATTTCTACCACAGAGCTGAGTGACAGACTGGTAGTTACTGCTAAGAATTTGGCTTTTGTGACCTAACAAGCATGGGACAAAAAAGAAGGGAAAGTGATGATAATGCCTGTACAAGCTCAACTCCCCTTGATCCACAAAAAATTTCCTCATTGCTAATTTATAAGGTGGAAATAGAAAGAAAGTTATTCCTTCACATTATATCTCTTCCTTTTCTCTATCCCAATTTGACTTCTTTCCAAAGTTGTACCCCTGCCCCACTTGTTCATGTATGAATGTCCTGGTTAGTCTGTCTTTTTGTCTCTATTCTCACCAAAATTTAATACTTCCCTATCCCTATATCCTTCAGCAACCTCCCTTTGCCTATGCATGCCATTCTACCCAACCACTCAAGTAGAGTTTATTTCAGACAATTCATATTCAAAGACCAGTATCAGAATTTAGTAAACATAAAGAGTACATTGAGTATTAATGATGTAGTGTCTGTAATTCTGGCTAAAAAAAAAAGAGAGAGAGAGAAACCCTTAAGAGAAGGGGAAATAATAATGAATGCATAAGTGTTATTGTAGATATTGTACTTTCCATTTAAAATAAATGAATAAACAAACAAGCAAACAATTACTGTTTAGAAAAAAAATATGTGGCCCACAATCATGTCTAGTTTTTTTCTCATTAGACCCATTTGTATCTAGGTTTGCTTACCCCTGGTATAGTTCACACTTTGGTTTTATGGGTAAGAAATTAGATGCCCAAAGAAACAAAGTGACTTATGACACAGAAAATTCATTGTTAACATAGAGTTTGGCTTTATTGAAGTTATATTTCAATGCTGGCTTTTCTACTTACACTGTTTTGTGACATTGGATAAGGTACTAAAACCCTGAACATCTGTTTTTCTCTCATCTATACAACGGGAACATTAATAATATATATACATACATAATTGGGTTTTTGTGAACCATCAATGCTGCAAAGCATGTGATGTGATTATCACAGATCCTGACATCTGATAAGAGGCTTATAAATATTGTTTCACTATTGTTGGTTATCATCAGAGTGAGCTGGTATCAGAACCACGTGATAGTGTGGGGTTCCTGGTTTCCAGTTTCCAGACTTCTGTTCTCTAGCTCATACCCTACTTCCAGAGGCCAGAGTTAATCCCTTATTAAACTTCCTCAAATGAATTGAATCTGAGGTTGTTCTGAGAGGAATATCAGTATCTTCAGAGGAAAGTCAAGGATTAGCAAGACACTGTTCCTTAATTAGTTACTGTATCTCATGAGACTAAATCTCATTCACTCATTTATTTTTGTGGCCAAATTATTAAGGACTACTATGATTCAAATGATAACTCTCAGTTTATTCTAGCAAAATAGAATATAACTTTTTTAACTTCATAAGGGCTAACGATAAAATACCTATACCAATATCTCACCTAATAGTGAAAATTTGCATCAAAATTTCTACTAAACTGGAAAAAGGCAAATATACTTTATCATTGATTCTATTAAATATTATACTGAAGGTCTTAGTCAAGACAGCAAGATAAGAAAAAAATATAAACATTATGTGGTTGGAGGAAAGAAAGAAACAAATCTGTCTACTTAGAAAAACAAAAAAAAATCTATGGATGAAAGAGGCAATATAACAATAGATACCACAGACATACAAAAGATTGTAAGAAAATATTATGAACAGCCATATACCAAAATAACTGGACAAGTTCCTAGAAACATACACTTATTCAAAATTCAATCAGGAAGAATCAGAAGACCTGAGTAGGCCAATAACAACTGATGAAATTGAAGCAGTAATTTAGAAACTTCCAGCAAACAAAAGTCTTGGACTAGATAGATTTATAGGAGAACTTTACCAAACATTAAAAGAAGAATGAACACCTATTCTCCTCAAACTATTCCAAAAAATTCAAGAGTAAGGAACATTTCCAAGGTCTTTTTAGAAAGCCAGCATTATCCTAATTCCCTAACCAGATAAAGACACTACAAAGAAAGAAAATTACAGGCTAATATCCCCAATGAACACAGATGCTATAATCCTCAACAAAATATTAGCAAAAAATATCAAACACCATGATCAAGTCGAATTTATTCTGGGATTACAAGGCTGGTACAATATTCACAAATCAATAAATATGATACAGCACATAAACAAAATGAAAGGTAAAAACCACATGATCATATCAGTAGAAGCAGAAAAAACACGACAAAACCCAGCATCCTTTTAAAAAAATCTATAAATCTTTATTATTGAAAGTATTACATATGTCCTTTATTTTCTCCCCATTGCCTTCTCCCACCGCCTCTCTATCCCAAGCCTTCACCCCTCTATTGCCTGTGTCTATGGGTTATGCATATATGCATATGAGTTCATTGGTTGATATCTTCCCTCCCTCCAGCTCCCTTGACTTCCCTCTGAGGTTTGACAGTCTGTTCAATGTTTCTATGTCTCTGAGTCTATTTTTGTTCATTAGTTTATGTTGTTCATTAGGTTCCACATATGAGTGAGATCATGTGAGCATAATGACTTGGGTCAATTTCTGGGTTCTCTGTTCTGTTCCGTTGGTCTATATATATGCCTGTTAATGTGCCACTACCAGGCTGTTTTGAGTATAGTGGCTTTGCAGTATAACTTGAAATCTGGTATTGTGATTCCTCCAACTTTGTTTTCCTTTCTCAAGATTGCTGTAGCTATTTGGGGTCTTTTATGATTCTATATAAATTTTTGGAGTTTTTGTTCTAGCTCTGTGAAATATGCTGTTGGTATTTTAACAGGATTGCATTGAATCTGTAGGTTGCCTGGGGTAGTATTGACATTTTAATAATGTTGATTCTACCAATCCATGACCACGGTATATTTTTCTCCTTGCATATATCTTCCTCTATTTCTTTTTCCACTGTCCTGTAGTTTTCCAGGTACAAGTCTTTTACCTCCTTGGTTAAGTTTATTCCTAAGTATCTAATTTTTTGTTGTTGCAATGGTAAATGGGGTTGTTTGTTTGGTTTCCCTTTTTAAGAGTCTATTATTGGTGTATAAAAATACCATAGATTTCTGAGTATTACTTTTATATCCTGCTACATTGCCAAATTCATTCATTAAATCTAGTAGTTTTCTGATGGAGTCTTTAGGGTATTCTATGTACAGTATCATGTCATCTGCGAATAGTTACAGTTTTACTTCCTCCTTTCCAATTTGGATGCCTTTAATTACTTCTTGTCTGATCAGAATGGCTAGCACTTCTAGTACTATGTTGAACAGGAGTGGTGAAAGTGGCATCCCTGTCTGGTTCCCGTTCTTTTGGGAAATGGTTTTAGCTTTTGTCCATTGAGTATGATGTTGGCTGTAGGTTTGTATTATAAGGCTTTTATTATGATGAGGTATGATCCCTCAATTCCTACTTTGTTTTGACCTTTTATCAAAAAAATGTATTTTGTTGAATGCTTTTTCGGCATCTATTGATATGGTTATTTGGTTTTTCTCTTTCAGTTTGATTATGTGATGTATCAAACTTACTGAGTTAGAGATAGTGTACCAGCCTTGCATCTCTGGAATAAATCTCACTTGGCCGTGGTTACTAGTATGATCATTCTAATGTATCATTGGATCCGATTTGCTAGAATTTTGTTAAGGATTTTAGCATCTATGTTCATCAGATGTTGGCCTGTAATTCTCTTCCTCTGCAATGTTTTTATCTGGTTTTGATATCATCAAAATAGTTTGGAAGTGTTCCTCCTTTCTGAATTTTTTTGGAATAGTTTGAGGAGGATAGCTGTTAGTTCTTCTTTGAATATTTAGTAAAACTCCCCTGTGAAGCCATCCAGACAGGGGCTTTTGTTTACTGAAAGTTTCTTGATTACTGCTTACATTTCATCAGTAGTTATTGGCTTATTCAGGTTTTCTGATTTTTCCTTATTGAATTTTGAAAGACTGCATTTTTCTAGGAATATGTCCATTTCGTCCAGGTTGTCCAGTTTGTTGGCATAGAGATGTTTATAGTATTTTTTTTTTTTTTACAATCCTTTGTATTTCTGTGGGGTCGGTTGTTACTTCACCTCTTTCATTTTTTATGTTGCTTATTTGGGCCCTCTCTCTTTGTTTCCTGGTGAGCTTGGCTAGAGGTTCATTAATATTGTTTATCCTTTCAAAGAACCACCTCTCGGTTTTATTGATCTTTTGTATTTTTTTAATCTCTATGTCATCTATTTCTTTTTTTAAATTTTTTTTAAAAAATATATTTTATTGACTTTTTACAGAGAGGAAGGGAGAGAGATAGAGAGCCAGAAACATCGATGAGAGAGAAACACCAATCAGCCGCCCCCTGCACATCTCCTACTGAGGATGTGCCCGCAACCCAGGCACACGCCCCCGACCGGAATCGAACCTAGGACCCCCCAGTCCACAGGCCGACTCTCTACCCACCGAGCCAAACTGGTTTCGGCCAATTCTTTATCTTGAAAACTGGTAAATAAAGGAAAAGAATTTAGCCTTCCTTATATATTTACCACTAGGTAAACAAATGGTAAATGAGGGAAAATTTCTCTCATAAAAGTATTCCTGCCCAAACCAGTTTGGCTCAGTGGATAGAGTGCCGGCCCATGGACTCAAGGGTCCCAGGCCCGACTCCGGTCGGGGGCACGCGCCCTGGTTGCGGGCACATCCCCCCTGGGGAATGTGCAGGAGGCGGCCGATCGATGCCTCTCCCTCATCGATGCTTCCAACTCTCCATCCCTCCCCCCTCCTCTCTGTAAAAAAATCAATAAAATATATATTTTTAAAAAAAGTATTCCCACTAACAAATGAAAAATAAATGATACCTTAGTCAGTTTGAGGTGCTACAACAAATTACCTTAGACTGAATGGTTTAAACAAAAAACATTTATCACTCATAGTTCTGGAGGCTGGAAGCTTGAGATCAGGGTGCCAGGATGGTCGGGTTTTGGTGAGGGTCCCTTTCCAGGGTGCAGAAAGTCAACTTGTCTTTCTAGCCTCACAAGGTGGAAAGAGTCTATGTCATCTATTTCTGCTCTGATTTTTTATTATTTCCTTCCTTCTACTTACTCTGGGCTTTTCTTGTTGCTCTCTTTCTAACTCTTTAAGTTGTAGGGTTAGCTAACTTATTACCAGTTTTTATTGTTTTTTTGAGATAGGGCTGTAGTGCTATGAACCTCCCTCCCAGGAGTGCTTTCATGGTATCCCATAGATTTTGGATTGTTATGCTTTCATTACCATTTGTTTCCAGGATTTTTTTTTTATTTCTTCTTTGATCTCTTTGGTAACCCAGTCATTTTTTAATAGCATGCTATTTAACCTCCAAGTGTTTGATTATTTTTTATTGTTCTTATTGTAGTTGATTTCTAATTTTATGCCATTGTGATCTGAGAAGATGCTTGATATGATTTCAATCTTCTTGAATTTGAAAAGACTTATCCTCTGTTCTAATATGTGGTCTATCTTTGAAAATGCCCCATGTGCACTTGAGAAGAATGTATATTCTATAGCTTTTGGGTGAAAAGTTCTGAAGATTTCAATTAGTTCTATGTGATCTAGTGAGTCATTTAGGATTGCTGTTTCCTTGTTGATTTTTTTTTTGTCTAGAAGATTTATCCTGTGATGTCAATGGGGTATTAAAGTCCCCTATTATGATTGTATTGCTGTCTGTCTATCTGTCCCTTGATATCTTCCAGAATTTTTTTTAAATGTATTTGGGTGCTCCTTTATAGGGTGTATATATGTTTACCAGTGTTATATTCTCTTGTTGTATCGACCCCTTTAGTATTATGTAGTGGCCTTCATTATCTCTTGTTATGGCCTTCACTTTGAGGTCTATTCTGTCAAATATAAGTATTGCTACCCCACCTTTTTTTAAATTTCTATTTGCCTGACAATATTTTTTCATCCCTTCACTTTCAGTCTGTGTGAGTCCCTTGTCCTGAGGTGATTCTTTTGTACTCAGCATATATATGGGTCATGTTTTCTTATCTATTCATCAACCCTATGTCTTTTCATCAAAGCATTTAATCCATTTACATTTAAGATTATCATTTACAAGTACTTGTTTCTTTCTATTTTTATTCTTTATGCCTGTGTTTCTCTCTCCCATTCAATTCCTTCTTCTTTCACCAGTCCCTTTAGGATTTCTTGCATTGCTGGCTTGGTGGTAATAAACTGCCTTATCCTGTTTTTGCCTGAGAAGCTCCTGATTTCACTTTCAATTTTGAATGATGAATCTTGCTGGATAGAGTATTCTTGGATTCAGTCCCTTGAGTTTCATTACTTTGTACACTTTATTCCATTCCCTTCTGGCCTGATGTGTTTCTGTTGAGAAACCAGTTGATAGTCTAATGGGAGATCCCTTGTAGGTAACTTTCTGTCTCTCTCTTTGAGCCCTTAAAATTCTTTCTTTGTTGTTAAAGTTTGCTATTGTAATTACAACATGTCTTGGTGTAGGTCTTTTTGAGTGCATCTTGTTTTGGAATCTATGTTTGTGTGACTTTTCTCTTCCCCAAGTCAGGAAAGTTTTCTGTCATTATATTTTCAAACAGATTTTCTATTCCTTTCTCAGCTTATTCTACTTCTGGCACCCTTATTATGCAGATGTTGCTTCGTTTAATGTTGTCCCAAAGTTCCCTTAAACCCTCCTCCTGCTTTTTAATTTTTCCCCATTGCTGTTCATTTTGGGTGATTTTTTTTTTAATACCCTGTCTTCTAAATCACTGATTCAATCCTCAGCTTCTAGTCTACTGTTGAGTCCTTCCATTGTGTTCTTTATTGCAACTATGTCATTCTTCATTTCCTCTTGATTCTTATACATGTTGGTGAATTTTCTATCCAGATGGTTTATCATCCTTATAACCATTACTTTGAATTCTTTCTCTGAAAAATTGCTTGCCTCCATTTCATTTACCACCTTTTCTGATGATTTCTCCTTTTCTTTCATTTGGGGATTGTTTCTTTTTCTTCCCATTTTTTCAGTCCCTTTGTATTTGTTTCTATGTAATGTGAGTTGCTGTCTCTTTCTGTCCCTGGGCAACCTGATTGACATCTGAGAGGTTGAAATCCCTAGTGGTACAATGGTCTGGGACTCCTTAACCCAGAGGCTGGTCTGCCTTGAGTGTCTTTATTGTGTCTTCTCTGAGTTTTACTCCCTTTATTGCCTCTTCTCTGAGTTTTACTCCCTTCCCCCACAGATTTGGTCCCTCAGTAGTCTACTGCAGGTGCTCGGGTTCAGCCGGGGCACATGCACAGTTTCTCTGGTGTGTGATTTCCTGTGAGGACCCATGCCCTCTGGAATGCAATTCACTGTGTGGCCCTGGTGCCCCTGGCAGGGTGCCATCCTAGGTACCTCTGGCATGCACTTGCAGCTCAGTCATGGGGCCTGGTCAGGTTGCCATGCCTGGTGCCTCCAGCTGACACTGTTAGCATGGTCCTGGGGCCTGGGTGGGTTGGGTTGTGGGGTTCCTCCAGCACAGACTCATAGTGCAGTCCTGGGGCCTGTGTGTGGTGCCATGCCAGGTGCCTCTGTCTTGCACTGTCAGTGCAGTCCTGGGGCCTGGGCAGGGAGGTGCACAGGGTCCCTCTGGCATGCACTCAAAGTGCGGGGTCCTGGAGTGTGGGGTCCTGGAGCCCCTGCAGGGAGGCATGGGAGGCCTCTCTGGCCAGTGGTCACTGCAGATGTCTGGGAACCTGCAGCAAGGTAGTGTGTCACTCACTGCATGTGTCCTTGCGAGTTATGCCTGGTAAGTGTCTCACTGTGCGGCTTCAGGATAGTGTCTGAGGCCAGTCTGGGTATTGGTGTGGCTGCACTCCTGGCCTCCACTGCTCCCCCTTACAATATGGCATGGTCTCCAGGCCAGAGCCACACCTGGCCTGGGAGTTCCTGTGGCAGTAGCAGGGACTTCCTGTCCAGGAGAGCCTGATCTGCCAGTCCCTAAGACTCTTGCGAGATCTTACTATCCCTCACTCACCACCCCCCCCCACACACACACACACACATTGCACATGTCCACAATCTCTCCTCTCATTCCTCTAACTCACTCACACTCTCTCCCTCACTGCTGTCCACTTGGCCACTATGTTGGGATTTTTCAATAACTACGTCAAACCTCAGAGGGAAGATAGGGGAGGGTGGGGGTAAGGGGGAGAGAGCAACTAAAGGACTTATATATAAGCATATAGGCCTAACCAATGGACACAGACAACAGGAGGGTGAGGACATGAGCTGGGGAGGATAGGGGTTAACATGGGGATAAGGATACATATGTAATAACTTAATTAATAAAAAATTAAAAAAATAATTATGTCTTAAGAAGAAACATAGAGCATCTTTCAATATGTGTGTTTTTTATGCATGACATAATTATTTTACTTATTTTTGTAACTTAATTTTATTTTACTATTTTTCTGTTGGTACATTTAAATTGACTTCATCTTTATAACATATACATAGAATTTAATTTATTAATACACCACTGCTTATTTTGTTATTCCTCTATTTGTGTTAGCTTTGATTTTGTCAGTTTTTTTGTCATGACATAATTTAATATAATAACAAATTCTGTAAGCATTTCCTTTCTGTAAGAATATGGACAGTTTGAATGACAGGGTGTGGTTCCAGGATTTGGTTCTAAAGTTAATTTTAGGGTGACATAGAATGAATAAATTAATGTTATGTCTTACATGGCAATCTAATTTCTATGTTGACTGAAATGCATTACATATTCCACAGAGACAGATTTTCAGCAAAGACATGCACTAATAAGAACATCTGAAAATCAGCTTCTGGTATTTGGAATTCCATGTGACCATTGTCTGACTGTTTATGAATGGGTCTTAGTTGCAGGTAGACAGAACCCTTCTGTCTGGCCCCTTCTGTCGTGTGATTCACATTTGAGGCACTTACAGCAGAAATATGAAAAGGTCTCAGATATGCTTCTACTTGCATAGAATACCAATGTAAAACACAAAAGCACTTTTTGGTTTCTATGACAACTGGACTATATCATTTTAACCTGGGAAGAGACACATTTAGCTTGGATGTTTCCAGGCAGAAAGTATGTGATACATTTAAAAAAATCATTTGGACATCTACCATCACTATAAATATGAGGGTGTTGGGTGGGGGAAGTAATTAAATATCTGATTGCAAACGCAAGGGCTGATCACTTCTGTTGCCGAGGGGCGGGGGGGGGGGGGTGTGCTGGGGGGAGCCTGGCAGGCACTGTTGAGAGCAGACTGAAGAGGCTGAGTCACTAGTTATTTCATTTCCTCCCTCATTTCTGTGTCCTCAGATAACACCTCATAGGGTGAGGGCTTTGTGATCTTAAATTATGTAAAGCTATATTTGTAAACGTTTTTGACTGTGCACCAGTCTCCAAGAAGTATTTTTGCAGTAAGCCTAAAAATATATATCTTCATTTATAGTACATCTAAATATGTTAAGGAAATTTGGGTATAGTAAACTGTGAATGCACAAATTTGTAAGCAAATAAATTATGAGGTATAATAGAAATAGCAATACATATTTTTCAGGACTCTGGCAGATCATTTGCATACCCCCTAGGTATATGAACAATACTTTGGAAATTACTACTCTAAAGAAAAACTTTTAGCTATTAGATCAACAATTAAAATCTGTAAATGGTTCCCCATTACTCTGTGTAAAAAGCACAAACTCCTTAATAAAGCTTCTGGTCTCAGGGTTGAATTTTTATTGTGATTTTTGTTGATGTAACAGGTTTCTTTCCATTTATTGCTAGTAATTATGTTTCAAAAGAAAAGCAGATTATTTAAAGGACTTATTGTTGCATCCTTCAGATGCAATATGCTTTAGTAAGCAGTTGGTATAAAGCATATTCAATTCTCTCAGCTTCATATTCCTGAGTATGCTCTACGACACTGAGGCCTGGTCTCTGCTAACCCTGTTTCAAATTTACTACCTTCTTGACTGTAGGTGGTGCTTATAGGGAGATGTATATCTAGGAGAAGAGAATTAAGTAAACCATACTTCTGTTCCTGGGATTAACTGTACTTTATCACAGTCCATTATTCTTGCTATATACTGCTGATTGAATCTGCTAAAATATGTTTAAATTAATGAGGCATATCAGACTGTAGTTTTGATTTCATGTCATGACTTTCATTTTTTTATTTTAATGGTTTTATTATTTTTTAAAATTTTACTTTATTGTTGAAGGTATTACAGATGTCAATGTTTTTCCCCATTGATCCATTCTAGCCTGCACCTGCCCCCTTCCCCAGGCCTTCACCACCCTAGTGCTGTGTCCATGAATTATAAATATATGCATATAAGTTCTTTGGTTAATCTCTTTCCAACTACCCACCCACCCCCACCTTCCCTCTGAGATTCAACAGTGTGTTCCATGCTTCTAGGTTTCTGAATCTATTTGTTCATTAGTTTATTTTGTTCTTTAGATACTACATATGAGTGAGATTATGTGATATTTGTTTTTTCCTAACTGGCTTTATTATTCTTAACACTAGAAGCCCATCGCATGAAGATTCGCGCAATAGACCTTCCTTTCCCTGGCTGCCGGCACTGGTTTTCCTCTGGCACCCTGGACACAGGTCTTCGCTCTGGCCGCAGCGGAGAAGCCAAGCCTCTTCAGTCTTCAGTCTTCAGTCTTTGCTCTGTGCCTGTGTATGCCAATTAACCACCATCCTTGTTGGGTTAATTTGCATACTCATCCTGATTGGCTGGTGGGCATAGTGGAAGTGACACAATTTGCATGTTTCTCTTTTATTAGTGTAAACTAGAGGCCCAGTGCACAAAAATTTGTGCACTTGGGGGTGGGGGGTCCCTCAGCCCGGCCTGTGCCCTCTCGCAGTCTGGGACCCCTTGGGGTATCACCACCTGCTGGCTTAGGCCTGCTCTCCAGGGGATTGGGCCTAAGATGGCAATCAGACATCCCTCTGGCAGCCCGGCAGCCCTCGGGGGATGTCCACTTGCCAGTGGGGAGCAGGTCTAAGCTGCAGTCGGACATTCTTAGCGCTGCTGAGGAGGCGGGAGAGGCTCCTACCACCACCGCTGTAATGGCAGCCATCAGCCTGGCTTGTGGCTGAGTAGAGCTCCCCCATGTGGGAGCACACTGACCACTAGAGGGCAGCTCATGCATTGAGTGTCTGCCCCCTGGTGGTCAGTGTGTGTCATAGCAACCAGTCATTCCCAGTCTTTCTGCTGTTAGGGTCAGTTTGCATATTACCCTTTTACTATATAGGATAGAGGCCTGGTGCATGGGTGGGGGCCAGCTGGTTTGCCCTGAAGGGTGTCCCAGATCAGGGTGGGGGTCCCGCTTGGGTGCCTGGACAGCCTGGGTGAGGGGCTGAGGGCTGTTTTCAGGCTGCCCACACCCCCTTCAGGGTAGGGGTCCCCACTGGGGTGCCTGGCTAGTCTGGGTGAGGGGCTGAAGGCAGTTTTCAGGCTGGCCAGCGACTGAAGCTCTCAGCCTCTCCTTTTTTCCTTTTTTTTTTCTTTTTTTTAATTCTGGGATTTATTTACCTTCTATAATTGAAACATTGTTGCTGTCACTGGCGCTCCCAGCTCTGAGTCCAAGGCCGGTTGAAAGCAGGTATCTGGGGTTTGTTTAGCTTCTATAATTGAAACATTGTTGCTTTCGGGTTCAGAGCCAGCTGCGGCAGGCCGGGAACTTTGGCTTCCTCCATCACTGGAGCAAGCAAGCTTCATGTTTGCTTAAACTGTGTGGCTGCCAGCCGCCATCTTTGTTGGCAGTTAACTTGCATATCACCCCGATTAACCAATAGGAAGCTTAGCAGAGGTATAGTTAATTACCCTTTTTGTCTATTATTAGATTAGATAGGATAATACTCTCCAGGTCCCTCCATGCTGTCTCAAATGGTAAGAAATCCTTCTTTTTTTACTGCTGCATAGTATTCCCTGGTGTAAATGTACCACAGTTTTTCTATCCACTCACTTACTGATGGGCATCTGTGCTGTTTCCAGATCTTAGCTATTGTACGTTGTGCTGCTATGAATATAGGGGTGTGTATATGCTTTCTGATAGGTGTTTCAGGTTTCTTAGAATATATTCCTAGAAGTGGGATCACTGGGTCAAATGGCAGTTCCACATTTAATATTTTAAGGAAACTGCATACTGTTTCCCATAGTGGCTGCACCAGTCTGCATTTCCACCAGCAGTGTACTAGGGTTCTCTTTTCTCCGCATCCTTACCAGCACTTGTTATTTGTTGATTTGTTGATGGTAGCCGTTATGACAGGTGTGAGGTGATATTTCATTGTCGTTTTAATTTGTATCTTTTTGATGATTAGTGACTTTGGGCATTTTTTTCATATGTCTCTTGGCCATCTGTATATCTACTTTGGAGAAATGTCTACTTAGATCCTTTGCCCAATTTTAAATTGGATTGTTTGTGTTCCTTTTGTTAAATTGTATGATTCTTTATATGTTTTTCATATTAACTCCTTATCAGATGTATCATTGGCAAATATGTTCTCCCATACAGTGAGATCTCTTTTCAGTTTGTCGATGGTTTCTTTTGCTGTGCAGAAGCTTTTTATTTTGATGTAGTTCCATTTGTTTTTTTCTCATTTTTCTTTGCCTTAGGAGATGTTTAGTCAAACATATTGCTATGACAGATGTCTGAAATTTTGCTGCCTATTGTTTCTTCTAGGGATTTTTTTTTATTGTTTCATGAATTACATTTAAGTATTTTATCCATTTTGAGTTTATTCTTATGTATGATGGAAGTTGGTCTAGTTTCATCTTTTTGCATGTGTCTGTCCAGTTTTCCCAACACCATTTGTTGAAGAGACTGTCTTTACTCCATTGTACGTTCTCACCTCCTTTGTCCAATATTAATTGAGTATAATGGATTGGGTCGATTTCTGGGTTCTTTGTTCTGTTCCATTGATCTATATGCTTGTTCTTGTGCTAGTACCAAGCTGTTTTAATTACAGTGGCATTGTAGCATAACTTGATATTGGGTATTGTAGTCCATCCAATTTTGTTCTTCTTTCTCAAGATTGCTGTGGCTATTCAGGGCCTTTTTTCGTTCCATATGAATTTTTGGAATTTTTTGTTCTAGATAGGTGAATTATGCCATTGGCATTTTAATAGGGATTGTATTGAATGTATAGATTGCTTTGGATAATATGGACATTTTAATGATGTTAATTGTTCCATAAAGATGGCATATATACTTTCACTTATTTGTATGCTCCTCAATTTCTTTCTGCAATGTTCTATAGTTTTCCAAGTATAGGTCTTTTGCCTCCTTTGTTAAATTTATTCCTAAGTATGTTTTTGTTGTTGTTGTTCTAATAGTAAATGGGATTATTTTCTTAGTTTCTCTTTCTGATAGTTCATTATTGGTGTATAAAAATACCACCAATGTCTGAATATTGATTTTGTATCATGCTACATTGCCGAATTCATTTATTTAATCTAGTAGATTTTGATGGAGACTTTAGGGTTTTCTATGTACAATATCTTGTCATCTGCGAATAATGATAGCTTTACGTCCTCCTTTCCAATTCAGATGCCTTTTACTTATTCTTCCTTTCTGACCATTGTGACTAAGACTTCCAGTGCTATATTGAATCAGAGTGGTGAAAGCGGACATCACTGTCTTGTTTCTGTTTTTAGGGAAACTGGTTTAAGTTTTTTTCCATTGAATATTATGTTGGCTGTAAGTTTGTTATATGTGGCCTTTATTATGTTGAGATATCCCTATATTCCCACTTTGATGAGAGTTTTTATCAAAAAATGGGTGTTGAATTTTGTTGATGCTTTTTATGCGTCTATTGATATTATGTAATTTTTGTCTTTCAATTTGTTTATGTCATGTACCATATTTATTGACTTGCGAATATTGTACAAGCCTTGCATCCCTGGAATAAATCCCACTTTGTCATGATATATGATCTTTTTAATATATTTCTGGGCCCGATTTGCTAATATTTTGTTGAGGATTATTGCAGCTATGTTCATCAGGGATATTGGCTTGTAATTCTCTTTCTTTGTACTGTCTTTATCTGGCTTTGGAATTAGGATAATGTTGACCTCATAAGAAGTGTTTGGTAGTGTTCTATCCATTTGCATTTTTTTGAATAATCTGGGGAGAATAGGTGTTAGTTCTTTTTTGAGTGTTTGGTAAAAATCTCCTGTGAAGAGGTCTGGACCAGAGCTTTTGTTTGCTGGGAGTCTTTTTTTTTTTTTTTAAATTATTACTTCTTCAATTTCATCAGTTGGTATTGCCCTATTCAGATTTTCATGAATTTTATTTTTGAATGCAGGGTAACACTGGCTTTATTATTTATTTATTTATTTATTTATTTATTTATTTATTTATTTATTTATTTTTATTGATTTCGGAGAGGAAGGAAGAGGGAGATAGAGGTAGAAACATCAATGATGAGAGAAAATAATTGATTGGCTGCCTCCTGCATGTTCCACACTGGGAATCGTCCCTGCATCTGGGCTCATGCCCTGACTGGGAATAGAACCATGATCTCCTAGTTCAGAGAATCATGCTGTCTGGGCCACATTTAATAAGTTGGGTGTTGTTCCCACCTCTTCCTTTTCCTTGGTATAATTTATGTAGAATGCACATTAATTGCCTTATTTTTCACCAAATGGTAGAGGAACAGAGACAAAATTTACTTTCTGTATTAATGTCCTTTTATTACTGTAACAAATTGCCACACTTAGTAATTTATAACATTACACAGGTGTCTAACAGTTCTAGAGGCCAGAAGTCTGAAATTGGTTTCACCAGGATGAAACCAGGGTATTGGCAGGGTCATGCTCCTCCAGAGGCTGTAGGGAAGAATCTGTTTCCTTGTTGTTGTTGTTTTTTCTTTTTTTTCCCTGGTTTCTAGTGCTTCATTTATTGCCTTCCTTAACTTATCACTTCTTTTCCCATCTTCAAAGCCATCAGGGTGGCATTTCAAATATCTCTCTACTTTCTTCTTCACAACAGCTTCTCTCTTACAAGGACACTGCGATCACATTAGGTCAACCCACATATTATACGATAATCTCCCCACCCAAGATCCTTAACTTAATCATATCTATAAAGTCGATTTTGCAGTATAAAGTAATGTATTCATAGATTATGGAGGTCAGGACATGGAGATCTTTGGAAGTCCATAATTAAACCTACAACATGTTCCTGAGATATAACCAAAATGATCAGAAAAAAAAATATAAAACAATGATTTTTAACACACTGGACAAAAATCAACAAAGGACAGTGATAAATGAGAGACTGGAAACTAATCACAGCTAGATTCATACTGACTGGTGAAAGACTGAAAGCTTTCCTCTTAAGATAAAGGACAAGGATTCCTGATTTAGCCACTTATATTTAACAGACAAATGAAAGGCAAATGTCTGTCTCTATACCACTTCTAACTCTGGTAATCAAGTAGCATTAAACTGTTTTCTGTTTTCTCAGAAGATAGAAAAGATATTAAATGTATTTTTATACCAGGTGGATAAACAGTTCATGTAATGATATACAGATACATACACAATAATATTAAGTAAAATAATACAGCTGGTTAAAATTAGATGGAATTCCATATATATACACATACACATACACACAGATAAAATGTATCTAGATGAATAAACACTATGGTTAGCAGTGCATGTCTCTGGATGAATCTGGGTTATGCACTTTTTAAAATTTGTGTTATTATTTTAAGAGTTTTTTTCTATAATGGTCATGCACTATATCAACATGATAACAATCAAATCAAAATTAAAAGAATAATAAACAACCTAAGTAGGTTGAAATCTGTAATGTGATTGGAATGCTGTCATACCATGTAAAATTTTTTAAACTCTAGAAATGTATATATTGTATAAATCTTTTGAGAAAAATTATGACTGTAATGTAACATCAACCATTAATTTAAATACGTACTCCTCCTCTTTAGATAAAAGTGATGGAACTTTCTATACATTCAAGAAAGTTTGCATACAGGCATGGTGACTATAGCTGAGTGAGGATCTAGGATCTAATTTCTTGTCAACTAGCCTGCAGGCTGCAGTTCTACCTTGAATACATGGTTATATTTTCTCCTTTTTTGGAGGGAAATTGTGTGTGTGTGAGAGAGAAGTTTAATGTTTAAAATGTTTCTCATTGGGCAGTATGGAGCATTGTTAAAACCACCTACATGTGTTTTCAATAAGAAAGACCAGATTTCAAGTCCATGAGGCAGTAGTAGAGAGATAATTAGTAGAGAGAGTACAATTACCTGTTGTGAATGCAGGCAAACCTGGGTTCTGACTTTAGTTTTACAACTTCCAGTCATGTGCTTAATTTCATCATATACTGGATAAGCTATTTCATACTGTATCTCTGTCCTCTGACTTTATTAATCTGAGTGTGCAATGTAGTGAAGTGGTTGAAAAGTCTTCATGACCCTAGATAAAAATTAATTTTCTTTACATCTCCATGACTATTTTGTAACTACCAATCTTACTTCTCAATCCCTTCACCAAGAGCATAAAATGTATGTGTGTATATAATCTTGCATGTAGAGTCACCTGATCCAATACAAATGTGGCATTGACATAGAGTGAGAAAACAATATTTTTGTAGTCAATTGGATACTTACTTGAAAACAATTGAATCTTGACTCTTTATTGAGATATAAAAAATCCAGTGGATATGGTTTGTAGATAGATATACATGTGAAAGGTAGAAATAATTTAAAGAAAAGATAGGAAATACCTTTATGATATTTTTAGTAGGCAACAATTTCTTTAACAGGAGACACCAGAAAAAAAGTACTAACAATAAAGATAAAAAATCTATGTAAAACTTAAGAACATCTGTTCATCAAAAGACCCCATCATGAAAAAGAAAATGCAGTTCATGGAATAGAAGTATTTATTTGCAATACATGCATCCAACAAAGAAATTTTATCTAGAATATATAAAGAATTCCTAAAAATCTGGAGGAAAAAGGCAGACAACCTAATAGAAAAATGGGAAAAGATAAATAGGTACTTCAGAAAAAATGGCTAATCTAAATTACCAATAAACAAATGAAAACATTCTCAAACTCATTATTCCTGAGGATCAGGGAAATAAAAATTAAAACCATATGAGATGCTTTTAATCTCAAATTCAAACAGGTAAAATTTAAAATGTTAGGCATACCATGTCTTTGTGAAGATATGGAGCAACTGATGCAAGTGAAAACTGGTACAACCTCTTTGGAAATTTATTTGGTAACATATATGAATTTATGTATAACCTATGATACAACAATTTCACTCTTAGGTATTTACCCAACAGAATTATTTGCAAATGTGCAACAGAACACATTTGTAAGAGTGTTCACAGAAACACAAGCACTATTCGTAGTAGACAAAAACTTCCCAAATCACACAAAAAATAGAGGTTGGCTAAATAATTTGTGATATTTTCACATGATAGTGATACCATTATAATAACCCAGTTATTAATTAACAGGAAAGGAGGAAAGGGAACACCAAGAGCCCCCAGGGAATACGGGCTAAGAAGCTCCCTCCCCTAGGGAGTGTAGAGTCTCAATTCAGAGCAGCAGAGATAGGAAGAAGAGCCCAAGTAGCATTGCATCAGAGGGAACCAGAGGAATTCTGTCTGCCTGGGAGAAACAAACAGCATCTTCCCATTGAAGAAGCATTGCTATTATCAGCAGTCCCAGCCTGAGAAGTTTGCTAGGGCTCTGACTGTTAGAAAGGCTGTGCTACTGTGTTTGGGTCCAGCGGAGGGGCCTGCTGGCTGCACAAAGCAGTGTCTTTGAGGGAACCTCTTCTTTCTTGAAAGGCATTGTGCAGAGCCCCAGTCAGTGACTAAACTGTTTGACTTGGGGAAAGGGGAAAGGTTTCTCCCAACTGGAGCCCAGGTTTTTTCCCAACCTGTGGAGTCTTCTAGACTGCTCCTTCCTGCTGTGTTGGCATGAGGGAGTAGTGCAAGTCTGGGCAAAGGTCTTGAATAGACACTTCTTCAAAGAGGACCTAAAGATGTCCAATGGACATATGAAAAAATGCTTACGGTCACCAATCATCAGAAAGAGGTAATATAAAACTACAATGAAGGATCATTTCACACCTGTCAGAATGGCTACTATCAATAAATCAACAAACAGTAAGTGTGTGGAGAAAAGGGAACCCTAGTGCATTGTTGCAAATGCAGACTGGTGCAGCCACTATGGACAACAGTATGGAATGTCCTCAATTAAAAATGGAACTGCTGGCCCTAGCCAGTTTGGCTCAGTGGATAGAGTGTCAGCCTGCGGACTGAAGGGTCTCAGGTTTGATTCCGGCCAAGGGCACATGCCCAGGTTGTGGGCTCAACCCCAGTAGGGGGCATGCAGGATGCAGCAGATCAATGATTCTCTCATCATTGATGTTTCTATCTCTCTCTCCTTCTCCCTTCCCCTCTGAAATCAATAAATATATTTTAAAAATGGAACTGCTATTTGACCCAGCAATCCCATTTCTGGGAATATATACTAAGAATCCAGAAACACCAATCAGAAAGAATATATGCTGCCCTAACCGGTTTGGCTCAGTGGATAGAGCGTCAGCCTGCGGACTCAAGGATCCCAGGTTCCATTCCGGTCAAGGGCATGTACCTTGGTTGCGGGCACATCCCCAGTAAGGAGTGTGTAGGAGGCAGCTGATTGATGTTTCTCTCTCATCGATGTTTCTAACTCTCTATCCCTCTCCCTTCCTCTCTGTAAAAAATCAATAAAATATATTTAAAAAAAGAGAAAGAATATATGTACCCTTTGTTCATAGCAGTGTTATTTACAATAGCCAAGATCTGGAACTAACCCAAGTGTCCATCAAACAAGAGTAGTTAAAAAAGACATGGTACATTTACACAATGAAATACCATGTGGTTTAAAAAAAGAAGGACCTCTTACCCTTTGCAACAGCATGGATGGACCTGGAGAGTATTATGCTAAGCAAAATAAGCCAGTATAGAAAGACAAATAACATATGATTTCACTATATGTGGAACCCAATGAGCAAAATCAAGTGAGGAACAAAATTGAACTTGAAGCATAGATACATGGAACAGACTGGCAGGTGCTAGAGGGAGAGGAGTGGGGTGGTGACCAGATAAATAAGTCAAAAGGATTAGCTAATGAACATATATGTATAAACCATGGACATGGACAATAGTGTTGTGAAGATCAAGGGAAGGGGAGGTGGAGGTGGGCAAAGTGGGTGGGAGGAATGGGGGAAGACTGCAATAATGTCAATATTAATAAAAATAAATTTTTACTGCTTTTTTAAAAATTATTTTTATTGTTGAAAGTATTACAGATGTTCACTTTTTTGTTGTTTTTTGTCCTGTTGACACCTTCCTCCCTGCACCTGCCCCTCCCAAGACTTCACCACACTATTGTCTGTTTTAAAAAATAAACAGAGAGAGGTAAAGCTGCAAAATGACACTGGATGCATAACTCAAACAGGTCTCATATGCCAAAGTCTTGGCTTTCATGACAAATAATAAGACCATGAGTACTTGGACGGGACATTTGCATGGGAAAACCTAGGAAACTTAAATTGCCAGATTCCCCTTCCAGAACCAGTCCTCTCACACCTACTCCTCTGACTTGCTAGTGGAGAGCAACCTCCCCATATTTGGACACTCTGAAGATACATTTCCAACACAGGAGACTTACCAAATGACACATTCAGCATCCATGCTTTCATTGCTAGTTCTCATGAAAAACAGAGCAGGGAAGTAAAATCCTTGCTCTGGGAGGAAATAGTCAGCAACCAAAGGGAGTGGAATACTTGGCTCAGATACACTAGTATGAATTCTAGAAAATATCTATGAGTGGAATTTGAAGCTTTGAATAAGAATTAGGGGAGATAAAGGAGCATTACTGGCATGACACCATAGCATGACTGCTGTACTCCTTAGAGGAGAGTGACTGACTACTTAACTGCTTATTATAGAAAGGGGCCAAACCATTGGCTATGGTTGTTCAGCTGTTATAACCCAGTGTTTGTATCCACCATTTGGGCCCAGATTTTCAAACAGCGGAACTTGGGGAAGGTGGAACTGGTGCTACCAGGTTGGTACTCCTGTTGATTGCTGGGCTGTTGTTAATAGTTTTGCTTGCCTTTTTTGTCACCCTTAGAGTTTGGCAAGTCAATATGCCTGCTTAATTAGTCATTTCCATTGGTGTCTAGTTACTCCTTGCCATCCTATATAAAGTTGAGTTTCTGCAATGCTTGGCGGAGTAAGCAAAGTGACAAAATAGACAATGGCTTTTTGGAAGAGAAAAGGCATGGGACACATGGGCAAGTTCAGGAATATAAAGATAATGTGTTTGCCTACATAGAAGAAGGGGAGGTAAGTGGATATTTGAACACAAGAATGACACTGAATGGTGAGAGATCAGACTGCAACAAATACCTAAAAGGTGCCATGGTGGTTGCTCACACTCTTATAGAATAGAGAACAAGGGGAGCACCTATGATTTCTGTCAAGGAGAAAGACACAACTTGGCTCTGTTTTAAAACTGTAACTACAACCATCACCTAGATTAGAACTACAACATGAGCCCATACAGAGTTATATTAGTAAGATGCATCCAAGATGCAAAGGAAGGAAATCTGAGACCACTTATATCAAAAGAGTGGGGAGCTGTTAGAAATCCAGTTAGTACATCTTGGGCCAAAGTATAAACTGTTATGCTTTTAGAGAATGAATGGTAGAAAGTAGGCACTCTCACACACAACCCCATAAGTCAAGCAGACTATTCAGCCAAGAGAGAATCATGTTCCACAACATGGATTGCTGTTTTTGAATTACTATTTTAATGATAACATTATGACCAACCTGAGAAAAAATCCAGAAGGAAGTTGTTCAAAACACAGTGGCTGTAGCTGCTCCATGGACAGAATGACAACTCTTACAATGAGCCTCTCACCCAGACAGTGAGTATCACTTATAGCTCTCCAAAGTGGAGAACTCCACTAACTTTTTTGTTAGTACCCGAAGGACCTGTGCAGGTAGCTATAGTGATTTTAGGGCAGTGTCAAAGTTAAAGAGAGACAAGCAAATCAGTCTAAACTTCATTGTACAGTCATAATAATGGATCTCAAACTGACCTTAAGATATATTCAAGAGGGAGGATCATATACGGGCAATAGCATTTTATTTTTCTTTGGCTTAATTCCACCAACCAGGTGGAGCAGCTCAGCTAATACATCAGTTTGGTCACAACACTGCACCATTTCCTCCAGGATCTGGTATATGCATTTAATTAAAAACTGATATTTTTCTACCTCTCTTTTGGTAGGTTTTTACTATTATGAGATCTGAACTATATAATTTTTTTATGACTCTGTTCTCAGTCACATAAGCCATCTCTGGGTGAAAATCAGGAAACAATTCACTGAGCAGCCGAGTGCCTCTATATTGGAACACTTTAGTTTTTCTGGCAACAGTACAATTAAAAAGGACAGGTCATGCTTGGGCTTGAAGTGTACACCAGGACTCTAAGCCTCAAGGGAAAGGAAGTACCCAAACTACAGAAGTGGAGGGTCTTAAAACCTCATTGGACTATGGGGGTGTCAATCTTAGCCTTTCAGCAAATGAGCTTAGAACTTGCAATACAGGAAGCAGACCTTTATCGACCCTTTGAAGCTCCGCCTCCTGTCACCCATCCATCAAATTCTTTCCTGCTTCTTCCAATGACATCACAATCTCAGGTTTGGTGAACTGCCAGCCCCACCCCCTCACTCCTCCCACTTCCTGTCTCAGTCATCGCAGTTGGCCTCAGCGGCCAATAGCATCTTGTCAGTTTCCTTGGCAGCTGCCATCTTTGCCGCCATCTTTGCCACCATCGTCAAACAGCCAGATCGCTTCTCCAATTGAGTCACTGATTGCCGTGTCTCTCCAGCAATGACTACCACACAGAAGCAAAGCCCCATCTCAGGTGGCCAGAAAGGAGCTGGTGATGTGTTAGGCCAAGACCCTGGATCTATCCAGGGTGGTTTGGTGCCTGTGGAATTGGGGGCTGTAGTCGCGAGGGCAGCAGCTCCTAGGCTTTTCCAGCAAGTCCTGCAAGATGTTTGGGAGGAGGAGGATAAGCAAGAGTTTGCCCAGCCCATAAATGAGAACTTGATCATACACCTGGTAGAGGAGGAGGAGGAGGAGGAGGAGGAGGAGGAGGAGGAGGAGGAGGAGGAAGAGGAGGAGGAAGAGGAGGAGAATGAAGAAGTTGAGGATGATGATGACCAGGAGGAGGATAAAGGGGATGAGGATGAAGAGGATGAGGACAAGGACGGGGAGGAAAGTCACAAGAAGGATGAGGGAGAAGGAGGAGAGGATGAAGACTATAAGTATGAAGAGTATGAAGAAGAGGAGGAGGAATACAACTATGAGGAAGAGGATGAGAATTATATGGACAGAAAGGAAGAGGAATATAGTAAGTAGAAATAGTGGCCGGCATCTGTGAGTTCCCATGGAGCCGTTTCAGGTCTCCGTTCTGGGATCTGGTACCATTCCCTTTTCTACCATGTCCTTTATATCGACCATGTACTGGTTGAGCCCCAGGCAAGTTTGTGGTGGTCAGGCGAGGACCAGGGAGATGGAACAATGTCTTGGGAGGCCAGTTCTGGTCAGGCAAGTAACTTGCAGAGGGCACTTTACCCCAGGAATTGGAGGAACCCAGGAGAGGGCTGTATCCCAGAAATTGGGAGCTGGTGTATGTCAAGGTCTGGGAGGGCAAGGTTGAGCTTCGCTATAAAATTATCTTTATTTTTTCAATTACAGTTTACATTGAAAATTATTTTATATTAGTTTTAGGTGTGCAGCATAGTGGGTACACAATCATAAACTTTACAAAGTGTTCATTCTGGTATTTCAAGTACCCAACTTGCACCATACATAGTTATTACAATATTATTGACTATATTTTCTATGCTATACTTTGCATTCCTGTGATTATTCTGTAACTACCAATCTGTACTTCTCAATCTCTTTATCTGTTTCTCTCAGTCCTCCAAACCTCCTCCCCTCTGGCAACCATCAGTCTGTTCTCTGTATCTATGAGTTATTTTCTGTTTTGTTTATTCATTTATATTTTCTTTAGATTCCACATATAAATGAAATCATATGGTATTTGTCTTTCTTTGACTGACTTAGTTCATTAACCCAAAACCCTCTAGGTCCATCCATGCTATTTCAAATGGTAATATTTCATTATTTTTTCTCACTGAGTAATATTCCATTATCCTCCTATATAATAAGAGAGAAATATGCTAATTATCCATTATGCCCTGAGGTGTCACGACCAAGTGCATCACAACTAGATCATGCATCAGCAGGAGGGTGGGCCAGCGAGGCACAAGCAGACTGGGGAGAGCTACAGGAGGGGGCAGGGCAGCAAGCTATGAGGGGGAGGGGGAGGGGGAGCTACAGGAGGGCAGCAGGAGCTACAGGAGGGTGGCAGCAACCTACTGGCTACAAGCGGGCGGCAGAGAGCTACAGGATGGGGCAGGGCAGCAAGCAAATGGGAGGCAGAGAGCTACAGGAGAGGACAGGGCAACAAGCTATGGGGGGGGGCGTGGGGGGAGCAACAGGAGGGCGGCAGCGACCTACTGGCACATGGATTTATACACAGGGTTACTAGTATATCTATAATAATAAAAGCATAATATGCTAATAAGACCAGATGACCTTCTGGATGAAGCTGGGGCTGCAAGGGAAACCAGATCCTGGGTGCCTGCTAGAAGTAGAGAGAAGCTCAGGTCCTGGGTGCCAGAGGGAAACCCTGGTCCCAGGTGCCAGAGGGAAGCCGGTGCCAACAGCCAGGGGAAGGAAGGTCTACTTTTGCTCGACGAATTTCTTGCATTGGGCCTCTAGTACGTATACATAATGGAATATTCACTTGTTACCCACTCCTCTATTGACATACCCTTGGGGTGCTATCATTGCTGCACTATTGTAAATAATGTTACAATGCATATATTTTTTCAAATTAATGTTTTGCATTTCTTCAGATATATATCCAGAAGTAGAATCATGGGCTCAGAAAGTAGCTGCATTTTTAAAAATGTATCAAGTATTTATTTTATTTTTTTCTTTATTGATTAAAGTATTACATATGTGTCCTTATCCACCCATTACCTTCCACCCCCCACTAGTGCCCTTATCCCCATAGTGTCTGTGTCCATTAATTATGCTTATATGCATGCACACAAGTCCTTTGGTTGATTTCTCCCCCTCACCCCCACCCTCCCTTGCCTTCCCTCTGAGGTTTGATAGTCTCATCAATGCGTCTCTGTCTCTGGATCTGTTTTTGGTCATCAGTTTATGTTGTTCATTATATTTCACAAATGAATGATATCATGTGATATTTATCTTTCTCTACCAGACTTATTTCGCTTAGCATAATGCTCTCCAGGTCCATCCATGCTGCTGAAAATGGTAGGAGTTCCTTCCTTTTTATAGCAGCATAGTATGCCATTATGTAGATGTACCACAGTTTTCTAACCCACGCATCTGCTGATGGGCACTTAGGCTGATTACAAATATTAGCTATGGTGAATTGTGCTGCTATGAACATAGGGGTGGATGTATCCTTTCTGATTGGTGTTTCTCATTTCTTGGGATATATTCCTAGAAGTGGAATCACTGGGTCAAATGGGAGTTCCATTTTTAGTTTTTTGAGGAAACTCTATACTGTTATCCACAATGGCTGCACCAGTCTGCATTCCCACCAGCAGTGCAAGAGGGTTTCTTTTTCTCCATATCCTTGCAAGCATTTGTCATTTGTTGATTTGTTGATGATAGCCATTCTGACAGGTGTGAAATGGTACTTCATTGCTGTTTTGATTTGCATCAGTCAGATGATTAGTGACTTTGAGTATGTTTTCATATGTCTCTTGGCCTTCTGTATGTCCTCTTTTGAAAAGTATTTATTTAGGTCCCTTGCCCATTTTTTGATTGGATTGTTTATCTTCCTTTTGTTAAGTTATATGAGTTCCCTATAAATGTTGGAGATTAAACCCTTATCTGAAATAGCATTGGCAAATATGTTCTCCCATGCAGTGGACTTTTTTCTTGTTTTGTTGATGGTTTCTTTTGCTGTGCAGAAGATTTTTATTTTGATGTAGTCCCATTTGTTTATTTTCTCTTTAGTTTCCATTGCCCTAGGACCTGTATCGGTAAAGATATTGCTATAGTATATGTCTGAGATTTCGCTGCCTGTGGATTCCTCTAAGAGTTTTATGGTTTCCCATCTTAGGTTTAAGTCCTTCATCCATTTTGAGTTTATTTTTGTGTATGGTGTAAG
This sequence comes from Myotis daubentonii, assembly GCF_963259705.1. Lineage (NCBI taxonomy): Eukaryota > Metazoa > Chordata > Mammalia > Chiroptera > Vespertilionidae > Myotis > Myotis daubentonii. The sequence continues at coordinate 53,887,497 of NC_081861.1, forward strand.
TTGGTGGTCTAGTTTCATTTTTTTAGCATGTATCTGTCCAATTTTCCCAACACCATTTATTGAAGAGACTGTCTTGACTCCATTGTATGCTCTTGCCTCCTTGGTCAAATATTGAGCATAATGGTTTGGGTCCATTTCTGGGTTCTCTGTCCTATTCCATTGGTCTATATGTCTATTCTTGTGCCAGTCCCAGGAAGTTTTGAGAATAGTGGCTTTGTAATATAGCTTGATATCTGGTATTGAGATCCCTCCTACTTTGTTCTTCTTTCTCAGGATTACTGCAGCTATTCAGGGTCTTTTTCTATTCCAGATGAATTTTTGAGACTTCATTCTAGGTCTGTGAAATACGCCATTGGTATTTTAATGGGGGATTTTATTGAATCTGTTAATTGCTTTGGGCAGTATGGGCATTTTAATGATGTTGATTCTACCAATCCATGAACACGGTATGTTCTTCCATCTATTTATGTCTTCCTCTATCTATTTTTTTCTGTGTCCTGTAGTTTTCTAAGTACAGGTCTTTTACCTCCTTAGTTAAGTTTATTCCTAGGTATCTTAATTTTTTTGGTGCAATGGTAAATTGGATTGTTTTTTAAATCTCTCTTTCTGTAAGTGCAGTATTGATGTATAAAAATGCCATAGATTTCTGAGCATTAATTTTGTATCCTGCTACATTGCCAAATTCATTTATTAAGTCTAATATTTTTTTGATGGAGTCTTTAGGGTTTTCCATGTACAGTATCATATCATCTGCGAATAATGATAATTTACTTCTTCTTTTCCAATTTGGATAGCTGTTATTTCTTCTTCTGGTCTAATCACTATGGCTAGCACTTCCAGTACTATGTTGAATAGGAGTGGTGAAAGTGGGCATCCCTGTCTTGTTCCTGTTCTTAGGTGAAATGGTTTAAGTTTTGATGTTGGCTGTAGGTTTGTCATATAAGGCTTTTATTATGTTGAGGTATGATCCCTCTATTCCCACTTTGCTGAGAGTTTTTATCAAGAAAGGGTGTTGGACTTTGTCAAATGCCTTTCCTGCATCAATCAATATGATTATGTGTTTTTTTTTATTTTCTCAATTTGTTTATGTGATGTATCACATTTATTGATTTGCAGATATTTTACCATCCTTGCATCCCTGGGATAAATCCTACTTGGTTATGGTTTATGATCTTTCTGATGTACTGATAGATCCAATTTGCTAGAATTTTGTTGAGGATTTTTGCATCTATGTTCATCTGGAATATTGGCCTGTAATTCTCTTTCTTTGTGTTGTCTTTATCTGGTTTTGGTATTAGGGTGATGCTGGCTTCATAGAATGAGCTTGGAAGTGTTCCTTCCTCTTGAATTTTTTGCAGTAGTCTGAGGAGGGTAGGTTTTATTTCTTCTTTTAATGTTTTGTAAAACTCCCCTGTGAAGCCATCTGGCCCCAAGCTTGTGTTTGCTGAAAACTTTTTGATGGCTGCTTAAATTTCGTCCATAGTTATCGGCCTATGGAGATTTTTAGATTCTTCCTGATTGAGTTTTGGAAGGTTGTATTTTTCTAAGAGTATGTCCATTTCCTCAAGGTTGTCTAGTTTGTTGGAGTAGAGTTGTTCATAGTATATATTTTTTTTACAATCCTTTGTATCTTGTGGGGCCTGTTTTTATGTTGCCTCTTTCATTTCTGATTTTATTCATTTGAATCCTCTCTTTTTGCTTTTTGGTGAGTCTGGCTAGAAGTTTATCAATCTTGTTTATCCTTTCAAAGAACCAGCTCTTTATTTTATTGATCTTTAGTATTGTTTTTCTGTTTGTCTGTGTTTTTTAAAGATTTTCTTAATTGTTTTATTGCTTAAAGTATTACGAAGGGTATTACATATGTGTCCTTCCCCCCCCCACCCTTGACAATCCCCTGGCCTCCCCTACCCCCCAGTGTCTTATGTCCATTGGTTATGCTTATATGCATGCATACAAGTCCTTCGTTTGATCTCTTACCCACCACCCTCCTGCCCCCCAACCCTCCCTGGCCTTCCCACTGTAGTTTGACAATCAGTTTGAGGCAGCTCTTTTTTTGTGTGTTTTTGTTTTCTATGTCATTTATTTCTGCTCTGATCTTTATTATCTCCTTCCTTCTTCTAACTCTGGGCTTTTCTTATTGCTCTCTTTCTAATTCTTTAAGTTGTAGAGTTAGATAATTTATTTATTTATTTTTTGAAGTAGGCCTGCAGAGCTATAAACTTCTCTCTCAGGACTGCTTTTACTATGTCCCATAGATTTTGGATTATTGTGTTTTCATTGTCATTCATTTCCAGGATGTTTTTAATTTCTTCTTTGATCTCTTTGGTAACCCAATCATTGTTTAATAGCATGCTACTCAGCTTCCAAGTGTTTGAAGTTTTTATTGTAGTTTATTTCTACTATTATGCCTTTGTGGTCTGAGAAGATGCTTGATATGATTTCAGTCTTCTTGAATTTGGAGAGACTTTGCCTGTGACCTAATACATGGTCTATTTTTTGAAAATGCCCCATGTGCACTTGAGAAGAATGTATATTCCGTGGCTATGGGTTGAATTGTTCTGAAGATATCAATTAAGTCCATTTAATCTAGTGAGTCATTTAGGATTTCTGTTTCTTTGCTGATTTATTTTTTCTAGATGATTTATCCAGTGATGTCAATGGGGTATTAAAATCCCTTACTATGACTGTGTTGTCGATCTTTGCCTTGATATCTTCCAGGATTTTTTTTAAAATGTATTTGGGTGTTCCTGCATTCCATGCATAAATGTTTACCAAAGTTATATCCTCTTTTTGTATTGATCCTTTTAGTATTATGAAGTGGCCTTTCTTATCTCTTGTTATGGCCTTCCCTTTGAGGTCTATTTTGTGAGATATAAGCATTGCTACCCCAGCTTTTTTCCCATTTCCATTTGCCTGAAAGATATTTTTCCATTCCTTCACTTTCAGTCTGTGTGAGTCCCTTGTTCTGAGGTGGGTATCTTCTAGACAGTGCATATATGGGTCATGTTTTTTTATCCATTTAGCCACTCGATGTCTTTTGATTGAAGAATTTAGTCCATTTATGTTTAAAGTTATTATTGAAAAGTACTTGTTTGTAGTCATTTTTATTTTTTGTGCCTGTGTTCCATCTTCCCTTTTTATTTATTTATTTTTACACCAGTCCCTTTAGCATTTCTTGCATTTCTGGCTTGGTGGTGATAAACTCCCTTAGCCTTTTTTTTCTTTTCTTTCTTTTTTGCAGTGAAGCTCCTTATTTCCCCCTCAATTTTGATTGATAGTCTTGCTGGATAGAGTATTCCTGGATTTAGTCCCTTGCTTTGCATCACTTTGCAAACTTCCTTCCATTTCTTTCTGGCCTCATGTGTTTCTGTTGAGAAATCATTTGATAATCTAATGGGAGATCCCTTGTATGTAACTTTCCGTCTCTCTCTTGCAGCTTTAAGATTCTTTCTTTGTCATTAACATTGGTCATTGTAATTATGATGTGTATTGGTGTGGGTCTTTTCAGGTTCATCTTGTTTGGGGTTGTCTTCCTTGTGTGACTTTTTTCCTCCCCACATCAGGGAAGTTTTCTGACATTATTTCTTCAAATACATTTTCTAACCCTTGTACCTCTTCTTGTCATTCTGGCACCCTTATTATTCATATGTTGCTTTGTTTCATGTCACAAAGATCCCTTAGGCTCTCCTCTTGTCTGTTAATTTTTTTCTACATTGCACTTCAGTTTGGAAGTGTTTTGCTGCCTTCTCTTCTAATTTGCTAATTTGTTCCTCCACTTCTCCTAGTCTACTGTTGAAATTTTCAATAATTTTTTTTTTATTGTATCTACTAGAGGCCCAGTGCACAAAAATTTGTGCACTCCGGGGCGGGGGTCCCTCAGCCTGGCCTGTGCCCTCTCGCAGTCTGGGACCCCTCGGGGGATGACCACCTGCTGGCTTAGGCCTGCTCCCCAGGGGATTGGGCCTAAGATAGCAATCAGACATCCCTCTGGCAGCCCAGCAGCCCTTGGGGGATGTCCACTGCCAGCAGGGAGCAGGCCTAAGCTGCAGTTGAACATCCTTAGCGCTGCTGAGGAGGCAGGAGAGGCTCCCACCACCACTGCTGTACTGGCAGCCATCAGCCTGGCTTGTTGCTGAGCAGAGCTCCCCCATGTGGGAGCGCACTGACCACCAGAGGGCAGCTCCTGCATTGAGCGTCTGCCCCCTGGTGGTCAGTGTGTGTCATAGTGACCAGTCATTCCCAGTCTTTCTGCTGATATGGTCAGTTTGCATATTACCCTTTTACTATATAGGATAGAGGCCTGGTGCATGGGAGGGGGCTGGCTGGTTTGCTCTGAACAGTGTCCTGGATCAGGGTGGGGGTCCCACTTGGGTGCCTGGCCAGCCTGGGTGAGGGGCTGATGGCTGTTTGCAGCTGGTCACACCCCCTTCAGGGTTGGGGTCCCCACTGGGGTGCCTGGCAAGCCTGGAAGAGGGGCTGATGGCTGTTTTCAGGCTGTCCACACTCCCTTTAGGGTGGGGGTCCCCACTGGGGTGCCTGGCCAGTCTGGGTGAGGGGCTGAGGACAGTTTTCAGGCTGGCCGGCAACTGAAGCTCCCAGCCTCTCCCTTTTTTCTTTTTCTTTTTTAATTCTGGGATTTATTTACCTTCTATAATTGAAACTTTGTTGCCGTCCTGCTTGCCCCAGCTCTGAGGTCGCAGCTGGCTGAAAGCAGGTATCTGGGGTTTGTTTAGCTTCTATAATTGAAACTTTGTTTCTTTCGGCTCAGCCTGGGCTGCGGCAGGCGGGGAACCTTGGCTTCTTCCATCACTGGAGCAAGCAAGCCTCCTGCTCGCTTCAGCTGCATGGCTGCCGGCCACCATCTTTGTTGGCAGTTAATTTGCATTTCTCGCTGATTAGCTAATGGGAAGCGTAGCGCAGGTACGATTAATTACCCTTTTTATCTTTTATAGATAGGATACCACTCTTTGTTTCCTCTTGTTTCTTACATAAGTTGTTGATTTTTCCATCTATCTGATTTATGAACTATATGACCCTTATTCTGAATTCATTTTTTGACATGTTGCATACCTCTAATTCACTTAGCTCATTTTCTGGTGATTCTTCCTTTTCTTTCCTTACTTAGTTTCTTTGTCTCCCCATCTTTGCTCTCACTGAAGGATCAAGGTGTTGAGTTGTGCAGGGCCTGCGCCTTGGGTAGCAGTGACTACTCGGGTGGCAGCTGCTCCTTGGGCAGTCATGGCAGCTGTTGCTCCTCAGTTAGCTTTGTCTCCTCAGGTGGGTGCTGCTTGCATGGATACTCGCAGCAGTGGGGGCTCCTCCAGCTGTCAGGGGCAGGCTTCTCACACAGCTGCTGCTCCTTGGATGGTGGGCAGACTGCTCATGTGGCTCCTGCTCCTCAGAAGTGGGTAGACTGTGCGTGGCTGCTCCTCTTTGGACAGGGGTGGCTGTGCACGGCTACTGGTCCTTGGGCTGGGGTGGGCTGATTATGTGATTGCTGCTTCTCAGATGGGGGTGGGATTCTCGAATGGTTGCTGCTCCTTAGGCAGGGGCAGGCTGCTTGAATGGCTGCTGCTCCTTGGACAGGGGTGGGCTGCATGTACAGCTGCTGCTCCTCGAACAGGGGTGGGCTGCTCTTCGCTGCTGCTGCTTGTGCAGTCATAGTGCCCTGGGCTAATGCATTGGGCTGGACAGAGGGGAGCATGCTTCGGAACTCACAGGAGCCTGTGGCCTGGGTGGCTGGATTCTCATTGTCCATGAGATAGCAGCCGAGGCAGCAGGTCCCTGGTGGGAATGACTGTAGAGTCCTGGGTAATGTCTGAGGGCACCCTGGGTGGAGGTGAGGTTGGCCTCGCCATCATACCAGCTCTCCCCTTCAAGATGGCTCAGCCTCTGCAAGATGGCCACCCTGGGACTGTTTGCAATAGTATCAGAGGATGCCTAGCTAGGTGAGTTTGGTCTTCCAGCTCCTGAAGGTCCTGTGGGTTCTAAGTGTCCCTCACTCACTTATACACACACACACACACACACACACACACACACACACACACACCCCACACGTCCACACACTCCCCTTTCATTCCCTCACACACTCATACTCTCTCCCTCACTGTCATCCTCCTGGCTGCCATCTTCCTGCCTCTGTAATTGGGTCTGGAGTGTTATTGACCCATTTGTGGATGGAGTCTCCTCTCTGGTTGTCTGGTTATGTCGTTTGCTCTTTACCACATTGACCAAACAGGACAAAATGCAACTCAATAAGATACCACACAAAGGGAACAAAACATGAATGTACTCACAACACCAATAACCCCAATATAAGTGACTACCAGAGAAAAGAGAATTTGGGGAGGGAAAAGAGAGCACAAATAATATTGAGGAGAGAAAAAATGGTAAGAGAGAAAAGGAAACGAAGAAAAAGGAAGAAAAAGGAAGAAAAAGGAAAAAAAATTGTATATATACATGGGGATAAAACACCACAAAACAAAAGATAAACCAAAAAATGCGAACAACAAATACCCAGAAAAGAAGGTGGGGGCAGAATATGTAGAGGCTGAGCTAATATACAGAAAGTAAGGTTAAGGTATTGGATGAATATGGGGAGGACCTCAGTTCAGTATAGAGGAGGTAGAAAGAGGATGAGTGGATAAGAGAAAAAAGAAAAAGAAAGAAAAAAATAATAAAATAGGATAAAATAATAAAAAATAAAAATAGAATGATGAAAAAATAATGTGAAAATAAAAAATAAAGATACAAATGAAAAGGAAAAAAAACAAAGAAAAAAGAAAAAGAGAGATAACAAAATATTAATAATAAACAAAGTGAAGTGTCATTCATTTCCACTGAGTTTTAATGCCCTATAGGGGTTTGTTTAAGATCCCACTCTTCTGTACTGTCTGCCACTTCTCAGTTTCCTATTAGGTAGTCAGAACTGTGTTTAAATTTCAAGTGGTCCACCACTCCTCTGTTTCTATCTCCACCACCTTGACTGCCACCAGGCGGGACCAATCTGCCCACTTAGCCTGTCTTCCCACTTTCAATTTTAATCTCTTAAATGGCTGTTTCTGACAGGGCTATAGTTGGGGAGGCTGCCATATCGCTTTCCAAGACTGAATGGCCTCTTTTAAGCCCAGTCTTTGAGAGCTCTCAGGGACTATTCAGATATTTTTTGTGTCCTTTGTATCACTCAGGGTGTAGCCTGGGTGTGGCTGTATTGGTTGCCTGGAGACTGCAGGGAGGGGCTGTCTCTTCAGGAGAAAATGTCTGCTTAGGTCTGGAGTGTCAGGTATGTCCCAGTGCCAGACTCCCAGGTACCTCTCCCTGACCTGCTCTTCTCCCCAGCCTCTCCCCAGACTCCACAAGTCTGAAACTACACCTACACCTCAGCCACGAGTATTTGAAAGGTCCTATGAACTGGGTTTAGTGAATAAAAGCAAATTCCTAAGAGAGGGGAAAGACCTGCATCACTGGGAGTTTCTCTCCCCCCCAGGCACCACACAGCTTGGGCAGTTGTTCAGGCTGCCCACTCTGGGCTCAGCCTCTCGTGGCTGTGGGCTTAGGTCTAGAATCCCCTGCCACCAGCAGCCCTGTGGACTTCCTTTCCACAGTCAGATGTTATACCTGTCCCCAAAGGATGTGGCAGCCATGTGGCTTCCTTCTGACCCTCTGGGCTTGGAGGTCTCACAACTCCCTCCAGGGTGGCAAATTAGGGGTGATCAGGCTGCCAGGAGAAAGTATGAGCGTTCAGGCTGGCAGCGGGCAAGGTAGGGGCGATCAGGCCAGCAGCCAGAGGCAGTTAGGGGAGATCAGGCAGGCAGGCGAGCAGTTAGGAGCCAGCAGTCCTGGATTGCTAGAGGGTGCAGGCCAGGCTGAGGGACCCCCCCACCCCCGCATGAATTTTGTGCACCAGGCCTCGAGTTTACTCATAATAGCTATTCTGATAGTTCTGAAGTGGTGGCTTTAATTTGCATTTCTCTGATGATTAGTGTGGTTGAGCATCTTTTCATATTTCTATTGGCCATCTTTATGTCCTCTTTGGAGAAGTATCTATTCAGGTTCTTTGTCCATTTTTTAAGTTGATTGTTTCTTTTTTGGTATTGAGTTGTATGAGTTCCTTATAAATTTTGGGTATTAACCCCCTTATCAGATGTATCCTTGGCAAATATGTTCTCTCATTCAGTGGGCTGTCTTTGCATTTTGTTAATGGTTTCCTTTCATGTGCAAAAACTTTTTAGTTTAATGTAGTTCCATTTGTTTATTTTTTCTTTTGTTTCCCTTGCCCAAGGAGAAATATTGGCAAAACATTGCTAAAAGAAATGTCTGTGATTTTACTGCCTTTGTTTTCTTCTAGGCTTTTTCTGGTTTCAAATCTTATTTAAGTATTTAATCTATTTTGAGTTTATTCTTGTGTATTATGTAAATTGATTATCTATTTTCTTTTTTGCCTGTATTTGTCCAATTTTCCCAACTCCATTTATTGAAGAAACTCTTTTTACCCCAATGTATGGTCTTGACTCTATTGTCAAATTTTAATTGACCATATTTACATGGGTTTATTTCTGGATTCTCTAATCTGTTCCATTACTCTATGTATCTGTTTTTATGCCAGTACCATGTTCTTTTGATTACTATGGCCTTGTAATATAGTTTGTTTATCAGATGATGTAATTCCTTCTACTTTGTTCTTTTTGCTCAAGATTCATGTGGCTATTCTGGATCTTTTGTGGTTTCATAAAAATTTTTGGATTATTTATTCTAGTGAAGTACGCATTGGTATTTTGATAGGAATTATGTTGAATCTATAGATTGCTTTTGGTAATGTGGCCATTTTAACAATGTTAATTCTACCTATTCATGATCATGGTATATGCTTCCATTTATTTGTATGTTCTTCAATTTTTTTGATCAGTGCCTTATAATTTTCTGAGTGTAGGTCTTTTTTCCCCTTGTTTAAATTTACTTCTAGGTATTTTATATTTTATACATTTGTAAATGTGATTGTATTCTTATTTTCCTTTTCTTTTAGGTTATTATCCTTACTATATAATAAAAGCCTAATATGTTAAGTATCCGGTTATCTGGTTGGCCATTCAACTAATCAAAGAGTAATATGCTAATGCTATGTTAAGGCTACTCAACTGCTCGCTATGATGTGCACTGACCACCAGGGGGCAAACAGTTGACCAGCTGACCAGTCGATATGATGTGGACTGACCACCAGGGGGCAGATGCTCAACACAGGAGCTTCCCCCTGGTGGTCAGTGTGCTCCCACAGAGGGAGCGCTGCTCAGTCAGAAGCCCTGAGCCGGGCTCATGGCTGGTGACTGCAGCGGCCTCTCCCGCCTCTGTAGCAATGCTAAGGATGTCGGACTGATGGCTTAGGCCTGCTCCCCACAAACATCCCCTAAGGACTCCTGGACTCTGAGAGGGTGCAAGCCAGGCTGAGGGACCCCCTGCCCAGTGCACGAATTTCATGCACTGGGCCTCTAGTTGGTTTATAAAAATGCAACAGATTTCTGGATATTTATTTTGTTTCCTACTATTTTACTGATTTATTAATCAGTTGTAGTAATTGTTTGGTGGAATCTTTAGGGTTTTCTATGTACAGTATCATGTAATCTCCAAATAATTACAATTTTTCTTCTTTCTTTCCAATTTGTATGTTTTTCTTCTTTCTTCTTTGATTGCTGTGGCTAGGACATCCAGGATTATGTTGAATATGAGTGGTGAAAGTGGAAATTTCTATCTTGTTTCTGCTCTTAATGGAAATGCTTTCAGCTTCCCTCCCACTGAGTATGGTGCTAACTATGGCTTGGTCATATGTGGCCTTTATTATGTTGAGGAATGTTCTGTGCATTCCTAATTTTTGCTGAAAGTTTTTGTCATAAATGCATGCTGGATATTATCAAATGCTTTTGCTGCATCTATTGATGTGATCATATGATTTTCATTCTTTATTTTATTTATGTGGTGTATCACATTAATTGATTTGGGGATACTGTACCAACCTTACATTTCAGGAATATATCCCACTTGATCATAATGTATGATCTTCTTAATGTATTGCTGGATTTGGTTTGCTAATATTTTGTTGAGAATTTTTGCATCTATATTTATCAGGGATATTGGCCTATAAGTTTTTCTTTGTAGTGTTTTTATCTGGTTTTGATATTAGGATAATCCTGGCCCAGTAAATGAGCTTGGGAGTCTTCCCATCTCTCAAATTTTTTGGAAAAGTTTGAGAAAGATAGGTTTTAGTCTTTTTCTATGTTTGTTAAAATTTACCTGTGAAAGCATCTGGTCCAGGACTTTGGTTTCTTGGAAGTTTTTTGATTACTGATTCAATTTCATTGTTTGTAATAGTCTCTTCAGATTTTCTGTTTCTTCTTGATTCAGTTTTAGAAGATTGTATATTTCTAGTAATTTATCCATTTATTTCAGATTTTCTAAGTTGTTGGCATACAGTTTATAATGTTTTCTTACACTTTTTTTATTTCTTTGTATTTCTTTCAGTTCTGATTTAATTTATCTGGGTTCTCTTTTTTCTTGATGAGTTTTGTTAAAGATTCATCAATCTTGTTTATTTTCTCAAAGAAGCAGCTCTTGGTTTTATTGATCTTTTTAACTGGTTTTTTTTTTTTTTTTTTTTTAGACTCTGTTTTGTTTATTGCTTCTCTGATATTTATTATTTCCTTTCATCCATGCAGTTTGGGAATTGTTTGTTGTTTTTTTCTAGTTCCTTTAATTGTAAAGTTACATTATTTATTTGAGATTATTCTTGTTTCTTGAGGTAGACCTGTCCTGCTATGAATTTCCCTTATAAGACTGCTTTTGCTATGTCCCATAGATTTTGGGTTTTTGTGTTCTCATTTTCATTTGTTTCAAGGTATCTTTTGATTTCTTCCGTGATCTCATTGTTAACCAATTCATTGTTTACTGATGTGTTATTTAGCCTCCATGTCTTTGTGTGTTTTTCAGTTTTTTTTCTTGTGATTTATTTCTTATTTCATATCATTGTGGGCAAAGAATATGTTTGATATAGTTTCAATCTTCTTAAACTTATTGAGATTTGTATTCCAATATGTGGTTTACCCTAGAAAATATTTCATGTGCACTTTCAAATAATATATATTCAGCTGCTTTGGGGGTGAAATGCTCTGAAGATAATAATTAAATCCATCTGATTTATTGTGTCATTTGAGGACACTATTTCCATGTTGATTTTCTGCCTGTAAGATCTATCCATTGATGTCCATGGTGTGTTAAAATCCCCTACTTTGTTTGCATTACTGTTGATCTCTCCATTTAATTCCATGAATACATTTTTAGGCACTCCTATTTTGGGTGGATATCCTCTTATTGGATTGGTCATTTTACCATTATGTCATTCTTTGTCTTTTATTATAGCTTTTGTTTTAAAGTTTATTTTGTGTAAGTATTGCTACGCCAGCATTTGTTAATTTCCATTTGCATAAAATATATTTTTCAATCCTTTTACTTTCAGTCTGTGTGGGTCTTTGGTTCTGAGGTAGGTCTTTTGTAGACAGCATATATATAGTTTTTGGTTTCTTATCCAGTCATCTACCCTATGTTTTTTGATAGAAACATTGAACCATTTACTTTAAAAATGATTATTGATAGGTATGTATTTATTACCATTTATTTCTTTTTAAAAAAATATATTTTATTGATTTTTTACAGAAAGGAAGGGAGAGGGATAGAGAGTTAGAAACATTCGATGAGAGAGAAACATCGATCAGCTGCCTCCTGCACACCCTCCACTGAGGATGTGCCTGCAACCAAGGTACATTCCCTTGAAAGGAATCGAACCTGGGACCTTTCAGTCTGCAGGCCGATGCTCTATCCACTGAGTCAAATTGGCTATGGCTCCGTTTGTTTCTTTATAACTATGCTCATTTCTGTCTTGTTTTAATTTTATTCATTTAATTTTTAAATTAAATTTATTGGGATGACTTTAGTTAATATGGTCATACAGGCTTCAAGTATATTTTTCTATGATACATGATATGTACACTTTAACATTTCTTATAATACTGGTTTGGTGGTAATGAACACCTTTAGCCCTTTAATGTCTGGGAAGCTCATTATTTCTCCTTCAATTGTAAATGATACCCTTGCTGGTTAAAGTACTCTTGGTTATATGTCTTTGCTTTTCATCACTTTGAATATTTCATGCAAATACCTTCTGGCCTGAAATGTGTCTGTTGAGAAATCAGCTGAGAGTCTTTTGGGAGTTCCCTTATAGTTAAAATAACTGTCTTTCTCTTGATGCTTTTAAGATTCTTTTTGTCTTTAACCTTTGCCACTTTAATTATGATGTATCATGCTGTGGGCCTGTTTGCGTTCATCTTGTTTGGGACTCTGTCCTTTCTGGAATTGTGTGTATTTTTTCTTCACCAGGTTAGAAAATTTTTCAGTTGTTTCTTTACATGGGTTCTCAATCTCCCTCCCTCCCTCCCTCCCTCCCTCCCTCCCTCTCTCTCTTCACCTTCTTTTATCCCTATGATGCATATGTCATTAAGCTTCATGTTGTCCAAAAGGTCCCTGAAACTATTCTAATTATTTTTTTTCTTTTTGCTGCTCTGATTGGGTGTTTTTTGCTGCCTTGCCTTCCAAATCATTGATTTGATCTTCTGCTTTATATTACTGTTTATTCCTTCTAGTGTATTTTTCATTTATGATATTGTATTCCTAATTTCAGACAGTTTTTTAATGGTTTCTTGCCGGGGTCCAACCCCAGCAGGTCCAGGGGTCCCCAAAGGTGTAGACGGAGTCGGCGAAGAAGGAATGACACGGAGACAGCATTCAGTTGATCAGCAGCCTAGCCAGGATCTCTAGCCCGGATCTCCAGCCAAGTTCTGGTCTGGATCTCCAGAGAGGTTCTGCTTAGGATCTCCAGCCAGGTTCTGTGGCCATGTTCCCTCGCTAGGTTCTCCAGCCAGGTTCTGTCTGAGATCTCCAGCCAGGTTCAGTCACCAGGTTCTAGTCAGGTTCTCTTGCCATATTTCTGTAGTCAGGTTCAGTCCAGGATCTTTTGCCATGTTCTCTCCAGCGAAGTTCTTCTGTCTCTAGAGAACGTTCTGTGTAGGTTCTGTCTGTAGGTTCTCCCTTCTTAGTTCTGTCTTCTTTCTGTGTTCTAAGTTCTGAGTGTTTCTGTCTTGTTACAACTGTATTTATACCAGTTGATTCAATCCTATCAATCTCTATTACAAAGGTTAGGGCGTTTCTTATCTCCATTCCAGGGAGAAAAGATTATGTAGTTTAAGCATGATTGTTCCTAAAGGGATTAATTACCCGCCTGGCACTTAGTTGAGGGGTTTTATTCCCTCCCTAACTTCAGGGGAAAATCCCTACCTGGGGATTCAACCTTTCTCGGAGAGGTGACCTTGGTTAAAACACAGCGCCAAGAAGGTGAGCAAACATATTAAGAACCGTATGCCATATATGCCAGGTCCCTTGAAACAGCAAGGATGGACCGGCTCCCGGCAGTTTCTATGTCCCTTTTCATGCTGTTGAAATTCTCACTAAGCTCCTTGAACATCCTTAGAACCATTGTTTTGAACTCTATATCTGGTGGATTGCTTGCCTCCATTTCATTCAGTTTCTTTTTTTCTGGAGATTTCTCCTGTTCTTTCATTTGGGTCATGATTTTTTGTTTTCCCATTTTTGCTGCATCTCTGTGTTTGTTTCCCTTGTTTGAAGCCACAAAGTGATCCACAGTTTGTGGATGCCTTTGATGGGCTTGGATATGCTTGGGAAATGCCAAACTGCATATTCAGCCAGCTTCTACCACCATCAAGCCTGGAGGCAGTTCAGCTAAAAGCCCAAGGCACCTCAACATTCTTTTCCACCTGTCTAAGTCTGCTGGCTCCCTGTTAGATTCAGTCACTGAACCTTTTAGTGGTATGAAATTTGTGTGAGGCTGTTTTTCAGTGAGTCACTAGGTAGGGGCAAGTGGTGTTCATCAGATTGACACAGGTTCAATCTCGTATGGGTCTGAGGCCACTCAGCAAAGTTTCCCAGTTTACTGAGTCTAGCTGCTACCAGCTGGGTGCTTGCACACCTTTGTGGTGGGGCGGGGTCTCAGGGAGTCATCAGGATGCATCCAGCAGAGTTTATCAGGTCCAAACAAACAAGATTTGGCTGTGTGAAGGGAAGGCTCTGCACCGGGTGGGCATGTAAGGAAAAACTGTCCCCCATCATAAAGCCACACAGCTGTCTGGCCTTGACTTCCTGGAGATCCTGTGCTCAGCAAGGTGGGACAGCCAAAGTTAGGAGGGCTTGGCTAGTGGATGTTTTGTGTTCAGGGGTGGCTTTGGTTAGGCTCTTGGGAAGGTAGGGGGGATTTCCCCTGTTTCAGATCCACAAAATTTAGTCACTGACATACCCTGAGGCTGTCTGGACCTCTACACCCAAGGTCCAGGCAGCTGACTCCTTTCTGGGCATGAGCTTTGCAGGGTGAGGCGGCATGGAATCAGGAGGTTGGGGCTATTGCATTCTCCCAGGCTGATTCCATAAGGAAGGGAGAGTTCAACTCAAGGAAAAAATGGCATCTCTGGTGTGGGAGAGGGATTCTTAACAGGGATCCCAGTGGCTGTCCCTTCAGTTCTCTTCTCAGAGCCACAAACCCCAGTGTCTCCTTACAGGACTATAGTCTACTCTGCCCTCTCTCTCCACTAGAGGCAAGGGTGAGTGACTTCAAATAAGATTTTGTGCATTGGCCATTTATGAGAACACCTGGGTTTTATCATGTTGCCATTGCTCCCTGGTAGAAAGAATCCATGCTGATTTTCACAGCCAGATGTTATGTGGGCTCCTCTTCTCAGCTCTGATGCTCTGGGCTTGGAAGCCTGGCATGGGATTGAGACCCCACATGCCACAGGATTCTCAACCACTGCACATGGGTGTGGGTTCAGCCATTTTCATCTCTCCGCCCTTCCTACCAGTCTCAATGTTGCTTTTTCTGTAAATCCTTTGTTATAAGACTTATGTTCAGCTAGTCTTCAGTTGGTTATTAAATTTGATAGTCCTGTATTTTAGTTGTAAGTCTAGTTTGGTTCTGGGAGGAAGTGAGTGTAACAGATACCTACTATGCTGCCATTTTGGAGAGGCAGAGTTTGTCTTTAAATCAAAGGAATATTTTCCAGTCAAGTTTTACCAAAAAATACAGAATTCTATTAGAACCAAATGATTCTGATCCTTTGTTCTCCATATAGCCAAAACAAGCAGTAGCACAGGGCAGGGTGTGAGGTCTGTTGGAAACAAGAGAAAAAATGTCACAGTGAAAAACTATTAAGCAGTGGAAATGTGAGGGCAGTGGAAGTGTTATATCAACTAGAATCTAAATGTTCTTTTCTTTTCTTTTTTTAATTAATTTTTTTCAATTGCAGCTAACACTCATTATTTTGTATTAATTTCGGGTGTACAGCATAGTACTTAAAACATATACTTTCAAAAGTATTCCCTCTGATTTTTATTTTAACGTATTTCTATTCTCCAGGTTCTTGTGATAGCAGTTTACTGGATTTGAAGTTGGGATATTTTTTCTACCACATTCTGGTCTTAAAGTTTTTATCATCCTTCAATAAAGAAGCAACTGAATATAAGTATGAAAACTCTGATGAAAAGGCCCAAGAAGTTGGAGGTGAGGAAGAGGAAAGAGACAAAAATGAAGAACCATTCCCTGAGGTGGGGAAGAAAAAAGTCACACAAGCCCAGAGAGTCCCAAACAAGGTGAACCCAAAAAGACCCACACCAAGACACATCATAATTACCATGGAAAATGTTCAGGACAAAGAGAGAATCTTACAGGCTGCAAGAGAGAGACAGAAAGTTACATACAAGGGATCTCCCATTAGATTATCAAATGACTTCTCAACAGAAACACATCAGGCCAGAAAAGAATAAACGGAAATTTACAAAGTGATGCAAAGCAAAGGACTGAATCCAAGAATACTCTATCCAGCAAGGCTATCATTCAAAATTGAGGGGGAAATAAGAAGCTTCACAGGCAAAAAAAGACTAAGGGAGTTTATCACCACCAAGCTAGCAATGCAAGAAATGCTAAAGGGACTGGTGTAAAAAGAAGAAATAAAAAGCTCAGAAAGAAAACAGCCACACAAAAAAAGAAATGGCTACAAACAAGTACCTTTCAATAATAACTTTAAACGTAAACGGACTAAATGCTCCAAACAAAAGACATCGAGTGGCTGAATGGATAAAAAAACATGACCCATACATCTGCTGTCTACAAGAGACCCACCTCATTAGAAGGGACTCACACAGACTGAAAGTGAAGGGATGGAAAAATATCTTTCAGGCAAATGGAAAGGAAAAGAAAGCTGGGGTAGCAATACTTATATCTGACAAAATAGACCTCAAAGTGAAGGCCATAACAAGAGATAAGGAAGGCCACTTCATAATACCAAAGGGATCAATACAACAAGAAGATATAACTCTGGTAAACATATATGCACCCAATGCAGGAGCACCCAAATTCATAAAAAAAACTCCTGGAATATATCAAAGGAGAGATCGACAACAATACAATCATAGTAGGGGACTTAAATACACCACTGACATCACTGGATAAGTCCGCTAGACAAACAATCAGCAAAGATACAGCAATCCTAAATGAGTCACTAGATCAGATGGACTTAATAGACATCTTTAGAACACTTCACCCCAAAGCCAGGGAATATACATTCTACTCAAATGCTCATAAGACATATTCAAAAATAGACCATATATTGGGACACAAGCAAAGTATCCCCAAATTCAAGAAGATTGAAATCATAAAAAGCATCTTCGCAGACCACGATGGCATAATATTAGAAATAAACTACAATAAAAACAACCCAAAATACTCAAACACCTGGAAGCTGAATAGTGCCGGGAGCCGGTCCATCCTTGCTGTTTCAAGGGACCTGGCATATATAGCATACGGTTCTTAATATGTTTGCTCACCTTCTTGGCGCTGTGTTTTAACCAAGGTCACCTCTCCGAGAAAGGTTGAATCCCCAGGTAGGGATTTTCCCCTGAAGTTAGGGAGGGAATAAAACCCCTCAAGTAAGTGCCAGGCGGGTAATTAATCCCTTTAACTACGAACAATCATGCTTAAACTACATAATCTTTTCTCCCTGGAATGGAGATAAGAAACGCCCTAACCTTTGTAATAGAGATTGATAGGATTGAATCAACTGGTATAAATACAGTTGTAACAAGACAGAAACAGACAGAACTCAGACACAGAACTAAGGACACAGGGCTTGGAAGACAGGACCAAGAGAGACAGAGCCTAGGCACAGAACCTACACAGAACGTTCTCTAGAGACAGAAGAACTTTGCTGGCGAGAGCATGCCGGAGGATCCTGGACAGGGACTGGCCTCGGAGCCTGGAGGCGGAGCCTGGCGAGAGAGCATGGCAGGGATCCTGGACTGAACCTGACTACAGAAATTGGTAAGAGAACCTGACTAGAACCTGGTGACTGAACCTGGCTGGAGAACCTGTACAGAACCTGGCTGGAGATCCTAAGCAGAACCTCTCTGGAGATCCGGACCAGAACTTGGCTGGAGATCCTGGCTAGGCTGCTGATCAACTGAACCCTGTCTCCGTGTCCTTCCTTCTTCGCCGACTCCGTCCACACCTTTGGGGACCCCTGGACCTGCTGGGGTTGGACCCCGGCAGAATAGCATGCTATTAAATATTGATTGGGTTACCAATGAGATCAACGAAGAAATTAAAAACATCCTGGAAACTAATGACAACGAAAACACAACAATCCAAAAACAATGGGACCCAATGAAAGCAGTCCTGAGAGGGAAGTTTATAGCTCTACAGGCCTATCTCAAAAAACAAGAAAAAATGGTAGTAAATCATCTAACTCTACAACTCAAAGAATTAGAAAGAGAGCAACAAGAAAACCCCAGAGTGAGCAGAAGGAAGGAGATAATAAAGATTAGAGCAGAAATAAATGACATAGAGACCAAAAAAACAATACAGAAAATCAATGAAACCAAGATCTGGTTCTTTGAAAGGATAAACAAGATTGACAAACCTCTAGCCAGACTCACCAAGAAGCAAAGAGAGAGGACCCAAATAAACAAAATCAGAAATGATAGAGGCGAAATAACAACAGACCCCACAGAAATACAAATGATTGTTAAAAAATACTATGGACAGCTCTACTCCAACAAACTAGACAACCTGGAGGAAATGGACAAATTTCTAGAAAAATACAACATTCCAAAACTCAATCAGGAAGAATCTAAAAACCTCAACAGGCCAATAACTATGGAAGAAGTTGAAGCAGTCATCAAAAAGCTTCCATCAAACAAAAGCCCAGGACCAGACGGCTTCACAGGGGAGTTTTACCAAACATTCAAGGAAGAACTAAAACCTATCCTCCTCAGACTACTACAAAAAATTCAAGAGGAAGGAACACTTCCAAGCTCATTCTATGAAGCCAGCATCACCCTAATACCAAAACCAGGTAAAGACAACACAATGAAAGAGAATTACAGGCCAATATCCCTCATGAACATAGATGCCAAAATCCTCAACAAAATCTTAGCAAATCAGATCCAGCAGTACATCAGAAAGATCATACACCATGACCAAGTAGGATTTATCCCAGGGATGCAAGTATGGTACAATATCCGCAAATCAATAAACGTGATACATCACATAAACAAATTGAAAGAAAAAAAAACCACATGGTCATATCAATTGATGCAGAAAAACATTTGACAAAATTCAACACCCATTTTTGATAAAAACTCTCAGGAAGGCGGGAATAGAAGGATCATACCTCAACATAATAATAGCCATATATGACAGGCCCACAGCCAGCATCATACTAAATGGACAAAAATTAACACCATTTCCCCTAAGAACAGGAACAAGACAAGGATGCCCCCTCTCACCACTCCTGTTCAACATAGTACTGGAAGTGTTAGCCATTGCAATTACGCAAGAAGAAGAAATAAAAGGCATCCAAATTGGAAAAGAGGAAGTGAAACTGTCCTTATTTGCAGACAACATGATATTATACATACAAAACCCTAGAGATTCCATCAAAAAACTACTAGACTTAATACATGAATTTGGCAATGTAGCAGAATACAAAATTAACTCCCCAAAATCTGAAGCATTTCTATACACCAATAGTGAACTTTCAGAAAGAGAGATTATAAAAACAACCCCGTTTACCATCGCACCAAAAAAATTAAGTTACTTATGAATAAACTTAACTAAAGAGGTAAAAGACCTCTACTCAGAAAACTACAGGACATTGAAAAAAGATATAGAGGAAGACATAAACAGATGG
This sequence comes from Myotis daubentonii, assembly GCF_963259705.1. Classification (NCBI taxonomy): domain Eukaryota; kingdom Metazoa; phylum Chordata; class Mammalia; order Chiroptera; family Vespertilionidae; genus Myotis; species Myotis daubentonii. Next base: position 53,906,846 of record NC_081861.1, read on the forward strand.
AAGAACATACCGTGTTCATGGATTGGTAGAATCAACATCATCAAAATGTCCATAGTACCCAAAGCAATCTATAAATTCAACGCAATTCCCATTAAAATACCAACGGCATACTTCATAGATCTAGAACGAACTCTCCAAAAATTCATCTGGAATAAAAAAAGACCCCGAATAGCTGCAGCAATCCCGAAAAAGAACAAAGTAGGTGGGATCTCAATACCAGATATCAAGTTGTGTACAAAGCCACTGTTCTCAAAACTGCCTGGTACTGGCACATGAATAGGCATATAGATCAATGGAATAGAATAGAGAGCCCAGAAATTGGCCCGAACCAATATGCTCAATTAATATTTGACAAAGGAGGCAAGAACATACAATGGAGCCAAGATAGTCTCTTCAATAAATGGTGTTGGGAAAATTGGATGGATATATGCAAGAAAATGAAACTAGACCACCAACTTACACCATACACAAAAATAAACTCAAAATGGATAAAGGACTTAAATGTACGACAGGAAACCATAAAAATTCTAGAAGAATCCAAAGGCTACAAAATCTCAGACATATGCCGAAGCAATTTCTTCACTGATACAGCTCCTAGGGCACTTGAAACTAAAGAGAAAATTAACAAATGGGACTACATCAAAATAAAATTCTTCTGCACAGCAAAAGAAACCATCAACAAAACAACAAGAAAACCCACTGTGTGGGAAAACACATTTGCCAATGTCATATCTGATAAGGGCCTAATCTCCAAAATTTATAGGGAACTCATACAACTTAACAAAAGGAAGATAAACAATCCAATCAAAAAATGGGCAAAGGACCTAAATAGACACCTTTCAAAAGAGGACATTCAGAAAGCCAAGAGACATATGAAAACATGCTCAAAGTCACTAATCATCTGAGAGATGCAAATCAAACCAACAATGAGGTACCATCTTACACCTGTCAGACTGGCTATCATCAACAAATCAACAAACGACAAGTGCTGGAGAGGATGTGGAGAAAAAGGAACACTTGTGCACTGCTGGTGGGAATGCAGACTGGTGCAGCCACTATGGAAGACAGTAGGGAGTTTCCTCAAAAAACTCCAAATGGAACTCCCATTTGACCCTGTGATCCCACTTCTAGGAATATATCCCAAGAAACCAGAAATACCAATCAGAAAGGATATATGCACCCCTATGTTCATAGCAGCACAATTCACCATAGCTAAGATCTGGAAACAGCCTAAGTGCCAATCAGTAGATAAATGGATTAGAAAACTGTGGTACATCTACACGATGGAATACTATGCTGCTCTAAAAAGGAAGGAACTCTTACCATTTGTAACATCATGGATGGAACTGGAGAGCATTATGCTAAGTGAAATAAGGCAGTCAATGAAGGAAAAATACCACATGATCTCACTCATTCGTGGATAATAGAGACCATTATAAACTTTTGAACAATAATAGATACAGAGGCGGGGCTGCCTCGGACAGATTGTTGGACTGCAGCGGGGGGGGCCGGGGAGGGTTGGGGGCCAGGAGGTAGGGGGTAGGAGATCAACCGAAGGACTTGTGTGCATGCATATAAGCGTGACCAATGGACATGGGACACTGGGGATGGGGGAGGCTAGGGGACTGTCTAGGGCAGGGGGGGGAATGGACACATATGTAATACCCTTTGTAATACTTTAAGCAATAAAAAATAAAAAAATAAAAAAAAAATGAAGAACCAGAAGGAGGACTCAAATTGATGTGGACTTAGTCAGTCCTGGAGTACCCAGGTATTAGTGTATATGGCCTTGAGTATTAACTAGCTATTCCTGACATATACTTGTTACTGAAAGCTTTATGTATTTAATTGTTTTCTGTAAACTAAATATTTTTTTAAAATGTTAAAATTTAGTTTAGAAAATATTTTTTAAAATGTTGAAATTCAGTTTAATGTTAGGAATGTTCTTCCATACTACATATTATAGAAGGCAGTGTGTTCTGAAATATACTTCATTCACAGCTATAGTCCTTTTTCCTGGAGCTTTAAGACTATAGCATATGGAAAATTTATCAGACCCAATAATAGAGAGCAATACTTTTTAAGAGAATAGTCACCAGAAGAAAGCAGCTAAAGCAGCTAAGCCATGCACTAGCTGTGGCTTCATCGCTTGACCACAGCAATATAGTATCTTGTAATAACAATGCCTTTGAAAAGGTGACTCCTTACAAAGTAGTAAAAAGTTAAGGATTTCAATTAAGGCCACATTTTAGGATTAATTTAAAAATATTAGTTCAACTTATAGTTTTGTGTTTCATATGACATTTAAAAATAAAATTGGTCATAGTAAGCTTATTGGTTATCATTGAATTGGTATTAAATCTTAACTTATATTTCCTTTACCTATCCATCCCTCCCTTTCTTTATCATGTTCTCTCTTCATCTCTCTCTCTTTCTGAATTTTCAGAGCTGTGGATATCTGATAACAGTCTTATTTTCATTTTACAGAAACTGAATTTCTATGAGTATAAGAGTTTTTAAATTAGTGTAAAAAACATAGGCTTTTAGGGTGAGGGTGAGGGCAGGATTGGGGGTTTGGAGGGAATGGGGGTGTAAACGCACATTTGTAATACCTTAACCAATAAAAACATAGGCTTTTAAAGGTGGTGAGATTTATTTAAATCAAAGAGTAGCTTCCCGCCCCCCCAAAAAAAACACCAGCATTTATAATGCTAGGCAAGAGGCAGACAGTTGGTGTAATCAAATGATTGAAGCATGTGCATTCCAATATCCAAAGGTCTGGGTTACAAGAAGAAAGCATTTTATTTTCTCCTTGTTGAGACAACAGACGTGCATAGGGTTGACTTTTAGTCAGATAATTACCGGTGCATGTTAATGGTATAAAATTATTAATTGACCCTTTTTATATTCCTCAGTTGGAAAGCATAGAATGAAATGGACGGCAGAAGAAAGTTGACTTTTTTCTTCATGGATATTCTAATTTTCAGTAGCCCAAATCACTAGTTTTGTGTCAAAGTTCATCACTCCAAACTGATATTAACTGACATCTTATTTCACTCTAACCTTTGACATATATATCTCTGACAGTATTTGTTCATGTTAAAAATAAAAGCTTCTTTGAAGTGTATAAGCCAAAGGTGTTTTTTCAAACATAAATAACACTGACTCACATCTATCTGTGTATCTTTTCTATTTGTTTTGACTCACTTTACTGTCATTGAAAGAAACTTATTTCAACTATTTTGTACGCCTGTTTAAATTATTTCACTGCAGCCCCAAATAAATAAAAATATAAAGTTATAAACAATTTGTTTAATGGCAGAGATGGTAGTCTAGCCTCAAGTTCATTTTATTGAAAGAAACCAATGGATAGTCTAGCTTGCCCGGAGACCAGATGGTGCTATTGGGCTGCTATGGGCCAGCAGTATCAAAAGCACCATCACCTGAGAACTTGTTAGAAATGCAAATCTCACACCAAAGCCGATTTGGCTCAGTGGATAGAGTGTCGGCCTGCGGACTGAGGGGTCCCAGGTTTGATTCCGGTCAAGGGCATGTACCTGGGTTGCGGGCACATCCCCAGTGGGAGATGTGCAGGAGGCAGCTGATGGATGTTTCTCTCTCATCGATGTTTCTACGATCTCTCTCCCTTCCTTTCTGTAAAAAATCAATAAAATATATTAAAAAAAAAAGAAATGCAAATCTCTAACTTTACCGCAGACCGGCCCACTGAATAAGAAATTCTGAAGGCACATTGCTAGCTATCAGGGGTTTTTAAGTCCTCCAGGTACTTCTGAAGCACACTAAAATTTGAGAACTAATGGTTTAGAACAGTGATGGCGAACCTATGACACGCGGGTGACATGCGAACTCATTTTTTTGGTTGATTTTTCTTTGTTAAATGGCATTTAACTATATAAAATAAATATCAAAAATATAAATCTTTGTTTTACTATGGTTGCAAATATCAAAAAATTCCTATATGTGACATGGCACCAGAGTTAAGTTAGGGTTTTCAAAATGCTGACACGCTTTCAAAAGGTTCGCCATCACTGGTTTAGAAAAATGGGGTAAAACATTAAACTTCATCTACAGTGAGATCAGCTTTAATTCACTGACTTGATACTATTGCAGGTAAACTGAACAGGTGGTAAGATCTGGACTGAGGAAGAGATTAGAATTCTCATGAGCCTGACACACAAAGATTTCCTGGAGGGATATGTTAGTTTCCTAGGGTTGCCATAATAATTACCCTATTATATTACTGACCATGCTTTGGCATGATACTCTCTAGGTCCAAGTAGGGGGTAAAACGATCTTGCCTTTTAGAGTATGCCTTGTAGTGCCTTTGTGGGTAAAGGTATATACTGCTATGGGTAGTCATGTATCTGTACCTACCCACACCATATACTTTTCTGACTAGTTTGCCTGGTTCTCACTGCCACCTACAGTTTTTATGGCTGCCCCAAATAGCTTTCTGCCCTAACAGAGTCAGAACTAAGCTTACAAAACTATTGTGTTCAATCTAAATCATTTACTTTTTCCCCTTTACTATTTTCTGCATCTTCTGAAAGGTAGATGCACTTCATATATATGGGAAGACCTAAAAACAGTAGATCTGAAAAAGCAACTTGTATTACAGTGTAGCTATTAAGAGCATGGGTTCTGGAGCCAGATATCTTGGGTTTGAATCTTAGTTTCAATTCAGATGGTATGAATTAGGGAAATTTATTTGACCTCTGTGTCTCCAGTTTCTCATATGTAAATTTGGATAATAACTGTGCATATATTATATGGTAGTTGAAGGATTAAATGATAAAAATTATGTAAGGCTCTTACCACAGAACCTGGCAAACAATAAGTGTTCCATAATTATTAGATATCATTGGTATAATTAGCCCACTATACAGACAGTTTATTCTAACTATTCATACATTATGGAATCAGTTGACCAAATTCTTCTATGCCAGGCTGTCTGTTAGATTATGAGGAATGAGCCCATGCAAATGACCATATCCTAGGATTACAGTGACTTAACATTAACACCAGTGGGGTCAAGCTAGTGAAATAGGCAAAGGAGTAGTTCCCTTGAAAATGTCTTTGCTCCAAATGTGTGCCACAGAGACAGGTAACTCTGGAACCAAATAATGGACAACAGAGCTTAGAGGCTTGGCAAAATGGAATTCTAAAGAACCAAATTATTATAGAGTATGCTCCCTGTAATCTTAGAACTCCAAGGCTCTATAATGGGATAGATGGTTAGGATGAAAGCCATCTACACTAATAAAAGAGAAACATGCAAATTGGTGTCACTCTGCTACTCCCACCAGCCAATCGGATGAGTATGCAAATTAACCCAACAAAGATAGTGGTTAATTTGCATACATAGGCGCCTAGCGGCCTGGGTCCCAGGACTGGGCAGAGGTGCAGCCGGCGATTGGAGGAAGCTAGGGGTCTCTTGCCCAGGCCCTGAGGTTTTAGGCCTGGGCAGGGGTGGAGCCAGCAATTGGAGGGAGCTGGGGGCCCCTGCCCAGGCCTAAAGCCTCAGCCAGAGGCTTTAGGCCTGGGCAGGATGGAGCTGGCGATTGGTGTGAACTACAGAGGAAACACCTTTTCTGACCACTCATTGGCTAAGCTCCCTGTATGCCACTGGTAATAGTCTTAGTAACTTGGGTAATAAGAATCCAAGAAGGTGATGTAGGGTTTTTCCACCTCACTCCTGGAGAAAAAAATGAAGGTCTGCTGCTGGAGGGCTAAGAAATGTCATATCCTGCCCTAGCTGGTTTGGCTCAGTGGATAATGCCTCAGCCTGCCAACTGTAGGGTCTGGGCTCAAAATTCTGACCAAGGGCATGTACCTAGGTTGCAGGCTCCTCCCTGGCCAGGGCCCAGGTTAGGGCTCATGCAGGAGGCAAGCAATCAAAGTGTTCCTCTCACTTGATGTTTCTCTCTGTCTTTCCCTTTCTCTTCCACATTCTCTAAAAATCAATGGAAACATATCCTCAGGCGAGGATAAAAAAAAGAGAAAGAAATGTTATATCCTATGAAAGACACATCTTGAAAATGTCTAAAAATGTTGTCATTTTTTCATGGTGAAGGGACTAGAGTCCATGTTGTTAAAAACACCTTGGTGGCTGCAGTGACTGGCAGTGGCTGCAGCAGTGGGGTGATGGGGCTGGTGCCTTCCCCTGATCAGCCTGGTCACCTCCTACAAAGGGAGGCCAGACTGTGGCTCAGGCCCGCTCTCCAAGGGGATCAGGGTGTGGGCCCAAGCTGCCAGCAGGACATCCTCTGAGGGCTCCCAGTATGTGAGAGGGGGCAGGCTGGGCTGAGGGACTCCCCCCACCAGTGCATGAATTTTGTGCACTGGGACCCTAGTCCTTTCATAAAGATAGAAATCTTTATGTCAATGTGGGTATGAATACTCACTTGAGAAGAAAGAAATTTTATTGGCTTCTAGTGCTGTAGGCCGCAGCTCATTCTGTTGGGGTCAGGTTTATAAGGCAGACATCAATCTGTGGTCCAGGTGTTTCCTTGTGACTATAAGAAAGACTGTTTTTGTGTCTTCATCTCTGGACTTGCTACCCTCCAAATATTTGGGGTATACTTCCAGATATTGTGAACCTTGCATTCTCGATGGTTCTCAAGACTTTTAGACACTGTCAGTAATTGGAGCAGAATCTTACTCTGTATGCATTATCCCTATGAACAAATGACTCATTTGGGCCTTCAACCCAAAAACTGCTATTTGAATAGGAACAGAAAAAAAAAATAAATAAAATAAAAAAATAAAAGAAGAAAAAACCAGACCACCAACTTACAACATACACAAGAATAAACTCAAAATGGATAAAAGGCTTAAATGTAAGTTGTGAAACCATAAAAATCCAAGAAGAAACCTTAGGCAGCAAAAATCTCAGGATCATGTTATTTTTTAAAAGTGTATCCTTATCATTGAAAATATTACAGATGCCCCCTTTTCCCCCACATTGACTCCTTCTAGCCCACACCTGCACCCCCTCCACACTATTGTCTGTGTCCATGAGTTATGCATATCCTCTCTAATAATAGACAAACATGGTAATTGATCATACCTTTGCTACACCTCCCATCGGCTCATCAGTGTGATATGCAAATTAACCTCCAACAAAGATGGCAGCTAATTTGCATACTTAAGGCAGGGCGGGACAGCGTGAGTGCAAGCCGCCATCCAGGCCCCCCGTGTGAGACCCCAGAAGCTGCCTGCCTGCCACCCATGATCGGATCTGATCCCAGGCCACAGGCCAGCCCCAGAAGCCCCAGAAGCCACCTGCCTGCCACCCATGATGGATCCAATCCCGGGTCGCAGGCCAGCCCCAGAAGTCCCAGAAGCCACCTGCCTGCCGCCCGTGATTGGATCTGATCCCAGGCTACAGGCAGGCCCCAGAAGCCCCAGAAGCCGCCTGCCTGCCACCCATGATGGATCCAATCCAGGGCCGCTGGCTGGCCCCAGAAGCCCCAGATGCCACCTGATATGGCAGTAACTCTATCAGCAAGCACTCTGAAAGTCAGTGGCATAAATGCACCAATTAAAAGACAGATTATGAGAGTGAATCAAAAATAAAACCCACTTTAAATATAAAGACACATATAGATTAAAAGTAAATGAATTAAGCTGCAGCCTGTTTTGCTCAGTGGATAGAGCATTAGCCCATGGACTGAAGGGTCCCAGGTTCAATTCCAGTCAAGGGCATGTACCTCAGTTGCTGGCTTGATCCCCAGTCCCTATCAGAACATGTGCAGGAGGCAATCAATAAATGTGTCTCTCCCTTTCCCTTCACTCTCTCTAAAATTCAATGGAAAAATATCCTTGGGAGAAGATTAACAAAAACAAAGTGAATGGATTAAATAACATTAAAGAGATTATAAGAAAAATATATTCCAAATTTTGTTAGTTGTATAATGGTTATGTTTAAATTATTAACACTTAAGAAATTGGGTGAAGGGTACATATAATATGCTATAGTATTTTATAGGGTTTTTTTTACATGTATGAGATTATTTCAAATTAAAATATTAAAATATTAAAAATTAATAAAATATTAATTAAAATGTATCTGCATTACATGAAAAATCTCCTAATTGCTTCTAGCATAATTTATTAAATTGTGCTAAAATTTACAAGGGTTTGATTAAAATATATCTTAATTCTAAATGATATAATAGAAAATATATAATAGTGCAGTTATAAGCACTTATCTGAAAATAAAAATTTAAAGAAGTAAATTTAAAGAAGGGATTAGCCAAAGAAAATATATGCACAACCCATGGACACAGACAATAGTATGGTGATGGCCAGAGAGAAGTGGGGGGGGAAAGAGCTGGGTAGAGGGGGCAAAAGGGGGGAAATAGGGACATCCTATATCTACACTTATAAAAGAGAAAGATGCAAATTGACCATAACCCTGACACCCTTCCCATTGGCTAATCAGGATGACATGCAAATTAACTGCCAACTAAGATGGCGGCTGGCAGCAAGGCAGCTGAAGCGAACAGGAGGCTTGCTTGCTCCAGTGATGGAGGAAACCAAGGTTCCCCGCCTGCTGCTGCCAGCCTCTGAACTGCAGTCTAAGAAACAATGTTGCAAATATAGAAGCTAAACAAACCCCAGAAACCTGCTTTCAGCCAACTGGGCCTCAGAGCTGGAGATGCAACAGTGTTTCAATTATAGAACCCAAACAAATCAGATACCTGCTTTCAGAAGCCGAGGTCTCAGAGCTGGAGCCAAGCCTCAGAGCTAAAGCTAGCTCTCAGTTCCAGTGACAGCCATAGGAGGTAAATAAATCCCAGAATAAAAAAGAAAAAAGAAAAAAAGGAGAGGTTGGGAGCTTCAGTCACCTGCCAGCCTGAAAATGCCCCTAAGCCCCTCACCCAGACTGGCCAGGCACCCCAGTGGGGATCCCCACCCTGAAGAGGGTGTGACCAGCTGGAAACAGCCATCATCCCCTCATCCAGGCTGGTCAGGCACCCCAGTGAGGACCCCCACCCTGAAGGGGGTGTGATCAGCTGCAAACAGCCATCATCCCCTCACCCAGACTGGCCAGGCACCCAAGCAGGACCCCCACCCTGATTGGGGACACCCTTCAGGGCAAACCAGATGGCCCCCACCCGTGCATCAGGCCTCTATCCTATATAGTAAAAGGGTAATATGACCCTAACATCAGAAGGACTGGGAATGACTGGTCACTATGACACACATTGACCACCAGGGGGCAGACGCTCAATGCAGGAGCTGCCCTCTGGTGGTCAGGGCGCTCTCACATGGGAAGAGCCCTGCTCAGCCAGAAGCCAGGCTGATGGCTGCCAGTAGAGCGGTGGTGGTGGGAGCCTCTCCTGCCTCCTCAGCAGCGCTAAGGATGTCTGACTGCAGCTTAGGTCTGCTCCCCGCTGGCAAGTGGACATCCCCTGAGGGCTGCTGGGCTGCCAGAGGGATGTCTGATTGCCAGCTTAGGCCCAATCCCCCGGGGAGCGGGCCTAAGCCAGCAGGTTGTCATCCCCTGAGGGGTCCCAGACTGCGAGAGGGCACAGGCCGGGCTGAGGGACCCCCCCTCCCACCCGAGTGTACAATTTTTTGGTTTCTGGGCCTCTAGTAATAATAATAAAATGCTAATATGCACATTGACTGAACAGCAGAATGACTGGTTGCTATGATGTGCACTGGCCACCAGGGGGCAGATGCTCAATGCAGGAGCTGCCCCCTGGTGGTCAGTGCACTTCCATATGGGGAGTGCCACTCAGCCAGAAGCTGGCTCATGGCTGGCCAGTGCAGAGGTGGTGGCAGGAGCCTCTCCCACTTCCGTGGCAGCACTAAGAATGTCCAACGAACGGTTTAGACCTGATCCCTTGTGGGCCTTAGCCTTTAGTTGGACATCCCCCGAGGGCTCCCTGGCTGCCAGAGGGATGTCTGACGGCAAGCTTAGGCCTGAGCCCCCGGAGAGTGTGCCTAAGTCAACAGGTGGACATCCCCCAAGGGGTCCTGGACTGCAAATGGGCACAGGCAGGGCAGAGGGACCCCCCCCCCCCACGATTGCACAAATTTTTGTGCACTGGGCCTCTAGTATACATATAAGTTCTTTGGTTAATCTCTTTCCACCTACCCACCGCTGCCTCCCTGCTGAGATTCAACAGTCTGTTCCATGCTTCTATGTCTCTGGATCTATTTTTTTCATTGGTTTATTTTGTTATTTAGATTCTACATATGAGTGAGATCATGCGATGTGTGTCTTTCTCTGACTGGCTTATTTCTCTTAAAATAATACTCTCCAGGTCCCTCCATGATGTCTCAAAGGGCAAGAGATCCTTCTTTTTCACTGCTGCATAGTATTCCATGGTGTAAATGTACCACAGCTTTTTTATCCACTCATCTACTGATGGGCACTTGGGTTGTTTCCAGATCTTAGCTATTGTAAATTGTGCTGCCATGAACATAGGGGTGCATATATACTTTCTGACTGGTGTTTCAGTTTTTCTTAGAATATATCCCTAGAAGTGAATCACCGTAGTAATACAAAGACTTATATTTTTGATATTTATTTTATATATTTGAATGCCATTTAACAAAGAAAAATCAACCAAAAAAATGAGTTCACATGTCACCTCTGACACGCGTGTCATAGGTTCGCCATCACTGATATGCTATAAGTAGTCTTATATGGCCTTTATTATGTTGAGTAATGATCCCTCTTGCCAAGAGCCAGTCCATCCTTGCTGCTTGACACAGTCGCTGCAGGGAAGAAACATCACAGCATATGTTTCAAGGGACCTGGTGTATATGGCATACTGTTCTTAATATGTTTGCTCATCTTCTTGGCACTATGTGTTTTAACCAAGGTCACCTCTCTGAGAAAGGTTGTTTCCCCAGGTAGGGATTTTCCCCTGAAGTTAGGGAGGGAATAAAAACCCTTAACTAAGTGCCAGGTGGGTAATTAATCACTTTAACTACGAACAATCATGCTTAAGCTACATAATCTTTACTCCCTGGAATGGAGATAAGAAACGCCCTAACCTTTGGAATAGAGATTGATAGGATTGGAATCAACTGGTATAAATACATATGTAACAAGACAACAGGACACAGAACCTACACACAGAACCTAGACACAGAACCTAGACACAGAACCTACACAGAACCTAGAGACAGAAGAACTTCGCTGGAGAGAACATGGCAAAAGATCCTGGACAGAAAGGAGACAGAACCTAGTGAGAGAACATGGCAAAAGATCCTGGATAGAAACTGGACACAGAACCTGGAGACAGAACCTAGCAAGAGAACCTGGCTGAGGAACCTAGAGACAGGACCTGGCTACAGAACCTGGATAGAATATGGCAAGAGAACCTGACTAGAACCTGGTGACCGAACCTGGCTGGAGAACCTGGACAGAACCTGGCTGGAGAACCTAGCGAAGGAACATGGCTACAGAACCTGGCTGGAGAACCTGGAGAACCTGGCTGGAGAACCTAGCAAGAGAACATGGACACAGAACCTGGCTTGAGATCCTAACCAGAACTTCACTGGAGATCCTGACCAGAACTTGGCTAGAGATCCTGGCTAGGCTGCTGATCAACTGAATGCTGCCTCTGTGTTGTTCCCTCTTCGCCAACTCCGTCCACACCTTTGGGGACCCCTAGACCTGCTGGGGTTGGACCCCATCACCCTCTACTCCCACTTTGCTGAGTTTTTAATAATAAAAAAGGTTGTTGGGTTTTGTCTAATGCTTTTTCTGTGTCTATTGATGTGATTATGTGATTTTTGTTTTTCAATTTGTTTATGTGATGTATCACATTTATTAATTTGCAACTATTGTACCAGCCTTGCATCCCCGGAGTAAATCTCAATTAGTTTTGGTATGTGATCTTTTTTATATATTGCTGGATCCAATTTGCTAATATTTTGTTGAGGATTTTAGCATCTATATACATTAGGGTTATTGGACTATAATTCTTTTTCTTTGGGTGTCTTTATCTGGTTTTGTAATAGGATAAGATGGTCTTCTAAAAAGAGCTTAAAGTGTTATTTTCTTTTGGATTTTTTGAAATAGTTTGAGGAGTATAGGTGTTAGTTCTTTGAATTTTGGTAAAACTCCCTTGTGAATCCATGTGGACAAGAGCATTTGCTGAGATTTTTTTTTAATTACTGCTCAAATTTTATCAGTTGTTATCACTCTATTCAGGTTTCCTGATTCTTCCTGATTGGGTTTTGGATAATTGTATTTTTCTAGGAATATGTCCATTTCATCCAGCTTGTAGAGCTTATTGGAATATAGTTGTTCATAGTATTTTTAAAGACCCTTTGTTTTTCTGTGGGGTCAGTTGTAACTTCACAGCTTCCATTTCTGATGTTATTTCAGTAATCTCTCTTTTTGTCTTGATGAGTCTTGCTAAAGGTTCATCAATCTTCTTTATGTTTTCAAAGAACTAGCTCTTGGTTTCGTTGATCTTTTATATTGATTTTTAGTCTGTATGTCATTTATTTCCACTCTGATTTTTATTATTTCCTTTCTTCTACTTCATCTGAGATTTTCTTATTGTTCTAATTCTTTAAGTTGTAAGATCATATTGTTTATTAGAAGTTTTTCTTTTCTTTTCTTTTCCTTTCTTTTTTTTTTTTTTTTTTTTTTTTTTAGGCAGGCCTGTAATTTATGAACTTCCCTCTCAGAACTGTTTCCATAGTGTCGCATAGATTTTGGGTTGTCATGTGTTCATTTTCATTTGATTCCAGGAAGTTATTTTTAATTTCTTATTTAATTTTTTTGGTAACTCATTCATTGTTTAATAACATGCTATTTAGCATCAATGTGTTTGAATGTTTTTTAGTGTCTTTATTGTAGTTGATTTTTAATTTCATCCCATTTTTTTCTAAGAAGTTGCTTGATATGATTTCAGTCTTCTTGAATTTGTAGAGACTTAGTTTGTGTCCTAACATGTAGTCTATCTTTGATAATAACCTATGTGCACTTGAGAAGAATGTATATTCTGTAGCTTTGGGGTGAAATTTTCTGTAAATATCAATTAATTCCATCTGATCTAGTGTGTCATTGCTGTTTCCTTGTTGATTTTGTCTAGAAGACCTATCCAGTGATGTCTTTGGGGGGTTAAAATCCCCTACTATGACTGTATTGCTAGCAATATCCCCTTTAAAATATTCTAAAGGTTATTATATATTTGGGTGCTCCTGTATTGGGTCCATATATGTTTATCACAGTTTTATCCTTTTGGTGTATTGATCCATTAAGTACTATGAAGTGCCCTTCATTGTCTCTTATTATGGCCTTCATTTTGATGTGTACTTTATCTGATATGAGTTTGTCACTCCAGCTTTTTATTTTCACTTCTGATTGCATGGAATGTTTGCTTTTTTCCATTCCTTCACTTTCATTCCGTGTAAGTCTTTTGTTCTGAGGTGGGTTTATTGTAGAATACACACACACACACACACACACACACACACACACACACACATACTGAGTGGCCAGATTATTATGACCACCTGATGTTTGTAGGCAAATTAGCCGTACACTGCATCATATGGAATATGGAAGCCGAAGGCCTGTTTGCTGTCTGCAGTTAACCAAGATTAAACGTCTCCAATTCACACAGGAACACAGGATTGGACAGTCAAGCATTGGAAAAAAGTCATGTGGTTCGATGAATCACGTTTCCAGTTGCATCATTCAGATGGCAGAGTGAGAATTTGGCAGAAACAGCATGAAAACATGCACCCCACATGCATAAGTACAACCCTTCAAGCTGGTGAGGGCAGTGTTATGGTTTGGGGCATGTTTACCTGGCATGATTTGGGCCTTTTAATTTGTGTGGAAGAATGTCTGAATAGCACAACATACCTAAGTATCCTTGCTGATCAAGTTCATCCTGTCATGTTGATGGTGTATCCCAATGGAGATGGCTTCTTCCAACAAGACAATGCGCCATGCCATGATGCTTGTATTGCGCGGGAGTGGTTTCAAGAACATGAGGGAGAATTTACCTTGCTTAGGTGGCCCCCACAATCACCAGATGTCAATCCAATTGAGCATTTGTGGGACGAAGTTAAAAGAGCCACAAGGCAGCTGGTTCCACAACCATCAAATCTCACAGAACTGGACAGTGCATGGTGTCAGATTCCTCACATCACCTTTCAACATCTCGTGGAGTCAATTCCAAGAAGAATCGCTGCAGTACTGAAGGCAAAAAGTGACCCAACGAAGTACTGATGGGGTGGTCATAATAATCTGGTCTCTCTCTCTCTCTCTCTCTCTCTCTCTCTCTCTCTCTCTCTCTCTATATATATATATATATATATATATATATATATATATATATATATATATCATACTTTCTTATTCATTCAGCTAACCCTTGTCTTTTGTATGGCACATTTAAGCCATTTATATTTCAATTTATTATTGATCAGTATTTATTTGTTGCCATTTTTATTCTTTATGATCATGTTCCTCTCTCTCTCTATTTCTCTTACAACAGTCCCTTTAGTATTTCTTGCAGTGCTGGTTTGATGGTAATAAACTCTATGAGCCTTTTTTGTCTGCAAATCACTTTATTTCACCTTTAATTTTGAATGGTATCTTTGCTGAAAATAGTAGTCTTGAATTCAGTCTCTAACTTTTTATTATTTTGTATATGTCATGCCACTTCCTTCCGGCATAAAGTGTTTTTATTGAGAAATCAGCTGGAAATCTCATTGAGCTCCTTTGCAAATACCTTTCTGTCTCTCTCTTGCAGCCTTTAAAATTCTTTCTCCGTCTTTAATGTTTGCCATTTTAATTATTATGTGCTTAGGTGTGGGTCTTTTGGGATTCATCTTGTTTGGGACTCTCTGTGTTTTCTAAAGTTGAGTGACTTTCTCCTTAACCAGGTTAGGAAAATTTTCTGGCATTATTTCTCCAAAAAGGTTCTCTATTCCTTATTCAGATTCTTCTTCTTCTGAAACCCCATGATGCAAATGTTGTTACATTTTATGTTGTCTCAAAGCCCCATTTGTCTCTCACACTTTAATTTTTTTCCCAACTGAATGGGTATTTTTTTCCTACCTTGTCTTCTAATTCACTGATTTAGTCCTTCAGTTCTACTAATCTACTAGATGATTCCTTTCAGGCTATTTTTTCATTTCAGCTATGTCATTCTTCATTTCTGCTTGATTCGTATTGATGGTTTCTGCCTTTTTTATGCTGCTGTAGTTCTCATTAATTTCCACAATGTTATTACTAAGCTGCTTGTAGTTCTAGCCAAGTTGTTCAAACACCTTTATAACCATTACTTTTATTTATTTATCTGACAAACTCCTTGCCTCTATTTCATTTAGTTCCTTTTCTGATGATTCCTCTTTTCTCTCAGTTAAGGATTATTTCTTTGTCTCCCAATTTTTGCTATCCCTTTGTATTTGTTTCTTTGTATTATAATAGACCTCTATGCCTATGAGACTATGTGGGGTGTTTTATGTAGTAAGTGTTTTGTGGGACCCAGTGGTTCCATCTTTACATCTCCTGAGCTGGGTGCTATAGTAATGCCTTGTTTGAGTTATTTGTGTTTTCCTGTTTTAATTGGGTCTTAGATGTTGTCCTGTTCATGGATGGAATCTCCTCTCAACCTGACTGACTATGAGGCTCACTCTCGACTATGTCATGTGTGCTATTGTGGAGGTGCTGACAGAAGAGAACAAAACCTAAAACAACAAAACAAAAAACAAAGTAAACAAAACAAAAGCATACACAAGACCTCTAAAGCAAGAACAAAAGCAACCACCAGAGAAGAGAAAATTAGGAACGAGAAAAGAGTGTAAAAATGATAGAAGAGAAGAAAGAAAAAAATATGAGGATAAAAGAATAAGCAAGCAACAAACAAAAAATGCCACAAAAAATAGGGGGAAGAAGAAAGAATATGAAGATACAGGTATGAAATAAAGAAAATAGTAGTAAAGAATAGGGGAAGGAAAACATCCTATCTAATAAAAGAGAAACATGGTAATTAGCGTACGTCCGCTACCCCTCCCATTGGCTAATCAGCGAGATATGCAAATTAACTGCCAGCCAAGATGGCGGCTGGCAGCCAGGCAGCTTGAAGTTAGCATGAGACTTGCTTGCTTCAGTGAAGGAGGACTCCAATGTTCCCCGCCTGCCTTGCCGGCCTCTGAGCTTACAGTTTGAAACATTGTAACAAATATAGCAGCTAAACAAAACCCCAGAAACCTGCTTTCAGCTGCTGGGATCTCAGAGCTGGAGTTATACATTGTTTCAATTATAGAACCCAAACAAACCAGATACCTGCTTTCAGCAACAGAGGCCTCCGAGCTGGAGCCAGAGCTAAAGCTGGCCCAGAATAAAAAAAAAGAAGAAGAAAAAAAGGAGCGGTTGGGAGCTTCAGTCACCCACCAGACTGAAAACAGCCCTCAGTCCCTCACCCAGACTGGCCAGGCACCCCAGTGGGGACCCCCACCCTGAAGGGTGTGTGACCAGCTGCAAACAGCCATCATCCCCTCAACCAGGCTGATCCAGGACACCCTTCAGGGCAAACCAGCCAGCCCCACCCATGCACCCGGCCTCTATCTATATAGTAAAAGGGTAATATGCCTCCCAGCACCGGGATCAGCAGAGCCAAGAAGCCTCCCAGCACCGGGATCAGCATGATGGGGGCAGCGCCCAAACCCCCTGATCACTCTGCAGCTCTGTGTGTGAAAGGGGGCAGGGACACAACCTCCGTATCTGCCCTGCTCTGTTCCTGACAGGGGAAAGCGCTCCAACCTCCTTATCAGCCCTGCTCTGTGCCTGATACGGGGGAGCTCCCCAACCCCCTGATTGCCCTGCGGCTCTGTGTGTGACAGGGTGCGGTGCCCCAACCCCCTCCCCATGGGCCCTGCTCTGTGTGTCACAGGGTAGAGCCATAACCTCCCCATCGGCCCTGCCCTGAGTGTGAGAGTGGCGGTGCCCCAACCCCCTGATGGGCCCTGCTCTGTGCGTGACAGGGTATGGAGCCCCAACCCCCCTGATAGGCCCTGCTCTGTGCATGACAGGGGACAGCACCCCAACCCCCTGATTGACCCTGCTCTGTGCGTGACAGGGGAGAGCTCCCCAACCCCCCTGATGGGCCCTGCTCTGTGCGTGACAGGGTACGGAGCCCCAACCCCCCTGATGGGCCCTGCTCTGTGAGTGACAGGGGGAAGCGCCCCAACCCCCTGATTGGCCCTGCTCTGTCCATGACAGGGGGTGGCACCGCAACCTCCCCATCGATCCTGCCTTGAGTGTGACAGGGGGCGGTGCCCCAACCCCCCAATTGGCCCTACCCTGAGCGTGACTGAGGGTGGCATCGCAACCTCCCAATCTGCCCTGCTCTGTGCATGACAGAGGAAGGCACCCCAACCCCCCAATCGGCCCTGCTCTGAGCCCGACCAGGGGCTGCACCTAGGGATTGGGCCTGACCTCTGCCACCTGGGAGCAGGCCTAAGCCAGCAGGGGGTTATCTCCTGAGGGGTCCCAGACTGCGAGAGGGCACAGGCCGGGCTGAGGGTCCCCCCCCCCGTGTGCACAAATTTTTGTGCACCGTGCCTCTAGTTTTATAATAAAAGAGGAAGAAAATAATTTGAAAAGCAAAATGAGGAGAAAGCAAATAGACCCAAAATAAGAAAGGGAGAAAGTTGAGAAAGTGGGAGAAAAGGAAAATAAAAATGAATAGGAAAAGGGAAGAGAAAAATTAAATATATGAACCAAACAATCTATACTAATAATAGAGGAATATGCAAATTGTCCAGGATGCTGTCACAGTAACAGTAATGACCAAAGAGCAGGCTGCATGGGGTGGCCAGGCCAGCAGGGGGTTAGTGAGGGATGACCAAACAACTGAACAGCAGGCTGTGTGGGGCAATCAGGCTGGCAGGGTGGTTAGTGAGGGATGACCAAATGACTGAACATCAGGCTGCATGGGGCAACCAGGCTGGCAGGGGAGCAGTTCGGGGCAACCAGGCTGGTGGGGGGGAAGTTAGGGGCAACCAGGCCAGCAGGGGGGGCAGTAAGGAGCAACCAGGCTGGTGGGGGGGAAGTTGGGGGCAACCAGGCTAGCAGGGGGGCCTTTAGGGGTGACCAGGCCAGCATAGGGGGGCATTTGGGGGAGACCAGGCCAACAGGGGGGGCAGTAAGGAGCAACCAGGTTGGTGGGGGGGAAGTTGGGGGCAACCAGGCCAGCAGGGGGAGCAGTAAGGGGTGACCAGGCCAGCAGGGGGACAGTTATGGGCAATCAGGCCAGCAGGCAGAGGTGGTTAGGGGTGACCAGGATTGCAGGGGGGCAGTTAGGGGTGATCAGGCAGGCAGGCAGGTGAGCAGTTAGGAGCCAGCAGTCCCAGATTGTGAGAGGGATGCCCGCCTGCCAGTTTAGGCCCAATACCAGGGAACGGGCCTAAACCAGCAGTTGGATATTGCCCAAGGGGTCCCGGATTGGAGAGAATGCAGGCTGGGCTGAGGGGACCCTCCCCATGCACAAAAATCATGCACCAGGCCTCTAGTAGGCATTAAAGTAATAAATCAATTCAATAAAGGAGATAGATAAAGAAGATAAATGAAAAAAGAAAAAAAAGGAAAGAGAAAAAAAGAAAGATAACTGAAGTGGCATTTGTCTCAACTGGTTTAGTGCCTCCTAAGAGTTCCCTTTGTGTCTTATTTTCCTGATGCCAGTGCCTGGCTGTTCAGTCTGCAAATTCTGAGCTTCTCAGGAGGTATGTAGGTGCTAACCACTGTCAGACACTGTCCTCCTTTGGCTTTCAGCAACCTGCTTGAAGCTCCAGGAGAGCCACAGCTTGTGTCTGCCTCCACAGGACTTGGCTTCATGCTGGAGGGGATAAGCTGCCTTCTAATGCAGGTTTTTTAGCAGCATGGGGCCCAGGGTTAGGTCAGTAAGCTTCCCCATATTTCTTAGGCTCCAATTCCTCCCACCCTTGCTTGCCAGCCAGTTGTCAATATTAATCACTCTATAGTCTGTTTCTGAAAGGGCTTTGGGAAGAATTAGACCTCTGGGTCTCTTGTGAGGGAGAGGTGGATGCTGTTTAGATTTCAGGGAAAGTGGTGGGTGTGTTTCCCTGTCCCAGAGCTACTCCTCTGCGAGCGGCCCAGAATATTACTCTGCCCTCAGCTGGTCAGAGATTCACATATGTAGTCGAGTGGGATCATTTGGGAACCTGACATTTCTATCAGCTTCCTGGTCAGGTTCCTGGGAGAGTGGGGCAGATCATCCTACCCCCAATCCAGTCACTGATGCTTCCTAAGACTGTTAAAACCCATAGGCTTGGCCTCTGCGGCTGTCTCCTCAGTTTCCAGGTCTTTTCTGCCCTTCCTTGATATGTCTTCTCCTCAGCTTGACTTCAGTTCGTAATTTTGGGTGTATGTTCCCCACTTTAGTTTTATTTCCAGTCTGGCCCTGAGAGGAGGTGCAATAAAGGCCTGCATATTTGGCCACCATTTTCTCTCCCCAGGAGCATTCTATTTATCTGAAAACTCTGGGTCTTATATAGGTTATTCATGTCACTCAATGACTACAGGGTCAAGTGTTTGTGAAATAAGGTGAATGATAAAAATAATGGATCATTGTGGCATCCATGAGGTGGACTATTTGCATTTCACTTCAAGAAAGAACGTGCATATGGTAAAAGTTCCTTCTTTTTTATAGTGGCATAGTATTACATTGTGTAGATGTACTCATATGTGGGGTATAATGATCAACATAATTTGATGAATAAGAATGGATCCAGAGACAAATGGTAGGGGAGTGGGTGTTAGAGAGCAACCAAAGGACTTATATGCATGCATATTAGCATATCCAATGGACACAGGCACTGAGGCGGTGGGGGCTTGCCGGGGGGTGGGAATGGCTGGGGGGGAGGTCAATTGGGGAAAAAGAAGACAAATGTAAAACTTTAGACAATAAAAAAATAATAAGAAGAAAAGAAAGAACTTGCCATTTGGCTGCAAAGTGTAAAGTTAGTTGACAGCCTCCAGCTATTTGCACTTTCAGGATCTATTTCGGCTTTTGAAGCAAAGCCACACTCTTCCTCTGTAGGCCCCAGACAATGACTACCAAAGGCATTGTCATTTCTGCCAAACAAACAATTTATCTAATGGGAAAAGTTTGCTCCACTGCTCCCTATTGGACTGGCTGAGTCTTCATCATATGTACATTGAGATTTAAGGCTTTCTCTGCCCAATCTAGCTTCATTCCTCCTTTTAGTTTTCACAGATGTCCCCTAATAAATTTATTTATGTCTACATTTCTAATCCAGTGTTTGCTTCCTGAAGGACACAAATAACCCTATCATTTTTTTGTAATGTAAGCACATTTCAGAGGGAGTTGATGTACAGGGTGTCCCCCCAAAATGTATATACACTTTAACAGCTGGTAGGTCAATTTTGAAAATAAAATGTATTTTAATAAACACTGCCTTTATAATCATTCAAAATGTGCATTATTTTGGGGGGATACTCTATATTTATATATTTTACCTCTATTCTTATCATAACCCCCACTCAAAAAATAACACATACATCAGCAGCCAAATGCATTTAGAAAGAAAAATAATGAAAAAATGTGTTCTTCCATACAGTGAGTAAGTGCTTCCATTCATCCCAGAAGTATTTATTTTTGATGGGCCAAATGGTTCACAAAGTAAAAAGCTCCAGAGAGCCTATAATCAAGTCTGGGTAAACAAAGGCAATATATAGAAGACAGCAATTTCTTGAGATATGGACACTTTGCATACAGTGCCACGCTGTTTGTGCTATGTTATTCCCCAGTTTTCCAACAAAATTCCAAAAGGTTTCATGAAATAGCTCATCATTGTATTTTTAGATAAGTTCTTGCCCATTAAATAAACATGACCAACAGAAGCAAATTCTACCACAATTTATCTAGAATGGCTAGTCAGTCACAAATCCGGAAAAGTGAAAATGTGAAACAGGCTCAGAAAAGTTAAATCTTTGAGTCATATTATCTTGCCTAATAGGTTGTAGATTATTTCCCAAATTAGTGTCCTCAATTACAATTTGGATCTTCCCACACTTATGAAGAACTCAAAAATTATTGCCCTCCCCCTCCCTATTTTTTCTTTGTGAATAAAATATCCTCATAGTCTTATTCAAAAAAGGTTCTTAGTTCAGAAAAAAAGTGAAGGACTTCTAATTCTAAGGGACCCTGGATGTTTATGCCATCTATAAGTACTATAAGGTGGTCTTCATTTCATTCCAGAAATTTTTGTGATGAGAAAAGACATTGGAACTTTAACCTGCATATTTTCCTCTTCTGTGCTTCATTGAATTTTACCTGAGACTCTCCAACCTCAGCCAAAATGTTAGACATGAGTCACCCATAGCTTCATGGAAAATTGTCAAAATGTAATCATAAAACAAAATGATCAAAATCTTGGCTTTTGAATTTTTCAAAATACATAAATTCAGAAATTTGGAAGCATTTGAACCCTGTTTTCTCTTCTTATCTTACCCAGATTTTACAGGCTTGGGAGGAAAGGAAAGGAGAGACCACATAGAAAGTGGTGGAATCAAAAGGGCAAAAACATTGTTTCATTGGAGAAAACCCAATTAGGGAACCGCCCCAGAGAGACCTGTTTCAAGGAGCCTATTGTTCTTTGATAAATGGTGTAGCAGGAATAACACCTGCCTACTAGTAGCAACCCAGGCACCTTATAAATTCCTGGACTCCTGAGCAAGGTGGGATGATGAATAGCTGCCATTAAATCTCCTGAAGAATCAAAATTCTGGTGAAATACCCATTGGTACAAGATTTGCTCTTAACCTCAAGTGGTCATTATTGATAGGTAAATACCCTCAGTTGATCCATGGGAACCCTAAAATAGTCATGCTCTGTCCATTACTGGCAATGAATCCTGGTGGAACATTATGAAATCATCTGAAATGGAATGTTCTGATCATTAGAGTTGGGCCTTAAAAATGGCTACACTTACTCAAATACTTATGTTTTGAATAAATTCCAAATCCCTATTTCTAGCCTCAATTTTCTAATTGTATATTATTCCATTTATTAGTCATGGTTCCAACAGAAACATATGCCTCTCTAAAACTTGAAAATTGAGAAAAGTTTAATAAGTGGACTATTTACTGAATTGTGAGCAGGGCTTAAGAAAAAGAAAAATGTTCCCTGGGGCTATTAATTGTTGGAGCCCCTACTTTCCCTACGTCTGAAGGAATAAGAAAAGACTGCACCAAATCTAAAAGGAGATTTAGCCATATGGAGAGGTCTGGTTGGCAGAAGTTGTGACCTTCAGTACAGGGAAAAAACAAACCTTTGGCAAGCTATCAGGGAAGTAGCCAGAGAAATAACTACTCTGTCTGCACTTTCCTGTAACCCCTCTCTCTGATCTCCTGGAAGTGCCTCACACTGGCTGAAATCAACTTGAAACATTACCTTGAGGGGGCCCATTGAAGCAGTTTATGCAGATCAGATAAGGGTGGAGTGGTAAGTGTGTGTATCGGGGAGGGCAGCAATGGAAGTTGGAAATACATGTAAGAACTCCCTGGAAAGCCTTGCACCCCCTGATAATTTGATAAAAGCTTTGAAACATCCCAAATAACAACAGAAAAAGCACAAATAAGTATAAATATGTGATTTTGCATGACTTTTCAAGGGTATTTTAGTTCCTGTGGCTTCTCCATAGTATATGTAGAAGTTTCACAGATACTAAGTTAAGAAGCTCCTACTCTGGAAAGCATTATATAGTAATGCATGCCATCTTGTAATCATTTTTATTTCCTTGGAATTTTTCCCCTTTGCTATAGTTCTAGCAACTTAGATATCCTGGAGTAAAGCTGACATCTTTGGTCAACTGTAAGTGACCCAACCAGACATGTTCTTTTCTCAGATCTGTTGAATATGAGCTATAGCATGGAATTTGAGTATCAGAGCTCTAAAGGAGAAGCAGACAGAAAATATGGGATTGGCCATGTGATACTGGGTTGCTTCGCAACACTAGCTGGAAGGCTCTTTTCTGAGACTCTTGATAAGAAAACTTGGTTTTAAAAAAAGTGTATGAGAGAGATGGGAATAGTAAAGGAGAGAGAGAGAAGGAAACTCAGACACAGGTAAAGATGGGCAAAGGAGAAAGTTTATTGATAAACAAAAAAATTGACAAAATGAGAAAGAATGAGAGCAAGTTTTGGGGAAATGGAGAGAGGTTCATGGAATAGGTGGTGAAATAAACTCAGTTGAACAAAGAGAAAAGGTGTAAGAGCCGAGGTCAGGAATTACTTATTAAGCACTACTGTGACCACAGCATTACTAAGACAAGTAAAGATCCTTTTATAATATCAATGATGATTCATCCCCTGAGCACAGATCTTTACAGTTTACCAAGTACTTGTACAACTGTCTTCTTATGGGGGGCTTACTGCAGCTTTGTTAGGCAATGCAGGGTTTGTCATTACTTCAACTGTGCACATGAAGAAATTAAGGCCCTGAGAGGAGGAGTTGTCCAGGGTCCTACATTTAGTGAGGTTAGATTCTGTGGCCCTGACTCTAAGTTCTGTGGCTAGAGCTGGGATGCTGCTTTGTTTAGACTTTTTAATTACACATAAGTGTGGTGGATAGGACAGGGATATGGCTGTTCTTCACCACCTGCTGAGATGGGAGCTGAGGAACTATTGTTAAGTCTCAAGCCAGTAGAGGCCTTAGTCTTTCATCTTCTTTTCCCCTAATGTACAAATGTATCCATTCATGCCTCCAAGAACAGAGCTTAATTTGCCCAAATTTGTAGTCAGCATCCTACAATCCCTTGAGATATCTTTGGGCACACATCCTCTCAGGAAAACCTTTTCTATCTCATTTTCAGAACAACCACTAATGATTGCAAAAGACCTCTTGGGCATGGAGAGGAATATTTAGGAGACAGGAATAATTTGTGACTAGAGTCAGAGGATCTGAAAGACCATGCATAACAGTAGAGCTGTGTGTTCCATGGAGCAGTTGAGTAGTTCTCATTTATTTTCATGACTCTACAACATTTGAGGCCTGGATGAACCAAAAAATAAGCTTAAGTTCTCTGTTTGGCACTAAGCCTCTCTACTGCTATAGTCTCCCTCTTGTCTGATTTATCCTGTACCTGTTGACAGATTAAATTTTCAATAATGTTGTTCACCTGCTCAGTGATCTTCAATTATTTTTTCATTCATTAAGGTATCATATTACTTTCATTACCTGGCATTCAAGAATCACTTAATATTGCCCCAAACGTCCATTTTCAGCTTCATATTTATCTATTCCTAGAGTTCAAGTGCTTCAAAAACTAAGCTACTTGATTCTCAAACATACCTCACATTCATGCCCTTGTTCAACCTATCTCCTGCCTGGAATTCCTTCCCCCTTCTAATCAGACAATGTTTCCCCATAGCACTTGTGATGTGACAAATCAGCTAAGCTAAGTTATGTTTCTCAGAATTTCCCTTTCTGTAGATTAGGGTGATCCACAAGAGATATTCCTGTGTGAGATTTGTGGGGCAGAAGGGAATCAAGCAGCCATTTTTTTTTCACCTCATAAACATTGTCATTTATCTGCTGTCTTACATTGTTAGTATAAGACAGCAACTGCTCTATCTTCTCCTGGATCCTATTTCAGCTTCTCTGACTTATGAACCAGGATGTGTTTAGTTCAATGACAAAGGGACTCAACTTCTCCAAAATACTTACACCATCAGGGTTAGAGGCAACAGGAATGGATATGGTTTCAGTTCATTCTTGTGAGCTTCAACACATGCCTGTTCCATTTGTTCTTGCTTTCATCCCACCTTGCATTCATCTTCCCTTTCCTGCTGCTGATTCATAGGCTTTAAGATACAAGATCAAATGCACAGATAATAATGCTTAGTGACTGTTTAACCAGTCTCTTCAGTAGTCAAATCCCTGTAACAAATTCATGTATAAAAATACTTCTCTGTCATTCTGCTTCCCTGATTGAACTCGAATGAGAGCTTCTTGAGGGCAGATAAAATGCCCTTGACAAATTTTGACAAATTTTACAGCTTATAAAATGCTTTCAAATTCATAATTTCATAGAATTATCACAACCAGGGACATCACATATAGTCATGCATTGACAAGCATTACTTTCATTATCCTGGCATTCAAGTTTTGATGGGACTGCTGTTCTTCCCTGAAGTTGAACAATGTAGCAGTCATGGTCACCACAGCCACTTGTAGTGGACTACACAAAGATTCTTATCCTCATTGGTCTGATGAGAAAATGTGAGGAAAAGGGTGAGATTACTTCATTTGAGTGATGAAAGAATCTTTCTAATGTTACACAATGAACAGTGCAATCTATATGCTATTATTTTTCAAATAAAGGATCCAACCTTTTATTCTTGATTTATTAGGATAAAGCATAGGTGATGCCCCTTGTTCTCCTACTTTACTATTTATAATTTCTTTTGCCTTCAAAGTCAGTTATGAGTGGAATGACAATAATGTTTGTCTTACTAAAGGAAACACCCATTCCACAACAACCTGGCATTTGCTCTTTCCATAGAAAGAGCATGCTGGGAACAAAATAGTGAGAGCCACCCTAATTGAAGACATGACTATGTGATGGCACATGATCCAGCCAAGGATTTATCAGAGCTGTCTCTGATATAAGTTCATTATCAATAGTTATTGTTCCACTTGAATTGCTAAAATTGTTCCATGTAAATCTTATCTACATAAATAAGCTACATCCATAATAGGAGAAAATAAGGCTTAAAAATAAAGCATAACTGAAAAATAAAGAGAGAAGAAAAGTCAGCTAATCATTTGAACCCCTGGATATATACCCTTGAAATTCCCAATTATATAAGCCAGTAATTTTTGAGAGTCTTAAGTCAGTTTGAGAGGTGTTTCTGTCACTTGTAAATAAAGCTCATTGACAATAAGATAGATTGGTACTAAAAATTGAGAGTTTTGAGTTAAAAACCAAAAATAATGTAAAGTGAAGTGTTTAAAGTCTGCAGACCAAGTTTTAGCATCAGTCTATGAGATTTACAAGTCACTTCTCTTCCTTGGCCCTACATTTTCCCACCAGTATAAAGAAATGATTTTACTAAATGACTTCTAAGTGTACTTTCATAACAATACTCCTGGTTCATTCTGGAATTCTTAACTTCTGGAACAACAAAGAGCATTGAATTGGGGGTAAGAGAGAAGGATAGTAGCCTCACATCTGCTTCTGTTGAGCTGTGGGATATCTTCCCCTTTGTGGGTTCTACTTCCTCTCCCACATCCATGTGAAGAATTTAGACTTGCTTCCCTAAGGGGTATGCTATAGTTCTAACATAATGGCTTCTCAGTTTCCAAGAGCTAGTCCTTAAATCAGGTCAGGGAAATTTCCAGCATTTCCTGTTTCTCTGGATGTTGGTGTTTTTTTTTTAAATTATTATTATTTTCACATTTGTAAAATGTGTTCCCAGTGAGTCCTTCAACCTTGAACACTTTGTGATTCTTCTAGGGAAAGATCTTTCTCCCCTCTGCCTCAGTCAGGAAAGGTGAAGATATTTTGATATTTTCCTTGGCTATAGTTCAGTATTTAGAAGTAATTTGATAATAATTTCCTTGTATCCCACTATCTGGAGGGTGGCCATTGGGTAAAACAAAAGGAAGTAGGGTGGGTACCAGAGTTGGAAACAGCGTTCTGTACCAGATAGGAATATTTTAATGATACTAAAGTTAGACATGAATAACGTTTTAAAAATTAAATTTATTGGGATGACATTGGTTAACAAGATTATATAGGTTGCAAGTGTACAATTCTATGATACATTATCTGTACATTACATTGTGTATTTGCTACCCAAAGGCAAAACTTCTTCTGTCATCATATATTTGACTCCCTTCACCCTTCATTACCCCTTACACCCTTGCATCTTTTAACCACCACAATGCTCTCTGTGTCTATGAGTGTTTTTTTTTCTTGTTCGTTCATTTGTTGCTTTCAGTTTTGTATCCCACATAGGAGTCAAATAATATGGTTCTTAATTTTTCTGTCTGACTTTTTTTGCTTAGTATGATATTTGAAGATCCATCCATGTTGTTGCAAATGGCGGTATTTTGTCTTTTCTTATGGCTGAGTAGTATTCCATTTTATACGTGCACCACATCTTTATACATTTCTCTTTTGATGGACACTTAACTTGCTTTCTTATCTTGGCCACCATAAATAATTCTGCAATAAACATAGGCATGCATATATCTTTATGAATAAATGTTTTCAATTTTTTTGGGTAGATACACAGAAAGTGTTGCTGGGTCATATGGTAACTCTATTCTTAATTTTTTGAGGAACCTCCATACTGTTTTATATAGTGGCTGTACCAGTTTACATTCCCACCAGCATTGAATGAGGGCTCCTATTTCCCCACAACCTCTCTAACACTTGTTATTAGTTTCCTTGTAGATAATAGCCATTCTGACAGGTGTGAGGTGGAATCTCATTGTAGTTTATTTTTATTTTTGACACTATTACAGATGTTTCCCATTTTCCCCCTCTTTGCCCACCTCTACACAGTTCAGGGCCTCCACCCTACCTTGGCCTTCACCAGTTTCTTTCGTTTTTTAATTTTTCAAACAGAGTTTTCTGTAATCTTTAATTAAAATGTGAATTTAGGCAATAGGACTCATTTCATAAAATTCTCCAAAGCAGTGGTCATAGGGGATTACTGAATGTACTATTATCTGGTCTCCTACCCTCATTATATAGATCAGAAAACTGAAAGGAGGGGCAGTACAGGCTGGAGCAGCACCTGCATTAGTGGTGAAGAGCAGTGATTTTTAGGAAGAAATAGAGAGAGTGATAGTAACCAATGGGCACTCCTGGGCCACTCTTTCCCCTAAATGCCTGGCTCCTCTCCTCTGCATCCTCATGAAGCTTCTCTACTGTGTCTGGTGGGTACTGGTAGTCATTCCAGGTTTCCTGCTCTACACGGAGTTTTGCAAAGTTAGAGATCATCTCCGAAGGCCCAGGTTAAGGCCCGGCACAGAGGCACACCCACTGACTATCTGTATGATGAAGGCAGGAAGGTCCATGCAATAGTAAATGATGCCTTGAAGCCAAGTTCATCTTTTGGTGAAGATGAGCATCAATGAGAGGCTGTGAAATCAAAGGAATCAGGGTGTTGAAACTCCCAGTTATTTCCAGGATCTTGACTTTTCTTCCTAGAAACATAAGCAACTTTTCCCTGAGTCAGTCTACCCATTGATCACCCAGGAATGACTCACCTATGAGCTGGATATTTACCTCTAAAAACAATCATGTTAATGTGTAAGAATGTTAAGGGGTATTAAGGACCCTGTCTTGAATGATGATGCCTCATGTGTCTGGAATCTTCTCAGTCAGAGGTATGGGAGTTAATATTTATTGAACACTTGGGCACTCTTTCTACTTCATTCTAATTAAATTTTAAATCAACCCTCTGGGACTGGCACTACAATTGTCCCAATTTTACAGATGAGAAAACTGAGGTTCAGAGATGTTCAGTAACTTGCCCAAAGTCGTGCACCCACTAAATGATGTGGGGATCTGACTGGTGCCAAAACTTGTGTTCCATCCTCCACTCTCTGCAGCCCTTTTCTATGAGCTGTTCTGCAAAGCTGAACTTGGGTAACTGAAGTTGACCTGTGAAGTACACACTTGCCTAGTTTAACCATCTATGTTGAAACATGCTCCTACATCGGCTTTTGCACTGCCCTGTCTTCTTCCCTGGGGAATGTTGAATGATACTTTAAGGCAGTGGAGCGCCATCTCTGGCATCAGAATTACCTGGGATTCCAGACCCTACCTCAAGGGATTCTGATTAATTGGTTTGGGTTGGGACCAGGCATCAGTGTTTTAAAGTGTGCCAGTTGGATCTAATGCACAGCAGGGTTGGCAACTTCAGCTTTCAATTTTTCTTGATGACCAAAGTCATCCTATCCAGTGTGTGTCTTGGGTTATCTTCTGATAGTGATTTCTTAGATCTTGATGGGAATTAGGAAGAAATAGAGAGAGTCATTTTTTAGTACACCTGCCTTTCTTATGAGCCATCTCACTTTGGTCCCCAGAGTGCCTCTATTCATTTCTAGCTTGGGAAATTATAGGCTGAACAGGGCAGCATGGCACACAGGTCCTGCCTGTCGGGACCATGGGATCCAGTAAGAGTTTTCCATATTTTTCTTTCCTTTTAGTTTTCTTCTACACAGGTGACAGTAAGGTGGCCAATGTGGATGCTGCTGCTGCACATTCAGTTAGAATATTAATTAAGCACACCCGAAGCACCCACTATATGCTGGGTCACAGACTAGGTACTACTAATCCACTATGTTGTTTGGTTGTGAGCACAGAATGGCTACCTCTTCTCCCAGGAAGACCTCCTGGATTGGGATGTTAGCCCTCCTCTGGGGACCCACACATTCCCACACCTACCAGCCCCATGACCTTAATCCATTTGGTGGTGGCAGGGAAGAGGGCATCAACATCTGTCTGCCTCTGAGAATTCTAAGCTCTCTGAAGGCAGGAACTAGTTGGTGAATAGGCCATGCCTGTTAAAATAGAGTACTTGTAACAGCTGAACCTAACTGTCATGGGAGCACAGGCAAAGAAAAGAAATCATGGACAGAAAGAGCTGGGGAATCTGGGAAGCCTTCCTGGAGGAGGTGGCATTGAGCTGGGGAATCTGGGAAAGATTTTTGGAGGAGGTGGCATTGTGACAGGCTTAAATAGATGGTTAGAAATTGAGCCAGGCAGAAGGGAGAAGAAGAGCATTTCAGGCAAAGGGATCAGTACAAACAAAGGCTCAGAGGTGGTACAAGTTGAAGAGCAAAATGTTGCTTAGTAGAATGGAAGACTAGGAAGGTTGGTGGGATCATACTCCAAACTGCCTAAAGCCAGAGCTTTCATAGAAGCCTAGGGAATGGTCCAGGCTAGAAACTTGTCTTCACTCACTGGAGGAGCAGAGCCAGGGGATGCCTGGGAGCCCCCTTCTGGCCAAATTTTTTTTTAATAGCTAGTGAAGTTTAGCATCTTTTTACATATCTGTTGGTCATTTGTATGTATTCTTGAAAGAAGTGTCTATTCATATTCTCTGCCAAATTTTTAATTGGAGTGGTGTTTTTTTTTTCATTTGTGGTTGGGTTGTATGAGTTCTTTATATTGAGAATTAGATATAACATTGTCATTTTTTGCAGATGACATTATTTTTTATGTAGAAAACCCTAAATATACTACTCCAAACTCTGAATAACAATAAAAATGCAGCAAAGTGAACAAGGAACAGAGAACTTGTTAGAAGAAATAATGACAAAAAAAACTTCCCTAACTTGGTGAACTCTCATAAGTTCAGGAAGCACAGGAAGTCTAAATCAAGATCAACTCAAAGACATCTACAGCAAGACACATCATAATTAAAATTGTAAATGCTAAAGACAAAGAAATAATCTTAAAGGCAGCAAGAGAGACAGTTACCTACAAGGAAGTTCCCATAAGGCTGTCATCTGATTTCTCAACAGAAACACTACAGCCAGAAGGGAATGGCATGAAGTATTCAAAGTAATAAAAAGCAAGGATCTGAAACCAAGACTACACTATCCAGCAAGTCTATCATTCAAAATTGAAAGTGAAATAAAGAGCTTACCAGACAAAAAAGGCTAAAGGAGTTTATTAACACCAAACCAACATTGCAAGAAATATTAAAGGGGCTGCTGTAAGAAGAAGAAAATATATAGAGAAGAATATAGGCATAAAGAATAAAAATGACAAGAAATAAGTATCTATATAATAAAGAGCCAGAGTCATAATGACCATTAGGACGAAGGCTCGACCAGACTGGAAGTCAGTGCTGGGTTGCCTTGGTGACCCAGCACTAACTGGGGCCATTGCAAAAGCCCTGACCCAGCACTGACTGCCTCGGGAGCTGTGGATCAGGCCCAGAAAGAGGCCTGCAGAGAGAGAGGCAGGGTCTGATCTGTAGCCTCTGTGGCAGCCGTTGATCAGAACTTGCTTCTCTTTCTCTCCTGGCCTGGCCAACAGCCCGGCCTCCATTTCTCTCCAGGCTGCTGATCAGCCCTGCCTTTCTGATCAGGCCCCATTGATAGGACCAGAGATGCTGACTGGCATAGAAACTGACCAATCAGAACCAAATCTGGGTCAACTGTGAGGAGCCAATGGCTGCCTAGGAGGCGGAGCTTTTGGCGCAGACTGGCATAGAAACTGACCAATCAGAATCAAATTGGCTGGCAGAGGAGGGCAGTTGAGGGAAGATCAGGCCAGCAGGGGAGGGCAGTTAGGGGCCAGATCAGGCCACCATTGAGGGAGAGAGCAGGATGGCAGGAGAGGGCAGTTATTGCAATCAGGCAGGCAGGCAGAAGCAGTTAGGGGCAATCAGGCAGGCAGGGGGGGAGCAGTAAGGGGTGAGATCAGGCCAGCAAGGGAGGGCCATTGAGGGCAAGATTAGGATGGCAGCGGAGGGCAGTTAGAGGCGGTCAGACAGGCAGGCAGAGACAGTTATGGACAATCAGGTAGGCAGAGGCAGTTAGGGGTGATCAGGCAGGCAGAGGAGTTAGGGGCAATCAGGCAGGCAGGCAGGTGAGTGGTTAGGAGCCAGCTGTCCCAGATTGTGAGAGGTGTCCAACTGCTGGTTTAGGTCCCCAATTGGAGTAGGTGCAGGCTGGTCGGAGGGAACCCCTCCTCTCCATGCATGAATTTTGTGCACTGGGCCTATAGTGTATCAATAATAGCCTTAAATGTGAATGGATTAAATGCTCCAATCAAAAGATGTAGGGTAGCTGAATAGATAAGAAAATATGACCAATATATATGCTGTCTACAAGAGACCCATCTCAGAACAAAGACTCACATAAGATGAAAGTGAAAGGATGCAGAAAAAATATTCCATGCAAATGGGAATGAAAGAAAAGCTGGAATAGTAATACTTATATCTGGCAAAATAGAGTCCAAAACAAGGGCCATAATAAGAGACTAAGAAGGTCAGTACATAATACTAAAGAGATTGATCCAACAAGAGGATATGACTCTGGGAAACATATATGTACCCAATATAGGATCACCTAAATACATAAACAACTCATGGAGGACTTTAAGGGACAAATAAACTGCAATAATCATAATAGATGAGTTTAACATCCCACCGACATCACTGAATAGATCTTCCAGACAAAAAATCAACAAGGAGACAGTGACTGTATGTGACACACTAGATCACACAGATTCATTGATATCTATGGAACATTTCATCC
Source organism: Myotis daubentonii (assembly GCF_963259705.1). Classification (NCBI taxonomy): domain Eukaryota; kingdom Metazoa; phylum Chordata; class Mammalia; order Chiroptera; family Vespertilionidae; genus Myotis; species Myotis daubentonii. The sequence continues at coordinate 53,939,149 of NC_081861.1, forward strand.
CAAAGCAGAGGAATATGCATTCTTCTCAAGTGCACATGGATCATTCTCAAAGATAGACCCCATGTTAGGACACAAAATATGTCTTAACAAGTGCAAGAAGATTGAAATCACAATACCAAATATCAAATTATACTGCAAAGCCATTGTAACTAATACAGCCTGGTTCTGGTACAAGAACAGGCATATAGATCAATATAATAAAACAGATAATCCACAAAACAACCCACACCATTATGGTCAATTGACAGTTGACAAAGGCGGCAAGAGCATACAATGAAATAAAGATAGTCTTCAATAAATGCTGTTGAGAAAATTGGATGGATACATACAAAAAAATCAAACTAGGCCACCAACTTACATCATAAAGAAGAAACTCAAACCGGATAAATGACTTAAATGTAAGTTGTGAAACCATAAAAATCCTAAAAGAAATCATAGGCAATAAAATCTCAGACATCTCATGTAGCAATATTTTCATCAATACATCACCTAGGGCAGTGGTCAGCAAAGTGTGGCTCGGCAAACTGCGGCTTGCGAGCCACATGTGGTTCTTTGGCCCCTTGAGTGTGGCTCTTCCACGAAATACCGGCTCTTCCACAAAATACTAACTTCTGTGCATGGGCCACAAAGTTTCAATCGCACTGTATGTGCGTGCCTGCACGTGGTATTTTGTGGAGGAGCCACACTCAAAGGGCCAAAGTGCCGCATGTGGCTCGTGAGCCACGGTTTGCTGACCACGGACCTAGGGCAAGGGAAACAAATAAACAAATGGGACTACATCAAACTAAAAACCTTCTGCACAGCAAAAGAAACCAGTAACAAAATGAAAAGGGAACCCACTGTATGGGAGAACATATTTGGAATGATACCTCTGATATGTGGTTAATATCATATAATTCTACACCAGGAAGACAAACAATCCAATTAAAAAATGGGCAAATGACCTGAATAGACACTTCTCCAAAGAGAACATACAGTTGGCCAATAGACATATGAAAAAATGCTCAAGGTTGTCAATCATCAGAGATTCAAATTAAAGTCACAATGAGATATCACTTCACCCCTGCCAGAATGGGTATCATCCATACATCAACAAACAACAAGTGCTGGCAAGGATGTGTAGAAAAGGGAACCCTAGCACACTACTGGTGGGAATGAAGAATGTTGCAGCTACTATGGAAATAGTATGAAATTTTCCCCAAATAAAAAATGGAACTGTCATTTGTCCCAGCAATTCCACTAGGGAATATATCCTAAAACCCCCGAAACACCAATCAGAAAGAATATATGCGCCCCTATGTTCATAGCAGTGTTGTTTACAATAGCTAAGATCTGGAAACAACCCAAGTGTCCATCAGTAAAAGAGTGGATAAAAATGCTGTGATAACATTTACACAATGGAATACTATGCAGCAGTAAAAAAGAAGGATCTCTTACCCTTTGAAATAGCATGGATGGACATGAAGATTATTATGCTAAGTGAAATAAGCCAATCAGAAAATGACAAATGCCATATGATCTCATTTATTTGGGAAATCTGATGAACAAAATAGGTCCAGAGGCATGGATACTTGGAAAAGGCTGAGAGATGGCAGAGGGAAGAGGGGTGAGGGGACAGAAATAAATTAACAAAAGAACATATTTGCATATGTGCATAACCCATGGACACATAATAATGTTTGAAGGCTTGGGGTCATGTAGGGGTCAGGCGGAGGAGGAAAATGGGGATCACCTGCAAGATTGTCAACCATTAAAAAAAAACAGCATTGAATTGGAAGAAAAACAAACAGAGACCAATGGAACAGAATTGAGAGCCCAGAAATAAACCCAATATATATATATATATATATATATTGGTTTATATATGAGAATTTATATATATGCAAATAATTTTCAACAAATAAGCCAATAACATGCAGTGGAGAAAGAAAAGCCTCTTCAATACATGGTGCTGGGAATATTGAAAAGCTACATTAAAAAAAAGAAACTACACTATTAATTGTCCCCATATATAAAAATAAACTCAAAATGGCTCAATGACCTAAATATAAGACCCCAAACTATAAATTGTATAGAAGAAAACATAGGTACTAAGCTTATGGACCTTTTTCTTAGAGAGGATTTTGTGAACTTGACTCCAAATATAGGGAAGTAAAGAAAAATATAAATGAATTGGACTCTATCAAACTAAAAAACTTCCTCACAGCAAAAAAAAAATCACCAAAACAAGAAACAAAAAAAACCACCTGCCAACCAAATAGAAAGGCAACCAATCAAAAGGGAGAAGGTATATACGAACAATAGCTGTGACAGGTTAATGAAAAATAACTTTAGATTTCTGTCTCCTATCTTCAGATGCTTATGCAAATGAGTGCACCTTTTAGAAGTCTAAATGATCAGAGTTCTCAGTAAATGGAATATATATATATATATATATATATATATATATATATATATATATAATGGAGGGAGATGGAAGGATATATATATATATATATATATATATATATATATATATATATAATTTCAGAGAGGACGGAAGAGGGAGAAAGAGAGAAATATCAACAATGAGAGAGAATCATTGATCAGCTGTCTCCCTAATGCTCCACACTAGGGATTGAGCCTGCAACTCAGGCATGTGCTCTGGCAGGGAATCGAACTAGTGACCTCCTGGTTCATAGGTCAATGCTCAACCATTGAGGCATGCTGGCTAGGCATAAAATGGAGTTTTATTAAACATACCATAATGAATTCCTGTGAATGACATCATGTGATAGAATCAGTTGAAGGTATGAAGGTTGGACTTCTCATAAGTCTAAACAATGGATTATTTATGTTTGGTTAGAAGATAAGGAATTAGTGATTTCATCACCAAATCTATGAAGAAAATGACATTGAGGTTCTGGTTGAGATTATGGTGTAGGTAAATGTGGTACTCAAATCCTTCCACAAACATATCAAAATTACAACCAAACTACAGACCAACCATCATTCAGAACTGCCCAAAATTTTGCAGAATGAGTGCACCTATAACTGAATGAGAATTCCTATAACTAAGGATATAATGAAGAAGTCACATAAAGACTGGTATGAGGGGTGGAGAGATAGAATGAGCTGGTCCCATAACCATGTGTGGCAGATAAAAATACAGAGGAATATCTCAGCTGCAAAGATCCACCCTGAGGAGCGAGGGGTCCCTGCACCACACCAGGGCCCTGCAACCAGGGTTCAGTGCCATAAAGAGAAGTTCCCATAACTTTTGGTTGTGAAAACCAGTGGGGACTGTGGCTGAGGGAGATGGAGGGATACTAAAGTCTCCAAAATTCACCTTAAATCACCTATGTGTCTCTGAGCTTCAGCAGCTTGAAAGGTACCATGGACAGCCCTGGCAGGTGTTGCTCAGTGGCTAAAGTGTCAGTTCTTGGACCAAAGGGTCTGGGGTTTGAATCTTGGTTAAGGGCACATACCTAGGTTGCATGTTCAATCCCATCCCCAGTCAGGGCATGTGTGGGAGGCAACCAATCAATATGTCTCCCTTCCTCTCCCTTCCATTCTCTCTAAAAATCAATGGCAAAAATATTCTTGGGAGAGGATTAATGACAGAAAAGAAATGTACCAGGGACACGTGGAGAGTAACTGAACTATCTGGCATCAGGATGAAGACTGGAGGGGCCACTCTCCCAGAGATTAAGTGCTGACAGAGGCCATTCTTTCTTTGCTGAACTCTCCCCTCACAGAGCCTGCAGGCAAGTATCATATGTGAGACTCTATCAACCTGAGTAACACCATTCATCCTGCCCTGGTGATTCCCTGAGGCCCTGCCTTAACCAACTTTTGGACCCACCCAAGCCAGTTTCAGTGGCTTTTCCATACAAAAGATCTGTCTTGGCTCATGCTTTAAACTTTACTGAAATCTCTCAAAAAAAGGAGCACCTGGTCTCAGTGTGCCACATACATCTTGCTAATTGGGTCCAGGACCCAAAATAGCAACAGCCAGCCTTGGTTTGCAACTTGGCTTTTCCTGAGCACCTCCAGGTCCAGCACAGTACCCCCTGCAGATCACTTTGTAGCTCATACTGGGTGAGCCTTGGTAGAACACAGGTGGTATCCAATCTTGGCGTGCACATTTCTTGAGGCCTGAGACCCAGCACACCCAGTGGGAAGCTTCAGATCATAGTGAAACAACACTCAAGCACCTTCACAAGTGACACACTCAAGGGGCAGACTCAGAGGGCACCTGAGTCCCACTGAAGTAAGTCCTACTGTGTGGTGTGGATTCCTGTACAACTGATACTCCATGGTCACAGCCTGTCCTTGCAGCTGAAAAACCTAGAGGTAAATATCTCCCATTGATATGCCAATAATAATCAAGGTTCAAGTACAACAGGAGGGTGTACACAGCTCACAAAGAAGGATGTACATGGAGTGCTCAGCTTGATTGATCAAGAAGGCTGTGCCACTGGACCATACAGAACACCACTCTATCAAGCCCAGGGGTTGTTGCATCTCAACCTAACACACAGAAACAACACAGGGAGGCAGTCAAAATGATGAGGCAAAGAACCATGTCCCAGATTAAAAAAAAAAAAAAAACAGAACAAAATTCCAGAAAAAAACTGAATAAAATGAAGACAAGCACTCTACTAGATGCAAAGTTGGACACAGACAATAATGTGGCGAAGGCCTGAAGTGGGGTGGGAGCTTGGTGGAGAGGGGAAAAGACGAAAAATTGGAGACATCTGTAATACTTTCGACAATAAAAATAAATTTTAAAAAAGTTTTAAAAAAAATTCCACAAAAAAACAAACAAATAAATCTGAAGACAGCATTCTTTTGAATGAAAGGATGACAAGCATAGTTAGTCAGAAAATTATTAAATGAAAGGTTAAGTAGTAAATGCACATTATAAATGCATCAAATGTTACTGAATTGTTCGCTTTAATTTGATAAATTCATGATATATAATTTTGAGTTAAATAAATTATATATTTGTAAAATTTCTATTTACAAGGATGCTCAATGATCTCAGTGAGAATTTCAACAAAGAGATAGAATATAAATATGGAGATAGAAAACATAAAAACCAATCAGAAATGAAAGATACAAGATCTTAAATGAAGAATAATTTACAGGGTTATCAACACTAGTGTAGATTAATCCAAGAATCAAGAGAGAAATTGGGAATATAAGGAAGCAGAAATCAACCAATCAGAACAGAAAAAAACCCCAAACAAATTTAAAAAAATGAGGATATGTATTTTAAGGACCTTTGGGACAACATAGAGCATAACAACATCCACATCATAGGAGTTTGAGAAGGAGAAGAGAGAGCGCAAGGGATTGAAAGCTTATTTGAACAAATAATAGAAAACTTCCTTCACTTGGTGAAGGAAATATACATACAAGTCCAGAAAGCACAGAGTCTCAAAGAAGATGAACTCAATGAGGCCCACACCAAGACACATCATAATTGAAATGCCAAAGGTTAAAGAAAAAGAGAATTTTAAAAGCATCAAGAGAAAAACAGATTATTACCTATGAAAGAGCTACCATAAGACTGTCAGCTGATTTCACAAGAGAAACTTTTCAGGCTAGAAGGGATTGGCAAGAAATATTCAAAGTGATGTAAAGCACAAACCTAAAACTAAGATTATACTATCCAGAGAAACTATCATTTGGAATCAAAGGAATTGGCCAGCTGGTGTGGCTCAGTGGTTGAGCATCAACCCATGAACCAGGAGGTCAAGGTTCAATCCTCAGTAGGGAGCATACAAGAGGCAGCCAGTCAATGATTTTCTTTCATCATTGATGTTTATATATCATTCTCCCTCTCCCTTCCTGTCTCTAAAATCAATAAAAAAATATTTTTAAAAAATAAAGTCAAAGGGCAGATAAAGAACTTCCCATATATAAAAAAAATCTAAAGGAGTTCATCACAACCAAACCAGTATTATAAGAAATATTAAATGGTTTTCTTTAAGAAGAAGGGAAAAATGATAAGAAATATGAATAATAAAATGGCAAAAAATGCATATCTATCAATAATGACTTTAAATGCAAATGGATTAAATACCCCAATCAAAAGATATATGGAAGCTGAATGGATAACAAAACCTTTACATATGCTTTTCACAAGAGACTTACTTCAGGTGGAAAGACACACATATACTGAAAGTAAAGGGTTGGAAGAAGATATTTCATAAAAATGGAAACAAACAAACAAACAAACAAAAAAGAACAACTAGAAAATCTGTGGTAGAAATACTTAGCCCAGAGTGGTGCCTGGTACGCGGTACCTTGTTGTGTTGTATTTTGTGCCTTTAAATCAACGCAGCAGATCCAAACAACAGCAGCCTCCTGAGCACCACACCCTCAGTCTGAGGAACAGCAGCTGTACGTGAAACCCCCCCTAACAGCCAGAAGAGCTACCACAGCTGTGAACAGCACCCACCAGAGGAGCTGCTGCCAACTGAGAAGCAGCTGCTACCGCAACCGCCCGAAGATCAACCACAGCCCAAGGAGTCACTGCCACAAAGGGAGCAGCCACTGAACAACTCAATGTCTAGATATGTCAGTGAGATCAAACATGGGTAGACAAAGAAACCCCCAAAGGAAAGAAAAAGAGGACTCACCAGAAAAGCAGCTAAGCGATACAGAGGCATGCAACATGACCGAAAAAGAATTCAGAATAAGGGTCCTAGAGTTCATAAACTGGACGGAGGAAAAAATCAATAACATATGCAAGAAGCTAGAAGAAACAGATGAAAAAATCAACAACTTAAGTAAGACCCAAGAAGAAATGAAGAGTGATATAGCTGCAATAAAAAACACCATTGAAAGTATCAACAGTAGACTAGGAGAAGCAGAGGACCGAATTAGTGAATTAGAAGACAAGGAAGCAAAACACACCCAAAATGTACTGCAATTGGAGAAAAAAATTAAAAGACAGGAGGAGAGCCTAAGGGAGCTTTGGGACAACATGAAACGAAACAACATACGAATAATAGGGGTGCCAGAACAACAGAAAGAGGAACAAGGATTAGAAAACCTACTCGAAGAAATAATATCAGAAAACTTCCCTGAGGTGGGGAAGAAAAAAGTCACACAAGCCCAGAGAGTCCCAAACAAGGTGAACCCGAAAAGACCCACACCAAGACACATCATAATTACCATGGCAAATGTTCAGGACAAAGAGAGAATCTTACAAGCTGCAAGAGAGAGATGGAAAGTTACATACAAGGGATCTCCCATTAGATTATCAAATGACTTCTCAACAGAAACACATCAGGCAGGAAAAGAATAAACGGAAATTTACAAAGTGATGCAAAGCAAAGGACTGAATCCAAGAATACTCTATCCAGCAAGGCTATCATTCAAAATTGAGGGGGAAATAAGAAGCTTCACAGACAAAAAAAGACTAAGGGAGTTTATCACCACCAAGCCAGAAATGCAAGGAATACTAAAGGGACTGGTGTAAAAAGAAGAAATAAAAAGCTCAGAAAGAAAACAGCCACACAAAAAAAGAAATGGCTACAAACAAGTACCTTTCAATAATAACTTTAAACGTAAACGGACTAAATGCTCCAAACAAAAGACATCGAGTGGCTGAATGGATAAAAAAACATGACCCATACATCTGCTGTCTACAAGAGACCCACCTCATTAGAACGGACTCACACAGACTGAAAGTGAAAGGATGGAAAAATATCTTTCAGGCAAATGGAAAGGAAAAGAAAGCTGGGGTAGCAATACTTATATCTGACAAAATAGACCTCAAAGTGAAGGCCATAACAAGAGATAAGGAAGGCCACTTCATAATACTAAAGGGATCAATACAACAAGAAGATATAACTCTGATAAACATATATGCACCTAATGCAGGAGCACCCAAATTCATAAAAAAAACTCCTGGAAGATATCAAAGGAGAGATCGACAACAATACAATCATAGTAGGGGACTTAAATACACCACTGACATCACTGGATAAGTCCGCTAGACAAACAATCAGCAAAGATACAGCAATCCTAAATGACTCACTAGATCAGATGGACTTAATAGACATCTTCAGAACACTTCACCCCAAAGCCAGGGAATATACATTCTACTCAAATGCTCATAAGACATATTCAAAAATAGACCATATATTGGGACACAAGCAAAGTATCCCCAAATTCAAGAAGATTGAAATCATAAAAGCATCTTCTCAGACCACAATGGCATAATATTAGAAATAAACTACAATAAAAACAACCCAAAATACTCAGACACCTGGAAGCTGAATAGCATGCTATTAAATATTGATTGGGTTACCAATGAGATCAAAGAAGAAATTAAAAACATCCTGGAAACTAATGACAATGAAAACACAACAATCAAAAACCTACAGGACACAATGAAAGCAGCCCTGAGAGGGAAGTTTATAGCTCTACAGGCCTATCTCAAAAAATAAGAAAAAATGGTAGTAAATCATCTAACTCTACAACTCAAAGAATTAGAAAGAGAGCAACAAGAAAACCCCAGAGTGAGCAGAAGGAAGGAGATAATAAAGATTAGAGCAGAAATAAATGACATAGAGACCAAAAAAACAATACTGAAAATCAATGAAACCAAGAGCTGGTTCTTTGAAAGGATAAACAAGATTGACAAACCTCTAGCCAGACTCACCAAGAAGCAAAGAGAGAGGACCCAAATAAACAAAATCAGAAACGATAGAGGCGAAATAACAACAGACCCCACAGAAATACAGATGATTGTTAAAAAATACTATGGACAGCTCTACTCCAACAAACTAGACAACCTGGAGGAAATGAACAAATTCCTAGAAAAATACAACATACCAAAACTCAATCAGGAAGAATCTAAAAACCTCAACAGGCCAATAACTATGGAAGAAGTTGAAGCAGTCATCAAAAAGCTTCCATCAAACAAAAGCCCAGGACCAGACGGCTTCACAGGGGAGTTTTACCAAACATTCAAGGAAGAACTAAAACCTATCCTCCTCAGACAACTACAAAAAATTCAAGAGGAAGTAACACTTCCAAGCTCATTCTATGAAGCCAGCATCACCCTAATACCAAAACCAGGTAAAGACAACACAATGAAAGAGAATTACAGGCCAATATCCCTCATGAACATAGATGCCAAAATCCTCAACAAAATCTTAGCAAATCGGATCCATCAGTACATCCTAAAGATCATACACCATGACCAAGTAGGATTTATCCCAGGGATGCAAGGATGGTACAATATCCGCAAATCAATAAACGTGATACACCACATAAACAAATTGGAAAAAAAAACACATGGTCATATCAATTGATGCAGAAAAAGCATTTGACAAAATCCAACACCCATTTTTGATAAAAACTCTCAGTAAGGTGGGAGTAGAAGGATCCTACCTCAACATAATAAAAGCCATATATGACAGGCCCACAGCCAGCATCATACTCAATGGACAAAAACTAACACCATTTCCCCTAAGAACAGGAACAAGGCAGGTATGCCCCCTCTCACCACTCCTGTTCAACATAGTACTGGAAGTGTTAGCCATTGCAATTCGGCAAGAAGAAGAAATAAAAGGCATCCAAATTGGAAAAGAGGAAGTAAAACTGTCCTTATTTGCAGACGACATGATATTATACATACAAAACCCTAGAGAATCCATCAAAAAGCTACTAGACTTAATACATGAATTTGGCAATGTAGCAGGATACAAAATTAACCCCAAGAAATCTGAGGCATTTCTATACACCAATAGTGAACTTTCAGAAAGAGAGATTATAAAAACAACCCTGTTTACCATCACACCAAAAAAATTAAGCTACCTAGGAATAAACTTAACTAAAGAGGTAAAAGACCTCTACTCAGAAAACTACAGGACATTGAAAAAAGATATAGAGGAAGACATAAACAGATGGAAGAACATACCGTGTTCATGGATTGGTAGAATCAACCTCATCAAAATGTCCATACTACCCAAAGCAATCTATAAATTCAACACACTTCCCATTAAAATACCAACGGCATACTTCATAGATCTAGAACGAACTCTCCAAAAATTCATCTGGAATAAAAGAAGACCCCGAATAGCTGCAGCAATCCCGAAAAAGAACAAAGTAGGTCGGATCTCAATACCAGATATCAAGTTGTATTACAAAGCCACTGTTCTCAAAACTGCCTGGTACTGGCACAAGAATAGGCATATAGATCAATGGAATAGAATAGAGAGCCCAGAAATCGGCCTGAACCAATATGCTCAATTAATATTTGACAAAGGAGGCAATAACATACAATGGACCCAAGATAGTCTCTTCAATAAATGGTGTTGGGAAAATTGGGCGGATATATGCAAGAAAATGAAACTAGACCACCAACTTACACCATACACAAAAATAAACTCAAAATGGATAAAGGACTTAAATGTACGACAGGAAACCATAAAAATTCTAGAAGAATCCAAAGGCTACAAAATCTCAGACATATGCCGAAGCAATTTCTTCACTGATACCGCTCCTAGGGCACTTGAAACTAAATAGAAAATGAAGAAATGGGACTACATCAAAATAAAAAGCTTCTGCACAGCAAAAGAAACCATCAACAAAACAACGTGAAAACCCACTGTGTGGGAAAACATATTTGCCAATGTCATATCTGATAAGCGCCTAATCTCCAAAATTTATAGGGAACTCATACAACTTAACAAAAGGAAGATAAACAACCCAATCAAAAAATGGGCAAAGGACCTAAATAGACACCTTTCAAAAGAGGAAATTCAGAAATCCAAGAGACATGTGAAAACATGCTCAAAGTCACTAATCATCCGAGAGATGCAAATCAAAACAACCATGAGGTACCATCTCACACCTGTCAGACTGGCTATCATCAACAAATCAACAAACAACAAGTGCTGGAGAGGATGTGGAGAAAAAGGAACACTTGTGCACTGCTGGTGGGAATGCAGACTGCTGCAGCCACTATGGAAGACAGTAGGGAGTTTCCTCAAAAAACTCCAAATGGAACTCCCATTTGACCCTGTGATCCCACTTCTAGGAATATATCCCAAGAAACCAGAAACACCAATCAGAGAGGATATATGCACCCCTATGTTCATAGCAGCACAATTCACCATAGCTAAGATCTGGAAACAGCCTAAGTGCCCATCAGTAGATGAATGGATTAGAAAACTGTGGTACATCTACATGATGGAATACTATGCTGCTGTAAAAAGGAAGGAATTCTTACCATTTGCAACAGCATGGATGGAACTGGAGAGCATTATGCTAAGTGAAATAAGGCAGTCAATGAAGGAAAAATACCACATGATCTCACTCATTCGTGGATAATAGAGACCATTATAAACTTTTGAACAATAACAGATACAGAGGCAGAGCTGCCTCAAACAGATTGTAAAACTGCAGCGGGAAGGCCGGGGAGGGTTTCGGGGAGCAGGAGGTAGGGGGTAAGAAATCAACCAAAGGATTTGTATGCATGAAAAACAAAACAAAACAAAACAAAACAAAACCCACTAAGTCCAGAGTGAGGAGTGTCTTTCCAGATCTACAAGATGGGAAATAGAGCTTCAGCAAAGTGACCCAGGGTAGAGTGGAAGAAAATTATGAGTTTGGTTTTTATTATAAGTAGAAATGGAAAGTCACTGAGGGTTTTGAGCAAGAAGCTTATATGATCTTGTTTTCATTTAAAAATATTTCCTTTACCAGAGCTGATATGATGGCAGTGGAGTAAGTGGATGTTACACTGACACTCTTCCAGGACCAAAGTGGAATTACAACTAAAATACAGAAAAACCATGCTGAAAAATCAACTGAAGACTAGCTCGAGAGAACCCTCACATCCAAAGATGGAAAGTGGAGACTGCATAGAGAGTGGTAGGAAGTGTAGAGGCGTGAGTGCTGGTCAGCTCCCACAACAGCAACTGAAGATACAGAGGCATAGCTCAGTTGTGGAGGATTCCCACTGAAAACTCTGGGGTCTAAACACTAAGCAGGGCTACCCAGCCCAGTGAACCAGAACTAAGAAAGATGCCTACTTAACATCTTGCTATGAAAAGCAGTGGGGTTGCTGTCTTCCAGGGAGAGAGTACTTGAAATGCAGGCACCCTCTCAAAGAGACAACTAACAGAATTTAGTGAGAAGCCACTCTCTTTGGGCTCTGAGAGTGAACTAGAACTGTCTGAGGAGAATCAAGGGTTGAGGGCCCTGGCGTTACAGCTTGAGAGGTATCCACCTGGTATCCTGTGCCAAATAATTCTCTCATACTGCATAGGACATCTTTCCCTGGCAAACCTTTATCAACCAGATAGATTTTGCCTTGGAGGTAAGCAATTGCTCCACTATGTTGGACAACCTCTTGCCCCACCTGTGGACTCTATGCCTTGCTGTGGTCCATAGCCTGAGTCTAATTAAGATCCAGAATAACAATTACACTTCCGGAAGAATTGGATTTTTGGATGTTTTAAGACTTTTCCTGATCTCCTTCTGGACCTAGGGCTAGCGAATTCAGATATTGGAACACATCTAGGTCCTTTTCAAAGGCACACAGCCCCAGCAGCCACAAGCTGTGGATTGCTGATAGCTGCAAACAGGGTATTCATAACCAGTCACAAACAGCATCTGACAGTGTCCTGCCATAGAGACTGGTTGTCATAGCAGATATAGTTAATACATAGACACAAATCTAAACAGATATCCAAAATGGGGAGACAAAAAAAGCCCCAAATGAAAGAACAAGAGAATTTTCCAGAAGAAGACCTAAATGAAAGGGAGATAAGAGATTGAACAGATATAGAGTTCAGAATAATGATTACAAGGATGATCAAAAGCATGAGAGAGGTATAGAAACTATGAAAAAAGACCAGTTGGAAATAAAGAATGACATAGCACTAATAAAGAACACATTGGAAGGAATATACAGCAGATTAGAGGAAGCCAAAGATAAGATCACTGAATTAGAAGACAGGGTAGAAAAAAATCACTCAATCAGAGAACTAAAAATAAACTAAAAAAAAACAATTAAAAAACAGGAGGACAGTTTATGGCACCTTTGGGACATGACACATAACAATATTAACATTGTAGGAGTACCAGAATGTGAATAAAGTGAGTGCGCAATAGAGAAAATCTTTGAGGAAATAATAGCAGAAAACCTCCATGACCTGGTGAAGGAAAAAGTTACACAAGTTCAGGAGGCACAGAAAGTCCAAAGGAAGAAGAACCCAAATATGCCCACACCAATACACAACATAATTAAAATGCTAAAAAATAAAGACAAAGGGAGAATCTTAAAGGCAACAAGAGAAAAGCAATTTGTTACCTACAAAGGAGCTCCCATAAGGATTTTCACCTGATTATTTCATCAGAAACTCTACAGGTCAAAAGGTAATGGCATGAAGTATTCAAGGTAAGGATCTGAAACCAAGATTACTCTATCTAGCAGGGCTATAATTAAAAATAGATAGTAAAATAAAGATCTTCCCAGACAAAAAAAAAGGCTAAAGGAGTTTATCACCACCAAACCAACATTGCAAGAAATGCTAAAGGGACTATGAGATGAACAAATAGAGAAACACAGGCATAAAGAATTAAAATGGTAATAAATAAGTACCTATCTATAATAACCTTAAATGTGAATGGATTAAATGCTCCAATCAAAAGACATAAGGTAGCTGAATGGATATGAATACATGACCCAAATATATACAGTCTACAAGAGACCCACCTCAGAAAAAAAGACTCACAGAGGATGAGAGTAAAGGGATGGAAAAATAATTTCCATGCAAATGGAAATGAAAACAACAACAACAACAACAACACAACAACACAAAAAACAGCTGGGGTAACAATACTCATAGGTAACAAAATAGACTTCAAAATGAAGGCCATAATAAGAAACAATAAAGGTCACTACATAATAGTAAAGGGATCCATCCAACAACAGTATATAACCATGGTAAATATATATGCCCCCAATATAGGGATACCTAAATATATTAATAAAACTTCTGGAGGAATTCAAGGAAGAGATTAATAGCAATACAGTCATAGTAGGAGACTTTAACACCCCACTGACTTCACTGGATAGATCTTTCAGACAAAAAAATCAACAAAGAAACAGTGACTCTAAATGACACACTGGAGCAGATGGATTCAATTGACATTTCACCCCAAAGCTGCAGAATGAACATTTTTCTCAAGTGCACATGGATCACTCTCAAAAATAAACCATGTGTGAGGACACAAAAGAGGTCTCCACAATTTCAAGAATATTGAAATTATACCAAGCATCTTCTAGGATCACAATGGCATGAAATTAGAAATCAACTACAGTAAAAACACTCAACAACATTCAAACACATGGACGCTAAATAGCATGTTATTAAACAATGAGTGGGTTACCAGTGAGATCAGGAAAGAAATAAAAAACTGTCTGGTAACAAATGAAAATAAACACAACAACCCCAAACCTATGGGACACAGCAAAAGCAGTCCTGAGAGGGGAGTTCATATCACTTACAGGCTTACCTCAAAGGATAAGAAAAATTATTAATAAACTATTCAACCCTACAACTTAAATAACTTGAAAGACAACAACAAGAAAGGCCCAGAGTAATTAGAAAGAAGGAAATAATAAAGATCAGAGCAGAAGTAAATGACAGAGAAATAAAAAGAAACAATATAAAAGATCAATGAAACCAAAAGCTGGATCTTTGAAAAAAATAAACAAGATTGTTCAACCTTTAGCCGGACTCATCAAGAAACAGAGAGGACTCAAGTAAATAAAATCAGAATCAAGAGTGTTGAAGTAACAACTGACATCACAGAAATACAAAGGACTTTAATTAAAAAAAATACTGTGAATAACCATATGCCAACAAGATGGACAATGTGGATAAAATGAACAAATTCCTAGAAAAATATAATCTTCCAAAACTGAATCAGGAAGATCAGAAAACCTGAAAATGCCAAAACAACTGATGAAATTGAAATGGTAATAAAAAAAACTCCCAGTGAACAAAAGACCTGATCTTGACAGCTTCACAGGGGAGTTTTACCAAACATTTCAAGAAGAAATAACACCTTTCCTCCTCAAATTATTCCAAAAAATCCAAGAGGAAGAAACACTTCCAAGCTCTTTCCATGAAGCCAGCATTATCCTAATTCCAAAAGCAGATAAAGGCACTACAAAGAAAGAGAATTGCAGGCCAATATACCTGATGAACATAGATACTAAAATCCTCACAAAATATTAGCAAACTGAGTCCAGCAATATAGTAAAAAGATTACACACCATGATCAAGTGGGATTTATTCCAGGGATGCAAGACTGACACGATATTCACAAATCAATAGATATGATACATCACATAAACAAATTGAAAGATAAAAACCACATGATCATATTAATAGACACAGAAAAGGCTCTCAACAAAATCCAATACCCATCTTTTATAAAAAAAACTCTCAGCAAAATGGTAGTAGAGGGATCATACTTCAACATAAAAAAGGTCATATATGACAAACCTATAGCCAACATCACACTCAATGGGCAAAAACGAAAACCATTTTCCCCAAGAACAGGAACAAGACAGGAATGTCCACTTTAACCACTCTTATTCAACATAGTACTGGAAGTATTAGCCACAGCAATCATACAAGAAAATCTAAACAGCATTCAAATTGGAAAGGATGAAGTAAAGCTGTCATTATTAGCCAATAAAATGATATTGCACATAGAAAATCCTAGAGACTTCATCCAAAAAATTTACTAGGTTTAATAAATAAATTTGGCAATGTAGTGAGATACAAAATTAACACCCAGAATTCAATGGCATTTTTATACACCAATAATGAATTCTCAGAAAGAGAAAATAAAAAATAAATCCCATTTACCATTGCAACAAAAAATTTTAAGATACTTAGGAATAAACTTAACTAAAGAGGTAAAAGACTTGTACTAGAAAAACTACAGGGCATTGAAAAATGAGGTAGATGAAGATATAAACAAGTGGAAGAATATAACGTGATCATGGATTAGTAGAATCAACATCATTAAAATGTCCATACTACCCAAAGCAATCTATAGATTCAATGAAATCTGCTGAGGTCCAACCCCAGCAGGTCCAGGGGTCCCCAAAGGTGTGGATGGAGTTGGCGAAGAAGGAATGACACGGAGACAGCGTTCAGTTGATCAGCAGCCTAGCCAGGATCTCCAGCCAAGTTCTGGCCTGGATCTCCAGCGAAGTTCTGCCGTTTATTGTCTTGTTACATCTGTATTTATACCAGTTGATTTTAATCCTGTCAATTTCTATTGCAAAGGTTAGGGCGTTTCTTATCTCCATTCCAGGGAGTAAAGATTATGTAGCTTAAGCATGATTGTTTGTAGTTAAAGTGATTAACTACCCGCCTGGCACTTAGTTAAGGAGTTTTATCCCCTCCCTGACTTCAGGGAAAAATCCCTACCTGGGGAAACAACCTTTCTCAGAGAGGTGACCTTGGTTAAAACACATAGTGCCAAGAAGGTGAGCAAACATATTAAGAACAGTATGCCATATATGCCAGGTCCCTTGAAACAGCAAGGATGGGCCCGCTCCCGGCAGAAATCCCCATTAAAATACCCACAGCATATTTCATAGACCTAGAATAAATACTCCAAAAATTTATATGGAACCAAAAAAGACCCGAATGGCTGCAGTAATCATGAGAAAGAAGAACGAAGCTGGAGGGATCATAATACCATACATTAAGTTTATACTACAAAGCCACTGTAATCAATACAGCCTGGAACTGACACAATAACAGGCAAACAGATCAATGCAACAGTACAGACCCCAGAAATAGAACCAAACAATTATGCTCAATTAATATTTGACAACGGAGGCAAGAGCATACAATGGAGTCAAGACATTCTCTCCAAGAAGTGGAGTTTGGAAAATTGGAGAGATACAAGAAAAAAAAAATGAAACTACATCACCAATTTACACCATAAACAAGAATAATCTAAAAATAGATAAAATATTTAAATACAGGCTGTGAAACCATAAAAATCCTAGAAGAAACCATAGGCAGCAAAATTTCTTACATCTTTCCTAGCAATTTGTTTGCCGATATATTTCCCATCATAAGGGGAACTAAGGAAAAAAATAATCAAATTGCACTACATTAAAATAAAATTATTCTGCACAGCAAAAGAAACCAACAAAATTCAAAGGGATCCCACTCTTTGGGAGAACACATTTGCCAATCACATATCTGATAAATGGTTACTATGCAAAAGATACTAGTATAAGGAACTCATACAACTTAACAAAAGAAAGACAAACAATCCAATTTAAAAAATGTGCAGAGACCTAAAAAGACACTTCTCCAAAGTAGACATACAGAATGCCAAGAGACATATGAAAAAATGCTCAAAGGTACCGATCATCTGAGAGATGCAAATTAAAACCACAATGAGATACCACGTCACACCTGTCAGAATGACTACCATCAACAAATCAACAAATGACAAGTGTTGGTGAGAATGTAGATAAAAGGGAACCCTAAGACACTGTTGGTGTGAATGCAGACTTGTGCAGCCATTATGGAAAACAGTACAGAGTTTTATATAAAAAAAATAAATTTGGAACTGCCATTTGACCCAGTGCTCCCACTTCTAAGAATGTATCCTAAGAAAACCAAAACACCAATCAGAAAGTATATATGCACCCCTATGTTCATAGCAGCACAATTTACAATAGCTTAGATCTGGAAGCAATTCAAGTGCCCATCAGAATATGAGTGGTTAAAAAAGCTGTGATAAATTTATACCATAGAATACTATACAGCTATAAAAAAGAAGGATATCTTATCATTTGAGACAGCATGTAGGGACCTGAAGAGTATTATGCTAAGGGACATAAGCCAATCAAAGAAAGACAAATATCACATGGTCTCACTCATGTATGGAATCTAATGAATAAAATAAACTTAGGAACATTATAGATCCAGAGACATAGAAGCATGGAACAGACTTTCGAATCTCAGAGGGAAGGCAGGGGTGGGTGGGTGGATGGGAAGATATCAAACAAGGAACGAATGGTCACAAACAATAGAGTGGTGAAGGTCTGCGGTGGGGAGTTGGAGTCAGAGGCCATCTAGATGGGTCAATGGGGAAAAAAGAGGACATAATTTCAACAATAAATATTCTAAAAAATGAAAAAATAAAATTCATTGAGAAAAAAAGTATTTTTTTAATCTTTTCTGTGTAGAGTAGAATTCTGCTACAGATAGCAGAAACCACTTTAATGCATCTAAGAATAAAAGGGAATTAGGAGTGTAAAAAGGTGTTGAAAGAGCTGGAAGAGTAGAATTTCTCAAATGATTTCCTTGAATAATACCATAGAACTGGTATAATCCTGAGCATGGAAAGTGAGAAATCCTTTTTCCTAATGGCTGGTTTGAGGACTACTCTGCCTCTGCTGAGATTATCATAAATTTTAGCTTCAAAACCACATTGCCTTCTTCTCCATCCATATAAACAAAATAGATTTCCCATGCCTTGCCTTTCGATACCCACAAAACTAGGAATTGTACCCGGGGAACTCTATTATTGTTGCTGCTGAAGAAACAAAAGTTTCCAAGACCATGCTCACTAGCATAAACTAGAAACCATAGTGGAAGCAGCCCAGACTATACTTCATTGCCCTTTCCAAATCTCAAGAAGGTTTATCTGTTTGGAAGAAGCTAAGTTGTCTGTGAATTGAGGATTTAAGAGCAGGAGTTCAAAAAAATGTATATTAGCTTTCCCACCTCTATCATACAGTAAGTCTTGCTATGATTAGTTTGGAATGGAGTCAGGTGTGCAAATCTGAAATTTGCCCAGGATACAAAACTGGAAGTGGAGAAACCATTGTGGAGGCTATCATAGTAATCCTAGAGATGATGGTGACTTGGACCAGAGTGAAAAAAAGTAAATGTGTTGAAAACTGGTTGGATTTATATTTTATTCAGAAAATCCAACTTGTTTATAGATTTGGCCAGGGTTGAGAAAAAGATATAAAAGTGTGAAGAGTAATACTTTCTTTTACCCCTACCCCAGCCAACCAATTTTTTCTTTTGCAAACCCTCAATCCTGGTTTAAAAGCCCTTCTTATGTTTATCACAGTATGATGCTGTATTGAAATCCCTTGTTTCATCATCTTTCTCCAGGGGCAGAACATGTGTTTGGCTGTGCATGGTACAGTGCCTGACACATGGTGTTCTCTCAATAACTATTGTTATAATAAGTAATGAAAGAATACTGGATTACTTTGAGTTTACCATTTCAGTGGCCTGTTGAATTTCTCTGTACTAAGGGGCCCTTATATGCTGATTACCAGTGTTGTTGGATGGGGCTACATCTACCAACGTGCATTGTGAAACTGTTTTGATAGTCAAAAACTAGATCCCCAGCTCCAAGACAGTGGCATGGGATTGAGACTTACTCAATACACATTATGTTCAGTTAAATTTTCCCTTTGCTCTCCATGGGAGTGATTGCTCTAAACAAACTTATTCCTCATTATAGCAAATCAGAAACATGAAGAAATCCTGCATTTTGTCCTGTGCTACATTGTGAACCAGCCTATATTTACATGATTATCTGAGACATAGCTGCTAACAGAAAGGTCTAAGTGCTCAAGTTGCAGCTATAGGAACTACCTGAGGGTGTAACTGAAAGTAAAGGAGAAACATTAGTTAGTTCAATATGGATGGAGAGCTTTGAAAAAATTAAACTTTAAACATTTAAATTCTGTGATGACAATAAAACAGCAAGTCCAATCATTAAAAATTGCAAGGTAATATGGCAAGGGTGATTCCATGTAACTCAGGTATTTGACACCCCTATTGGGTAAGCCAGTGAAACTGTATTTCAATTTTCCCAAAGAAAAACCACAAATAACAGTGTTTTGTAAGTTGCCACTTCTAAATTAGTATTTAAAAATGAGTTTAATGTAAGTCCTAGAGCTTAGTGGTTTGTATATTGTTTGGGGTTCTAAACTGTTCCTGAAGCCTATGCAGGAAATGGCCTTTCTCATCTTCTGGATTCTAGGAGCTTCAGGCTTGGGCATACACATTTGTGACTCATTTCAGGCACTAGCTCCTCCTGGTCTGTATTCTCCAAACCTTATATATGGCTGCCCTTGTCCCCAACCAAAGTCACACAGCTCATCTCAGGAACTATGGATAAGGCAAGTTAGCTCCAGTGACTCAGATTTTTCATTCTAGTCAACTTCAGTAATCCATATTTTTCCTTCTCCCTTAACTGGCCAGAAAATGCCCACCTAACTCCAGAAGAGCTTCCATTTTTTGAGCATTGACTGTATGCTCACAATAGTGTAAATACTTTCCACAAACTCATCTTATCCTATAGTGAAGTCCTATTATTATTTTAATCTAGAGATGAGGAAACTGAGGCATAGAGAAGTTAGGTAACTGGCTTAAGATCATATAAATCTGGGACTCAAACCCAGGCAGTTTGGCTTCAGAGACTAAAATCTGACTTTTACTGTATTTTTCCCCTCTTGTCTGGAATATGGGAAGAATAATAATACTTACCTTACAGGGCTGCAATAAGGATTAAAATATTATCATTTGTCCTCTGGAATAGGGTGATCATTTCTGACCAGTGGGCTGGAGTAGAGAGTACATTTTGCAAAGTAAGTTTTTGACGTAATCTTTAAGCTGAAACAAGCATTTCCATTAAATTTTAAGAAATCCAAATTGAAGTTTTGCACAAGCAGTGTGCCTTAATGTATTTCAGTATTTTGAAAAGCTCTTTTAACACATTTGCATTTGATAGGGCACAAGAAGGGTCACTCTGATTTCATTTTGCATAGCTGATTCCTAAATAGGATCTATTAGGTCCACAGCAATCTTGATATTTACCTACATACTAACAAATTAACTAGACAAAAGCTAAACAAGTACAAATTATACTGGCTTTTTCATATTTCTTGTTGCTTTGTGGGCTATGTGTTTGAGATATAAGCTCTGTAGGTGAATTCACTATTTCCATTAACCTTTTGGCAATTGACATAGTCACAAGGACACCCAGGGAGGAAATATCAGGCTTGCTTTGCCTGACAAATTAGGGACTGATTGTAGAATTTGATTCCAGGGTGTTAGGAACAACCTGCTTCCAAACACATCTACTCCCACCTGCTGGAAGTTGTCTGAAATACCAGTCAAAGCCCACTTCCACTTGGGGTGGAGGAGACAAAACACTGTTCTGGAAGTAGGCCAACCTGGAAATAGGGTTCTAATTTTGGCCTCTGTCACTATGTAACCTTGGGCCAATTCATTTTACTTTTCTAAGCTTCATTTTTCTTATTTGTACAATTCAAGTACTTGGACAAAATGACCTGAAATGGCCTTTCCATATTTGACAAGCAAGAATTGTTTATACAAGGATACCTGGGTGACCAGGGACAAGTGGTGCATGATTAAGAGCAATGGGCTCAAATGACCCATTCCTGAATATGATAGTTAGTGACATATGGACCCCCATCATTTTTTCTAATCTTGCAATCATGTATGGAAGTATTTGCTTCAATGGAAGGAAAAAGAGTGGGGAAAGGAGAGGGTGGAGTATGCTCTGATGATTAAAAAAGGCAAGAAATTGGATACCTGTTTAAAGAGTGAGATTCTAGGAGGAGAGAAAATGGAAATGGTGGTCGAATAGGCAGATGTGTCCTGTGCCTTGTCCCGGAGCCAGTCTGAAGGAGCAACTAAATTGGAGAGCATCCACCCAGAATTAATATATTAGACAGAGCTGGGTAGATGATTCACAGCCAGGAAAGGCAGAGGGTGCCTGGAGAACAGTAGGGTTGGGGATCTGGGCTGGAGAGAGATGTGCGACCCCTGGGCGGAGAGGGTCAGGGGGGAGATGCACTGCACCAAGGCCACGTCACTTGGGGACAGGCATAACATCCGATTGTGGAAAGGAAGTCCACAGGGCTTCTGGGGCTGGGGAATCTAGATCTAAATCCAAAGCCATGAGAGGCTGTATCCAGAAAGGCGGTCTGAAGAGCTGGCTGAGCAGCACAGTGCTGGACGTTGGGGGTAGGGGGGTGGGGGGAAGAAACTCGCAGTCACATGGTTGTTTTGCCTTTGTTTTATCTTTGCTTTTATTTGCTAAATTCAGTTCATAAAACCTTTCAATTATAAACATTCACCTGAGGCTGTGATGCAGATGAAGTTTCAGATTTGTAGAGTCTGGGGAGAGGCTGTGGAGGAAAGCAGGGCAGGGAGAGGTGCCCAAGAATCTGGCACTGAGAAATTTGTGACCCTCCAAACCTAAGAAGCCATTTCTCTCCTGAAGAGCTAGGCTCTCACAGCAGCCTCAAGCAGCCTGACACATCTTGCCTGCATCTTGAGCTTTACAAAGGAAATAAAGGCTCTGAATAGACCCAAAGAGCCCTTGGGAACTGGGTTGGAAGAGGGGTTGTTCCACCTCAGAAAGTGATACAGCACCAACCCCACCTAGAGTACTGTCAGATACAGAGACTTGAGTGATTAAGATTGACAGCTGGTAGACACGCAAAGCAGGCAGATTGGTCCCACCTGCTTGCAGGCAAGTCCTGTGGAGACAGACACAGAGGAGCTGTGGATTGCTTGGAACTTCAACACAGTGCTGAAGACCAATGACGGTGCCTGAGAGTAGTCAGCACCTAACTATCTCACAGGAAACTCAAAAGTGGCAGATAGAACAGAAGAGTGGGGTCTTAAACCACCCCCCATGGGGTATTAAAACTCAACTCAAGTGAATGACACTTCACTTTTTTATTTTTAGCTTTCATTTTTAAAAATTATTTTATATTTTTTATTTTACTTTTATTTTTTAGTATTATTTTTTCTTTATTCTATTTTTATTTTTATTGTTACCTTATTTTATCTTAGTTTTCATCTTTTTCTTCCTCGCTTCTCCCTTTTTCATCCTGTTTTCTCTTCTCCTGTCCCCATCTTAGTTTTCCTCTTTCCTTTCCTTTACCCCTTGTTAAAAATTTATCTCCATTATCTGCATTATTGACATGTTATTATTATTGTAGTCTCTGTTGGCTTACTCATATATCTAATTTCCTCTCCCTTGCTCCTAGTCCATGCACTCTTCTCTTTTCTATTTTTGCTAGTCAATTTTTTATGCTTTTGTTTTCCTCTTCCCTCTTGCTCTCTTCTCCTAATTGTTAAATTAGTTTTTATTCCCAAAATTCAAGCATATCTGCTCTCTCCTCTATTCTCCTTTTCCAAATATATATATATATATATATATATATATATATATATATATATATTAATATTTATTTTCTTCTTATCCACTCATCCTCTTTCTACCTCCTCTATACTGAACCATGGTCCTTCCCTTATTCATCCAATTCCTTAACCATATTTTCTGTATATAAGCTATGCATCTACAGATTCTGTCCCCGCCCCCCCTTTTATTCTGGGTATTTGTTGTTTGCATTTTTTGGTTATTTTGTTTGTTTTGTAGTATTTTCTCCCCATATTTTTCAATTTCTTTTTTTTTTCAATGTCAATTTTGCTCTCGCTTTCTCTCTCCTAATTCTCTTTATTCTGGTGGTCACTTTTACTGGGGTTATTGTTGTCATGTGTTCATTTCTGTTTTGTTCCCTTTGTGTCATGTCTTGTAGAGTTGTATTTTGTGCTGTAAGGTCCACACCTCCACGACAATTGTCACAACATGGTAGAGAGAGAGCCACATAACCAGATACAGTGAAAGGAGACTCCACCCATAAATGGGACAATAACACTAAAGACCCAAATAAACAAGAGAACCCAAATATCTCAAGTGGGGGGTATCCTAGCCCAGAATACCTGAGAGACTGCACTACTGGGTCTCACAAAAAATCTACTATATGAGACAAATTCAAAAAATCTGGGTGGCATTGCAGTTTGATTACATAGGAACAATGACAAAGGAACAGCAATAATAGGGAGACAAAGAAACAACCCCCATACTAAAGAAAAGAGAAATTACAAGAAAAGGAAATAAATGAAATGGAGGCAAGCAATTTGTCAGAAAAAGAATTCAGAGCAATGGTTATAAGGATGCTGAAAAGGCTGGATGACAAATTCACCAACAGGTGTAAGAATTAAGAGGAAATGAAGAATGGTATACACACAATAAGGAACACAATGGAAGGTTTCAACAGCAGACTAGGAGAAGCTGAGGACCAAATCAGCAGGTTAGAAGGCAAAGAAGAACACCTAAGCAGAGCAGCAACTAGGAAAAAGTTAAAAAGCAGGAGGAGGAGAAAACCAAGATGGCGGCATAGGTTAATGCTGGAGATTGCTGCCTTGAACAACCACTTCAAAAAACAACTAAAGATGGAACGGACATCATCCAGAACCACAGGAAGGCTGGCTGAGTGGAAATTCTACAACTAGGAGGAAAGAGGATATCATACTCAGACTCAGAGGAGGCGCAGTGCTGAAGTGAAATACTCAGGTGTGGAGTGTGCACGGAGCGGGCTGGCGGCGGAGGGCACGGTTGTTGTTTTCAATCGGGAGGGAGTTTCAGACTCTGAACTCCAGATCCGGGCGAGTCTTTAGGGACCCAGACTCAAACAGGAGAAGCGGGACTGTCTGGCTTCGGTCGGAACTTGAAGGCAGCTTTCTCTCTGAGGTTTGCAGCGGTTGCTGGGACTCTGAGGCAGATCCCCCAGGGACGGAACTGAGAGTAGCCATAACTGCTCGCTCCTGCCCGCCCTGTAGATCCCCGGGGACCCGCCCCGCCCAAGCCCTGCACAGAGCCATTTGCGGGATAGCCTCAGGCAAATGCTAGATTAGCACCGCCCTAGAGATCCAGCACAGAAGCTCTCCCACTGCAGACACAGCGGACTCTCATAGCCTGTTAGCCTGGAGGTCAAATCACCCCCGGTATTGCCGACAACAATCAAGGCTTAACTACAACAAGACTGTGCAGAAAGAACACTAGGGGGTACACCAAGAAAGCATAAAAAATGCGGAGACAAAGAAACAGGACAAAATTGTCCATGGAGGATATAGAGTTCAGAACCACACTTTTAAGGTCTCTCAAGAACTGTCTAGAAGCCGCCGATAAATGTAGTGAGATCCTCAAGAAATCTAATGAGACCCTCGATGTTGTGATAAAGAACCAACTAGAAATTAAGCATACACTGACTGAAATAAAGAATATTATACAGACACCCAACAGCAGACCAGAGGAGCGCAAGAATCAAGTCAAAGATTTGAAATGTGAAGAAGCAAAAAACACCCAACCGGAAAAGCAAAATGAAAAAAGAATCCGAAAATACGAAGATAGTGTAAGGAGCCTCTTGGACAGCTTCAAGTGTACCAACATCAGAATTATAGGGGTGCCAGAAGATGAGAGAGAGCAAGATATTGAAAATGTATTTGAAGAAATAATGACAGAAAACTTCCCCCACCTGGTGAAAGAAATAGACTTACAGGTCCAGGAAGCACAGAGAACCCCAAACAAAAGGAATCCAAAGAGGACCACACCAAGACACATCATAATTAAAATGCCAAGAGCAAAAGACAAAGAGAAAATCTTAAAAGCAGCAAGAGAAAGAAACTCAGTTACGTACAAGGGAATACCCATACGACTGTCAGCTGATTTCTCAACAGAAACTTTGCAGGCCAGAAGGGAATGGCAAGAAATATTCAAAGTGATGAATACCAAGAACCTACAACTAAGATTACTCTACCCAGCAAAGCTATCATTCAGAACTGAAGGTCAGATAAAGAGCTTCACAGATAAGGAAAAGCTAAAGGAGTTCATCACCACCAAACCAGTATTATATGAAATGCTGAAAGGTATCCTTTAAGAAGAGGAAGAGGAAGAAAAAGGTAAAGATACAAATTATGAACAACAAACATGCATCTATCAACAAATGAATCTAAGAATCAAGTGAATAAATAATCTGGTGATCATAATAGAATCAGGGACATAGAAAGGGAATGGACTGACTATTCTTGGGGGGGAAAGGGGTGTGGGAGATGCGGGAAGAGACAGTACAAAAATCGTGCACCTATGGATGAGGACAGTGGGTGGGGAGTGAGGGCGGAGGGTGGGGCAGGAACTGGGAGGAGGGGAGTTATGGGGGGGAAAAAAGAGGAACAAATGTAATATTCTGAACAATAAAGATTTAATTAAAAACAAACAAACAAACAAAAAAAGCAGGAGGAGAGCCTAAGGGAGCTTTGGGAAAACAGGAAATGAAACAACATCCACATTAAAAGGGTGACAGAAGGAGAGGAAGCTGATCAAGGAATAGAAAACCTGTTTGAAGAAATAATGACAGAAAACTTCCCTGATTTAGGAAATAATAAAGTCACACATGTCCAAGAAGCACACATAGTCCCAAACAAGATGAACCCAAAAAACCAACATCAATACACATCATAATTAAATTGGCGAACATCAATGACAAAGTAAGAATCTTAAAGGATGCCAGAGAGAAACAGAGAGTTACCTACAAGGTATTTCTCATTAGACTACCAACTTATTTTTCAACAGAAACACATTAGGACAGAAGGGAATGGAATGAAGTATACAAAGTGATGCAAAGTAAGGGACTAAATCTAAGAATACTATACTCAACAAGGCTATAATTAAAAATTGAAGGTGAAATCAGGAGCTTCACAGACAAAAAAGGCTAAGGGAGTTTATTACCAACAAGCCAACAATACAAGAAATGCTAAAGAGATTGCTGTAAAAAGAATAAACAGAAAGGGAATAAGGAACACAGGCATAACAAATAAAAATGGCAACAAACAAGTAACCTTAAATGTAAATGGATTAAATGCTCCAATAAAAAGACATAAGGTAGCTGAATGGATAAGAAAACATGACCCATGTATGTGTTGTCTACAAGAGAACCATCTCAGAACAAAGGACTCATACAGACTTATAGTGAAGGGATGGAAATTTTTTTTTTCTGGCAAATGGAAATGAAAAAAAACCTGGGGTAGCAATCAAAGACAGATGGTCAGCTTTAATTGGTTGCTCCTTGGCTAACTACCTGTTTCTATGACACAGTGAAAGCTGCCCGGGACAGGACCGTCAATTGCTTGTGGGCTGTGCTTGGCCAGGATGGCACTGTATTGTCTTGTTGGGTGTTTCAATCTCTTCCTACCCTATAATGCTCTCATCCCCTTGAAAGAATTGTAATTAACTTATTGTACTCGAGTGTGATATGCCATTGAGTTTGGTCTGTGTGTGGGAGATGGCCTCTGTGTCTCCTGCTCATAAAAGTGGCAATGGTAACAAGAAAGTTCCCTAACTGGTTAATACTTGAGTATCCCTTACTGGAGGTTGGACTGTTGACTTGTCATGCAGTGACAACTGCATTTAACCTGGTGATCCTTACTAGTTTCTGAGGGCAGTCATATGGATATTGTGATAATGCATCCAAGGGATGGCCCTATATCAGGTTTGCTGAAAGGAAGGAGATCCCTATCACAGAGAGAATTAAGCATGGCAATCTGATAGCCTTAATAGATATTGTTCAGGTCAGGGTATTGAACTTGCATGTCTTCTGTGCTGCTGCTTCTCTTGCTGCTGCTCTGCACACTCTGTCACCCAAGGCTATTGAAGTGCACACTCATAGTGGCCTTTGCCTCAGGACTTGATGAGAATAGGATAAGAAGCATTTGGTATTGAAATTCTCTCCCAATGCAAAATCCCAATCAGGGTGCCTTGACTTTGCTTATTGCTACTACATACCAGCACAGCAATGAGTTAATATTGTGATCACAAGACTTTATACCCCCAACCCAGGTCATAGAAAAAAATGACCCTTCTGAGAGTGAAACCCAAAACTAGAGGAGGAGACAGTTGCCCAAGTGGTGGGTTACTGGGTCCCTGAGCCTTTCCCCATAATCACCTAGAAGGCCTGGATCACTCATTATTGGTTGGAGACAAAACCCAAAGCTAAAAATTTGCAGTTAGAAATCTAAAAAGTTCAGAGGGAATTTTTCCATAGAGAAAAGACTAAACAAAACAAAAAATGAATCCCATGTGGTGGGGATGATGAAGGCCATTACAGAACATGGATTGAGTCCATCGCCTCTGTATTGAGGGCTCATCAACCTTCTACTGTGCCACTCTGATGCCCGTGTCTCTGTTGCAACAAAAATCATGATCATTATAGTTATAGGGAAAACACTCATGGTACCCCTGTGGCACAGTGACGAAGTTAATTCAAACCTGATTTAAGCCAAGATTTCTTAAGCCTATAAAGCAACAATTTCCATAGGGAAGACATCCAATCCTAATGATACTGATTTGAGGTTCTTTGGAGGAATAAATTTGTAAATATAAGCACAGTAGAGAGTATGCCTTCCCAATAAAATATATCCAGTGACAAAGAGGATGAAAGAAAGAAAACAACAAACATGAACACAAAAGGAGGGAACAAATTACATTGAAACAATGGTTCACAATTTAACCCACCTATAGTGTACAAACTTTTTGGAAAGCTAAAACCTACTAAAAGAATTTTTTCTTTTTTTGACAAGGATAGGTTTATTTTTCTTTTTTTTTAAAAAATAAATCTTTATTGTCCAGATTATTACAGCTGTTCCTCTCCCCCCCCCATAGCTCCCCTACACCCGGTTCCCACCCCCCTTGCCCTCCACCTACCCCGTGCTCATCCATAAGTATATGATTTTTTGTCCAGACTCTTCCTGAACCCCCAACACCCCCCCCCGGGGTCCACTCCCTTTCTATGCCCCTGATTCTATTCTATTCTATTCACCAGTTTATTCTGTTCATCAGATTTTTTATTCACTTGATTTTTAGATTCACTTGTTGATAGATAGGTACTTGTAGTCACTTTGTTGTTCATAATTTTTATCTTTAACTTTTTCTTCTTCTTCCTCTTCTTCTTAAAGAATACCCTTCAGCATTTCATAAAATACTGGTTTGGTGGTGAACTCCTTTAGATTTTTCTTATCTGTGAAGCTCTTTATCTGACCTTCAATTCTGAATGATAGCTTTGCTGGGTAGAATAATCTTGGTTGTAGGTTCTTGCTATTCATTACTTTGAATATTTCTTGCCACTCCCTTCTGGCCTGCATAGTTTCTGTTGAGAAATCAGCTGACAGTCATATGGTTACTCCATTGTAGGCAACTAATTTTTTCTCTTGCTGCTTTTAATATTCTCTCTTTGCCTTTTGCCCTTGGCATTTTAATTATGATGTGTCTTGGTGTGGTCCTCTTTGGACTCCTTTGTTTGGGGTTCTCTGTGCTTCCTGGACTTGTAAGACTATTTCTTTCACCAGATAGGGAAAGTTTCCTGTCATTATTTCTTCAAATAGGTTTTCAATATCTTGCTCTCTCTCATCTTCTGGCACCCCTATAATTTGGATGTTGGTATGCTTGAAGTTGTCCCAGAGGCTCCTTGCACTATATCCATATTTTTGTATTCTTTTTTCTGTTTGCTTTTCCAGTTGGATGTTTTTTGCTTCTTCGTATTTCAAATTTTTGACGTGATTCTTGGTATCCTCTAGTCCAGTGATGGTGAACCTATGACACGCGTATCAGAGGTGACATGCGAACTCATTTTTGTGGTTGATTTTTCTTTGTTAAATGGCATTTAAATATATAAAATAAATATAAAAAATGTAAATCTTTGTTTTACTATGGTTGCAAATATCAAAAAATTTCTATATGTGACACGGCACCAGAGCTATGTTAGGGTTTTTCAAAATGCTGACATGCCGAGCTCAAAAGGTTCGCCATCACTTCTCTAGTCTGCTGTTGGATCTTTGTATATTATTCTTTATTTCAGTCAGTGTATGCTTAATTTATAATTGGTCCTTTTCATATCCTTGAGGGTCTTACTATATTTCTCAGAGGTCTCCAGAAGATTCTTGAGTAGACTTATAACCATGGTTTTGAACTTTATGTCCAGTAGTTTGCTTTCCTCCATTTCTTTCATTTGTGACCAGTTTCTTTGTCTCCGCATTTTGGCTGCTTCCCTGTGTTGATAGAGTGGCTTTGTGTGCTAGGTGTCCTATAGGTCACAGTGTTTCAGCCTCCCTAATTACCTGAGGTGGACACTCTTGGTGCAACCCTTTGTGGGCTGTGTGCACTGTCTTGTTGTAGTTAAGCCTTGATTGCTGTTGGTATCACTGGTAGGAATTGACCTACAGGTCAATTGGCTGTGAGGACCAGTTGTGTCTACAATGGGAGAACTTCTATGTTGGAGACACCCTTATGGGGCAGGACTTGATTCAGTGGGGCTTTGGGGCTCACTGAGTCTGCCCCCAAGTGTGTCTCTTATGATTGTGAAGAGTTGTAATCTGGATGGTCTCACTCTGACTGGCTAGACTCACTCTTGGATCTCCAAGGAGGTGCAAAGTCAGCCACTGCCTGAAGCCACCCAGCAGGGCAAAGAGGCTTTTATCATTTTGTTGTATAAATTATTTTAGTAGAGAGATCTGGAGGTACCCCAAACAAAGAGGAGAAATCTGAAAATCTCTCTACTAAAATAATTTATACAACAAAATGATAAAGGCCTCTTCCAATAAAAGTCTCTAGAATCTTTCAAATTCTCAATCAATGGGCACTCTCAGTAGTGTCTTGAGAGGTTCCTTCATTGTATAGGCTTTAGTAACCTCTTCGCATGCTCTCTGGAGTCTTTGGATTACTCCTCTTAGCTATAAGGTGGGGTTCTGATGCAAGAAACTGCCCCTGTTGGCCTTGTGCTATACACCATTAGAGTGGCATTTGCTGGCCACATACTGAGCTATCCCCCAAATAGAGGCTGCCATAGACCCTGAGCCTGTGACCCTCTGTACCCAATTGCCCAATATGCCTTGAGTCATGAGTCATGGAATTAGCATCCCACAACCTCTGCATGATAATTGAGGCCTCCTTGATACAGGGATCCAAATCTGAGCCCTTTGGCATATTTCTTTTTTAGGAAGGCATGGTATTACCTGTCCTTAGTCCCCTGCCAAATGTCTTGGGAGTAGAAGAAGCCACCCTTGCCCCAGACTTCTTGAATTCCTGTGGAGCCCCTTGGGATCAATTGAGTGACCAGCACAGGGAGTTTGTACACTACAGGTGATATTGTCAACATTATATAAATTCCTGATTTCCATGCCTGAACTAGAATGTCCATGATAAAGGGGTCAGCACAGTTGTTGAAACTATAGGCAGTCATTTTAGCACTGAATGCCTTGGCCAATAAATGATCCTATTTTTACATTTTTAAGAACTCTGGGAATCCATTTCCTCACAGATACCCAAAATATGAATCAAGAAGTTATGGACTAAATTGTGTCCTCTCCAAAATTCATATGTTGAATCCCTAATATCCAATATGACTTATTTGGATATAAGGTATTTAAGGAGTTAATTAAGCTTAAATGAAGTCTTAAAGGTGGAGATCTAATCCAATAGGACTGGTATCCTGATATGAAGAGGAAGAGACACCAGAAAGCTCTCTCTCTCTCTCTCTCTCTCTCTCTCTCTCTCTCTCTCTCTCTCCACATACATACAAAGGAAAAGACATATGTGGGCAAAGCAAGAAGATTATCTGCTAAGAACAGAGGTCTCACTAGAAAACAACCCTGATGGCACCTTGTTCTTGGACTTCTAGCCTTCAGAACTGTGAGAAAATAAATTTCTGTTGTTTAAGCCAACCAGTCTGTGGTGTTTTATTGTGGCAGCCCTAGCACATTAATATACAGCACAGCATGTCTCTAGTTACACTGTAGATTCTCATTATTTATGATAGTTATGTTCTATGAAATCACTATGAGCAGTAAATTAGTGAGTATTAAACCATTGTTCCAGGGGAAATACAGTCAGGTTCCCTGAGCTCACAAAAATAGGCTCCTTGCGCTCACACAAATATTTTCATGAACAGTCAATGAATGAACTTGTTTTATGTGTGTTTCTATTTCAGACACCTCATGTAATCTGTATTGTTGATTCCTTTGCATTGAACTCACTGAAAATCACTATACCTCATATCTGAAACATGTATAAGGTACATCACAGTCTTCTTGTGCTTAGGAACACTAGATAGGACTTTAGCAATACACGTGGAGGCCATTTTAAATGGTAAAATTACTTTTAAAAAGCACAAAAATACAAGCAGTGTGCCACTCAGTATACTGCTGAATTGTTGACTGTAAACAGGATGACAGGTGAAAACAAGAAGACAGAGCATCATTGCCTTCAGCTGCGAAAGTGTTCATCAAGTGACTCAAAATTATTTACACTCTATGCATGTTCACAAATGACCACAAAAGTACTCTGAGTATAAATTTGGCGGTTACAAATAAGTTTTAGCTGGTAGGCAAATTTGAAAATATGGAATTTGTAAATAATGAAGATCAACTCTATTAAGTCCATGGTATAAAACCTCAACAGGACACTCTTTACCCATTTTAGAATTTCAAATCTTACTATTATGACCAAAATACTCATTAGGAAAAAAAACACACTTAAAAAGCATGAGGAGAGTTTAAGGGAATGTTGGAACAACATGAAATGGAAAAACATTCACATCATATGGGTACCAGAGGGAGAAGAAAGTGAGCAAGGGATAGAGAACCTGTTTGAAGAAATAATGACAGAAAACTTCCATAACCTGGTGAAGTAAAAAGTCACACAAGTTTAGGAAGCACAGAGAGTCCTAGTCAAGAAGAATACAAAGAGACCAACTCCAATATGCATCATAA
Organism: Myotis daubentonii; assembly: GCF_963259705.1. Taxonomy (NCBI): domain Eukaryota; kingdom Metazoa; phylum Chordata; class Mammalia; order Chiroptera; family Vespertilionidae; genus Myotis; species Myotis daubentonii. The sequence goes on from NC_081861.1 coordinate 53,971,890, forward strand.
TTAAAATGGAAAATTTTAAAGACAATGAGAGAATTTTAAGGCAGTGTGAAAGAGACAGTTACTTACAAGGAAGCTCCAATAGGGCTGTCAGCTGATTTATCAACAGAAACACTGCAGGCCAGAAGGGAATCTGGGATCTGAAACCAAGATTACTCAATCCAGCAAGACTATCATTCAAAATTGAAGGTGAAATAAAGAGCTTCCCAATCAAAAAAGGCTAAAGGAGTCTATCACCACCAAAACAGCATAGGAAGAAATGCTAAAGGGACTGTTATAAGAAGAATAAATGAGAGAGAGAGAGAGAGAGAGAGAGAGAGAGAGAGAGAGAGAGAGACATTTATGATGGCCCTCCCTTTTGGCCAAGTGCTTATTCCACTTCCTAAGGAGGCATTTCTACTCTCTAAATGTCTCAGTCAACACCAAGGTTTAAACTGATGTGAAGGCATTAAGGGATAAATTATGGTGCAAGGTCTAAAATGTATATGTTGTCTTGACATCTGGTAAAATTGGGAAGACTTCTAATGCCCTAACACAAGTTCTCTTCCCCACTCTATACCTGTGTATAAGGTTCCCTAGCCAAACAACCCTCCATATTAAACAGACCAGGTGCAGTTCCCAGAGATGGGTGTACTTTTGTACTACCTCTTGTAAAACTTTAGAAGAAATTGGCTTTTATCTAAGTTTGCTTTTAAGTTTGGATCTTTGAATATCTGAAGAATTGTTAAATAGTCATCCATTTACATGCAGATCACATAGAAATATGTATTTGTAGTGGCCACAAGATCCTGAGCACTAGCACATGGATAACGTGGTTGGAAAGAGTAGAGGAAATGCATTGTTTTAATTCAGGAATAATTAATGCATACACTGGATTATTGCAAAATGAAATTTTATCATTAAAGATAATTGAGAATAAGTTTTTAAATGGCAAGCCAGAAATGGATATATACCCAGGGGAAATGCAAAGGTAGTTGGGAAAGTTTCTAGGTAGACAACTCCACAATGCCTATAATTCCACATATCAATCCTTGGTAGAAAACACACACTACTGTGGTCACACATGCATATTTGAAGGAACTGATGTTCCTTAATCAATGAGTGACACAACCCAAGAATCACAGGGATGTCCAGTGCTTGATTTTATTCAAAAGCCCCTTTGCAGGGGAAAAGGCCTTGTTGAAGGTCTCAGGTGTCTTGGAAAGGCTAGCTCTTTGTGGGCTATGACTTGGCACTTACAGGTTCTTGGCACCCAGGGCATCACCTCAGGATGTAAGCACATGATTAGTGAGAGAAATGTCAACTCACAGAATAGATGTCTTTGAGAAGATAGTCCTGAAGTCCAAGAATCTGAAATGGCTTTGTTGGGTGAGGGTCAAAGTTCCTGCTATATGAGCAAGGTTCTCTTTCTGCATCATATGCCATTTGCCCAGCCATAAAACAGAGGTGTACAAGAACAAAGTTGACATAGATTTGATAGCAAAATGCCTGATCCCAGCCCAGGTAGGTGAAATGACTTTGATCTGGAGAATGTAGACTGGCTAGCTTAGGAGGGCAATGAGGGTGTAAGATTATTTTTCCTATGCCATCAGGTGCCATGGAAGAAGGACCCTCCCACTAACCTTCAATACTGTGTCCATGTGGATTGTAATGTGAGGCTCTTTAGGGGGTTGAAGTAATGCATTTTTCCTGAGGGCTTCCACCTACCTGAGTCTTCCACTTCCCAGAAAACTTCCCACTACTCTCTTATCCTTCCTTGTAACATGAAACCCGTCTTTATGCCCCACCCTGGATAGAAATTGGGGAGGGGAAGGAGGAGTCTGTCTCACTGCTGTGCTTATGGCTTATTTACTGTGGAGAGAGGGGGTGGGAGAGATAGTGTGTACATATATGACTATACCTGTCTGCATATTTGCAGAAGAAGGGAGGGCCCTTAAAGTTGACATCTGGGGTGATCTCTGTTATTTGTTTTCTGAGAAACAATGTGGCACTTACTGATAACCAGTGACTTGTTTGTTTCAGAAAGAAACAAAAACCTGTGTGAATGATATTGGTTCAAATGTTTTGTTTGGATAGGGTGCTGAGGGGATATGATGTTCACCCAAGTCTAAATTTTGGAGGTAAGCTGTTTCTAGATACTTAAGGTCTTTGTGTTAAGTTGACTGGAGCTTAGATACAGTAAGCCAGCCCTATTGGGTAAGTTGACTAGTGGCACTTGCCCAGGTTCCACACCTCTGCCTCTTCAGATCCTACCTTCCTGACCTGCAGAGACCTGCAATGGAGCACAAGAGTGCTCTCAACCCCCCAGCTTGATGCTTAGACCATGGAGTTTCTCCCATTTTTCTGGATTTATTTGCAAGAGTCCATCGGCTTTCTCCTCACACCCTTGTGAAGGCACCAAACCTGAAGTGCATTCCCTGGTGTGACTAGAGGAGCACTATCCACAGAAATGAGGGTACTTGCAACAGGGTGCTATTCTTCTCGAGCTAGAATGCTCTGCTTCATCTGTCATACTCTATAAGGAGGGCACTTGAGCACACATTCTGTGCACCCTGATCACTCACCCAATTCAGTTTGTTTAAAACTGAGAACATGATATTCGCTGTGCAGTCTGCTTCCTTACCCAGGTCCCATGTCTTTGCCACTCTGTTTGCCAAGTCTTCAACTCCAATCAAGTTTTATTGGCTCTACATTCAGAAAACATTCCAACTCTGTTCTTATCTCTGCACTAATCATGTGCCCCCAAGATTAGGCCTTGGGCATCTTGCTACCAAATTATTGCAACAACTTTCCAACCTCTGGTCTCCCTAATGCCAATATTGACCCCTCCAGTTCATTCAACACACTGAAGTAAGTGTGATATTTATAAATCCAGCCTGATTACTTCAGGGACTATTGATAGCTTATTTAAGATAGGTTGACATAAAATCTAAACTTTTGGCCTACTATTCAAATCTCTAGAGCAGAAATGAGAAATGGGAAGGAAACTAGACCACCAACCATTAGGAAACCAATTAGTCTTTTTTTTCTGTATTTATTCCAAGCTTTCTACTTGGAAAGGGAAACTAGCATGAACAACAGAGATTTAAGTGCCAGGAAACCTATCCTGTGCTCACAGAATAGGAGTAATATTCTGTGGCCCAGGGGTTGCCTAAATCAATAAATGACAAAAGAAAGGGTCTATTGAATAGAGGGTCTACAGAAGTTTGAACTAGATATCAACCCTAAAGGATTAACGAATGCTAATGGTTCACATATGTGCAAATAAATATAGGTATTCTGAACACCCACTGGCTCAACCCTAAATACTAGTAGCTCACAACCGTGAGTATTTGGCACTTGGCAGTAGATCAGTAGGGGCCCTATGTTTGGCCTTGGAGCCACCTTAAAAACCAAGGGCATTGTCCAAGGCCCTGATCTTTGTATGTGGCTCACTTGACTGTTGATTTCCATTTGCTCCATTGCTCACTGAAGAATGTGAGGAGATAAGGGGTAGCACATAGGTTACAAGATGAGTGTGTACCTGGGGACTGGGAAGCTGGATTATGGAAGTCAGAAGTCAGGTTCTTCTGGCAGATTAATAACTAGCCTACAGCTATAGCAGTGACTTACCTGTGTGGGTCCCAGGGAGGCCAAGTCTCTTGCAGGAGAGAAGGCTGAGTATATGAGAATTCCGGTGTTAGATCAAAACCAGCTCTCCCTTGGATAGTGTCAACATTTGGATCAATTGGGCTGAACATCAGTGAGTGTCAAGGGAGTATCTACCTTATTTCCTCCTTTTCTTGTTTGTATATACCTCAGAAAAGGCTAACCAACCATATAAGTACACTAAGTGCATTCTTCCACTGTTTTAAGGCAAGATATCCATCTCAGCAGGCATCCAGTCCAGGAGGAGGTAACAGTGGCAAGGGCCAACCTCTAGGGATTCTCAAGTATGAATAGTTTGCATTATCTCTGAGGCATGTTACCACCATCTTTCATAAGACTCTGATGTTTATATCTGATACCTAAGGCAGGTTACATTAAGCTGTTTTGGTATGCAGACCTGGGACATATGAGAAAAGGTGGGTCCCTGGATTAATTTGGCCAAACAGTAGATGAAGGATAAGTGCAAGACAAACTGAGAACCTTCTTTAGGCAGGGGGCACTCTAGGCTCTAAGTCTGAGGATGGTGTGTATGTACTGGGGAACAGAATTCAGAAGTTGGGGAAGTTGTAGTCTGAATGGAGTGGGTGGGAGAGATGAGGGAAGCAGAGAAAAAAGTAGAACACTGCTATGCAAGGTGTTCTTCTTAGGAGGTAGCTTATCCACCCCCACATAGTCAGCAAGTTAAGCTCAGGAGAGAGCACCTGCCAATAGCCTGTAGGTACCATGGAGGCAAGGTTAAAGTAACTGGGGGTACTTCAGTGGGAGAAAAGAGGAAGTAGGTAGAGATTTACAACTGGATTCTGAAAGAGAGTGAAACTCCAAAAATCAAGGCATGGCCGAACCGGTTTGGCTCAGTGGATAGAGCGTCGGCCTGTGGACTCAAGGGTCCCGGGTTCGATTCCGGTCAAGGGCATGTACCTTGGTTGCGGGCACATCCCCAGTGGGGGGTGTGCTGGAGGCAGCTGATCGATGTTTCTGTCTCATCGATGTTTCTAACTCTCTATCCCTCTCCCTTCTTCTCTGTAAAAATCAATAAAATATATTTAAAAAAAAAATCAAGGCATGAATGTGAAGATTACATTTTGAATTGCATTTAAGAGGAAGAAAAGATGCAGCAGGAGAATGAGGGTTGGAGAGAGATATGTAGAGAAGCCAGGACACAGAGTAAGAGGGATTAGGGAAAATAATAGTGAGGATAAGAAGGAAAACACTGCCCAGAGATAAGTAGTAGTTCATGTATCAACAGTATTTAAAACCCATTCAAATTATTTCCTGCTCTATAGGCAAGTTGAGCCTATGCCCACCCTAGATCTGTCAGATTATCAACTGTGGAAAGAAGGATACAGGCAGTGACATCTAACCCATGAGTATTACTTGCCCCATACCTATTTCTCTTTTTAAGCAGGGTTCAAGAAAACTGGGTCAAAGGTTTTAGAGTTTAAGGACCCCTAGATCTCTCTTTGAGGCCTCCCACTAGACTCAGAATTAAATTTCTCTTTGTGTCTGAGTTGGAGTAGAATTTCAGATCTTAACCCTTTTTTTCTCCTTCCCCACAAATTCACAAGAAAAGGGCTTAGGAAATGTGTCCTGTTTAGATTCAAGTAGGAGCTTTATTTATTCCTTGAGAAGGAAGGGGCAAATGATAAGAGGAGGAGGTGGAGGAGGAGGAGGAGGAGGAGGAGGAGGAGGAGGAGGAGACAGGGAAAACTAGCAAAGCTGATTCCCTTTGGGCAAGAGAAATGAGAGACACAGTTTTGTATAAAGCAGCTCCCTGAGGGCTTCATCCAGCCCAGCACCCCCTATTGTGGAGTAAAGAAATGAATAAGACATTGTTATTCATTCATTCATCTGTTCTTTGAGCATTGGAACTGTGATAGATACTAGAGATGTAGAAAAGTTGGAGCAGTGGAGTTTATAAGAGGGCAGTGATGGAATATGGGGCTGAGGACATCACTCCAAAGATAGTATTTAGGGACTTTATCTGGAGGCTACTTGTCTTAGTTCTGACTACTATTACAAATACCATAGATTGGTGACAAAACAGACATTTATTTCTAATACTTCTGGTGATTTGGAAGTCCAAAACAAGCTGTTGTCCAATTTGATTCTTCATGAGAGCACTCTTTCTGGTTTGGATATGTCTGCCTTCTTGCTGACTGCTCACATGGTGAAGAGACAGAAGGAGTTCGGGTGTCTCTTTCTCTTCTTATAAGGGCACTAATCTCTTCATGAGTAGGCCACACTCATGGCCTCATTTTAGCCTAATTACCTCCAAAAAGCCCCACCACCATATATCATCCTATAGACCTTCAACATGAATTTTTGGGGTCACAAACATGCAATCCATAACATTTTTCTTTCACTTATACTTTTAGAAATATCGGGATATTTTAACTAAGTTCTCATACTGATCACTGCTAGCACATAAGATGGCCCCTATGGACAGAAAAATTATAAACACTATCCCTGCTGGGCTGTATCTCAGTGCCAGGGCATGGCTTGGTGACTGCATTTCAGTTCCCACTTGATTTTTTTCCTGGGAGCCCTTGGACAAGCATTTGTGCTGGCCCTTTAGGGTCACTAGGATTCCACCAAAAGAAACAGAATTGCCTGAATTGCACTGAATGGTCTTAATTTAAATACTCACTCCTCATTGGCTGGTGGGTGTGGTTTGTGGGCATTGCGAAAGGGCAGTTAATTTGCATGTTTATCTATCTATCTATCTATCTATCTATCTATATATATATATATATATATTTATATTTATATCCCTTCATTTGATGAAGGGATCATCCCAATTGATCCCTTCATTTTTCCTCTTTTTCCTTTCTTAGCTTTTCTCAATATCATTTATACTCTCTTTTCTCTCTCCTAATTCTCTTTATTCAGGTGGTCACTTTCATTGGGGTTATTATTGTCATGAGTATATTCGTGTTTTGTTCCCTATGTGTCATATCTTGTCGAGTTGTATTTTGTGTTGTTCAGTCAATGTGGTAGAGAGTGAGCCACACAAGCAGACACCTGAGAATAGACTCAATTCATGAACATAACAATAACAGTCAAAACCCAACTATACCAAGAAAATCCAAATATCCCAAGTATGGGAAATCCCTAGAACACCCAGGCCAGAAGACCTGAGAGATTGCACCACTGGGTATCACAAAACATCTACTATATAAGAAACTCAAAAAAATCTGGGCGACATAGAAGTTTGATCTAATACATAGAAACAGCCATAAAGGAACAGGAAAAATGGGGAGACAAAGAACAACACCAATACAAAAGAAAAGGAAATAAATGAAATGGAGGCAAACAATTTGTCAGAGAAAGAATTCAGAGCAATGATTATAAGGACTCAGAAAAGGATGGAAGACAAATTCAGCATGTGGAAGAATGAGAGGAAATGAAGAAGAACCCAGAAGAAATAAAGAATGACATACCTGCCTGCCGGGAGCCGGTCCATTCTTGCTGTTTCAACAGACCTGGCATATATGGCATACTGTTCTTAATATGTTTGTTCACCTTCTTGGCACTATGTGTTTTAACCAAGGTCACCTCTCTGAGAAAGGTTGTTTCCCCAGGTAGGGATTTTCCCCTGAAGTTAGGGAGGGAATAAAACCCCTTAACTAAGTGCCAGGTGGGTAATTAATCACTTTAACTACGAACAATAATTCTTAAGCTACATAATCTTTACTCCCTGGAATGGAGATAAGAAACGCCCTAACCTTTGGAATAGAGATTGATAGGATTGGAATCAACTGGTATAAATACAGATGTAACAAGACAACAGGACACAGAATCTAGACACAGAACCTAGACACAGAACCTAGATACAGAACCTACACAGAACCTAGAGAAAGAAGAACTTCGCTGGAGAGAACATGATAAAAGATCCTGGACAGAAACTGGCCACAGAACCTAGAGACAGAACCTAGCGAGAGAACCTGGCTGAAGAACCTAGAGACAGAACCTGGATAGAACATGGCAAGAGAACCTGACTAGACCCTGGTGACTGAAACTGGCTGGAGAACCTGGACAGAACCTGGTTGGAGAACCTAGCGAGGGAACATGGCTACAGAACCTGAGTGGAGAACCTGGAGAAACTAGCAAGAGAACATGGACACAGAACCTGGCTGGAGATCCTAACCAGAACTTCGCTGGAGATCCTGAACAGATCTTGGCTGGAGATCCTGGCTAGAGATCCTGGCTAGGCTGCTGATCAACTGAATGCTGTCTCCGTGTCATTCCTTCTTCGCCGACTCCATCCACACCTTTGGGGACCCCTGGACCTGCTGGGGTTGGACCCCAGCACCTTCCATAAAGAATACAATGGAAAGTATCAACAGTAGACTAGAAGAGGCTGAGGGCCACATGAATTAGTTAGAAGACAAGATAGAAAAAATGCCCAAGCGGAGCAGCAACTGGAAATAAAAAAAACTTAAACAGCAAGAGAAGAGCCTAAGGGAGCTTTGGGACAACATGAAACAAACAAACAAAAAAAGCATCTGTATAATAGGGGTGCCAAAAGAAGAGGAAACTGAACAAGGAATAGAAAAAACTGTTTGAAGAAATAATGACAGAAAACTTCCCTGATTTGGGGAAGAAAATGTCACACAAGTCCAAGAAGCACAGAGTCCCAAACAAGATAAACCCAAAATGGCACATCATAATTAAAATGGCAAACATCAATGACAAAGAAAGAATTTTAAAGACTGCCAGAGAGAGACAGAAAGTTATCTACAAAGGATCTTCCATTAGATTATCAACAGATTTCTCAGCAGAAACACATAAGGACAGAAGGGAATGAAATGAAAATACAAAGTGATGCAAAGCAAGAGACTGAATCCAAGAAAACTGTGCCCAGCAAGGCTATCATTCAAAATTGAAGGTGAAATCAAGAGCTTGACAGAAAAAAAGGGCTAAGGGAGTTCATTACCACCAAAACAGCATAGCAAGAAATGCTAAAGTGACTGCTGTAAAAAAAAAGAAATAAAAAGGGAAGAAGGAACACAGGCATAAAAAATAAAAATAGCAACAAACAAGTACTTATCAATAATAACCTTAAATGTAAATGGATTAAAAGCTCCAGTCAAAAGACATAGAGTAGCTGAATGGATAAGAAAATATGACTGATGTATATGCTATATAGAAAAGAACCACCTCAGAACAACGGACTCACACAAACTTATAGTGAAGGGATAGAAAAAAGAATTTTCAGAAAAATGGAAATGAAAATCCTGGGGCAGCAATACTTAGATCTGACAAAATAGACCTAAAAGTGAAGGCCATAAGAAGAGATAAAAAGCCCTAGCTGGTTTGGCTCAGTGGATAGAGCTTCAGCCTGCGGACTGAAGGGTCCCAGGTTCAATTCCGGCCAAAGGCACATGCCCGGGTTTCAGGCTCCCTCCCCAGTGGGGGGCGTGCAGGAGGCAGCTGATCAATGATTCTCTCTCATTGATGTTTCTATCTCTCTCTCCCTCTCCCTTCCTCTCTGAAATCAATAAAGAAATATATTTTAGAAGAGATAAAAAAAGGCCACTTCATAATACTAAAGGGATCAATACAAAAAGAGGATATAACTTTGGTAAACATATATGCATGGAATGCAGGAACACCCAAATACATTAAAAAAAAATCCTGGAAGGGTATCAAGGCAGAGATTGACAACAATATAATCATAGTAAGGGTTTTTTTAAATATATACTTTATAGATTTTTTACAGAGAGGGAGGGAGAGGGATAGAGAGTTAGAAACATCGATGAGAGAGAAACATCGATAAGCCAACTCCTGCGCACCCCTCACTGGGGATGTGCCCACAACCAAGGTACATGCCCTTGACCGGAATCGAACCTGGGACCTTTCAGTCCGCAGGCTGACGCTCTATCTACTGAGCCAAACCGGTTATGGCAGTAAAGGGTTTTAATACCCCACTGACATCACTGGATAAATCATCTAGAAAAAAATCAGCAAAGAAACAGCAATCCTAAATGACTCACTAGATCAAATGAACTTAATTGATATCTTCAGAACATTTCACCCCAAAGCCATGGAATATACGTTCTTCTCAAGTGCACATGGGTCATTTTCAAAGACAGACCACATATTGGGACAAAGGCAAAGTCTCTTCAAATTCAACAGGATAGAAATCATAACAAGCATCTTCTCAGATCACAGTCGCATAAAACTAGAAATCAACTACAATAAAAACATTGACAAAAAAATAAAACACTTGGAGGCTAAATAACATGCTATTAAACAGTGACTGGGTTACCAGAGAGATCAAAGAAGAAATAAAAAGCATCCTGGAAACAAATGGCAATGAAAACACAACAATCCAAAATCTATGGGACACAAGGAAAGCAGTCTTGAGAGGGAAGTTCAAAGCTCTACAGGCCTACCTCAAAAAACAAGAAAAACTAGTAATAAATGATCTAACCCTACAACTCAAAGAGTGAGAAAGAGAGCAACCAGAAAAACCCACAGTATCCAGAAGGAGGAAATAATAAAGATCAGAGCGGAGATAAACAACATAGAGACCAAAAAGACCAATACAAAAGATCAATGAAACCAAGAGCTGGTTCTTTGAAAGGATTAGCAAGATTGATGAACCTCTTGCCAGGCTAGCAAGAAACAAAGAGAAAGGACCCAAATAAACAAAATCAGAAATGAAAGAGGTGAAGTAACAACAGACCCTACTGATATAAAAAGGATTGTCAAAAAATACAACGAACAACTCTACTCCAACAAACTGGACAACCTCGATGAAATGGACACATTCATAGAAAAATACAAGCTTCCAAAACTCAGTCAGGAAGAATCAAAAGACCTGAATAGGCCAATAACTTCTGATGAAATTGAAACAGTAATCAAAAAGCTTCCAGCAAACAAAAGCCTTGGACCAGATGGCTTCACAGGGGAGTTTTACCGAACATTCAAAGAACTAAAGCCAATCTTTCTCAGACTATTCCAAAAAATTCAAGAGGAAGGCACAATTCCAAGCAATTTCTATGAAGCCAGCATTACCCTAATCCCAAAACCAGATAAAGGCACCACAAAGAAAGAGAATTACAGGCCAATATCCCTGATGAACATAGATGCTAAAATCCTCAACAAAATTCTAGCAAACCGGATCCAGCATTACATTAGAAAGATCATACACCAGAACCAAGTGGAATTTATTACAGGAATGCAAGACTGGTACAATATCTGCAAATCAATAAACGTGATACATCACATAAACAAGTTGAGAGACAAAAATCACATAATCATATCGATTGATGCAGAAAAGGCATTCAACAAAGTCCAACACCCTTTCTTGATAAAAATGCTCAGGAAAATTAGGAATAGAGGGATCATACCTCAACATAATAAAAGCCTTATATGACAACCCTACTGCCAACATCATACTCAATGGGCAAAAACTAAAACCATTTCCCTTAAGAACAGGAACAAGACAGGGATGCCCATTTTCACCACTCCTGTTCGACATAGTACTGGAAGTGCTAGCCAAAGCGATCAGACAGGAAGAAGAAATAAAGGCATCCAAATTGGAAAAGAAGTAAAATAGTCATTATTCACAGATGACATGATACTGTACTTAGAAAACCCTAAAGACATCATCAAAAAATTATTAGACCTAATAAATGAATTTGGAAATTTAGAAAGATACAAAATTAACACCAAGAAATCTATGGCATTTTTATATGGCAATACTGAATTTACAGAAAGAGAAATTTAAAAAACAATCCCATTTACCATTGCCGCCTCCCCAAAATTAAGATACCTAGGAATAAACTTAACTAAAAGTAAGGTAAAAGGTAAAAGACCTCTATCCACAAAACTACAGGACATTGAAAAAAATGATAGAGGAAGACATAAACAGATGGAAGAACATACCGTGTTTATGGATTGGTAGAATCAACATCATCAAAATGTCCATAATACCCAAAGCAATCTATAGATTCAATGCACTCGCCATTAAAATACCAACAGCATATTTCACAGATCTAAAAATAACTCTCCAAAAATTTATCTGGAATAATAATAATAATAAAAACCTGAATAGCTGTTGCGATACTGAAAAAGAACAAAGTAGGAGGGATCTCAATACCAGATATGCTGTATTACAAAGCCACTGTTCTCAAAACTGCTTGGTACTGGCACAAGAACAGACATATAGACCAATGGAATAGAATAGAGAACCCAGAAATTGACTCAAGACACTATGCTCAATTAATATTTGACAAAGGAGGCAAGAACATACAGTGGAGTTAAGACAGTCTCTTTAATAAGTGGTGCTGGCAAATTTGGTCAGACACATGCAAAAAAATGAAACTAGACCACCAACTTACACCATACACAAAAGTAAACTCAAAATGGATAAAGGACTTAAACATAAGACGGGAAAACATAAAAATATTAGAGGAATCCACAGGTAGCAAAATCTCAGATATATGCTGAAGCAATTTCTTCACCGATACTGCTCCTAGGGCAATGGAAACTAAAGAGAAAATAAACAAATTGGACTGCATCAAAATAAAAAGCTTCTTCCCAGCAAAAGAAGTCATCAACAAAACAACAAGAAAACCAACTGCATGAGAGAACATATTTGGCAATGATATCTCTGAGAAAGGTTCAATATCCAACATTTACAGGGAACTCATACAACTTTATAAAAGGAAGATAAGCAACCCAAACAAAAAAGGGGCAACGGACCTAAATAGACACTTTCGGAAAGAGGACATACATAAGTCTGAGAGATATATGAAAACATGTTCAAAGTCACTAATTATCCAAAAAATGGAAATTAAAACGACAATGAGGTACCATCTCACACCTGTCAGAATGACTATCATCAACAAATCTACAAATAACAAATGCTGGCGAGGATGCAGAGAAAAAGGAACCCTCGTTCACTGCTGGTGGGAATGCAAACTGGTGCAGCCACTGTGGAGAACAGTATGGAGTTTCCTCAAAAAACTAAAAATGGAACTTCCATTTGACCCAGTGATCCCAATTCTAGGAATATATCCCAAGAAACCAGAAACACCAATCAGAAAAGATATATGCATCCCTATGTTCATAGCAGCACAATTTCCAATAGCTAAGATTTGGAAATTGCCTAAGTGCCCATCAGCAGATGAATGGATTAAAAAACTTTGGCACATCTACACAATGGAATAGTATGCTGCTCTAAAAACGAAGGAACTCCTACCATTTTCAACAGCATGGATTGAGCTAGAGAGCATTATATTAAGTGAAATTAGTCAGTCAGAGAAAGATAAATATCACATGCTCTCACTCACTTGTGGATTATAATGAACAACATAAACTGATGAACAAAAACAGGTGTAGAGACAGAGAAGCATCGATCAGATGCTCAAAACTCAGAGGGAAGGTAGGGGAGGGTGGGGGTGAGGGAGAGAGATCAACCTAAGGACTTGTATGCATGCATATAAGAATAAACAATGGATGTGGACATCAGGGGGTGAGGGCGAGGGCAGGATTGGGGGGATGAGAAGACTTTAGGGGGATAAGGACACATTTGTAATATCTTAATCAATAAAGGGGGGGGAAAAGCACATTGAGACTCAGAGGAGGTCCGGAAGTAAAGTGCAGAGGTATGGAGGCACGTGCGGAAAGGGCTGGCAACTGTGGACGTGGTTGTCTTTTTCAATTGGGAGAGAGTCTCAAGCTCCTGACAGCTCTAAACTCCAGTTCTGGGCAAGTCTCTGGGGACCCAGACTCATATGGGGAGAAAGTGGACTGCCTGGCATTGGGTGAAACTTGAGGGTGGCTTTCTCTCAGAGGTGCTTTCAGATTACCAAGGGACACTGAGACCCGTGGCCTCTTAGGGCAGGGCTGAGTATCAGCCATAGCTGTTTGCTCTGCCCTATTGATTCCCTGAGACCCCGCCCTACCCAAGCTGTGTGCAGAGGCTTTTGCATATGAATGGCCTGGCACTTTGCAATCTAAAATTACCTAACAAGCTGCAGCTGGGTCAGAGAGACTCGGAACATCCAAAAGAAGGCCCAAGGCCCCACAGCAGCTTGCATTGCTTCAAAGCTGGGCCTCATCTGGGCACCTCCAAACACCAAACACAAACAAAGAAGAGGAATCTGCAGATCTCTCCATAGCTTTTGCTGGGTAGCCTCAGGTAGAGGCTAAATTAGCACTTCCTTAGAGATCTAAGAGCCAGTGTATCCAGTGGTCAGAGTGGGACCATCCAGATTACAACTCCTCAGCTCCATAAGGGACACACTCAAGGGGCAGACTCAGAGAGCACCAAAGCCCCACTGAAGCAAGTCTTGCCCCATAAGAGTGTCTCCAGAACAGAAGTTCTCCCACTGTAGACACAGCTGAATCTCACAGCCCATTGGCCTGGAGGTCAATTCCTCCCAGTGATACCAACAACAATCAATGCTTAACTACAACAAGACTGTGCACAAAGACCACAAAGGGGTGCACCAAGTGTGTCCACCTCAGGCAATTGGGGAGGCTGGGCCACTGGGCTCTATAGGACACCTAACACAGAAAGCCACTTTATCAACACAGGGAAGCAGCCAAAATGCGGAGACAAAGAAACCAGTCACAAATGACAGAAATGGAGGAAAGCAAACTACTGGATATAGAGGTCAAAACCACCGTTATAAGGTTTTTCAAGAATTTTCTAGAAACTGCCCATAAATTTAGTGAGACCCTCAAGAAATCTAGTAAGACCCTCGCGGATATGAAAAAGGACCATCTAGAAACTAAGCATACACTGACTGAAATAAAGAATATCATACAGAGATCCAACAGCAGAGTAGAGGATCGCAAGAATCAAGTCAAAGATCTGAAATACGAAGAAGAGAAAAACACCCAACCGGAAAAGCAAAAATCAGAAAGAATCCAAAAATATGAAAATAGTGTAAGGAGCCTCTGGGATAACTTCAAGCATACCAACATCTGAATTATGGGGGTGCCAGAAGAAGAGAGAGAGCAAGCTATTGAAAACATATTTGAAGAAATAATGACAGGAAACTTTCCCTACCTGGTGAAAGAAATAGACTTACAAGTCCAGGAAGCGCAGAGAACCCCAAACAAAAGGAATCCAAAGAGGACCACAACAAGACACATCATAATTAAAATGCCAAGAGCAAAAGACAAAGAGAGAATCTTAAAAGCAGCAAGAGAAAAACAGTTAGTTACCTACAAGGGAGTACCCATATGATTGTCAGCTGACTTCTCAACAGAAACTATGCAGGCCAGATGGGAGTGGCAAGAAATATTCAAAGTGATGAATACCAAGAACCTACAACCAAGATTACTCTACCCAGCAAAGCTATCATTCAGAATTGAAGGTCAGATAAAGAGCTTCACAGATAAGGAAAAGCTAAAGGAGTTCATCACCACCAAACCAGTATTATATGAAATGCTGAAAGGTATTCTTTAAGAAGAGGAAGAAGATAGGTAAAGGTAAAAATTATGAATAACAAATTCATATCTATTAAAAAGTGAATCTAAAAATCAAGTGAATAAAAAATCTGATGAACAAAATGAACTGGTGAATATAATAGAATCAGGGGCATAGAAAGAGAGTGGACTGACAATTCTCAGAGGGAAAGGGGTGTTGGGGGTGTGGGAAGGGACTGGACAAAAATGGTACACCTATGGGTGAGGACAGTGTGTGTGGGGGTAAGGGCAGAGGGAAGGGTGTGAACTGGGTGGAGGGGAGCTATTGGGGGAAAAAAGAGGAAAAACTCTAATAATCTGAACAATAAAGTTTTAATAAAAAAATAAATAAAAGATACCAAGGAATAATTTAACCAAGGAGGTAAAGTACCTGTACTCAGAAGATTACATGATGCAGAAAAAAGAGATAGAGGAAGACATAAACAAATGGAAGAATATACCATGTTCATGGATTGGTAGAATCAATATCATAAAAATGTCTATACTACCCAACGCCATCTACAGATTCAATGCAATCCCCAATAAAATATCAATGGCATATTTAACAGACTTAGAACAAACTCTCCAAAAATTCATGTGGAATAAAAAAGACACTGAATAGCCACAGTAATCCTGAGAAAGAAGAACAAGGTAGGAGGGATTATAGTACCAGATATCAAGCTATATTACAAACCTACTGTCCTCAAAACTGCCTGGTACTGATACAAAAATAGACATATAAACCAATGGAACAGAACAGAGAACCCAGAAATTGACCCTTCCCACTATGCTCAATCACTATTTGCCAAAAGAGGCAAGAGCATACAATGGAATCAAGACAGTCTCTTCAATAAACAGTGTTGAAAAATTTGTACAGATTCATGCCAAAAAAAATGAAACTTGACCATCAACTTACACCATACACAAAAATAAACTCAAAATTGATAAAGGACTTAAATGTAAGATGGGAAACCTTAAAAATCTTAGAGGATTCCACAGGCAGCAAAATATCAGACATATGTTGCAGCAATATCTTTACCAATATAGCTCCTAGGGCAGTGGTCGGCAAACCTAGGCTCATGAGCCACATGCGGCCTTTGGCCCCTTCAGTGTGGCTCTTCCACAAAATACCACATGTGGGCGCACAGGTACAGGGAACATTGTGTAGTGAAAGAAGATGTAGTGTCGAGGATTGAGAAAGGTATGTTGAGACATATAGAGAGGTTTGGACATATAGAGAGGATGAACGAAAAGAGATAGACAAAACAAGTATACAAGACGAGTGTGGATGGGAGAGCTGGAAGGGGTCGACATCAGCAAACGTAACTCAATCAGATTGAGGACGTTTTTAGCAAAGGCCAGCTTAGGAGTACCCCAATTAAATTAATAACAATGTACCTACATATATAGTTTAATTTTAAAAAATTTGGCTCTCAAAATAAATTTCAATTGTTGTACTGTTGATATTTGGCTCTGCTGACTAATGAGTTTGCCCACCACTGTACTAGGGCAATGGAAACTAAGGAGAAAATAAATAAATGGGACTACATCAAAATAAAAAGCTTTTGCATAACAAAAGAAACCATCAACAAAATAACAAGAAAGCCCACTGTATGAGAACATATTTGCCAATGTGATCTCTGATAAGGGTTTAAACTCCAAAATTTACAGGGAGCGCATACAACTTAACCAAAGGAAGATAAACAATCCTATCAAAAAAACGGGCAAAGGACCTAAATAGACACCTTCCAAAGAGGTCATTCAGAAAGCCAAGAGACATATGAAAACATGTTCAAAGTCACTAGTCATCTGAGAGATGCAAATGAAAACAACAATGAGGTATCATCTCACACCTGTCAGAATGGCTGTCATCAACAAATCAACAAATGACAAGTGATGGCAAGGATGTGGAGAAAACAGAACAGCCTAAGTGCCCATCAGCAGATAACTGGATTAAAATACAGTGGTACATCTATACAACCGAATATTATGCTGCTGTAAAACAGAAGGAACTCCTAACATTTGCAACAGCATGAATGTACCTGGAGAGCATTATGCTAAGTGAAATAAGCCAGTCAGAGAAAGATAAATATCACATGATCTCACTTATTTGTGGAATATAATGAACAACATAAACTGATGAACAAAAATTGTTCCAGAGACAGAGAAGCATTGAACAGACTGTTAAACTTCAGAGAGAAGGCAGGGGAGGGTGGGGATAAAGATCACCCAAAGGACTTGTATGCATGCATATTAGCATACCCAGTGGTCACAGACACTACGCGGATGAGGGCATGTGCTGGGGGGTTGCACAGGGGTAAAAGGAGACATATGTAATACCATAAGCAGTAAAATAAAATAAAATAATAAAATAAAAATTTGTTTAGTAGGGAGGTATTGTAAGTGTTCTTACCACATAAGAAATGTTGTTTATCAATTCTGAGTAGACATCCAGGTGTGTTTGCTGTATCATTGATTCTCCATGCTTGTCAGTATTTTTCTACTCATTCAAGATAAAATCATAAACCTTTTCAATGTCAAAAAGAAAATGGTTTACATTTGTATAGTGGGATATTATTAAACTGGAAAGGAAGACAATACTGGTAAATGCTACAACATGTATGAACTATGGAAACATTAAGATAAGTGTAAAAGACTAGTCACAAAAGATCCTGTATGGTATGTTTCAATTTATATGAAACTAGAGGACCAGTGCATGGTGCACTGGTGGGTTCCCTCAGCCTGGCCTGCGCCCTCACACAATCTGTGACCTCCTGTTTGGATTAGGCCTGTGGGGATAGGGCCAAACCAGCCATCCAACATCCCCTGAACAGTCCCGGGTTGTGACAGGTTGCAGGCCAGGCTGAGGGACCCCACCAGTGCACGAATCTGTGCAGCAGTCCTCTAGTCTATATATGTAAAAGTCTAAACAACCGAATGACAAAAAGACCAAACAACCGGTCAACCAGTTGCTATGACGTGCCCTGACCACCAGGAGACAGATGTTTAATGCACAGGATCGGGCTCCCTCCTGTCTGGATCCGGCCTGTGGGGATTAGCTTCCTTCCTGTCTGGATTGGGCCTGCAGGGATCAGGCCAAAACTAGCAGTCTGACATCCCCCAAGGGATGTAGTAGTGCACAAAGTGGCAGGCATCTGGGGAGGAGTCCAATTCCAGGCCAGGCGCCATGCTGCTCCTACTCATCCCAGCACCACTGCACCTGCCATGGCTCCATAGCACTGCCACAGAGGTGGGAGAGGTTTGCACCCACAGCTGTACTTGCCAGCCATGAACCTGGCGTCTGGCGCCTGTCAGTCAGCTGAGCGGTGCTCCCGCTGTGGGAGTGAACTGACCACCAGCGCACAGCTCCTGCTTTGAGCATCTGTCCCCTAGTGGTCAGTGTACATAATAGCAACTGGTTGACCAGTTATTTGGTCGTTCACTTGTTTGGTTGCTTAGGCTTTTATATATATATAGACTAGAGGCCCAGTGCACAAAAATTTGTGCACTCGAGGGGGGGCATTGGGCCTAAGCTGGCAATAAGACATCCCTCCGGCAGCCCGGGAGCCCTCGGGGGATGTCCACTTGCCAGTGGGGAGCAGGCCTAAGCTGCAGTCTGACATTCTTAGTGCTGCTGAGGAGGCAGGAGAGGCTCCTACCACCACC
Organism: Myotis daubentonii; assembly: GCF_963259705.1. Classification (NCBI taxonomy): domain Eukaryota; kingdom Metazoa; phylum Chordata; class Mammalia; order Chiroptera; family Vespertilionidae; genus Myotis; species Myotis daubentonii. The sequence goes on from NC_081861.1 coordinate 53,990,634, forward strand.
GCTGTACTGGCAGCCGTCAGCCTGGCTTGTGGCTGAGCAGAGATCCCCCTGTGGGAGCGCACTGACCACCAGGGGGCAGCTCCTGCATTGAGCATCTGCCCCCTGGTGGTCAGTGTGTGTCATAGTGAGCAGTCATTCCCAGTCATTCTGCTGTTAGGGTCTGTTTGCATATTACCCTTTTATTATATAGGATAGAAGCTTGGTGCATGGGTGGGGGCCGGCTGGTTTGCCCTGAAGGGTGTCCCAGATCAGGGTGGGGGTCCTGCTGGGATGCCTGGCCAGCCTGGGTGAGGGGCTGATGGCTGTTTTCAGGCTGGACACACCCCATTTAGGGTGGGGGGTCCCCACTGGGGTGCCTGGCCAGGCTGGGTGAGGGGCTGAGGGCCACTTTCAGGCTAGCCAAGCCCCCCGGCAACGGAAGCTCCCAGCCTCTCCTTTTTTTCTTATTTTTTATTCTGGGATTTATTTACCTTCTATAATTGAAACTTTGTTGCCTTCAGTGGAGCTCAGAGCAGGCCACAGCAGGCGGGAAGTTTGGCTTCCTCCATCACTGGAGCAACCAAGCCTTCTGCTCGCTCCAGCTCTGTGGCTGCCGGCTGCTGTCTTGGTTGGGTTAATTTGCATATAGTCTCTCTTGATTGGTTGGTGGGCATGGCTTAAGGCATAGCAAAGGTACAGTCAACTTGCATGTTTTCCTTTTATTAGATTAGATATCCTGAAAAAGCAAATCAATTAGTAGTTGTCTAGGTCTGGGTCTGAAGTTGGGAGCAGGAATTGCCTGCAAATAGGAAGATAGGATCTTTTTGATGTCAGAATGTTCTAAAATTCAATAGAATGTATAGATTGTGGTGATGGTTGCATAACTATGTGACTTTCATAAAAATCATTGGATTATATACTAAAACAGGTTAATGTTATACCTCAATAAATATGGTCAAACTATCTCTTAACTAATGGTGTTTTTCATACTTTTTTTTCATTCTATAAGATTCAATTGGAGATGTTAGTGGAAGGAAAATTTCACTTTCCCATATTACTCAGACTCTGTTTCCTCAGAGTCATCTCAACATTTAGATGTTAACATTCTCTATTCTCCCTCATTCATTCATGCATTCATTCAGGCATTCAGTTTTAGAATTGTGAGTCAAGTGTGAGCCACTTAGCTGTGGTGCAAGGCTATGATTTTGATGGTAAATTTAAGGTGTCATGAAAAGAATGTATCTTGTGCCACATTCTGGGTTATCTGGAGCTATTAAGTATTTGCACTGGATTGGGTGGGGGGTTTATGGAATTTGGGATCCCTTTCAGTAAAAATACTTGTTATTTTATGTTTTAAGGCATTCCTGAATGGAGATTGAAACAGGTTTGATTTGTCTGATGGGAAAGCCAGAATGATTATCATTTGTCTATTTTAACCTACAGTGTCAAAATACCTTTTTCCTATTCCAATTGTTTTAGAATTGCATTATAACCACTATCATCTTATTCATTTATTGTATTAATTCTGAGGATGAATTTCTATCTGTTTTCACAGAAAGCGAATGTCAAGCTGATTGTTATTTTGATATTCTTTTATAATGACAACTGGGAAATGTTATTTAATAAATGGAAGTAGAAACAGGTTTTAGGGATATTTACATGCAGGAAATGTGGCAAAACTACATCTATTAACAACCCTATTGGAGGGTCTATCATCTCTGTGACTGTGTGAGCGTATGTGTGCCTATGTTTGGGAAGGTGATATATTTTATTGATGAAGTTATGACTGAGACTTCTGTTACTTGGGATAAATTGCTAACTTCTCATGAGTATAGCTGGAAGTAGTTGAGTCACCAATTACTTATACACTTACTTTGTTTTTGGTCCAAAAATAGCCTGACAACTTGCCGGGAAAGCCTAGCTAGCCTTTAATACTTTCAATTGAATTCTCATTGCTGGACATAGAATAAAATTTGGTAAATGAGAAAGAAGACTAATGTTTTTCATTTTTTAGGAAACTTAAGGTTAAGTTTATGCATTTATAAAATTTTATAGTATTTTAAATTTTAACATTATGCATTAAAAATTCACCTACCAAAATGGGTGTTACTTATTTTTAAAAAATAGTAACTTAATGAAGTTGAAAAAATCTTTCTAAATTGTCTTACATATTGAATACTAAACAATTAATTATCAATTTTTTTAGTTATACAAGGCAATTCTAGTAGTCACATAGTGTCAATATGGTGCCAGAATAGCCAGCATACTTTTATTACACAGGACCATTATGTACTTTCTTTTAACTATAATAAAGAAGTTTCCTTTCCCTTTATTTTTCAGAAATTCCAAGTGCCTTTAAATTTCACAGGCTATATCATACAAGAAGCTCCAAGATAATAGCTTGAAATTTCATGAGTGATCTGGGATAAAAGTGAGAAAAAAATTTTCCCCATGTTCTTGGTGTTCATGGGGATCATTTTATAAAACATGCACTTATTTAAAGAAAATCCTATATACCTTATATTTCTTTCCCTTTAGGTATGTGTTAACTAACCAAAAGGGCAGAGATTATTAGAATTTAGCTTCTAAATTAATAGTTTTACAAGGAGTACCAATCTATTGGATAACATAAAACCTTTTGTTTAGTGAATTTTGTTTTTTACTTATGAGAAACAGTGAAAAATGAATCATTTTTGTTAAAACCATGGGGATTAAAGACTCCTCCTTTTGGAAATTTTATTTCCTGATGGCACTTAGAAACATTTAAATTATTGTACATGAACTTGGAAACATGAACATTTGTTCTCTATGTTAATTTTATTTTGGACAGGAAAAGGTTAACTCAGCAAGCTGGGATTATTCAAACCATGTATTTTCCAAAGCAGGGCTTGTCTTTTGGACTGGCCATAAACTGGGTCCTGGGAGGGGGGAGGAGTAACCTCTGTGCCCTTGGGATAATCTGATAAATTTGCCTTCATATGTTGAGTCCTGGGCCCATGCTGTACCTATTTGACCAGTTCAGTTTACCCTAACACTGTGATTTATTGTGAAGGCCTATTTGTGCTCTGTGGGATGAACTGGAATCTGAGTAGCTGTGATCAGTCACAAGGGTACTGCATGCCTATGTGACTGACCTCCAGTAAAAACCCCCAAGGCTCAAGTGAACTTCCTTGGTTGGCACACATCATTAGAAATTGAAGAGCAAGATTCAACTTACTTAAATGCAGTGGTGACACAAATGACCAACAAAGGCTAATTGATAAGTCCAGCAAAGATCCAAGGGTCTTTCCAAATGGTGAAATTTGTAGGAAAAACATTCGAAGGGGGGTTGCACTGAGACATTCAATTGATAACTGAAATAAAATGCTGTCACTGCTTAACCCTGAAAAGAAATAAAAAACATAGCATCTGGTTGGAGTTTTTGAAATTTGGAGGCTGTATATTCCACCCTAGGATTATTTTTAGCTCCATTCCATAAAACCATATGTAAGATGGCCAAATTTGAATAAGGGCCTGAACAATATCAAGTTGAAATGCAAAAAGCAGTGGCCCAGTCAGTGATTTTGAGCCTTTAAGATACACAATCAAATATGAGTTGGAAGTATCTGTAACTTGCATTTATGCAAACTGGAGCCTATGGCAAAGCCCATGAGTGCTGCCCTTCAGTTACTACTGGAATTTGGGCCAGAATTTTAGTCGTGGAATTATACTACACACTGTTTGAGAGACAATTATTGATTTGCTATTAGACACTTATTGAAACTGTTCCTATAACTGGAGAAGGTAAAATTATTTTGAAAACATTACCCAAATATATCATAGGTAATGCCTGATAAGAAAAGCAGTGTTTAGAAGGAACATGTTAATGAAAGAATACAAGGATATACTCATTGTATTCATGCTTAAGGAACTTCGTTTCCCTTAGGCTGATTTTGGAATCACTTGAGGAACTGCTAGATCCTATTACCACATGGGTGATGTTCTATGCACAGTGCTCAACTGAGCAACAAATAGCTGCTTGGTTTATGGATGTCAGTTACAAGGTGAATGAGAAACATCCCGTTTAGAAAGCTGTTGCTATATAACCTACCAGATGGAAAAACTCTGAAGAGTAAATCAGCTCAATGGGCTAAACTACATGCTCTTTTCCTTGGAGTGATGGAAGAATTAAACAATAAAGTTTTAAAAGTCTGGGCATGGAATAGTTAGAATATAGAGGTGGCCAATGTCCTGGCCATGTGGTCAGGTAGATGGGCAATGGAAACTTGGACTATTAAAGGATTGCTGTATGTATCACAGCCCTATGGAAATCACTATGTGAATTTGAGATGCACATTGAAGAACTTCCTTCCTAAATCAGAAAGTGATTGGAATCAGCAAGTGGACATCCTGGTGCACTTATTTGAGATGACCACCTGGGTCCATAAAATAAGTGTAGCTGCAGCAAAGAAGAGATTGGCTGATCATCAATATATTCTACTTGCATCTATACAATGTTTCTCCAAATCATGTCAACTATCTTTTTTCCTACCTGACTCAGTGGTGCTGGAATAGGGCTGCATGTAACATATGCAGGGATGATCCCTAAGCAAGAAACTTTATGTCAATATTCCTAAGGGTCCGATGAAATGGACTATGCCTTCACTTCATCTGGCAAACTTGGAGTTGACAGTTAATGAAGCTGCCTTAGCCTTGAATCGCTGCTGATAATCAAGACTATCACAATGACTAAACTTAACATTCCTTCCAAAGATGGAAAAGGTTTTGGTAAAAAGCAATGAAAAATGAAGAAAAAGTAATAATAGTTGATGCTAAAGAAATGATTAATTGGATTATGGAATAAAGGAAATACAATATTAAACTGGTGTCTTGAGAGAGGCTCAGAGCAAGAAAATTATATTGTCTCTTAGCAAAATTATATCCTAATGCTCAAAAGAGTGAAGTCATATATTTTCCAAGACCACTCCTGTTTTTTTTTATCTTGACAAGATCAAATGGAAACCTGGAAATCTGAGTGGCATTGCTTTGGGACACATTTTGGTCATACAGTATGAGGAAATGGGTCCTAAAGTTAATGACTGGATAGAACTATTAATGTGCTATCATTTATTTTTCAGGTTGCATCTACTACAAAGATATAATTTGGGAGGGATTTTCCATGAACTATTCCCTATTGAGCCATTGATCTGTGGAGTATAGAGCTCCTGGAAGTCTAATCAGTGTGTAACTATAAACCTTGGTGATCAATATTTGGAAACGTCCCTGGCTATGATAGGGGCAGACATAGAATATTGGGAAACAGCCAGAATTATAAGAAATATTAATCATGCCCTGTTGACCATGATTGTTTAATTCTGATTAAAGAAGACACATTCTAACTTGTCTGGCAGCTACACTCCAGACCTGGGAGCTCACCTGGAAATGCAGCCCATCCTCTCCATTTAGAGCTACCTATTATCATGGGAGGATTAACAAAATGTTACAGAAACCAGATCCAGAAACCAGAGGCCCAAGCCCTTTGCTTATCACTAAACCCTTTGAAGATCTCCAACCTCTGCATACGTGGAGGCCATTGCAAATCTTCATCCCCCATTACATGTGAATTGCCCATCTATCATACCTTTTGCCTACTTCCCATGTTATCCTTGTCCTTACAATCAATATAAGCAGCTGGCTTATGGTGGGGCAGAGCAGATTTCTGTGGATGACCTGCTGCTCTCCCATAGTGCTGGCAGTATTGGAATAAACACTCATATATGATTCAACCTTATCTCTGCTTAATTGGCTCAAGTAGTGACAGACAGCACGGACCCATTGATTATCCAGTTACAGTTATAATGGATGAATATAGCAGCAGCATTTCCAACATACCACAGTATGTTGTGCACAGATATGTATTACCCTTGTTTTTGTGGATGGAAAGCTACTAAATGGAGTAGCAAAAAAAATGGATTTCTGAGGGGACTAAAGCAGCAGACATCACATAATAAGTTCACTTCCCCTAGGGAATGGCCTCAACTTGAGCAACTGCCTTAGGTAAATAAGTCATATGACAATGCCAACACTGATAGTCAAATATATTGGGAGATTCAGTGAAAGCCTTCTCAGGATATGAGAAATGACTTGACTATAGAAGAGCTGGATTTAGTTGACAAACATCAGCTATTTTCTAGGTTAGATATTTCTGTAGAAGTATATTACAAGGTACAAATAATGTTAAATTAATGGGGGAAATGAGTAATCAAATTAGTATAAAATATGAAAACATTTTTTATAGGATGGGTTAGTTAATTCATTAAATATATTCTTTCCCACCACTGGTACTCCAACTGTTAGCCATATAATGCTGAAACTGTTGCTGTATCTGTCATATAAATGTTATACTGAAGGTAGATACACAAAAAATGTGATAGTTTTGCGGCAAGAGGGCCTACATCTAGAGTCTGGAAAGATGACTGAACAGGAAAGAATTGCCAGGGCTGACCAGCAGACGCCGAGTGACAGATGAATGGATTACTCTGACACAATATTTGCTGTGAAAGAGAGGGCTAAGGGATGGCCTGGCTAAAGGAACCAGGCAGCCTCGACTGTCTTCCTTGTTAGGCTTTTATTGTAGCAGCAGTATGAGATAAAGTTTATCTTTTAGATACAATCAGCAGGGCAAGTAATATTGGGAGGACACATGTGTTTTGTAATGTCCTTTAAGCGAGGACACCCAAAAGATTAAGCATAAGGATTCCAATAAATACCCAGGGGTCTGCTTGTGCACAGACTTATTTGGAAAGGTCAAGAAATAATTAAGGGCACCACCTTCAGCACTCCCCTAAGTCTCCCCTAACTCAGAATTCCAATAAACAGGGCAGAAGGCCTTCTACACACTTCCTTTTTATCAGAATGTCCTCCTTACAAACTTTCCAACCAAGTCTCATGCTTCCCCACAAAGAATGAACTCAGCTAGCCTGATTTCCTCAAACACTGCATATTCCAAAGAAAGAACTGTCTTTTGAACCAGACTTTGACTAACTCCTGGGAAATAATCTCTGTGCACTGGAATATTCTACCTAATAGGTTGTTTTTGTATGCCAAATGGCCTGTTTTGGCTCAGGAATGGGGAGAAATATAGAGGTCTGAGTAGGTGAGGTCAGCCATGTGCTTGTGGCCCAATGATTAGGTGAAGTTCCTTGGTTAGCAACACTTCACATGCATTGTACCACATTGTTGCTGGGAGGATTTAAGCATATTCCTATGAAAATACACTGGGAGGGGACACCGGGAAGCTTGAGCCTGATTTCTCCTGGACTTTGCCCATGTAGTTTTTTTCCTTTCGTATTTTGATCTATTTGACCTGAATTTTCACTGTAATAAACTATAACTAAAGGCACAATAGTTCTTTAAAAATCTTTCTTTGAATCATTAGAGCAATGATTGAGCACAAGGGTGAAAAAGTTTATGTATTAAGCATACAATACATGGTAGAAAATTTAAGTCAAAATTAATTGAGGTATTTTGTTATTTGTGCAAGTACCAAAACTTTGATAATTTGGAGATAGTTTAACATAGGTGGGTGTAGAATAGTTTCATGTACTGGTGATCAAAGAGAACAAAAGGGAGAGAATGAGAAATATAATATCTGTGTTTGTGGTAGGGGAGTAAGAAAGAGGATAGAGTAAGAAAAGGAAGGGAAAGAAGGAGAAAGAAAAAAAAGGGGGGGGGTAAAAGAGAAAGGTGGGTGTGGTAGGCAGACATGAGCAGAGCCACGAAGATAGGCCAGGTACAGAAGGTCACCAGGGTGGAAATCCCCGGGTGCCTAGCAACCAGAAAGACTGGGAAAACAAGAACCTCATCCCCAGGGTAACCTTTCCTCCCCTAGGATATTCCCGGTCCTGCGGTTTGGATCCCATGACCTTTCATATTGCTGGTCATGCAGTTCAGACACTCCCCTGACCTTTCTTCCCTTGGTCTGTCACTAGTCATGTGGTAGACCCCCCTGGAGGAGGAACAAAGGGCCAACGAGTGGGCTCACACAAGTCCCATATGGGCCCTTGTATGTATAACCACTCCCTTAAGCATTAACCTCTATAGATAATATTTAGGCCTCAGTTGTGCTTCAGCTCGAGGCTCAGAAAAACAGCAAAACCAGACAAGAGATGCCATGGCTGACCTCAGGACCAGCTGCATGACTAATGACCCCCTGCCCTGGTGCTGACCAATCAGTGGAGAGCAGGAACCTGAAAGGACACACCTGGAAAGTTGATGAATATTCCTTTGAGATCCTCCCCTGGGAGCTCCCCTAAAATATCCACCCTTAAAAGTTCTTAGGAGGGAGGACTCAGCATTCTCCCTCTTAGGAAACATGCTAGCACCTTTCCTGACCCCCTCCTCTTTCCCCCAGGCACATTACCTTTACTCCTCTCCCTCCTAAGCTCCTTGGGCCCATTCTTCTGCTTCTGTAACTTGTTTCCTGAGCCCATTTCTTCTACTGCTCACTTATTCTACCTTTGTGACTTTCTAAATAAACTTTCTCTTATACTTCGAGTCTTAGCTCTGAATTCTTTCTTAGCCAAAACTCAAGTACAGAACTCAAGATCAAGTTCCGGTCTGACTCAACTGGTTTAACACCTGATGCCATTTTTGTTCTTGCAGACAACACGGGTACATAAAATAAAATAAAATTACTGGAAGTTATATAGAAACTTAGTAGTACAGGATATGTTGAGAAGGGGCCATTGGGTCCTGTGCCATTCATTCAGATATTTTTTTGTAAGATATTTTTCCCGTTATCCCATATAATAAAAGCCTCATATGCACATAGACTGAACCATTGCTATGACGTGCACTGACCACTAGGGGGCAGACGCTTAACAAAGAGCTGCCCCCTGGTGGTCAGTGTGCCCCCACAATGTGAGCACCACTCATCCAGAAGGAGGGCTCATGGCTGGGAAGTGCAGCTGTGGTGGAGGGAGCCTCTCCCACCTCTGTGGAAGGCAGACATCCCCTGAAGGGTCCTGGACTGCAAGAGGGTGCAGGCCTGGCTGAGGGACCCCCTCCCCCAGTTCATGAATGTCATGCACTGGGCCTCTAGTTTGTTCATATTAAGCCATGCATAATTTTTATCAGAAAAATCTTGTATGTTTAGAAAGTTGTAGAAAATAAAGCAGCCACATGATTTACATTTTCTAAGTAATCCTATCTAATAAAAGAGAAACATGGTAATTGGCGTATGACCACTACCCTTCCCATTGGCTAATCAGGGCTATATGCAAATTAACTGCCAGCCAAGATGGCGGCCAGCAGCCAGGCAGCTTAAACTGAACATGAGGCTTGCTTGCTTCAGTGACGGAGGACTCCAACGTTCCCTGCCTGCCGCTGCAGGCCTCTGAGCCTGCAGTTTGAAACATAGTTACAAATATAGAAGCTAAACAAAACCCCAGAAACCTGCTTTCAGCGAGCCGTGATATCAGAGCTGGAGTTGATACAGAGTTTCTATTACAGAACTGAACAAACCAGATACCTTCTTTCAGCAGCGGAGGCCTAAGAGCTGGAGGCTCAGAGCTAAAGCTGGCCCAGAATAAAAAAAAAAGAAAAAAGGAGCGGATGGGAGCTTCCGTCACCCACCAGCCTGAAAACAGCCCTCAGCCCCTCACCCAGACTGGCCAGGCACCCCAGTGGGGACCCCCACCCTGATTCAGGACACCCTTCAGGGCAAACCAGCTGGCCCCCACCCATGCACCAGGCCTCTATGCTATATAGTAAAAGGGTAATATGCCTCCCGGCACCGGGATCAGCATGACAGGGGGCAGCGTCCAAACCCCCTGATAGCCTTGCAGCTCTGTGTGTGACAGGGGGTGGGGCCACAACCTCCCTATCCTCCCTGCTCTGTTCGTGACAGGGGAAGGCGCCCCAACCCCCTGATCAGCCCTGCTCTGTGCCTGATAGGGGGGAGCTCCCCAACCCCCGATCACCCTGCGGCTTTGTGTGTGACAGGGTGCGGCGCCCCAACACCCCCCACCTCACGGGTCCTGCTCTGTGTGTGACTGGGTAGAGCCATAACCTCCCCATCGGCCCTGCCCTGAGTGTGAGAGTGATGGCACCCCAACCCCCTGATCGGCCCTGCTCTGTAGGTGATAGAGGGTGGCGCCACAACACCCCCCCCCCACGGGCCCTGCTCTGTGTGTGATGGGGTAGAGCCATAACCTCCCCATCGGCCCTGCCCTGAGTGTGACAGTGGCGGCGCCCCAACCCCCTGATTGGCCCTGCTCTGTGTGTGACAGGGGGGAGCTCCTCAACCCCCTGATGGACCCTGCTCTGTGCGTGACATGGGGGAGCTCCCCAACCCCCTGATTGGCCCTGCTCTGTGGGTGACAGGGAGTGGCGCTGCAACCTTCCCATCGACCCTGCCTTGAGTGTGACAGGGGGCGGTGCCCCAACCCCCCTATCGGCCCTATTCTGAGCTCGACTGAGGGTGGCATCGCACCCTCCCGATCCGCCCTGCTCTGTGCATGACAGGGGGCAGCGCCCCAACTCCCCAATCGGCCCTGCTCTGAGCCCAACCAGGGGCTGCACCTAGGGATTGGGCCTGCCCTCTGCCACCCAGGAGCAGGCCTAAGCCAGCAGGTCGTTATCTCCCGAGGGGTCCCAGACTGTGAGAGGGCACAGGCCGGGCTGAGCCCCCCCCTCCCCCCCCCCCCCATGAGGGCACAAATTTTTGTGCACCGGGCCTCTAGTATAAATATAAAAAATAAAGTATGTTGCAGTCTGGTGGTAGAACTAAAAAATATTTTTCTTTTAGTTGTAGAAAAAAGAGAAATAAAAACTGGAGGTAGAGAGATTTAAATATTTACAATGATATTTTTACATCTTTTTTTTTTTTTTTTAGCATTTTCAGTGAGCATTCTTATAGTGACAAATATTTTGGTGGTTCAGTAACCTAAATTCCAATGCTGGTGCTTCATATCCCACCTGAGTAACCTTGGGAAATAGCAACTCTCTCTCAGGTGTATGATTCTTCAGAGCTTGAATAATTCCTCCTTTGCTATTCTCCTCCTCCTCCTCCTCGTCCTCCTCTTCCTCTTCCTCCTTTTTCTTATTCCTCTTCTATCAGTCTTAAGAGGTGAAAATATGGTATGATTCTGCATTTGCATCTCTTGACTATTGAAAAAGGTAACTTTCACTATTCACTAGCTATTGTCTTTTTAATGTTTCCCTATTATGGAGTAGAAGGTACAATAAATTTAATTTTGCACCCAATGCAGCACATGTAAAATTTTAGATAATAATTAAATATCTGATCACAATTTAAATGATAACAAGGAGGTCAGCGTTCCTATACTGAAATCTAATGTTCTCCTGGACCTGATGGACCTCAATATTACCGGAAACAAACTTTGACATTTTTGACAGCTTTATTTATCCTTGATATTTCAGAAGAAACACAGTATATGTTTGTGACATCTAATTCCTACATGTATTGAAAATATATTTATTTGTCAGAAAGGAGACTAGGAAACAGGGCAGCTAAGGAAAGCGCTTACAGCCACATACTGCTTAAGTAGCAGAGCCACACTCAAACCTCATCTAACTTAATGAATGATTCTGTGATGAAAAGTATATCCATGAAAATACCTGGTTGCAGTACATGAGCAAATATAAAAGCTGGAATGGAGGTTGTGATACCTATCTTTGTTTGTTCCTCACAGAGAAGCATGAAAACTTTCCTTCACTCAGGTACCTGCATGACTCTGTCCCATTTGGCCTTACACCTGTGTATCCCAGGAAGAGTGTGATGGCTTCTTCAATAAGAGACCCCAGGGTTAACGGCAAAGGGGATTTTTCTCTTTTGCTTCTTTATTCTGAGATGAACACCATCATGGTTCAGTTGTGCCTCTCTCGGCAGAATTTGTGTGTGTGTGATAGGAACTGTCTATATTTGTGGACACTGATAAATTTGTGTGCTCCTTCTCAACCCTCATTAAGTTTATTTTAAAATTATTAATCTACCATATCTTATGAGTAAAATAGCTAAACATCCTTATGCACTGGCATAATACATGTAGATTCCAGCATTGACTGAGGAAAGCAGATTCAGAAATGTCACTAGTTCAAATTCATTGGTCAGTACTACTAGCACAGGGCAGTCTGTGTGAGTTCAATCTCTCATCAGGACGCTTTTCCTTCTTGCTATTATCTTCATATATGTTTTTTATATATTGACCTTATCTGTCTGTTTTGGCCAAGACATTAACCCCATGTAAGGCTTGCCTTCCTCGGTTCCTGGAGAGTCTCATAGCTCTGCCTTCACCTACTATAGTGTTTATTCAAAGTATCCTGAGGGTTCGTGGGCATTCCACCCACAGCAACAGACTCACTCTCAGGACAGCCTGTTACAAAAGAGTGTCTTTGATCACAAGTTACTGCTAAGCAAAGGGGGAAGAACCCTTTCCCATATATTGCTTTGTCCCTCTGTTCTGCATAGAATCATTAAAATGTCAGGCTGTGATACCTTCTCTTCTACTTCATTCAGTTGTAGCACTGAGAGGCACATGTGAGACTATGAGGTCTGGTATGATGCTGAAGATCTAATGATGAAATTAATGTGTCCTGGAAAATATATATTCATCTTGTGACTCAAGGGCCAAGGACGTTTCTGATTGACTGGTGTTGTGCTGATTTATGCCTGGAGGATGAGGTAATAAAACTGTGTTAGGAACTGACATGTTCTTTTGTGCATCAGGGTCTACTACCAGAAATCCATGAGAACCTTAGCTAGTTTGCCTCAGTGGATAGAGCATCAGCTTGTGGACTGAAAGGTCCCAGGTTTGATTCCAGTCAAGAGCACATGACCAGGTTGCAAGCTCAATCCTCCGAAGGGGGCATGCAGGAGGCAGCCAATCAATGGTTCTCTCTCATCATTGATGTTTTTATCTCTCTCTCCCTCTCCCTTCCTCTCTGAAATTAATTTTAAAAATATTTTTTAAAAGAGAAATACCCTAGAAGTGGGATCACAGGGTCAAATGGGAGTTCCATTTTTAATTTTTTGAGGAGACTCCACACTGTTTTTCACAGTGGCTGCACCAGTCTGCATTCCAACCACCAGTGCAAGAGGGTTCCTTTTTCTCCATATCCTTCCCAGCACTTGTCATTTGTTGATTTGTTGATAGCTATTTGACAGGTGTGAGATGGTACCTCATTATCATTTTGATTTGTATCTCTCTGAGGATTAGTGACTTTGAGCATGTTTTCATATGTCTCTCAGCCTTCTGTATGTCCTCTCTAGAAAAGTGTCTATTTAGGTCCTTTGGCCAGTATTTGATTGTGTTATCTTCCTTTTGTTAAGATGTATGCGTTCCCTGTACATTTAGGAGCATAAACCCTTATCATAGATAACACTGAGAAATACGTTTTCCCATGCAGTGGGCTTTCTCCTTGTTTTGTTGATGGTTTCTTTTGCCGTGCAGAAGCTTTTTATTTTGATGTAGTCCCATTTGTTTGTTTTTTTTCTCCTTAGTTTCAATTGCCCTAGGAGCTGTATCATTAAAGATACTGCTATGACATATGTTTGATATTTTGCTGCCTGTGGATTTTTCTAAGAAATCAGAAACACCAATCAGAAAGGATACATGCACCTCTATATTCATAGCAGCACAATTGACAATAGCTAAGATTTGGAAACAGCCAAAGTGCCCATCAGCTGATAAGTGGATAAAAACTGTGGTACCTAAACAATGGAGTACTATGCTGCTGTAAAAACAACAACAGCATGGATGGAAATGGAAAGCACTGTGCTAAGCGAAATAAGCCAGTTGCAGAAAGATAAATACCACATGATCTCACTCATTTGTGGAATATAATGAACATAAACCAATAAACAAAAATAGATTCAGCAACAGAGAAGCATTGAACATACCCTCAAACCTCAGAGGGAAGGCAAGGGGTGGGGGGGTGAGGTCGAAGATCAACCAAAGTACTTGTATACATGCATGTAAGAATAACCAATGAACGTGGACACTGGGGCAGTGGGGGCATGTCCTGGGGGGTGTGAGTGGCCGAGGAGGGGCTGATGGGGGGAAAAGGAGGCATATGTAATACTTTAAATAAATAAAAAATAAAGAAGGAAGAACTATCGTGACATAACTTTCGTAGCACTGAGTGTATCTCTATTGCCTGTGGAGGAAAATAACAAGAGACCTCTTGACACAGCAGTCAGTCCAAAGCCACTCAGTGAAGGGCATCTCTGATAGCTGCTCCCTGTCCTTGAGTGCAGTGTTCAACTGGGGGAACTGATCATTGGGGGTAATTTAGGAGGCTTGTGGATTTTGGCATCCCTTTGGGGCCACACAAGTGGTATCGTTGGTTCTAAATTTATCCTGAGGTTGGGTCTGATGGGAAATCTGAGCCTATAAATAATCCTACACTTTCTCCATTACCATTGTCTAAAAGCGTTGCTCCATGAAATACTTGCTTTCTAAAGGTTGCCAGTATGTTTTTTTATGTGTTTTTTTTTTAAAAAAAATATTTAATTGATTTTTCACAGAGCGGAAGGGAGAGGGATAGAGAGGTAGAAACATCAATGAGAGAGGAACATCGATCAGCTGCCTCCTGCACACCTCCTACTGGGGATGTGACTGCAACCAAGGTACATTCCCTTGGGCAGAATTGAACCTGGGACCTTTCAGTCCGCAGGCCGACACTCTAGCCACTGAGCCAAAATGGTTAGGGCTGCCAGTGTGTTTTTTAAAATGATTTTGTGCATGCATTAGTCGGAGTGGCTCAACTCTCAAGCATGAATCTGACTCTGACAGTGAATGCACATATCTCAGTTTCTGTGCAATGTGACACTAATACTGGAAATACGGTAACATTTTGGTTTTTATGATAACTCTATGCTATTATCTCCTGGCAGACAGCTCTGATAGAATTGCAGGCAGAAAAGCTGAAGTATATGCATAAATTACAGGCCTATTGAAAGTCTATCATCATAGCGTATTTGTGTGTGTGTATTAGTATATTTGGGGTTTGAGTATTTATTGGGGGATGAGGCTGCTTGATCCTGCCTGTTTTGCGGGAGACACACTGGCAGCTCTTGCTGAAAGGAGCCTGAAGAGGCTGAGTCACCTGCCTGTGTTTTTCCTTCCTTGACTATGAACTAAGATGATAGGAGCCCTATACTAGGTGGGCCATTTGATATCATTTTCATAAAACAGAGGTCTCTGTACTTTTCTTAGCAAGAATCCATGTTTAAGCACGCTTCGTCTAGTACTTGAAAGAGGTATCATATGTCATTATATAACTACATAGCATAATAACCTTTTCACACTTTAAAAAATACATACAAACTTGTTGTTATAAAACAGGAGTTGGTAAAATTTCTAAGTGAAATGCCAGATATTAGATACCCTATATTTTGGGTCTATACATGTTTCTGTCCCACTTAACTCTGCCATGGTAACAAGAAAGCAGCCATAGCCCAGCCAGTGTCACTCAGTGGTTGAGCATTGACCCATGAACCCCAAGTTGAGGGCTTGATCCCTGGTAGGAGACCTGCAGGGGGCAGCTGATCAATGATTCTCTTTCATCATTGATGTCTCTTTCTCTCTCTCTCTCTGTCTGAAATCAATGAAAACATATTTTTAAGTTAGAAGAAAGAAAGAAAGCTGCCTTAGACATCAAAAAATTAGGGTAGCTATGGTGCAATAGCATCAGTCCATAGTTTGCTGATCTCTGTCATAAAGGATTATATTTTTAAAGTTTGGAAAATCGAATGTTATCTTTGTGGCTCCAATACATCACCATCTTTCTTAACACCTACATAGCTGAGCATCACTTTGGAAACCAGTTCTCTGCAGGAATATTTGTGTCTTTTTCCACCAATAATTTAAATCTACATGTGGCCTCCCTTTACCTATAGCATAAAGCACCGGGTCTTTAACATGTTTCATTTCAGTTTGGGTGCCTGCTAGTAGATATTGTTGAAGATGCAGTTAGTATTTCTATCAATTATGCTTTGGAAGAGATGCACAGTCTTTTCAGTACTTGTTGCTGACTTCCTTGTATGAAATATGCTTTAAAAGGAAGCAGATGGTAGATAAGAATATCTGAATCTTTCAATCAACATTCCTTAGAATGTACATAGGTGCTATGACCAGGATTCTGAGAAATGTGGTTGTTTTTTACCAGTTTCCTCCTGTTTGGGTCTGATATTTGAGAATCCTATGGTGAGGCCAGGAAATTAAGGGAAAATGGAATAAATTTGCAATTCTTTTGTGCTTCCTTTTGCTTTCAGTGTCACCCACAAAAGCCCCTTCACCCTGTTGATCCATGTAATTTCAGTAAAGGCAGTAAGGACCAATTTTCATACTTCCAATTCCAGGCTTATTGCACATCACACCCGTTTTAAATTTTGGCAGCATCTGTAGTCTAGTTACCTCTTTTCCTCTTCCATATGATTCTCAGCACTGAGGAAGCCTCCTCTGTGATCCTGAGGCTCACCATCAGCTGAGCAGTTCCCTCTCTTAAGAGATCATTTCTCAGGTTTTTGGGGTCACTTCAGAGTTCCCATAAAAGTCACCGTTATCTGGGTATCTCTCTTCCCTAGAAGTCGTGGTCACATCTTCCTTTTTGGAATTTTCAGAAAACGCATATCTTCCTTTAGTTTGCCCTATTCTAGGAGCAGGAATTCCTATCTCAGATGTTTGTTTATTTTTTCCTATTTATGTGTCACTAGCCTGTTTAACTAATTCCCTTCATTAAATTTACATTCTTAAGAACATTTATGGTTACTAAACAGAAATTCGACCTCAGCCAGCCTGATCTATGTGAATTTCTTACTGGATCCCGTCTTTGCTTTTCATGACTACTTGGATCTTCTGCTTGAATACTTCTGATAATTTGGGGGTAAAATCCTCCATTATTTTCTCTTTAAATATTGCTTCTTCCCCAATCAGTCTCCTTATCCTCCTAGGAATCCAGTAACATATCTCTTTGAAATAACATTTTGTCTAATATGTTTTTTATATAGTTCTTTTGCATTTTCTTTCTTATTTTACCTGTACTTTTTATTCTTATCTAACATGCTTTTCATCATGTCTTCCTTCACTGTGTCCAATCCGTTAAGTAGTAGATTCTTGATTTCAACAATTTGCAAGGGGGAGCTGGGCTTCCAGGTTTTTCCTTTTGAGTTTTAAAATATATCTGTTGTATTTTCAGATAAAATTTTATAAGGAATGTAATTTGGATACATATGAAATACTTCTACAAGTGCTTTCCAGAGCTTTCCTTTTAATTTCTCTGCAACCATTAGAGTTCAACTTGTATCTATTTTTTGCTTTTACTTAGGCCCAATATTTCTTTTTTGTCTCATCATGTTTTTAGAAAATTATATTTAAGTGAATAACTGCTCATACTTCTTATGAAATTAGTCTAATGTACTGGAATACTAAAATTGAAAATCATCATTCTCTGTGAGTTATGATCTTGTTTCCTCTTGTTTTCACATTAAATCTACTTCATCCATTTTGGAAATAGTATTCACAACATTTTTTTCTAAGGGTTCACATAGCTTTTTGTCCCAAAAGAAACAATGTATGCCGGGGTCCAACCCCAGCAGGTCCAGGGGTCCCCAAAGGTGTGGACGGAGTCGGCGAAGAAGGAATGACACGGGGACAGCGTTCAGTTGATCAACAGCCTAGCCAGGATCTACAGCCAGGATCTCCAGCCAGGATCTCCAGCCAAGTTCTGGGCTGGATCTCCAGAGAGGTTCTGCTTCGGATCTCCAGCCAGGTTCTGTGGCCAGGTACTCCAGTCAGGTTCAGTCACCAGGTTCTAGTCAGGTTCTCTTGCCAATTTCTGTAGTCAGGTTCAGTCCAGGATCTTTCGCCATGTTCTCTCGCTAGGCTCCGTCTCCAGGCTCTGAGGCCAGCCTCTGTCCAGGATCCCCTGCCATGCTCTCTCCAGCGAAGCTCCTCCGTCTCCAGAGAACGCTCCCTGTAGGTTCCGTGCCTAGGCTCTGTCTCTCTTGGTCCTGTCTTCTGAGTTCTGTGTCTTGCTGTCTTGTTACATCTGTATTTATACCAGTTCATTTTAATCCTGTCAATCTCTATTACAAAGGTTAGGGCATTTCTTATCTCCATTCCAGGGAGTAAAGATTATGTAGCTTAAGCATGATTGTTCGTAGTTAAAGTGATTAATTACCCGCCTGGCACTTAGTTGAGGGGTTTTATTCCCTCCCTAACTTCAGGGGAAAATCCCTACTTGGGGATTCAACCTTTCTCGGAGAGGTGACCTTGGTTAAAACACAGCGCCAAGAAGGTGAGCAAACATATTAAGAACCGTATGCCATATATGCCAGGTCCCTTGAAACAGCAAGGATGGACTGGCTCCCGGCAAATGTAGGATGGTTTTCCAAGTGTATGGTGCAATTAGCTAAGTTATAGAATATTAGGTGTATTTGGTCTGTAATTTGATTTTTCTTATCTAATATGTTCTATGTTAGTACTTTTAAATTTTGCCTTATTCTTTAAATGGCTGCATAATTTTCTAATTTCTTCTTATACAATAAACAAGTAGAAGAATATACCATGTTGATGGATTAGTAGAATCAACATTATTAAAATGTCCATACTACCCAAAGCAATCTATAGACTCAATGCAATTCTTATTACAATACCAATGGCATATTTCAGGGATCTAGAACAAACATTCTAAATATTTACAAAGAACTAGAAAACACCCCAAATAACTACAGTAATCTTGAGAAAGAATAACAAAGTTGGAGGGGTCGCAATACCAGATGTCAAGCTATACTACAAAGCCACTGTAAAAAAAAAAAAAAAAAAGCCTGAGAGAATTGTATATGCAGTGAAAAAATTTTTTTCAGGAATAAAGACAAAATACACATTCCATAGAAATAAAAAAAGCCTGGGAATGGCACAAGAACAGGCATATAGATCAATAGAACAGAACAGAGAACCCAGAAATCTACCCAAGTCATTATGTTCAATTAATATTTGACAAAGGAAGCAAGAGCATACAATGCAGTCAAGACAGTCTCTTCAATAAATAGTGTTGGGATCATTAGACAGGTACATGTAAAAAAAATGAAACTAGACCACCAACTTAACCATATACAAGAATAAACTCAAAACAGATAAAAAATTTAAATGTAGGTCATGAAACCATAATAATCCTTGAAGAAAACATAAGGAAAAAAATCTCAGCTATCTCTCATAGCAATATGTTTAGCAATATATCTCCTAGGGCAAGAGAAATACAGGAAAAAATAAACAAATGGAACTATATAAAAATAAAAAGCACTGCGCAGAAAAGAAACCAGCATCAAAATGAAAAGAGAGTCTAGCTGCTGTGGCATCAACCCATGAACCAGGAGGTCATGGTTCGATTCCTGGCCAGGGCATTTGCCTGGGTTGTGGCTCAATCCTGGTGAGGGTCATGCAGGAAGCAGCTGATTAATGATTCTCTCTCATCATTGATGCTTCTCTCGCTCTTTTCCTCTCCTTTCCTCTCTCTGATATCAACCAAAACATATTAAAAAATGAAAAGGAAACCCACTGTATAGGAGAACATATATGCTGATTAAATGTCTGATAAGGGGTTAATTTCCAAAATATATAAAGTATTCATATTACTTGACAAAAGGAAGACAAACTATCCAAATAAAAAATGGGCAGAAGACCTAAATACACACTTTTCTAAAAAGAACATACAAATGGCCAGAGACACGAAAAAATTGCTCAATGTCACTAATTATCAGAGATGCAATTAAAAATGACAATGAGGTATCATCTCACACCAGCCAGAATGGCTAACATCAGTAAATCAACAAACAACAAGTGTTAGCAAGAATGTGGAGAAAAAGGAAACTTAGTACATTGCTGGTGGGAATGCAGACTGGTACAGCCACTATGGAAAACAGTGTGGAGTTTCCAAAAAAAAAAATTAAAAATGGAATTTCCATTTGGCCCAGTGACCCCATTGCTAGGAATGCATCCTAAGAAGCCTGAAACAACAAATCAGAAATAATATATGCACCCCATGTTTATAGCAGCATTATTTATAAGAGCTAAGATCTGGAAATAGCCCAAGTGCCCATTAGTAGATGAATGGATAAAAACAAACAAACAAACAAAAAACCCTGTGGTACATTTACACTACACAATAGAATACTATGCAGCAGTAAAATAGAAGGATCTCTTACCCTATGAAACATCACGGGGGGACCTAGAAAGTATTATGCTAAGTGAAAAAGCCTGCCAAAGAAAGAAAAGTGTCACATGATATCACTTATATGTGGAATTTAATGAACAAAATAAACTAATGAACAAAATAGATCCAGAAACATGGAAGCATGCTACAGACAGAGGATTCTCAGAGAAAGGGAGGGAGGGGATGAGATCAACCAAAGAACTCATGTGCACATATGCATTACCCATGGACACAGGCAATAGTAGTGTGAAGGCCGAGGGAGGGGACAGGAGTGGGGGAAAAGAGGGTCAATAGGGGATAAATGGGGACATCTATAATACTTTCAACAATAAAGATAACTTTTTAAAAAAGAAGAAATACAACTATATTTCATAAGACCTTGCTCTTTTTACCATGGTTTCATGACAAAATAATATTCAATGAATAATGCTTTAAAAATGGTTACTATTTATCAATTAGTACAACAGAGGGCAGCAGAACCATTGAAATATGTAAGTGGTAATCTTTCCTGGAAATTATAAATTTTGGAGTTTTTATCTTCAAAATAGAGAAAGTTAACATTGGCTTTGTAACCCAAACCTAATGAATAATTCATTTCCAGGAGTATGGATTTTGAAGTTCTTACCTTTTACTTATTCACAGGATATGTGGGGCAAACTAGCATCTTTAAAAATGATATTGGCTTGCAAAACCAAAAGCAATAGAATTTATTTTTTAAGGCAATAGGCAGTGTAAAAGGCAGAATTCAAGGTGGAATTAAAAAACAAACTGAGGAGCATAATGTTGGTGAAAATGGCAGAGTAGAGAGCTCCAAAAGCCCATACCTTCAAAAAAAAAGCAGCAGATTAATAGAACAAAGTCAAAATTAAATTAATGGGAATTCTAGAAACTCATCAAAAGCTTCCAGAAACCAGGCAAATGTTTAATCTAGAAAAAACAATAGAGTCTCAGTAAGAGAGCTTTGTACATTTTAACTTACAATGGTCCTATTTCAAGCTTTCTGAAGAAGCTCACACCTTAGATATAATAGACATAGTCTTTATTTCATGTATATTAAATATGGTCATAGAGCTCAAGCAAACCATATGCAAACAACTAAAGAAAATTCTGAGAATGCCTCAGCAAATAGTGAATATAAATAAATAGATAAAATTTATAGAAAGGTTCCAAATGTAAATGTAGAATTGAAAGATATGATAACTGAAATATAAAAATGTGCTAATGTAGCTGTACAGCAGATTTGAGCAGGCAGAATAAAGAATCATCAAATTAGGAGATAAGTCCATTGAATTATCCAGTATGAGGAAAAATATAAAAGAAGGAAGAAAAATTAACAGAGCCTAAGAGACTATGGGATACCATCAAGCAAATCAACATGTATAATGAAAGACTCAGAAGGAGAGGAGAGAATACAAGGAGCAGAAAAAAATATACGACTGAAAACTTCACAAATTAATGGAAAAACATGGTATCTATACATCCAAGAAGCTCAATAAACCCACATAAGATAAATTCACAAAAGTCCACACAAACATACATTATAATCAAACTGTTGAAATTCAAAGACAAAGATAGTATACTAAAAGCAGTGAGAAGTGACTTGTCTAGTGCAAGGGATGATAAATAAGATATAAAACTAACTTCTCAACAGTAATCATGGAAGCCATAAGGCGATGAGAATAGCTATTTAATATACTAAAGGGGAAAAAGTTGTCATCATCTAAAATTTCTATTTTTGCAAAAATGGCCCTTCAAATATGAAGCAGAAAATAAGACATTCTCAGATAAATAAAAATTGAGATTTTTACTAATAGACTTTCCCTGTAAGAATTTGTAATGATGAGATCCGTGACAATTACAGCATAAAGGTGGCAAAGCAAATTATTTTGTATTCTATTGAAACTACATTGGCGTTAATTTGGTCCAGATTATTATAAATGAAAATGTTAACTGTAACTCCTAGGAAAATAACTACAGAGATGGATTCAAATAAGCATACTATAAAATGCCTATCAAAAACAAAGAAAAGCAGTAGTGTAGGAACTAAATAAAAAATACTATATAAGACAGAGAAAACAAATAACAATAATGCAGAAGGCCTTTAGTATCAGCAAGTACATTAAATGCAAATGGATTCAATTAAAAGAAAATTGATGTCAGTATGGATTTTTTTAAAAGCCATGATGCAACTATATGCAGTCTACGTGCAACCTACTAGAGATCCAAAGACACAAATTAGTTGAAAGTGAACAGATGGAAAAAGATATTTCCTGAAAATAGGAATCAAAGGAAAGGAGTATTTATTATAATATCAGAAAATTACATTTTAAAACAAAAAAATTTACAAGAGGCAAATATTATATTATATAACTATAAAAATATTAATTTAAAGACATAATGATTATAAACATATATTCACCTAACAAGTGAGCTCCAACATATCTGAAGCAAAAATAATTGACAAAATTGAAGAAATAGTTTTAAAATAAGAGAGACAGTACCAGTCCATCATTGATAATGGATAGAATCACTAGACAGAAGATAATGAGATAGAAGACCTAAATAGCACTATAAACCACCAGACTAAGAGACATATGTAAAACATGCTACCTACCAAGAACAGAATACACATTCTTCTCAAGTGTGCAGGGAACATTCTTCAGGATAGACCATAAGTCAGTCCATGAAACAACTTTCAATAAATTTAGAAATATTAAAAAATAATGCAAAGCATATACCCTGACCAAAACAGGATAAAATTATAGGCAGCCTCCTGGTGAACATGGTTCTGGCACAAAAACCACGCCATCTTGAAGTGGGGAGCAGTGGTGGCTAGGAGCACAGCCTCACCACTACCAGACTGGCCTTGGACACCACCTCAAACCTGCTCAGTGAGATACATGCCAGTGGGAACTCGATAAGGACTCCTGCCACAGGCTCTGGGACCACCGCAGTGAGTTGCACATCACCTCTGATGTGGGCTCCAGGACTCCTGCAGTGAGTCGCATCTCTTGCCACCGAAAACAGGACCCCAAGCACATCCACAAGAGCTTGCACAATGAGGTCAGTGGTGAGGCACATAGTCAAACAACCTATAAGGAGACTCCATCCACAAATGGAACAATAACATTCAATACCCACCTACATCAGGAGAATTCAAACAACTCAAGTAGGAAGCTTTCCAAGAACACCCAGCTCAGGAGATCTGAGAGACTGAACACAGGGTTCCGCAAAACACCTACCTCACAGGACCATCCCCCCAAAATCTGGGTATCTGGGTGTTGCAACAGTTTGATCTAAGATATGGAAGCAAATACAAAGGGACAAAAAAATGGGGAGACAACAAAAATATCCCCAGGGAAAGAAAAGTAGGAATTGCCAGAAAAGGAACTAAATGAAATAGAGCCAATAATTTGTCAGAGAAAGAATTCAAAATAATGGTTATAAGGATGCTCAAACATCTGACTGAGAATTACAAGAAATTCCATGAAAATTATAAGGAGCTGAATATGAAATACACCAACATGTGTAAGAATCAAAAGGAAATGAATAATGACATAGCTGCAATAAAGAACACCCTGGAAATTTTAAACCGTAGACTAGAAGAATTTAGGACCAAATCAGTGAGTCAGAAGACAGGGTAGAAAAAAATATCCAATCAGAGCAGCGATTGGGGAAATACATTTAAAAAGCAGGAGGAGAGTTTAAGGGAGCTGTGGGACAACATGAAATGAAGCAATGTCTGCATAATAGGGGTATCAGAAGGTGAAGAAGCAGAGCAAAGAATAGAAAATCTGTTTGAAGAAATAATGACAGAAAACTTCCTTGACTTGGGGAAGAAAAAGGTCCAGAAAGCACAGAGAGTCCCAAACAAGATGAGCCAACAAAGACCCACACCAAGACACATCACAATACAAATGACAAATGTTAAAGACAATGACAGAACTTAAAGGCTGCAAGGCAAAGACAGAAAGCAACCTACAAGAAATCTCCCATTAGACTATCAGTGATTTTGAAATGGAAATGCATCAGGTCAGAAGGGAGTGGCATGAAGTATACAATATAATGAAAAGCAAGGACTGAATCAGGACTACTCTATCCAGCAAGGCTATCATTCACAATTGAAGGTGATATCAGGAGCTTCACAGACAAAAAAAAGGGGGCTAAAGGAGTCTATTACCACAAGACCAGCAATAAAAGAAATCCTAGAGTCTGTTGTAAGAAGAAAAAATAGAGAGGGAGGAACACAGGCATAATGAATAAAAATCGCAATAAACAAATACCTATCAACACTAATAAAAGAGAAAAATGGTAATTGGCGTACGAGCTACCCTTTTCATTGGCTAATCAGGGCTATATGCAAATTAACTGCCAACTAAGATTGGCAGTTAACTGCCAACAAGATGGCGGTTAATTTGCATATGTAGGCACAATGCAGGGAGGCGAAAGGGAAAGCAGGAAGAAGCCCCCTGCCACTGACAGTGATCGGAAACCCACGGGGGAGCTAAGAGCTGGGGGGCAGGGCAAAGGCGGCCCTGGGGCCGCCTTTGCCCTGCCCCCCAGCCATGATCAGAGAATCAGGTGCCTTTTCCACCCTGGCCAGTGATAGCAGGAAGTAGGGGTGGAGCCAGCGATGGGAGCTGGGCACGGTCGAAGCTGGCAGTCCTGGGAGCTAGGGGTCCCTTGCCTGGGCCTAAAGTGAAGCCCACGATCGTGGGGCCGCTACAGCTGCGGGTCCCCGCTGCCCGGGCCGGACGCCTCAGCCAGAGGCGTCCTGCAGGGGCAGGGGCGGAGCCCGCCGATCGCAGCACCCCCCACTGCCACTGCAGGTCCCCGCTGCCCGGGCCAGACGCCTAGGCCAGAGGCGTCAGGCCTGGGCAAGGGGCCGATCCTGCGATTGGAGGGTGATGGGGGTCAACGCCTGAGGGCTCCCAGTATGTGAGAGGGGGCAGGCTGGGCTGAGGGACACTCCCCCCCCCCCCCGCTACCCAGTGCACGAATTTCGTGCACCGGGCCCCTAGTCAATAATAACCTTAAATGCAAATGAACCAAATGCTGAAATCAAAAGACATAGGATAGCTGAATGGATAAAAAAAAATAAACAAAAACCATGGCCTTTCCCTAACTGGTTTGGCTCAGTGGATAGAGCCTGGGGACTGAAGGGTCCCAGGTTTGATTCCAGTTAAGAGCATGTACCTTTGTTGTGGGCACATCCCCAGTAGGGGGTGTGCAGGAGGCAGCTGATTGATGTTTCTCCCTCATCGATGTTCCTAACTCTCTATCCCTCTCCCTTCCTCTCTGTAAAAAATTCAATAAAATATATTAAAAAAACACATGGCGTATATACTAGTATATGCTGTCTACAAGAGGCACACCTCAGATCAAAGGACTCACACAGATTGAAAGTGAATAACTGTTTCAGACAAAAAATTAACAAGGAAATAGCAATCCAAAGTGACTCACTAGATTAGATGGCACTAATTGACATAGTCAGAACATTTCATCTTAAACTATAGAATATGCATTCTTCTCAAGTGCACATGGGACATTTTCAAAGATAGACCACATATTGGGCACAGGCAAAGTCTCTTCAAATTCAAGAAGATTAAAATCATATCAAGCATCCTCTCAGATCACAATGGCATAAAATTAGAAATCAACTACAATAAAAACAATAAAAAACAATCAAACAATTGGAGACTATATAGCATTCTATTGAACAATGAATGGGTAACCAAAGAGATGAAAGAAGAAATAGAAAATATTCTGGAAATAAATGACACTGGAAACACAACAATCCAAAATCAATGGGACACAGTGAAAGCAATCCTGAGAGGGAAGTTCATAGCACTACAGGCCTACCTCAAACCAAACAAACAAAAAAGACTTTTAATAAGTTATCTAAACCTACAACTTAAAGAACTACAAAAAGAGCAATAAGAAAAGCTCAGGGTAAGTAGAGGGAAGGAAATAATAAAGATCAGAGGGGAAATAAATGATGTAGAGACCAAAAAACAAAACAAAAGATCAATAAAAACAAGAGTTCTTTGAAAGGATGAACAAGAGTGATGAACCTCTAGCCAGACTCACCAAAAATCAGAGAGAGGACCCAAATAAAATCATAAACAAAAGATGTGCAGTAACAACTGACCCCCCAGAAATACAAAGGATCATAAAAAATACTATGAATGACTTTATTTGAACAAACGGGGCAACCTGGACAAATGGACATATCCCTAGAAAAATACAATCTTCCAAAACTCAAACAGAAAGAATCAGAAAACCTGAATAGGCTGATAACAACTGACAAAATAGAAGTAGTAATAAAAAAAAATCCAGCAAACAAAAGCCCTGGTCTGGTCAGCTTCACAGGGGAGTTTTACCAAACATTCAAATAAGAACTAATGCCAACCGTTTTCAAACTATTCCAAAAAAATTCAAGAGAAGGAATACTTCCAAGCTCTTTCTATGAGGCCAACATTACCCTAATACCAAAAAACAGATAAAGACACTACAAAGAAAAAGAATTACAGGCCAATGTCCCTGGTGAACATAGTTGTTAAAATCCTCAACAAAATTTTGGCAAATTGGATCCAGCAATATCTTAAAAAGATCATACACCATGAGGAAGTTGGATTTTTCTGGGGATGCAAAGCTAGTACAATATTCACAAATCAATCAATGTGATACAGCACATTAACAGATTGTAAGACAAACAATCACATGACCATATCAATTGATGCAGACAAGAGGAAGAAATAAAAGGCATCCAAATTGGAAAGGAGGAAGTAAAACTATCTTTATTTGCAGATGACATGATATTGTACGTAGAATACCCTAAAGACTCCAACAATAAACTACTAGATTTAATAAATAAACTCAGCAATGTAACGGGATACTAAATTAACACCCAGAAATCTATGGCATTTTTAAACACTAATAATGAACTCTTAGAAAGAAAAACTAAGAAAACATTTCCATTTACCATTGCAACAAAAAATTAAAATACATAAGAATAAACTTAACTAAGGAAGTAATAGACCTGTACTCCGAAATTTACAGGACATTGAGAAAAAAGATAGAGGAAGACATAAAAAGTGGAAGAATATACCGTGTTCATGGATTGGTAGAATCAATATCATTAAAATATCCATATACCCAAAGCAATCTATAGATTCAATGCAATACCTATTAAAATACCATCAGCATATTTCATAGACCTAGAACAAACTCTCCAAAAATTTATATGGATTCAGAAAAAGATCTGGAATGGCCACAGCAATCTTGAGAAAGAACACAGTTGGACGGGTCACAATACCATATATCATGTTATGGTACAAAACCACTGTACTCAAAACAGCCTGGTACTGCCACAAGAACAGACATATATACCAATGGAACAGAACAAAGAACCCAGAAATTGACCCAACCATGATGCTCAATTAATATTTGACAAAGGAGGCTAAAGCATTCAATGGAGTCAAGGCAGTCCCTTCAATAAATGGTGTTGGGAAAATTGGACAGGTATATACAAAAAAATGAACCTAGATAACCAACTCATATCATCAACAAAAATAAACTCAAAATGGATAAAATACTTAAATGTAAGACATGAAATCATAAAAATCTTAGAAGAAACCATAGGCAGCAAACTCTCAGACATTTCTCAGAGCAATATGTTTCCTGATACATCTCTAGGGCAATGGAAACTAAGGAGAAAATAAACAAATGGGACTACAACAAAATAAAAACTTCTGCAGAGAAAAATAAACCATTAACAAAATAACAAGAGAGCCCACTGCATGAAAGAACATACTTTCCAATGTTACATACAATAAGGGGATATATATCTATATCTATATCTATATCTATATCTATATCTATATCTATATCTATATCTATATCTATATCTATATCTATATCTATATCTATATAGATCATACAACTTAACTAAAGGAAGATAAATAATCCATTTAAAAAATGGGTAGAGGACCTAAATAGACACTTCTTGAAAGTAGACATAGAGAAAGCCAAAAGGCATATGAAAACATACTCGAAGTCCCTAATCATCTGAGAGATACAAATCAAAATGACAATGAAGTACCAACTCACACCTGTCAGAATGGCTATCATCAACAAATCAACAAATGATAAGTGTTGAAGAGGATGTGGAGAAAACGGAACCTTCATACACTGTTTGTGGGAATGCAGACTGGTGCAGCCTCTGTGGAAAACAATATGGAATTTCCTCAAAAAATTAAAAATGGAACTCCCATTTTACCCAGTGATCTCACTTCTATGAATATATCCTAAGAAATCAGAAACACCAATCAGAAAGAATGTATGCACTCCTATGTTCATAGCAGTGCAACTGACAATAGCTAAGATCTAGAAACAGCCTAAGTGCCTATCAGCATATGTGTGGATTAAAAACCTGTGGTATATCTACAGAATGGAATACTATGCAGCTGTAAAAAAGAAAGAACACTTACCATTTACAACAGCATGGGAGGACCTGCAGAGCATTATGCTAAGCAAAATTAGCCAGTCAGAGAAAGATAAATATCACATGATCTTACATGTGGAGTCTAATGAACAACATAAACTGATGAACAAAAATAGATCCAGAGACATAGAAGCATCGAACAGACTGTCAAACCTCAGAGTGAAGGTAGAGGAAGGTGGCTAGGTAGGAAGAGATCAACCAATGAACTTGTATGCATATATAGATAACTCATGGACACAGACAATAGAGTGTGGAAGGCCTGAGGTGACGGGGCATTGGAGGAATGGGAGAGGTCAATGGTGTGGGGAGGGGAAGTTTATATATATATATATATATATATATATATATATATATATCACCTTCAACAATAACGAGTTAAAATAAATAAATAAATAAATAAACAAACAAACAAATAAATAAATGACATTTGTTGAAGGAATAAAAAAAGGGATAAAATTAAATCAGTAATAGAAGGAAAACATGTTCATTTGCAAATATGTGGAAATTGTAGAACACAGTCTTAAAAAACAATGAGTCAAAAAGAAGTCAAAGGAAAATTAGAAATACTTTGAGACAAATGAAAATGAATTCACAACATATTAAAACTTATGCAGCCCAGTCGGCATGTCTCAGTGGTTGAGTTTTGACCTGCCGGAAGCCGGTCCATCCTTGCTGCTTGACACAGTCACTGCAGGGAAGAAACATCTGCACAGCATATGTTTCAAGGGACCTGGTGTATATGGCATACTGTTCTTAATATGTTTGCTCCCCTTCTTGGTGCTATGTGTTTTAACCAAGGTCTCCTCTCTGAGAAAGGTTGTTTCCCCAGGTAGGGATTTTTCCCTGAAGTTAGGGAGGGAATAAAACCCCTTAACTAAGTGCCAGGCAGGTAGTTAATCATTTTAACCACGAACAATCATGCTTGAGCTACATAATCTTTACTCCCTGAAATGGAGATAAGAAACGCCCCAACCTTTGGAATAGAAATTGATAGGATTAAAATCAACTGGTATAAATACAGATGTAACAAGACAATAAAACACAGAACCTGGCTGGAGATCCTGGCTAGAACCTGGCTAGAGAACCTGGCTAGGATGATGATCAACTGAATGCTGTCTCCATGTCTCTCATTCTTCGCCGACTCTGTCCACACCTTTGGGAACCCCTGGACCTGCTGGGGTTGGACCCCAACATTGATCTATGAACCAGGAGGTCACGGTTTGATTCTTGGTCAGGGCATATGCCTGGTTTGCATTCTCAATCCCCAGTGGGGAGCCTGCAGGAGGCAACCAATCAATGATTCTTATCATTGATGTTCCTACCCCTCTCTCCCTCTCCCTTCCTTTCTGAAATAAATCAAAATATATTGAAAAATAAAACTCATGGGATGCAGTGAAAGCAGTGCTCAGAAGGTTATTTACAGCCATCAGCAGCTATATAAAAAAGGCAGAAAGATCTTAAACCATTATGCTGACTTTCTACATTAAGGAACTAGAAAAAGAAGAGCAAACTAAAGCAAAACCAAACAGAAGCAAGGATATGGTAAAGATTTAAGTGGAAATTTATTAAAAAAGAGGAGAGCCCTAGCCAATTTGGCTCAGTGGATAGAGCCGTCTGCCTGTGGACTGAAGGGTCCCAGGTTCCATTCTGGTCAAGGGCACATGCCCGGTTGCAGGCTCCATCCCCAGTGGGGGGCATGCAGGAGGCAGCCAATCAATGATTCTCTCTCATCATTGATGTTTCTATCTTCTCTCTCCCTCTCCCTTCCTCTCTGAAATCAATAAAAATATATATGTTAAAAATAAAAATAATTTAAAAAAAAGGAGAGAAAATAATAGAGATAATCAACAAAACCAGCATTGTTCTTTTAAAATATTAACAAGCTATTAGTTATAAAGTCCAAAAAAGAGATTTGATTGAATTTAATAAATTTGGGAGTGAAAGTGTGATATTGTCATCAACCTTAAAGAAAAGAAAAATGGTTACTAGTGACTACTATGCACAATTGTATTCTAACAAATTAGATAACCTAGATAAAATAAATTCCTAGAAACATGCAAACAAACAAAATTGATTAAAGAACAAATAGAAAATCTGAACAGTGCTATAAATTTAAGGGGACTTTATTAGTATTTTAGAAAACTCCAACAGAGTAAAGCTCAATCCAGATGGCTTGCTGGTGAGTTCCATCAAACATTTCTGAAAAATTAACACCAGTTCTTTTCAAATACCTCCAAAAACCAGAAGAGGAAAAACACTTCCTAATTCATACGGTGAGGTCAGTATTACTCTGATATCAAAGCTTGACAAAAATATCACAAGAAAAAAAAATACCTACAGACCAATAACCTACATGAATATAGATGTAAAAATGCTCTAAAAATACCAGGAAAGCCTATCCAGTAGTTTATTAAAAAGATTATACACCATGATAATTTAGTATTTCATCAAGGAATGTGAACATGACACAACACATGTTAATTAATCAATGTAATATTTCATAAAATGAAGGAAAAGCCACATGATTATCTAAAATGATGCAGAAAAAAAGCATTTGTCCAAATTCAACACCCTTTAATGATTATAAAAAACAAGCTAGGAATAAAAGGAAACTTTCTCAATGTAATAGAGTGCATCTGAGACGAATTTATAGCTATCATCAGTCTTAATGCTGACAGACTAAAAACTTTCCCCTAAATTCAAGAACAATACAAGGATACACATCTTTTCCATTTATTTAACTCAATAATTAATAATAAACCATGAAAACCTTTTCAAATCAAAATTTGAGTTACTGACATTATTTCCTATAGAACAAAATATATTTACATGGATAAGAATAGGAATCATTCACATTGGAATGGACAGGAAACAGTAATTCTATCAGTTTTCTACAAGTTAAATTCTGTCCCTTACAGGGTGGTAAATTAGCCTAATCCATCAAAAGAAATGAAAAGAGGCTTACCTATATACAATGAGACAATCCCTGTAGGGTCCCCTAGCCAATGCTCAGCATTCCACTGAAAGTGCCCCAAGTAATCTCATGCCCATTACTAATATTTGACATGTTTTTAGATATGCTCATATTAAGAGAGAGGTGCCAATACTTAAGAGAGCTCCTCACCTAGCCCTGACCCCCACTGCATAAATGCACAAAGCCAATACTTAAGAAAGGGGCTATCAGAATAGAACTTCCAAATCAATATATTGGTGAGTATCAGATATTTCTTGCATGGATGAGAGCCTAATTTATTGTACAGAAATTTAATTATCAACCAAAGAGCAAGAGTGACAAAACTCAATGTTATAAAATATATTAGAAAATGTAAGGCACACATTTGGGAACCTTAATGTTTGAACATACTAAGTAGACTCTTAACTTAGTGTGTGGTCGATTACTAATAGTAATATTTCCCTTCATATTGATTTAATTGTAAATACCCACTTGGTAGGCTTAGATATTTTATTCAAGGATATAAAGTGAAGTACTGGATAGTTGTATATACCCAAGGTCCCCTAAGAAACTGAGGATAGATTAAAACTAGTTGGGTGATGGTCAGTATGCTAAAATGATCACATCATTCTAAAGGTATATGAATCTACCAATAGAGGATATATTGAAATGGAGACAAAAAATGAGATGACAGGGCAGTTTAATTTTTTTCATTTTTATTGAATTTATTGGGGTGAAATTGCTTTAATGAAAACATTTTGTTATTGTTTATATTACAAATTACTTTTTAATAGAAAAATAACAAATTATTTCTAGTGTTTCACATTATAGTGTACACAAGTGAGAGTTCTGAGGAATGTGAAAGTATGCCATAGAATTGTTTTAAGAGGCTATTCATGGAATTTATAAAAATGTATGTATGGTTAGAACAAAAAAAAGCCTACAGGAATAAACACACATATTTACACTGAACCATTCAAACAATTATTAAAATTTTCAATGAACATTCTTATGATAAGGGAATAAAATATAGAAATAATGTATGCCATTGTGTTACACAGTACACTGTTCTGAGTGGAAGATACAGAAACATACAGGATAGCTGTGTCATTAGGTGATGGCAGAATATCCCACAGGCTGGAGAGCCTTGCCTATGAAATTTGCCTCTATTTACCCTAGTGTCCTGGGTGTATTTCCCTTGCATTGCCTATTCAGGTGCAGAATACCAGCTCTGGCAGAGAGGTTTTACATTTAATGATACAATTTGGGATATAATACAAGCATACATTAATCCATAAACATAATGGAATTATCTCATAGCTTATGCAAAGTGAGGCAGAATGTTATGTAATAATAAGGAAAAATGTGAAGTTGTATGAAAAAAGAAAATTTTAGAAGGACTTACATTGAATGACAAAATTTGGGGTGGGGGAAATGCCACTGAAGTAGGACGCATACACACTCATACCTCCTCATAAATTGACGAGGTTGGGTCCTCTGGGCATTTGTGTGGGTTGCACACAGTCATAAGAATGTTGTATACCTTCTGATATTTCTGATTTCTCACCACCTTGCATTGCAGGTGGGATGTTTCATTCTGATCTATTACTGTGTTAGATTTTTTTGAGATACCGGTGAGAGAGATTTGATGCTATGAAAGTCAGCTCATGAGACTGTATGAAGCAGGTTTATGGCCACATTCTTGAATTCTACAGGAACAGTTATTTTCAAACATTTTTGTCCTGAAGACCCCAAAAAGCTTTCGTTTAGGGCATTTATGTCTGCAAGTATTTGAAAATTAGAAAATAATGCTAAGCACTTTTAAACCTACTTATTTATTCATTTAAAATAACAATATTAAACCCATTTCATGCTTAAATAAAAAGCACATGCTTCATGAAAAAATATGTTTAAAACAAAAACTTCCATTTTCTTTAGTGACCTTTGATCAACCTTTTTACTGTAGAGAAATTATTACTTTATTTCCCTGAAATGGAGACTAGGTATTAGAGTAGTTAAGTAGCATGCTATAAGTCACATGGTTAATGAGTGGCAGAGCTGAAACACAAATCTTCATCTGTCTTTCTGAAAGTCTCTTATTTAAAACTAGCAACTATATATCAGAAAAAAATAGTGCTATGAGCAATGTCTGAGATTTCACTGCCTATTTTTTCTTCTAGGATTTTTATGGCTTCAAGTCTAACATTTAAGTCTTTAATTGATTTCGAGTTTATTCTTTTTTCCTTGATAATCCTCACCCCAGGATATTTTCCCCATTGATTTTTTAGAGAGAGTAGAAGAGAGGGAAAGAAGGAGGGGGGAAAAGAAAGGTAGAGAGACACTGATGTGAAAGAGATACATCGATTGATTGCCTCTCACAAGCACCCCCACCAGGCCCAGGGATTGAACCTGCAACCCAGAAGTGACCATTCACTCTAACCACTGAAAGGCCAGCCAGGACTTGAATTTATTCTTGTGTATGATGTAAAAAGGTGGTTTAGTTTCATTTTTTGCAGGTACCTGTCCAACTTTCCCAATACTATTTATTGAACTATTTATTTTTACCCCATTGTATGTTTTTACCTCCTTTGTCAAATATTAATTGACTATAAAGGTGTGGGTTTATTTCTGGACTCTCTATTCTGTTCCATTGATTTATGTCTGTTTTTATGCCAGTATTATGCTGTTTTGATTATTATGGCCTTGTATTTCAGGTAGCATGAGTCCTCCAACTTTGTTCTTCTTTCTCAAGATTGCTGTGGCTATTTCAGTTATTTTGTGGTCCCATAAACAGTTTTGGAATATTTCTTCTAGTTCTGTGAAATACATAAGAGGTGGGGGGTTGAGGGCTGGGGGAGAAGGGTGAAGGGATTAAGCAAAGGAAAAAAAGAAAGACTCATGGACACAGACAACAGTATGGTGATTGCTAGAGGAAATGGGAGGTGGGGGGAGTAAAAAAGATTTTGAAGGGATAAAATGGTGATGGAAGAAGACTTGACTTGAGGAGATAAACATACAATAAAATGATATAATGTACAGACCATGGATTATATAAGTGTATACCTGAAACCTGTATAATTTTATTAACCAATGTCACCACAATAAATTCAATAAAAGTATGAACAATTATAAAAAAAACACCTAGTGACTATGAAAATACCCGTTATTTGCCTTCCTTGAGAAACTAGATGGGCTGATTGTGGGTTTTCATAACTATCTCCATTTCCTGTGCTTTAAGAACCTGTTGAAACACTTCATATAATTTGCACACTGATATTATCTCTAATCCAGCATGGTGATTCTATTGTGGATGCCACATGGAGTGAGATGATTTGTTTTGATCAGAGTGTACAGATCCAGTGGTGTGTTGGACCTGGCTCAGACCAGAACATGAACAGCTTGATTGCCTGAATCACTTGACAATTCAGCATTCAGATATATCTTGGTGGCTAAAAATGTTGGCCACAGTGTGAGAGGATAGTTAAATAAGGGAGTCTGGAAATACTTGGAACCTGATTTTCTAGTTTGCCTTCCTCTGACACCCAAATGCTTTATCATCTGCAGGTCATTTTAAAGTGACCAACAATCTACAGACTTCCACCCGTACAAATGCACCTGGCCACTTGTGTTATGGCAAGCTGAAAGGTGGCTTGTCACAGAAACTGGAACATGATCTGTGTTTCTAACAGAGAAACCATATTTCTTACCCCAAGTTTATTTCTTCACTAGCCCCTTACATAAAAAGCTCCCTTTCTCTAAATCCCTATTACACGAAGAACTTCAGATATTGTATCTAATATTGCTTTTTTATTTTTCAGTTACAGTTTATATTCAATATTAGTTTATATTAGTTTCAGGTGTACAGCATAGTGGTTAGACATTTATATAATTTAAGAAGTGATCCTCCTGATAATTCTAATATTTCATTCATTAGATTGGGAAAGGTATAAGTGACTGAGATGAAAAACATTTGGCTTCTGAGGATATATGTGCCTTTTTTGTTTCCTTGGAAATCTATCATTAACAAGAATGTTTTGATGACATTCTGGTTTCTATGGCAACTAAAAATATGCCATTTTATCCAGGAGGTATAAACATTTAATAAGGATATTTACAGGCTGGAAGGATGGAACAAAAGAAAAAATATGCAGCCTAGTAGATGTTCACTGTCACTGTGTGATAGTGTGTGTGTGCATGTTACTGAATGTGTTTTAGGAAGGTAAGTACTTAATTGGGGATTAGGGTCTATAAGCCATCCTGTTTTATTAGAGAAACTGCATGAGTCACCTTTCTGTGTTTCTGTGTGGGACATTGTGGTATGAGTTATTTAAAGCAGAGATCTCCAAATATTTCTGATCTTATACATTTGTTTTAAAAAGATTTTTAATTATACCCTAAAAATGCACTTTACTCATTTTATTTCTACTACTTGTAAGAAATTATTATGTGTATGTTATGGGAGAGAAAATTTGAAGTTAACATGAAATAAAATGAGTAGGATTGGAAGCTCTAATGTGCCTTTGTGGAACTTCGGCTTGATATGCTGCTCACCTTGAGTAGCTGACACATGGATTAAGAAAGATCTTCTATTTAAAAGACAAATTACTGTCATTATACCACTAATTAAATTTTGTAAATGGCCTCCCATTTAGCATATAAGATTAAGGTGTGAAATCCTTAACAAAGGTTCTGATGTGTGTGTGTGTGTGTGTGTGTGTGTGTGTGTGTGTGTGATCTGTTAAGCAGTAGCATCTAAAGGACTTACTGTTACATTTGTCATCAGCTTATGTGTTTTAGAAGGAAGTGGGTACTAGGTAAAGAATATCGAAGTCTCTCTTGTGGCACCAAATTTTATACACAGCTCTGTGATGCTGAGACTCGCATGTTATCATCAAACTAGAGGCCCGGTGCACAAAAATTTGTGCACTCGCGGGGGAGGAGGGGTCCCTCAGCCCGGCCTGTGCCCTCTCGCAGTCTGGGACCCCTCGGGAGATAACGACCTGCTGGCTTAGGCCTGCTCCTGGGTGGCAGAGGACAGGCCCAATCCTTAGGTGCAGCCCCTGGTCGGGCTCAGAGCAGGGCCGATTGGGGAGTTGGGGCGCCGCCCCCTGTCATGCACAGAGCAGGGCAATAGGGAGGTTGTGATGCCACCGTCAGTCACGCTCAGGGTAGGGCTGATTGGGGGGTTGGGGCACCGTCCCCTGTCACACTCAAGGCAGTGTCTATGGGGAGGTTGCGGCGCCACCCCCTGTCATGCACAGAGCAGGGCCAATCAGGGGGTTGGGGCGCCGCACCCTGTCACACACAGAGCCGCAGGGCGATCAGGGGGTTGGGGAGCTCCCCCCTATCAGGCACAGAGAAGGGATGATCAGGGGGTTAGGGCGCCTTCCCCTGTCAGGAACAGAGCAGGGCCGATAGGGAGGTTGTAGCCCCGCCCCCTGTCACACACAGAGCCGCAGGGTGATCAGGGGGTTTGGGTGCTGCCCCCTGTCATGCTGATCCTGGTGCCGGGAGGCCTCGTGGCTCCGCTGATCCCGGTGCTGGGAGGCATATTACCCTTTTACTATATAGGGTAGAGGCCTGGTGCTTGGGTGGGTGCCGGCTGGTTTACCCTGAAGGGTGTCCTGGATCAGGGTGGGGGTCCCCACTGGGGTGCCTGGCCAGTCTGGGTGAGGGGCTGAGGGCTGTTTTCAGGCTGGGGGTGACTGAAGCTCCCAACCGCTCCTTTTTTTCTTTTTTTATTCTGGGCTAGCTTTAGATTTGAGGCTTGGCTCCAGCTCTTAGGCTTCCGCTGCTGAAAGTAGGTGTCTGGCCTTTGCTTACAATGTTGCGATCCTGCTGGCTGAAGCCCGGCTACTAAAGCAGGTTTCTGGGGTTTTGTTTAGCTTCTATATTTGTTACATAGTTGCTTAGAGTTGCAGCTCAGAGGCCTGCAGTGGCAGGCAGGGAACGTTGGCGTCCTCCGTCACTGAAGCAAGCAAGCCTCATGTTAGTTTCAAGCTGCCTGGCTGCTGGCCGCCATCTTGGCTGGCAGTTAATTTGCATATTGCCCTGATTAGCCAATGGGAAGGGTAGAGGTCGTACCCCAATTACCATGTTTCTCTTTTATTAGATAGGAAGATGAACACGTATCCAAGTTATTATTTATCTCAATAATTAATAAGGGAAGCAGTAAATTATTGAACGCTCTTTTTAAATAGGAATTTTAAGTCTCAATATTTTCATAGGATAACTTATATATGCATTGGCACGAATAGGAGTCATTTGCATTGCTATGGATGGGAACAATGGCATTACTATCAGTTTTCTACATGTCAGTTTCTGTTGCTTAATGTTTCATAAAGTAATTTAATTAATCACCAAAGACAGTGAAAAGGCCATAACTGTATAGAATAGCCAATCCCTGGAGGGCCCACATGCCAATGCCCA
The DNA here is from genome assembly GCF_963259705.1 of Myotis daubentonii. Classification (NCBI taxonomy): domain Eukaryota; kingdom Metazoa; phylum Chordata; class Mammalia; order Chiroptera; family Vespertilionidae; genus Myotis; species Myotis daubentonii. The sequence continues at coordinate 54,028,718 of NC_081861.1, forward strand.
ACATTAGACTGTAAGGTCCCAATAATTTCTTGGACTTATTTCTGAGTCTATGAAAGTTTTTCAGGTAGGGTGATATTAAGAGAAGTGCTCACATTTTAAGAGAATTCCTCAATAGAAGAGATTTCTTTTTATTCACTGCATAAATATTCAAATCCACCACTCCAGTCATCAGGTGGCACTTATAATATTGGGCTCATCATATGTAGCTGGCACACAAATTAATAAAATCTCAATAACCATTCTCTTTATTATTAGTGAAGGAAATTAATGAATTTTCTGCCACCGCACCAACTGAAATCTGTAAATGGATCTCCATTTATTATATAAGCATAATGTACAGGCTCCTTAACAAAGGTTCTGATTTGGGTGCTTACATTTTGGAAAGTGGTTTTTGCTGAAATTATAGTTATTTCTGTATTTATTATGTTTCAAATGAAATGAATAGCATCAATAAGACTTGTTGTTGCATTCTTTGTTAAGATATGTGCTTTAGGAAGAAGCAGGTGCTAAGTAAAAGATATCAAAATTTCTTGGCTCCACATCTTATACTCCATTCCATGATGCTGGAACTGGGAGTCTTCCAAGCCCATTTTGCCTTTACAAACCTGCTCCCTGTTAGGCTCTACCAGTCAGGTTCAACAAAGGAAGACAAAAAGTGTGGAGGAAAGAAACATTGAATATACTTCCTTTGTTCCTATTCCTTCCAGTGTCACCTGAATAAAGATCCCACACAAAACCATATTATTTCAGTAGGGGCTGAGCTGAATGTCCAAAGTATAGTTTTGGTCATATCAGGAAATTCAAGAACTCTTCATGTCAGGTCCCCTCATAAACAGACACTGGTTAACTCTCTGTCTCTCTACCTTGAGCTCTTGGTCTTACCTTTGAGGGTGGTCTCCTCTGAGACCCTGATGCTGTGGCATGAGCAGATATAAGGTCACCATCATCAAAGGTAGGTGTATGGTTTCAGGGTTCCTTCCTCTAATATTTCTTAGAAACCACTTCTAGCTGGGCAGCCAGCCCCCTTTCTTTGGAATCTGTGTCCTGACTCTGAAAAACCCCTCCACTAAATGAATTCTCAAACCACTATATTGTCACTTGGCTTTTTTAAACCTAGTAGTCCTAGCTCCTTCCTACCATTGCTATCTCCACGATACCTCATTATTTATGCTTTTTCAGCCTAAACCCAATTCTGTCAAATTCACTCTTATTTTAAAAAAGCCCCCTCCTGCTTGTTAATTGTGTTTATTTTTGTTTTTGTCTCTTCTAAATTTTTTCCTTAAGCCTTGCTTTCTAAGAGTTTTACTATCACTAACCTAGGGAAGAGTGTGTGTGTTTGTGTGTCTATCAGTCCATTTGTGTGTGTGTAAATGTTATGTTAGTACTTAGCACACCTTGAATATTCCACTTGACATTGTCTATTATTTTGGAAAACTCTCAGCAATTGTATTATTCCTTCCAATATTTTTGCTTTCTTAGGCCATCTTCTGGTATTCCTCTCATATCTCTATGTGTTTGGGTATATTAATTTTAATAATAAATATCTCTCTTGCCTGGTTGGTGTAGCTCAGTGGTTGAGTGTTGATCTATGAACCTGGAGGTCACAGTTTGATCCCCAAGTCAGGGCATATGCCTGGGTTGCTGTCTCATTCCCCAGTATGTGGCATGCTGGAGGCAGCTGATCAATGATTCTCTCCTTGATATTTCTATCTCTCCCTCTCCCTTCCTCTCTGAAATCAATAAAAATATATCTAAAAATAAATAAATAAACATTCTCTTGATAATTATAAAATAACAGCCTAAGAACTTTTCGAAGATACTTTCTTTCTTACATTCTCTTTGTGTGGTACCATTTTGCTATAGTTGCTTTCTTTTTGTTCACTTATATCTGATATTTTATTTCATATCTCCTCAAAGTCTCTATAAAGTTATATTTAGGTGCATATGTACATATAAATGAATCCTCTGTGTAACCTTTTACAATATAATGGGGGAAATTAAGTCTATTGTTATATCTATTTTCATCTTTGTTTCATGTGTACCATGTTATCAGGTTTCTACTTACTGTTCAAAACATTGTCTTATATTTATCCTAAGATAAGCATATATAACATTGCTCTCCATGTGTATGTGTGTTTTATATAACTGTATTAGTTGTACATCATTAACCTCTGATCTTATTATATTAACCCCAATTTTTCTTCTCTGTACATTTAGATCAGCATCAGTCTTTGTAATGGATAAGTAATATATCCTTATTGGATTCGACTACCAGTTTTTGTCTCCCATGGACAGCATTTGGCTTATACCCCATTTTGCCATTATTATTATGGTAAACTATAAGGAAATTACTGGTCTTATGAACATGGGCAACTTCTTATCCTTGTACAGAACATAGGAGAATCCATAAGCTCTAAAATACACACCTTATTCACTCACCTGGATGTTAATAATTATGAAGGTCTCACCTTCAGTAAAAGAAGATACTACCGTCAACTTTTTAAGTCAAAACACAATGCTTAATATTGTTACAATTACAGGGGTTCTAGATATTTTTCCAGTGATGGGATAATAAGGACTGAAGTGTTAAAAGAGAGAGCACCTTTGAAAGAAAGTTGGCCTACTGGACTGGAGAAACAATCTGAGTTTTGTAAGGGACTGGGTTTTGAAAGGTAAAGTATTCTTAAAATAATGGCCTAGAGATAAGCCATTAATTTTTATAGATTTTTTTCTAAAGTGCTCATATTTTTCCTTTTCTAAGTAGAAGATGGTCTCCTAAGCTATGTACCTGAAAAGTTTGTTTTTTTTCCTGGTTATTTATTTAGGTAGATATTGAGAGTCAGAAATTCAGTACTGAACATTTGGTAAGTTGAATGTGTATATAAATATTTATGGTCATATGATATAACTTGGGAAATGAGAAGTCCAATATTTATTCCTAATTATCAAGCAGAAGGCAATTTCATACTCCTCAGTTGTGAGAGTTGCTATTTAAATGCTATATACAAAAAACAACACTCATAAAATTAGGCATCCTCTGAAGAAATATATGAACTAGTGAAGAACATAAGAGAAAAAATTTTAAGATAGAAATTCTTACCCAACTGTTTGAAAAAATTTCCACTAACCTAATTAAAATGTAAGAGCTCTTAAAAATGTACATGTGAAAATTTATACTAAAATTAATCTGGATATTAAAAGGTAAAATAATAGGCAATAGTATATTTTCTTTATAAAAGTAATTCTATAGACTATGACTTTATTATGACAAAAGGAACTTTCAAATCATATATTTTAAAAAGTTAGCTTTATTGTTGAAAGTATTACAGATGTCACATTTTCCTCCCATTGATCTCTTCCACCCCTCTTCTACCCCCCTCCCTAGGTCTTTACCCCTCCATTGTCTGTTCTTGTGTTATGCATATCCTATCTAATAAAAGACAAACATGGTAATTAACCATACCTTTGCTACACTTCCCATTGGCTAATCAGGGAAATATGCAAATTAACTGCCAACAAAGATGGCGGCCGGCAGCCACGCAGCTGAAGCAAGCAGGAGGCTTGCTTGCATCAGTGATGGAGGAAGCCAAGGTTCCCTGTCTGCCTTGGCCTGGCTCTGAGCTCTGAAAGGTTCTAAGTTTCAATTATAGAAGCTAAACAAACCCCAGATACCTACTTTCAGCCGGCTGCAGCCATGGAGCTGGAGCAGGCTCTTAGCTCCAGTGACGGCAACATAGTTTCAATTATAGAAGCTAAACAAACCCCAGATACCTGCTTTCAGCAGGCCGTGGCCTCAGAGCTGGAGCGAGCAGCACTCAGCTCCAGTGGCAGCAACAAAGTTTCAATTATAGAAGGTAAATAAATCCCAGAATTAAAAATAAAAAAGAAAAAAGGAGAGGCTGGGAGCTTCAGTCGCAGGCCAGCCTGAAAATGGCCCTCAGCCCCTCACCCAGACTGGCCAGTCACCCCAGTGGGGACCCCCACCCTGAAGGGGGTGTGACCAGCTGAAAACAGCCATCATCCCCTCACCCAGGCTGGCCAGGCACCCAAGCAGGACCCCCACCCTGATCTGGGACACCCTTCAGGGCAAACCAGCCAGCCCCCACCCATGCACCAGACCTCTATCCTATATAGTAAAAGGGTAATATGCAAACTGACCCTAACAGCAGAAAGACTGGGAATGACTGGTCACTATGACACACACTGACCACCAGGAGGCAGATGCTCAATGCAGGACCTGCCCTCTGGTGGTCAGTGCACTCCTACATGTGGGAGCTCTGCTCAGCCACAAGCCAGGCTGATGGCTGCCAGTACAGTGGTGGTGGTGGGAGCCTCTCCTGCCTCCTCAGCAGCGCTCAGCGTGTCCGACTGCAGCTTAGGTCTGCTCCCCACTGGCAAGTGGACATCCCCCGAGGGCTGCCGGGCTGCCAGAGGGATATCTGATTGCCAGTTTAGGCTCAATCCCCCAGGGAGCAGGCCTAAGCCAGCAGGTGGTTTTTCCCCGAGGGGTCCCAGACTGCGAGAGGTCACAGGCCGGGCTGAGGGACCACCCCGCCCCCCATGCACCCGAGTGCACAAATTTTTGTGCACCTGGCCTCTAATATGTATATAAATTCTTTGGCTAATCTCTTCTCACTTGCTCCCTCTGAAATACCTCAGTCGGTTGTATGCTTCTATGTCTCTGGATCTATTTTTTTTTCATCAGTTTGTTTTGTTCATTTTATTCCACATAATTGAGATCATGTGATACTTGTAGTTCTCTGACTGGCTTATTTCACTTCGCATAATACTCTCCAGATCCCTCCACGATGTATAAAAGGATAAAAGATCCTTCTTTTTTTACAGCTGCATAATATTTCATTATGTAAATGTACCACAGTTTTTTTTTTATATATTCATTTACTGATGGGAATGGGAATGTTGGCTATTTCCAGATCTCAGGTATTACAAATAATACTTCTATCAACATAGGGGTTTATATATTTTTTTCTGGTTGGTGTTTCAGGTTCTTAGTATATATTCCTAGAAGTGGGATCACTGGTCAAATGGCAGTTCCATTTTTAATTTTTTTTAGGAAACTCCACACTCTTTTCCATAGTGGTTGTACCACAACTCATATTTTATTAAATTAGCTTTTTTTAATTAAATTGATTGGGGTGACATTGGTCAACATGAACATATAGGTTTCAGGTCTGGGTTTCTATGTTAAAAGATCTGTATATTACACTGTGTGCCCACCACCCAAACTCAAATCTTCTCCTGTCACCTTATATTAGGAACCTTCCTACTCCCTCCCCTCTGGCAACCACCACCCTGCTGTTTGTGTTAGTTTCAGTTTTATATCCCACATATGAATGAAATTGTATGGTTCTTAGCTTTATCTGACTGACTTATTTCACTTAGCATAATATTCTCAAGGTCCATCTATGTTGCAAATGGCACTATGTTACCCTTTTCATGGCTGAGTAGTATTCCATTGTGCATATGTACCACTTCTTCTTTATCCAGTTCTCTGTCATGGGACACTTTGGTTGTTTCTATGTCTTGGCCACAGTGAATAATGCTGCAGTGTAAATAGGGATCCATATATCTTTGAGAATACATGATTCTGAGTTTTTCAATTATATACCCAGGAGTGGGTTTGTTGGGTCATATGGTAGCTCTATTCATATTTCTTTGAGGATTCACCAGACTGCTTTCCATAGTGGTTGTACCAGTCTACATTTCCACCAGTACTGAATGATGGTTCCCCTTTTTCCACAACCTCTCCAACACGTGTTATTGCTTGTCTTGTAGATAATGGGCCATTATAACAGGTGTAAGGTGGTATCTCATTGCAGTTTTTATTTGCATTTACCTAATGGCCAGTGAGGTTGAACATCTTTTCATATATCCATTGGCTGTATGTCTTCTTGGGAGAGGTATATTTTCAGGTCCTCTGCCTATGTTTTGATTTAATTGTTTATTTGTTTGGTGTTGAGTTCTATGAGTTCCTTATATATTTTGGAAAGTAAACCTTTGTCAGAGCTACGGTTTGCAAATATCATCTCCCATCTGGTTGACTGCCTCTTTGTTTTGTTGTCATTTTATTCTGCTGTACAGAAGCTTTTTAGTTTGATATAGTCCCATTCATTAATTTATTTTATTTTTAAATATATTTTATTGATTTTTTTACAGAGAGGAAGGGAGAGGGATAGAGAGTTAGAAACATCGATCAGCTGCCTCCTGCACACTCCCTACTGGGGATGTGCCCGCAACCAAGGTACATGCCCTTGACCAGAATCAAACCTGGGACCCTTGAGTCCTCAGGCTGACGCTCTACCCACCGAGCCAAATTGGTCAGGGCCTATTCATTTATTTTTGCCTTTACTTCCCTTGCCTTTGGGGTCAAGTTCATAAAATGTTCCCTACGACCCAGGTCCATAAGTTTGGTGCCTATATTTTCTTCTCTGTAACTTATTATTTTGAAACTTATAGTTATATATTTGATCCATTTTAATTAATTTTTGTACATGGGGACAAGCTGTAATCCAGTTCCATTCATTTGCATGTGGTGTCCCAGCGCCATTTATTGAAGAGACTATTTTTACTCCATTTTGTGTTTCTGGCTCCTTTATTGAAAATTATCTCTATATATATCTATGTGGTTTCATAGCTTGACTCTCTATTCTATTTCATTGATCTGTGTGTCTGTTTCTCTGCCAATACCATGCTGTCTTGATTATCATAGCTCTGTAGTATAATTTGATGTCAGGTAGCGAGATACCGCCTTTGTTATTTTTCTCATTATTGCTTTGGCTATTCGGGGTCTTTTGTGGGTCCATACAAATCTGATTATTTCATGCTCTATTTCTTTTAAAAAAATTACATTGGGATTTTGATGAGGATTGCCTTAAATCTATATATTGTTTTGGATAATATGGCCATTTTAACTATGCTGATTCTTCTAATCCATGAACATGGGGTATTTTTCTATTTTGTTCTGTCTTGTTCAATCTTTTTTAATAATGCTTTGCAATTTTCAGCATATAGGTCTTTTATGTTCTTTATTAAATTTATTCCTAGGTAATTTATTCTTTTGGTTGAAATTGCAAAGGGAATTGTTATTTTCATTTCTTTTTCTGAAGTTTTATTTTTCATATACAATAGATCTTTGCATATTGATTTTGTATCCTCCAAATTGACTGTATTTGTTTACTGTTTCTAAAAGCTTTTTTTTAGTGGAGTCTAGGGTTTTCTACATACAGAATCATGTTGTCTGCAAAAAGTGACAGTCTTACTTCCTCCTTCTCTATTTGGGTGCCTTTTATTGATTTATCTTGCCTTATTGCTCTGGCTAGGACTTCCAGCATTATCTATCCTATATAATGAAAGTCTAATATACAAATTGACTGAACAGCAGAATGACCAGTCACTATGATGTGCACCAACCACTAAGGAGCAGATGCTCAACACAGGAGCTGCCCCCTGGTGGTCAGTGTGCCCCCACAGGGGGAGTATCACTCAGCCAGAAGCCAAGCTCACAGGCTGGCAAGCACAGGGTGGTGGCGGAAGCCCCTCCCACCTCCACGGCAGCGTTAAGGATGTCTGACTGATGGCTTAGTCCCACTCCCTGAGGGCTCTCCGGACTGTGAGAAGGCACAAGCTGGGCTGAGGGACCCCCCAAGTGCATAAATTTCATTCACTGGGCCTCTAGTGTATATATAAAAGGCTAATATGCTGTGTCCCAATGCACATCCGAATGGTTACTATGATGCACACTGACCACCAGGAGGCAGACGTTCAACACAGGAGCTGCCATGATGTGCACTGGCCATTTACAGACAAATGGCAGTGCAGACCTGGCACTGACAAAGCAACACTCAGTTTCCTCCAAATGGGACACAGGCCACCCCACCACCCTGGAATAATACCCCACCAAATTTCAGCCAATGCTGCCATGGTGCAAAATGCAGCCCACAGCCCAGCCCAGCTCAGAAACATTGGCTGTGGGTGCCGGGTAATGATGTCACATAATAATGCTTGGCTTCCTCTCCCTAGCAACTAGCCTCTTTGGAGTTTCTTCAGCTCAGGAACATGACTTGCTTTATAGCCAGGTGCAAACATTTTACACTTTAACCAAATGTTTATGAAGCGTTTTCCTATGCCTCATCTCATTTGATCCTCACAGAAGTCCTGGAGTAGATAGATAGGAGACTCGGTAGAATCCTATTTTCTTTTCATTAGCCGGAAAACGGAGATTTAGAAAGTTTAGAAACTTGACCCAACTGAAAAGAAATAAGAAATGGCGGAACTTGAAAATGACTTCAGGTTTTCTCACTGCGCAGAATATAGTCAAGCACTGATGCGTTAAATATTTTACCCTTTGTTCTCTCTGCATGATCTACGATAATAATCTGCTTCATGATATTTACTGCTGTGTTACTGACAATTACTTAAAAGAGAAGTTGGGGTGCTTCACTGGGCTGGAAAAGGTTTAGCTAAATCAGAAAGCAGGTCTAATTAAACAAGTTTATTCTATATCTATAAAAAGCTAAGTTGACTCGCACATGCCTCATGGCATCATATAAAGCTCTCGCTGGTGCCAATCTCACACATGTGTTTCCATCTGTCATTGTAGATCATGAATTTGGTTGACACTTCTATTATAGAGAAAGGGAAAATAGCGTTATTAAAATATTCCTTCTAATTTCCTTTCAGTGTGCACAAATCCATGCACCGGGCCACTAGTGTTAAATAAAAGTGGTGAGAGTTGACATCCTTGTCTTGTTCCTGACCGAAGAGGAAAAGCTCTCAGGTTTTTGCCTTTGACTATGATATTAGATGAGGGTTTATCATATATGGCCTTTACTTAGTGTTTTAATCATGAACAGATGTTGTATCTTATCGAATCTACAATAATAAAGGGGAAACATGCAAATTGACCATCCGTCCGCTACACCCACCAGCCAATCAGGGCGAGTATGCAAAATAACCCAACAAAGATGGCTGCAGCCACGTCACTGGAGCAAGCAGGAGGCTTGGGTTACCCCCGCCAATGGAGGAAGCCAAGCTTCCAGCCTGCCCTGGCCTCTGCTCAAGGAGGGACTGGGGGGCCTGGGTAGCCGGGGGGAGTGGCCAGCCTGAAAATGGCCCTCAGCCCCTCACCCAGGCTGGTCATGCCCCCATGGGGTGAGGGTCCCTGCTGGGGGGCATGGCCAGCCTGAAAACAGCCATCAGCCCCTCACCCAGGCTGGCCAAGCACCCCAAAGGGGACCCCCCAACCCTGAAGTGGGTGTAGCCAGCTTGAAAACAGCCCTGAGCCCCTCACTCAGGCTGGCCACACACCCCCAGTGGGGACCCTCATTCCATGGGAGTGTGGCTGGCATGCAAACCACTACAGGCCGCTCGCCCAGGCTGTCCCATGCCCCAAGGAAACTCCCCACCCTGATCTGGGACACCCTTCAGGGAAAACCAGCAGGCCCCCACCCGTGCACCAGGCCTCTATACCCATAAAAGGGTAATATGCTAATTAGACTGGGAGACCTTCCAGGTGACCTTCCAGACATTTTTCTGGACAAAGTTTTGGTGGCAGGGCCAAGGTAGAGGCAGTTAGAGGCCAAGAGGGGAAGGCAGTTGTGGGTGATCCAGCTGGTGTGTGTGGGGGGGCTGTTGGAGGTGATCAGGCTGCCGGGGGGGCAGTTGAGGGTGAGCAGACCAGCGGGGGGGGGGAGTTGGGGGCAAGCAGACCCTCAGTGGGGGTCAGCTGGGGGTGATCAGGACTGTGTGTGGGGGGGCGGTTTGGAGTGAGCAGGCCACCAGGGCGGCAGTTGGGGGTGAGCAGGCCAATTGGGAGGGAACGTGGGGGTAATCAGGCCAGTGGGGGGGCAGTTGGGGGCAAGCAGGCCGGCAGGAGGAGCATTTGGGGGTGAGCACACTGGCACAGGGGGCAGTTGGGGGTTATCAGGCTGGTGGGGGGGCATTTGGGGGTGAGTAGGCTAACAGGCAGAGTGGTTAGGGGAATCAGGCAGGCAGTCAGGTGAGCGGTTAGAAGCCAGCAGTCCCGGATTGTGAGCGGGATGTCCAACTGCTGGTTTATGCCTGATCCCTGTAAACCCGCAGTAGGATATCCTTCGAGGGGTCCCAGATTGGAGAGGGTGCAGGCCGGGCTGAGGGACACCCCCTCCCTCCACATGAATTTCATGCACCGGGCCACTAGTGCATTTTATAAATCTATTGATAAGATCATGATTTTTATCTTTTCTCTTGTTAATGTTGTTAATTATATTGATTGATTTTTGTATGTTGAACCATCCTTGTACCCTTGGAATGAACCCCACTTGATCATGATATAGGTGTTTTTTGGGATGTAATGTTGTATTAAATTTGTTAGTATTTTGTTTAGGATTTTTGCATTGTATTAATCAGAGATATAGTTCTGTAGTTTTCTTTGTGTTATCTTTGCTAGGTTTTGGTATAAGGGTTATATTGGCCTCATAGAATGTGTTAGGCCTCTTCTTCAATTTTTTGGAAAGGTTTGAGAAGGATAGGTTTTAAATCTTCTTTAAACATTAGGTAGAATTCACTGATGAAGCCATCTTGTCCTGGACTTTTGTTTTTGGGGAGGTTTTTGATGATTGTTTTAATTTACCCACTGGTGATCAGTCTATTTAGATTTTCCAATCTTTGTTATTTAGTCTAGGAAGGTTTTATATTTCTAAGAACTTATCCACTTCTTCTAGTTTATTGAATTTGGTGACATATAGTCTTTCATAATATGCTAGTATGATCCTTTGTATATCTGTGATGTCTGTGGTTATTCTCCTTTCTCATTTCTGAATTTGTTTATATGGGTCTTTTTCCTTTTTTGTTTAGTGAGTCTAGCCAGGTGTTTGTCAATTTTGTTAATCTTTTCAAAGGACAAGCTCTTTGTTTTGTTAATTTTTTGCATACTCTTTTTATCCTCTATTTCATTTAATTCTGCTGTAATTTTTATTGTTTCCTTTCTTTTTCTGACTTTGGGTTGCTTTTGTTCTTCTTTTTCTAGTTGGTTGTTTACTTGGGATTTCTCTTGTTTCTTGAAATAGGCCTGTAATGATATAAACTTCCTTCTTATTATTGCTTTCACTGCATCCCAGAGTTTTGATATGTTCTATTGTCATTCTCACTTTTCTCTATATAACTTTTGGTCTCATATTTTATTTGTTCTTTGACCCAGTCATTTATCAGTAGTATGTTGTTTAATCTCCATGTATTTGTGGGTTTCTTTACTTCTTTTTTTGCAGTTGATTTCTAGTTTCATGGCATCATGGTCAGAAAATATGCTTGGTATAATTTCAGTCTTCTTGAATTCGTTGATGCTAGTTCTATGACTGAACATATGGTCTATCCTTGAGAATGTTCCATGTGTGCTGGAGAAGAATGTATAATCTGATGTTGTGGGATGAAAGGTATTGTAAATGTCAATGATATCCATTTGGTCTACTGTTTCTTTTTTTTAAAAAAACATATTTTATTGATTTTTTTACAGAGAGGAAGGGAGAGGGATAGAGAGTTAGAAACATCAATGAGAGAGAAACATCGATCAGCTGCCTCCTGCACACTCCCCACTGGGGATGTGCCCACAACCAAGGTACATGCCCTTGACCGGAATAGTACCTGTGACCTTGAGTATGCAGGCTGACGCTCTATCCACTGAGCAAAACCAGCTAGGGCTAGTGTTTCTTTTAAGGCTGATATTTATTTTCTGTTTGGTTGATCTGTCTAGATCTGTTAATGGAGTATTAAGGTCTCCAACTATGATTATGTTCTGATCTTTTTCTCCCTTTAGTTTTGTGAGTAATTGTTTTATATATTTTGTTGCTCCCTGGTTGGGTGCATATATATTAAGAAGTGCTATGTTTCCTTGATGTAGTGTCCATCTTTGTCTCTTGTTATCTTGAAATCTATTTTGTCAAATGTAAGTATGGCTACCCCTGCTTTTTGTGAATGCTATTGGCTTGGAGAATCATTTTCCATCCTTTTACTTTGAATCTACCTTTGTCTTTGCAGCTTAGATGTTTCTCTTGTGGGCAGCATATGGTTGGGGTTTTGTTTTTTGACCCACACTGCTACTCTGTGGCTCTTTCCTGTTTAATTTAGTCATTTACATTTAGGGTATTATTTATGGATGAGGATTTCCTATAGCCATTTTATCTTTTTTTTTTTCTGGTAGCTCTGTGCCTCCATTGGCTCCTTTCCTTTGTGTTTCTGTCAGTTATTTTTGTTTGGTTGTATTCCATACTTCTTTCCTATGTTTCCTCTTTTTTTAAGCTATGTGTCCTGGTCTGGGGATTTTTGTGTGTGGTTACCATTAGGTTTATAAAAAAATAAAATTGCATATATACAGTAGTGTTTTTTTTCCTTTGAGTGCATCTGACCTTTAACTTCTTTGCCAGTTATACCTTTACCACCTCCTTTTTTATGATTTTGTTGTCATAAATTATCCCTGTTTATGCTGTCAGTTTTTTTGGTGACCTTACTTTTATTGTTATGCCCTTATGTTCTTTGTTTAAGGAAGAATAACTTCCTTGAGTATTTCCTGCAATGGAGGTTTTCTGGTGATAAAATCCCTCAGCTTCTGTATGTCTGGAAACTTTATTTCTCCTTCATATTTAAAGGATAATTTTGCTGGATATATTATTCATGGTGAATAATTTTTCTCTTTCAGATATTTGAATATTTGGTTCCACTCTCTTCTGGCTTGTAGACTGCCCCCCACAGCTTGCTGTTCCTCCAGGCCAAAGGAATCACCTGCTGGTGCCAACTTTCTTCCCTCTCCTGGACAGGTCATGAGTTTTTGGCTGCAGGGCTGCATCTTTGGGCCATCTGCACTTTCTTTCCTTCTCATTTCCCCATTAATTCCCAGTTTCCCAGTTTAGGTGTTTCATTGTGTGGGTCTCCCAGGTATGCATCCTGGGAGCAGGGACTTCTTTGTTTAATTATAGGTGGCTAACTTGTTGTAATGTCATCAGGAGAGGAAACGATGCACTCTTATGCTGCCATTCCTTTGATGTCAGCCATCTAAATTACTTTTTTTTGGAGGCTTTAGTATTAAAAATCTTGGAGCTCACATGAAACTCTACCAAATTCCTAGAAATTTTAGCTAAAGGTCACTGGGGTAAAGATGAGAGAAAATTAATTTTTGCCTCCAAATAATGGTGTGTTGGTGTTTATATAAAGAAAAGTATCCTCATTTTGAGATAATTCCTTGCTGAAATTGTTTATCTTTTTGCTTCAGAAGTTAAACTTTTGCTTGAAAAAAAAAGTTAACCAAAGCATTATACTGAGTGAAATAAGCCAGTCAGGGACAGACAAGTGCCATATGATTTTATTCATATGTGGACTCTAAATGAAAAAAATGAACTAACAAGCAACATAGAGAGACTCATAGATAAAGAGCAGGCTGACAAGTGGGGAGTCTGGAGTTGGGGGCTGGAGGATGTGGAAGGATTGAGTAAAAAAAAAGAGAGAGAGAAACTCATGGACATGTACAACAGTGTGGTGAATGCTGGGGATAGGAGACTGAGGAGAGGTGGAGGAGGGTAAGGGAGGATAAATGGTGTTGGATGGAGACTTGACGTGGGGGGGGGTGAACATACAATACAATGTACAGATGATGTGTTGTGTAGTTGTGCACCTGAAAATTATATAAGTTAGTTAATGCATGTTACCTCAGTAACTTCAAAGAAAAGGAAAAAAATAAATATAAAATAAAATAATAAAATAAGCAAAATAGAGCTTCCAAGATAGTCTCTCCAGAAATAATGGCTGTTCATTGGAGAAATAGTTATTTTGCATCAAAAGAGCAAATGTCAAAAAACAGAAGTTAGAGTATGGGAGATATTTATTTGGCATCGATCTTCTGATTTTGTGGAAAAAGCTTTGCAAGTCCTGCTGAAGGGAGATAGAAGTGAATGAGTCACTAGCTTTTCCTCTCCCTCTTTTTCTGTGTCCTCAGATGACACCTGTGTTTTGAGAGCTGATTTGTCCCTTAGTTTTCTAAAACAGAGGCCTCCAAATCTGTATGATCATGCACTTCATCAAAGACAAATGCTTGAGCAGGTCCATGTAAAAAATATTTATATTTAAATCCCATTATATATTGTATACTAGTATTTGTAAACAAATATGCACATATATGCATTTATTATGGAAATAATTTTTACATTATGAAACATAAAATTTGAAGTTAGTAATGCATGAGATAAAATATACAAATGAATCATATTGTAATACATATTTCTAAAATGCATACAGAAAATTGGAAAAATACATGCTGACCCTTAACATAGTATATCTGAGCGGGAATGTGTCAAGAGGAAAACTGAGAAAACAATTTCCTCTTTCACATTATTCATTTCTATATTGCTTAACAGTTTAACAAATACATCTTGGCAACAGTGAGGAAACTTTTTTATATATTTTATTGATTTTTTACAGAGAGGAAGAGAGAGGTATAGAGAGTTAGAAACATCGAGAGAAACATCTATCAACTGCCTCCTGCACTGGGGATGTGCCCGCAACCAAGGTACATGCCCTTGACTGGAATCGAACCTGGGACCTTTCAGTCCGCAGGCCAACGCTCTATCCACTGAGCCAAACCGGTTAGGGCAGTGAGGAAACTTTTTAAGAGACATGCACAAAAAATGATGTTTAAAATATTTATTTACATGAAAAGTTATTCAAATATGCTGTTGAAGGAAGAAATACAGTTATATGTACATACTAGAGGCCCAGTATATGAATCTATGCACAGGTGGAGTCCCTTGGGCTGGCCCGCAGATATTGGGCCCCAGCTCACGCCCCCAGCCTTGCGGCCCCATCTCGTGCCTCCAGCCTCACAGCCCCGCAGCCCCTTCTGGCACCCTGTCTTGGCCTGGTGCGGCCACCTCACCTGCTCCACCATCCTGCCTGCAGGGCAATCAATCTAGCCATCCCCCCTCCCCGCCTGGCTCCCTCAGTGCCTGGGAGTTGGGTGACTGCCCCACTGCCCACCTCTGCCGCCACTGGTCCCTATCTGTGGGGCAATCAGCGGGGTGATCGGGCCCCCGCTGGCACCCTCCTTGGCCTGGTGCCGCCCACTAACCTGCTCCACCATCCCCCTGCAGTCCTGCTCTCGTCTGGGCCCATTGGGGCCAGCAGCGCCTCCACTGCCGCCCTGCTGCCAGCACTGCATTGCTGACATCCACCATGTTCTGTGCCACCCCCTGGTGGTCAGTGCACATCATAGCAAATGGTTGAACTCACAGTCTCGCAGTCAAACAGCCACCTGAGGGGACAATTTGCATATTAGGTTTTTACTATGTAGGATATGTGTATATGCATGCATAAAAAAACGTGTTTAAAGCACATGTACCATCATTATAACAGTGAACATATATAATGTGCTGTCTTCTATATATTTTATAGTCTCTGTTAAGCTCCTTTGATGTCATTTTTTTAAAAAAAATGCATTAACTTCAAAGACCCCTGTTTGGTTTCATAAACATAATCACATAGTCTCATACACGCACATACATACAAACACATACAGGACTATTAAATTTATGTGTCAAAAAAGATGCTATTATTAAAGCAGTGATTCACACTGTTCTGAAATATATATGGATTAGCATAAACTAAGTAACATAACATGAGAATATTTTGGAAAATTTAAGTATATTTTATGGGAGGGGGATTTCTCTCTTTCCGCGGCCAGCGCAGAGAGAGAGAATGCGGGGGTTCATGAAATCTTGAATAGAATGCGAGGAGGTTTAAGGAAAACTGAAAAAACACAAGACAGAAATAGAGTGAAAGCTGGGCCTGGGTGTAGTGTCTGCCCTGTGATGGAGGGACAGACGCAGAGAACGTCAGCACCGCAAACAGATTTATTTATACTAGAATAACAGGAAGTCACATCACATCTGGGTGGGTCTTGAGTTCCTGGCGACATCATGAGATCCACCCCCTTAACACTGGGAGGGAAGGTCAAACTGAGTGGGGTCCCAATCTCTTGATTAGGTCCAAACCGATGGCGTGGCTTTGCCTTGGCTCTGAGTTTCAGCCGACATATTTAAACCGAGTGTTTTTGCCAGCGGCCCTTAACATATTTGGTATACAATATTATATTAGTTTCAGGTGTACAATATAGTGTTTCAATATTTATGTACTTTACAATGTGATCATGTCACTAATTCTAGTAATTATCTGTCACCAAGCAAACATCATAATATTATTGACTATATTCCTCTTCATCTTTTTCACCAATCCCCCACTCTCCAACCCTGTAGCAATCATCAGTGTCATCTGTTTCCATGAGTCTGTGTTTTTTTTTTTTTGCTTTGTTTTGCTTTTTAAGAGTCTACATGTAGTGAAATTATAAAATATTTGTCCTTTTCTGCCTAACTTATTTCACTTAAAATAATAATCTCTGTTACCATCCTTATTTTCACAAATGGCAAGATTTCATTATTTTTTATTGCTCGGGAATATTCCATTGTATACATGTACCACATCTTCTTCATCTATTCATCCATCAATGGACACCTAGGTTACTTCCATACCTTAGCTATTGTTAATAGTACTGAAATTAATATAGGGTGCATGTATCTTTTCAAATTAGTGTTTTCATTTTCTTCAGATAAATATCCAGAAGTGGCATTGCTGAATCGTATGTTAGAACTAATTTTTTTTTTTCAGGAATCTCTGTACTATTTACCACAATGGCTATGGAAACATAATTGAAGTAATATGAAAATATTTTGATATACAGCAGGAAGGAAATAAACATATCTTCAATATAGATGAAATTTTCATTTCTCTTTTAGAATAGCATACATTATAGAGTTGGAAAACTTATTAATAAAACCTATTTAATTGGTTTGATTTCTTTCTTGCTTTGTATTTTATGGATTGGCATTGCATGTGCACTTTACCTGGATTACTACATGGATGTCATTTGAACCCTGGAAGAGCAGTGCAGCTCAGAGGTGTTGAGCAAAGTAAGGACTGTGTTGGACAGCAGTTGAAGTGAGAATCAAGACCTACAGTAATCTGTGTAATAGTGCGTAAGACTGTTTACATTTTGTGAAGCATATTTCTATAATCATTTTATGTCAGGATTTTGTAGTACAATTGATTTTCTCCTTGCTCTACAATTGCTTCTTACTATAGCTTCTTACTACAGCCACAGATTTGGTATTGGGAAGCAAAAAAGTATTTTAAACCACAATATAGGAATGAAGATATGCAGGTCCCAACTGAAGGCCTGTACCTCAAGCAATCTACTTGTGAAAAAATATGTAACATTTACAATAACCAATTTTAAATGTACAGTTTAGTATTATGTACATTCATGTTATTGTACAAACATCACCACCATTCATCTCCAGAACCTTATTCATCTTCTAAAATTGAAATTCCTTACCCATTAAATAATAACTCCCCATTCCAACCTCAACCCAGTTCCTGGAAACTACCATTTTACTATCTGTCCCTACAAATTGTACTACTCTATAAATTTAATGTACTTTAGTACACATGAAAGTGAAATCATAAATTATTGTTCCTTTTGTGTCTGGCTTATTTCACTTAGCATAATGTCTATGAGATTTAGCATTGTTGTGGCATATGTCAAAATCTTCTTCCTTTTTTAGGCTGGATAATTTTTCATTGGATGTATATAGCAAATTCTGTTTATTAATCTCACAATGGACATGGGTTATTTGCACATTTTGGCAATTATGAATAATGCTGCTGTTAACATAGGTATACAAATATTTATCCAAGTCCCTGACTTGAATTATATTTTTAACCTTTAATATTCCACCAGACTGTTTTCCATAATGGCAACTCTAGTTTACATTCCTACCAGCAGTGCACAAGGGTTCCAATTTCTCTATATTCTTGCCAAAGTTTGATATTTTCTGCTTTGTTTTCTTTTTGAACAATAGCCATTCTAATAGTAACTAATATACCATTGTAGCTTTAAATTGCATTTTCCTAAAGATTAGTGACCTTGAGCATGTTTTCTGAGGGGCTGCGATGGCTAATGTCTGTGAAAATTAGCAAATTTTCCTCCCTGCCCTATAAAAACCATATTATACTGCTGAGTAAAGGGCCTTTGTTGGGATGAAAATGGAATAAAAAATAATGAGACAGGAAATGCAACCTGCTTCTCTCTCCTCTTTATTTCCTAACCCCTAATGGCATTATCATTGATTAACCCAAACAGAAAAAAAGAAATAAAATCAGGTTCTGAGTGTTCTGCCTGCAGTACCTGTGCACACACTAAGCCTTAGAGTCTAAAGAATGTTGCTTGAAAAAATCAGATATCCTCTTTAAACATATTTCATACAAGGAAGTCAGCTTTGGAAGAGGCTGTGCATCTCTTTCAAAGCATAATTGATAAAAATACTAGCTGCAACTTCAACAATATCTACTAGTAGGCACCCAAACGACATGAAACAGTCTGTTAAAGGTCCTGTGATACATGCTACAGGTAAAGGGAAGCCACATGTAGATTTAAATTATTGGTGGAAAAAGACACAAATATTCCTGCAGAGAACTGGTTTCCAAAGTGATGCTCAGCTATGTAGGTGTTAAGAAAGATGGTGATGTATTGGAACCACAAAGATAACATTCGATTTTCCAAACTTTTAAAATATAATCCTTTATGACCGAGATCAGCAAACTATGGACTGATGCTATTGCACCATAGCCACCCTAATTTTTTGATGTCTAAGGCTGCTTTCTTTCTTCTAACTTAAAAATATGTTTTTATTGGTTTCAGAGAGAGAGAGAGAGAGAGAGAGAGAGAGAGAGAGAGAGAGAGAAAGAGAAACATCAATGATGAAAGAGAATCATTGTTGTTCAGCTGCCACCTGCAGGTCACCCACCAAGGATCAAGCCCTCAACTTAGGGTTCATGGGTCAATGCTCAATCACTGAGTGACACTGGCTGGGCTATGGCTGCTTTCTTGTTACCATGGCAGAGTTAAGTTGGGACAGAAACATGTATACACCCAAAATATAGGGTATCTAATATCTGGCATTTCACTTAGAAATTTTACCAGCTCCTGTTTTATAACAACAAGTTTGTATGTATTTTTTAAAGTGTGAAAAGGTTATTATGCTATGTAGTTATATAATGACATATGATACCTCTTTCAAATGCTAGATGAAACATTCTTAAACATGGGTTCTTGCTAAGAAAAGTACAGAGACCTCTGTTTTTTGAAAACGATATCAAATGGCCCACCTAGCCTTAGCCGGTTTGGCTCGGTGGATAGAGCATCGGCCTGTGGACTGAAAGGTCCCAGGTTCGATTCCGGTCAAGGGCATGTACCTGGGTTGTGGGCACATCCCCAGTAGGAGATGTGTACGAGGCAGCTGATAGATGTTTCTCTCTTATCGATGTTTCTAACTCTCTATCTCTCTCCCTTTTCTCTGTAAAAAATCAATAAAATATATTAAAAAAATAAAATATATTTAAATGGCCCACCTAGTATAGGGCTCCTATCATTTTAGTTCATAGTCAAGGAAGGAAAAACACAGGCAGGTGACTCAGCCTCTTCAGGCTCCTTTTAACAAGAGCTGCCAGTGTGTCTCCGACAAAACAGGAAGGATCAAGCAGCCTCATCCCCCAATAAATACTCAAACCCCAAACATACAAATATGCACACACAAATACGCTATGATGATAGACTTTCAATAGGCCTGTGACTTATGCATATTCCTCAGCTTTTCTGCCTGCAATTCTATCAGAACTGTCTGCCAGGAGATAATAGGATAGAGTTATCATAAAAACCAAAATGTTACCGTATTTCCAGTATTAGTGTCACATTGCACAGAAACTGAGATATGTGCATTCACTGTCAGAGTCATATTCATGCTTGAGAGTTGAGCCACTCCGACTAATGCATGCACAAAAGCACTTTAAAAAACATACTGGCAACCTTTAAAAAGCAGGTATTTTGTGGAGCAATGCTTTTAAACAATGGATTGTTTATAGGCTCAGATTTCCCATCAGACCCACTCTCAGGATTAATGCAGAACCTACGATACCACTTCTGTGGCCCTGAAGGGTTGCCAAAATACACAAGCCTCCTAAATTACCCCCAATGATCAGTTCCCCCAGTTGACCACTGCACTCAAGGACAGGGAGCAGCTATCATAGATGCCCTTCACTGAGTGGCTTTGGACTGACTGCTGTGTCAAGAGGTCTCTTGTTATTTTCCTCCACAAGCAATAGAGATACACTCAGTGCTACGAAAGTTATGTCACAATAGTTCTTCCTTCTTTATTTTTTATTTATTTAAAGTATTACATATGCCTCCTTTTTCCCCCATCAGCCCCTCCTCGGCCACTCACACCCCCCAGGACATGCCCCCACTGCCCCAGTGTCCACGTTCATTGGTTATTCTTACATGCATGTATACAAGTACTTTGGTTGATCTTCGACCTCGCCCCCCCCACCCCTTGCCTTCCCTCTGAGGTTTGAGGGTATGTTCAATGCTTCTCTGTTGCTGAATCTATTTTTGTTTATTGGTTTATGTTCATTATATTCCACAAATGAGTGAGATCATGTGGTATTTATCTTTCTGCAACTGGCTTATTTTGCTTAGCACAGTGCTTTCCATTTCCATCCATGCTGTTGTTGTTTTTACAGCAGCATAGTACTCCATTGTTTAGGTACCACAGTTTTTATCCACTTATCAGCTGATGGGCACTTTGGCTGTTTCCAAATCTTAGCTATTGTCAATTGTGCTGCTATGAATATAGAGGTGCATGTATCCTTTCTGATTGGTGTTTCTGATTTCTTAGAAAAATCCACAGGCAGCAAAATATCAAACATATGTCATAGCAGTATCTTTAATGATACAGCTCCTAGGGCAATTGAAACTAAGGAGAAAAAAAACAAACAAATGGGACTACATCAAAATAAAAAGCTTCTGCACGGCAAAAGAAACCATCAACAAAACAAGAAGAAAGCCCACTGCATGGGAAAACATATTTCTCAGTGTTATCTTTGATAAGGGTTTATTCTCCTAAATGTACAGGGAACGCATACATCTTAACAAAAGGAAGATAACACAATCAAATACTGGCCAAAGGACCTAAATAGACACTTTTCTAAAGAGGACATACAGAAGGCTGAGAGACATATGAAAACATGCTCAAAGTCACTAATCCTCAGAGAGATACAAATCAAAATGATAATGAGGTACCATCTCACACCTGTCAAATAGCTATCAACAAATCAACAAATGACAAGTGCTGGGAAGGATATGGAGAAAAAGGAACCCTCTTGCACTGGTGGTTGGAATGCAGACTGGTGCAGCCACTGTGAAAAACAGTGTGGAGTCTCCTCAAAAAATTAAAAATGGAACTCCCATTTGACCCTGTGATCCCACTTCTAGGGTATTTCTCTTTTAAAAAATATTTTTAAAATTAATTTCAGAGAGGAAGGGAGAGGGAGAGAGAGATAAAAACATCAATGATGAGAGAGAACCATTGATTGGCTGCCTCCTGCATGCCCCCTTCGGAGGATTGAGCTTGCAACCTGGTCATGTGCTCTTGACTGGAATTAATCCTGGGACCTTTCAGTCCACAAGCTGATGCTCTATCCACTGAGGCAAACTAGCTAAGGTTCTCATGGATTTCTGGTAGTAGACCCTGATGCACAAAAGAACATGTCAGTTCCTAACACAGTTTTATTACCTCATCCTCCAGGCATAAATCAGCACAACACCAGTCAATCAGAAACGTCCTTGGCCCTTGAGTCACAAGATGAATATATATTTTCCAGGACACATTAATTTCATCATTAGATCTTCAGCATCATACCAGACCTCATAGTCTCACATGTGCCTCTCAGTGCTACAACTGAATGAAGTAGAAGAGAAGGTATCACAGCCTGACATTTTAATGATTCTATGCAGAACAGAGGGACAAAGCAATATATGGGAAAGGGTTCTTCCCCCTTTGCTTAGCAGTAACTTGTGATCAAAGACACTCTTTTGTAACAGGCTGTCCTGAGAGTGAGTCTGTTGCTGTGGGTGGAATGCCCACGAACCCTCAGGATACTTTGAATAAACACTATAGTAGGTGAAGGCAGAGCTATGAGACTCTCCAGGAACCGAGGAAGGCAAGCCTTACATGGGGTTAATGTCTTGGCCAAAACAGACAGATAAGGTCAATATATAAAAAACATATATGAAGATAATAGCAAGAAGGAAAAGCGTCCTGATGAGAGATTGAACTCACACAGACTGCCCTGTGCTAGTAGTACTGACCAATGAATTTGAACTAGTGACATTTCTGAATCTGCTTTCCTCAGTCAATGCTGGAATCTACATGTATTATGCCAGTGCATAAGGATGTTTAGCTATTTTACTCATAAGATATGGTAGATTAATAATTTTAAAATAAACTTAATGAGGGTTGAGAAGGAGCACACAAATTTATCAGTGTCCACAAATATAGACAGTTCCTATCACACACACACAAATTCTGCCGAGAGAGGCACAACTGAACCATGATGGTGTTCATCTCAGAATAAAGAAGCAAAAGAGAAAAATCCCCTTTGCCGTTAACCCTGGGGTCTCTTATTGAAGAAGCCATCACACTCTTCCTGGGATACACAGGTGTAAGGCCAAATGGGACAGAGTCATGCAGGTACCTGAGTGAAGGAAAGTTTTCATGCTTCTCTGTGAGGAACAAACAAAGATAGGTATCACAACCTCCATTCCAGCTTTTATATTTGCTCATGTACTGCAACCAGGTATTTTCATGGATATACTTTTCATCACAGAATCATTCATTAAGTTAGATGAGGTTTGAGTGTGGCTCTGCTACTTAAGCAGTATGTGGCTGTAAGCGCTTTCCTTAGCTGCCCTGTTTCCAAGTCTCTTTTCTGACAAATAAACAAAATGTCAACCTCTCTTCAATTCTAGTAGGGATTAGAGGTCACAAATTGGTACTGGGATATCATGATAAACAAAGGTGTCAAAAATGTCCAAGGTTATTTCTGATAATATGGAGATGACCATAGTACATGGGGTATTATATTGGAATGAAGAAATGGCGGATTCCAATTGTTAGCATTTAAATTGCCAGAGGATAAGCATTTAGATATTTATATTTTCTTATGTGCTTCATGGGGAAGCGAACTGAGAGTTATTGCATACTCTTATAGTGAACATTAAAAAGACAATGGCTAGTTGGTTGGGGCTTGCCTGGGGTGGGTATGACTGCCGTGGGTATGACTGGGGTGGGGATAAAGGAGACATATGTAAAACTTTAGACAATAAAAAAAAGACACTGGCTAGTGATTAGTAAAAGTTACCTTCTTAAAGAATACAGAAATGCAATCCCATGTTTTAACCTCATGGTACTAGTGAAACAGACCAATATGGCAAAGGGGAGATTATCCAAGGACTCAGGAAAGAAATACCAAGGAGTCCTAAGGGTAGAGGTGCAGTTTCCCAAGATCAAAATGGTGGGATACAGAGCATCCAAATCAGAATTCAGTGTATGAACCACAAGTATTGGCAGTTCCAATATTCATCACCATATAAATTATCATTGAAAATGACAAAATAGTAATAATAATAATAATAATAATAATATAAAGGTAAATATTGTTAACATTTGAGTCTCTTTATTTCTCATTGTGGTTTTCTTTCTATAACTAAAAAGAATCTATTTTTGCACTAAAATTTCAAAATACTTTTTGTTCATATTTGTATATCACTTAGAAAGTGTGAATCATGTTCATGGTGTATTTCCCAGAAACCCAAAAATATAAATAGCAGCTCTTTTTCTGATAAAAAAAAATGATGCATGCTTAATATAAACAAACAAGAGTAAAATATTTTGCATAAAAATGTCTAAATTCACGGGCACATCATCTAGTGACCTCTTCTCAATATATGCCACCATGTTTGTATATATGCTTTCAGAAATTTAATTTCATTTTCTCTACCCATAGAAATGTCACTCTTACTTTTCTTTCCTTCTTTTATTCTCTCTCTCTCTCTCTCTCTCTCTCTCTCTCTTTCTCTCTCTCTCTTTCATCTTTTGCTCTTCCTATGTTCTTTTTGACCAATAGTATATGCACTGAACAATAGCCAATCTGGTAAACTATCTCTAAAATCTCACAAATTTTCAGCTTTTACAAATATCTGAATATTTATTTTGACCCAGATATTTTTAAACCTCTATAATGTTTAAATACAAACTCAAGTAATTATAAATAGCAAATATTTATCTTGCCCAATCTATGACACATAAATTCAGAGTTTTTAAATGATCATCAAGAAATAACATATCCAGGAGTTAAATCAACAATTATTGGTGTAAGATGTCTTGAATCCTCCTTCCCTGGACAAACACACCAATGCAGTCACAATTCATGGACAAATTACATTTGTGTTAAATCTAGTGATTAAATGAAATGCTTCTGCACATCGGACTCACCAAAGCAAGCAGGCATATTCAGGACACTACATTTCAGTCTGTTCCTCTGGAATACTAGCACTGTATGATCAGGAAGAGACCACCTAGGTTTCAGCTATTCCCATAGGAGAGAAGAGGTTAGTTTATGTGTTCAGCACTCCAACTTTTTCTTATGGGCTCCCTAGAGAATTGTCTTTGTTATTCCATCCTTTGAGTTCTAATTGGTCTGACACAGCCTAACCACCTGAGCAAGATAGAGATGATGGTTTGCCTTGTTAAATACCAAAGATCCCCCACCATCCCCACTTAGCATAGAGTAAGTAGATAAAAACTCCTAGTTCTCAGCTTCAGGGAAGAACTTTATTCATGCTTCCAAAAGCCCATCAATTCCAGGTCTCCCCAAGGAAATGGTATCTGACTTTGAAGTCTTAGAACTTTGACGGTTCCAGCACAGTCTAGCCTCCTGTGGGAGAAGAGCAATTTGGATTTGTAGAGGCCACAGATCCTCTCCCTGCTGAGCATCAACTGAGGAAACAAAACACAGCTGCCTGCCTCTCTTCAAGGAGAGAAATAGTTGCTAGAGAGCTTCAGAATATCTGGCCAGGCTGATGAGTGAAGGTCTTCTCCTGTGTGAGACCAGTCCATTAAGACTGAGATAGGTGCCTGCTTTGTCTAATGCACAGACATCAATACAAATAGTCAAAGAAAATTAATAATCAGACAAAGGTTTCCAAACAAAGTAACATGATAAACCTCCAGAAACTAACCTTAATGAAATTGAAATACATGATTTACAATGATTGACAGAGAATTCAATTTCACTGTCATAATGTTGCTCAATAGGGTCAAAGGAACAATGCATGATTAAAGTGAGAATTTCAACAAAGTGATAGAAAATATCAAAAAGTACCAATCAGAATTAATTGAACTAAAGAAGACAATAATTGAACTGAAAAACTTAATAGAGGAATCCACAGGAGACTATATCAAGCAGAAGTAAGGGTCAGTGAATACTAAGATAAGATACTGGAAACAGAGATTCAAAAATAAATAAAGAATTTAAGTGAGAAAGCTGTGGGAGTCTATCACACAGACTATTAATTATGAAAGTCCAGATAGAGAAGAGAGAAACAGCTTATTCAAAGAAATAATGACTGAAAGCTTCCCAAATTTGGGGAAATAGATGAACAACCTATTCAAGAAGATTTAAAGATCTTAAGTAAATGAAACTGAAGAAACCCACAGTAAGACACATTATAATCAAATTGTCAAAATCAAAGAAATATTTTTGAAAGCAGCAAAAATATGACTTTTTACATAGAAGGAAATCCCCGTCTAATCTAATAAAAGAGAAACATGCAAATTGACCACACCTCTGCTATGCCCAAGCCACACCCACCAGCCAATCAGAGTGACTATATGCAAATTAACCCAACCAAGATGGCAGCTGGCAGCCAGGGAGCTGGAGCAAGCAGGAGTCTTGGTTGCCCCAGCTGGCCAGGACCCCAGCGTGGACCCCCACCCTGAAGGGGCTGTGGCCAGCCAGCAAACAGCCATCAGCCCCTCACCTAGGCTGGCCAGGCACCCCAGTAGGACCACCCTCCCTAAAGGAGGTGTGGCCAGCCTGAAAATGGCCCTCAGCCCTCACCCAGGCTGGCCAGGCACCCCAGCGAGACCCCCACCCTGATCCGGGACACCCTTCAGGGCAAACCAGCTGGCCCCCACCCATGCACCAGGCCTCTATCCTATATAATAAAAGGGTAATATGCAAATTGATCCTTACAGCAGAACAAATGGGAATGACTAGTCACTATGACACACACTGACCACCAGGGGGCAGACGCTTAATGCAGGAGCTGCCCCCTGGTAGTCAGTGTGCTCCCACAGGGGGAGCTCTGCTCAGCCACAAGCCAGGCTGATGGCTGCCAGTACAACGGTGGTGGTGGGAGCCTCTCCTGCCTCCTCAGCAGTGCTAAG
This sequence comes from Myotis daubentonii, assembly GCF_963259705.1. Lineage (NCBI taxonomy): Eukaryota > Metazoa > Chordata > Mammalia > Chiroptera > Vespertilionidae > Myotis > Myotis daubentonii. The sequence continues at coordinate 54,055,153 of NC_081861.1, forward strand.
GATGTCCCACTGCAGCTTAGACCTGCTCCCTGCTGGCAAGTGAACATCCCCTGAGGGCTCCCAGGCTGCCAGAGGGATGTCTGACTGCCAGCTTAGGCCCAAATCCCCCAGGAGTGGGCCTAAGCCAGCAGGTGGTCATCCCCCACGTGGTCCCAGACTGTGAGAGAGCACCCCCCAAGTGCACAAATTTTTGTGCACCGGGCTCTAGTAAGATTAGAAGCAGATTTTTTTCAGTAGAAACCTTGAAGACTGTTAGGGAATGAGTTGGTATATTAAGAGTGCTGAAAAGAAAAAAATGCCAACTAAGAATGCTATACCTGGCAATGATACTTCTTTAAAAATTAAAGGGAGGTAAAGACTCCCTTCAAACAAAGCCAGTAATTGAGGGAGTCCATCCCTACTTGTCCTGCCTCACAAGAAATGCTGGAGAGATGCTCAAGTTGAAGCAAAAGGACCCTAAAACAGAACACAATAGCATTATATCTATATCTATATCTATCTATCTATCTATCTATCTATCTATCTATCTATCTATCTATCTATATCTATCTATCTATATATATATATATATATATATATATAGAGAGAGAGAGAGAGAGAGAGAGAGAGAGAGATAATATGCAAATTAGTCCAGGATGCCATAACAGGTCACGACCAGACAGGGGGAGGTTGTGCATGCATGTGAGGCCCAGAGTGGAGACGGAGACAGACACAGGGGGGCTCTGCCTCAGACGGTGTGGCATTTCCAAGGGCCCGGAGCAGACACAGGCAGGGGAGCCGGGGATGCCTGGGGCTGGCCGGGCTACTGCTCCAGCTTGGGCAGCCCTGGAGCAGACACAGGCAAGGGGGCTGAGGGGGTCTGGAGTGGAAGTCATGCTTGGGTCTCAGCCCCCATGGCGCTGGTCTGGCCTGACTCCCATGGCAGCCCAGAGGGTGCCTCCTTGCACGGCAGGAAGTGGGGAGCCTCCTCGTGCGATTTCAATCACATGTTGGGCCTCAAGTAAAGTATAAAACTTGTAGGGAAAGATAAATATATAGACAAATAGATAATGCTGTATTATTGTAATGTTTTTGGATAATACAATTTAAATTCTAATATTAAGGCTATAGGACAGTGATGGCGAACCTATGACACTCATTTTTTTTGTTGGTTTTTCTTTGTTAAATGGCATTTAAAAATAAATATCAAAAATATAAGTCTTTGTTTTACTATGGTTGCAAATATCAAAGAATTTCTATATGTGACATGGCACCCGAGTTAAGTTAGGGTTTTTCCAAATGCTGACACTCCGAGCTCAAAAGGTTCACCATCACTGCTATAGGACAAAGTATTAAATAACTATACTTTTAAAATATGTTAAATGATACACAACATAAATGGATTTAAATTATGATACACAACATAAGTGGATTTAAATTATGATAGCAATAATATAAAGTATGGGAGCATTTAAAGTAAAGGGTTTGGTATGTGATTGAAGTTAAGTTGCTATCAGCTTAAAATAAACTCTTAAAAAATAAACTGACAGGATTAGCAAGAATACACAATGGAAAAATATAGTCTCTTTAACAAATGGCAATGGGAAAACTGACAAAGAATAAAGTGGACCCTTATCTTACACCATACACACAAAAATCAACTCAAAATTGATAAAATACTTAAACATAAGACCTGAAGCTGTTAAAATCCTAGAAGAAAACAGCTTGGAAGAGCTTAATGATATTCATCTTGGAATGACTTCACTGACTTGACACCAAAAGCATAGGCAACAAAACAAAACAAAACCAAACCAACGAAGAACCAAAAAAAAAAAAAAAACAAAACCCAAACAAACAAGTGGGACTACATCAAATTAAAAAGCTTCTGCACTGCCCTGGCTGGTATGGTTCAGTTGGTTGGAGCATCATCCCAAACACCAAAGAGTGGTGAGTTAGATTCCAAGTCAGGGCACATACACAGGTTGAGGGTTTGATTCTCTGGTCAGGGAGCATGCAGGAGGCACCTGATCAATATTTCTCTCTCACATCGATGTTTTTCTCTCTCTCTCTCTCTCCTCTTTCTCTCTCTCATAGCAATAAAATAAAATTTAAAAAGCTTCTGCAGAAAAACAACCTTTCTCGGGGAGGTGGTCCTGTTTAAAATACATAGTGTTAAGAGGGGGAGCAAACATATGCCATATACGCCAAGTCCCTTGAAACTTAAGCTGTGCAGATGTTTCTTCCATGCAGCGACTGTGTCAAGCAGCAAGGGTGGACTGGCTTCTGGCACTTAATATCCCAAATTTATAAGAAACTTATACAATTCAACACCAAAAATAATCTAATTAAAGTGACCTGAATAGACACTTCTCCAAAGAGGACATACAGATGAGCAATAGACAAATGTAAAGATGCTCAATGTCACTAATTATCAGAGAAATGCAAATTAAAACTACAATGAGGCATCACCTCCAACATGTCAGAATGGCTGTCAGTAAATCAACAAATACCAAGTGCTGGGAAGGATGTGGAGAAAAGGGAGCCCTCATGCGCTATTGGTAGGAATGCAGATTGGTGTAGTCACTGTGGAAAGTAGTATGGAGTTACCTACAAAAATTAAATATGGAACTGCCATTTTACTTCTGAGCATATATCCAAAGAAGCCTGAAACATTAATTTGAAGAAATATATGCCCCTATGTTCATTGCAGTGTTATTTACAATATCCAAAATTTGGAAGCAGCCTGTGTCCACTAGTGGATAAAAAAGTTGTGGTACATTTACACAATGGAATGCTATTCAGCCATGAAAAAGAAGGAAATCTTACGCTTTACAACAGCATGGATGGACCTGGAGAGTATTATATTGAATGAAATAAGGCAGCCAGAGAAGGACAAATAGCATATAATCTTACTTATATGTGGAATCTAATGACCAAATTACTAACAAAATAGAAACAGACTCATAGATACAGAGAGCAGACTGACAACTGTCAGAAGCGATGAGTTGGGGGACTGGGTGGAAAAGGTGATGGGATTAAGCAAAATAACAAACACACACTAAACCTCATAGACAGACAACACTATGGTGATTATCAGAGAGAAAAGGGAGTTGTGGGGGGAGGTAGGAGAGGGTAACGGGGGAATAAAAGGTGATGGAAGGAGACAAAAATTAAAAAAGCTTCTGCACCACAAAGGAAGCAATACACAAAGGGGAAAAGCAAACTGTGCAAATCATATATCTGATATGAAATTAACCTTGAAAATATGAAAAGGACATCTTATAACTCAATAGAAAACTATCACTCAAAGCCTAATAACTCACTTTAAAAATGATATAAGGAAAGCACATGCCCAGGAGAACCAAGATGGCGGCATAGGCTAACGCCGGAGTTTGCTGCTTTGAACAACTACTTCAAAAGTGAAACTAAAACACGGAACGGACATCACCCAGAACCACAGGAACGCTGGCTGAGTGGAAGTCCTACAACTAGGAGGAAAGAGAAACGCATACGGACACTCAGAGGAGGCGCAGTGCTGAAGTCAAATTCTGAGGTGCGGAGTGCGCGGAGCGGGCTGGCGGCGGAGGGCGCGGTTGGCGTTTTCAATCGGGAGGGAGTCGCAGACTCTGAGCTCCAGATACAGGCGAGTCTTTAGGGACCCAGACTCAAAGGGAGAAGCGGGACTGTCTGGCTTCGGTCAGAGCGAGTGCAGCTTTCTCTCCCAGCTTTGCAGCGGGTGCTGGGACTCAGAGAGGCAGAGCCCCTGGGGACAGGACTGAGAGCCGCCATAACTACTCTCTCCGGCCCACCCTGTTGATCCTGTGCGACCCGCCCCGCCCAAGCCCTGCACAGAGGCATTTGCCAGATAGCCTCAGGCAAAGGCTAGATTAGCACCTCCCTAGGGGACAGAAGTTCTCTCACTGCTGACACGGCTGATTCTCATAGCCACTTGGCCTGGAGGTCAAACCCTCCCTGGGATTAGCTACAACAATCAAGATTTATCTATAAGACTGCAAACAAAGACCACTAGGGGGTGCACCAAGGAAGCATAACAAAATGCGGAGACAAAGAAACAGGACAAAATTGTCAATGGAAGAAATAGAGTTCAGAACCACACTTTTAAGGTCTCTCAAGAACTGTTTAGAAGCTGCCGATAAACTTAATGAGATCTACACGAAAACTAATAAGACCCTCGATCTTATATTGGGGAACCAACTAGAAATTAAGCACACACGGACTGAAATAACGAATATTATACAGACGCCCGACAGCAGACCAGAGGAGCGCAAGAATCAAGTCAATGATTTGAAATGCGAGGAAGCAAAAAACATCCAACTGGAAAAGCAAAATGAAAAAAGAATCCAAAAATGCGAGGATAGTGTAAGGAGCCTCTGGGACAGCTTCAAGCGTACCAACATCAGAATTATAGGGGTGCCAGAAGATGAGAGAGAGCAAGATATTGAAAACCTATTTGAAGAAATAATGACAGAAAACTTCCCCCACCTGGTGAAAGAAATGGAATTACAGGTCCAAGAAGCGCGGAGAACCCCAAACAAAAGGAATCCAAAGAGGACCACACCAAGACACATCATAATTAAAATGCCAAGAGCAAAAGATAAAGAGAGAATCTTAAAAACAGCAAGAGAAAGAAACTCAGTTACCTACAAGGGAATACCCATACGACTGTCAGCTGATTTCTCAACAGAAACTTTGCAGGCCAGAAGGGAGTGGCAAGAAATATTCAAAGTGATGAATACCAAGAACCTACAACCAAGATTACTTTATCCAGCAAAGCTATCATTCAGAATTGAAGGTCAGATAAAGAGCTTCACAGATAAGGAAAAGCTAAAGGAGTTCATCACCACCAAACCAGGATTATATGAAATGCTGAAAGGTATCCTTTAAGAAGAGGAAGAGGAAGAAAAAGGTAAAGATACAAATTATGAACAACAAATATGCATCTATCAACAAGTGAATCTAAGAATCAAGTGAATAAATAATCTGATGAACAGAATGAACTGGTGATTATAATAGAATCAGGGACATAGAAAGGGAATGGACTGACTATTCTTGGGAGGGAAAGGGGTGTGGGAGATGTGGGAAGAGACTGGACAAAAATCGTGCACCTATGGATGAGGACAGTGGGTGGGGAGTGAGGGCGGAGGGTGGGGCGGGAACTGGGAGGAGGGGAGTTATGGGGGGGGGGAAAAGGAACAAATGTAATAATCTGAACAATAAAGATTTAATTAAAAAAATAAATAAATAAAAATGATATAAGTAGCCCTGACCAGTTTTGCTCAGTGGATAGAGCATCAGCCTGAGGACTGAAGGGTCCCAGGTTCAATTCTGGTCAAGGACATGTACCTTGGTTGTGGGCACATCCCTGGTGCGGGGGGTGCAGGAGGCAGCTGATCGATGTTTCTCTCTCATCGATGTTTCTAACTCTCGATCCTTCTCCCTTCCTCTCATTAAAAAATCAATAAAATATATTAAAAAAAAAACAAAAACAAAAACCTGTTCTAAAAAAAAAATGACCTAAGTAATTTTCTCCAAGGAAGACATAAATGACTATAGTTATATGAAAAAGATGCTCAACTTTATTAATCACTAATGAAATATAAATCAAAACCCCACAATGACATATCACTTCACAACTGTCACATTGGCTATCATTTAAAAAAATAAGATACCAAATATTGGTGAGGATGTGAAGAAATTGGAACCCTTCCACACTGTTGGTGGGTATGCAAAATTGTTCAGCTATTATGGAAGACACTTAGTTCCTCAAGAAATTAAGTATTGAAATACCCTATGACCCAAAAATCTTATTCTGGATATTTATCCACAATAATTGAATTAGTCTCTTGAAGAGATATTAGCACTTCCAAATTAATTTTAGCACTATTCACAATAGATGAGATGTGGAAACAACCTAAGTGTCCATCAACATATGGATGAATAGAACAAATGTGGTAAATTCACGCAATGAAATGTTATTTTGTTTTAAAAAAAATGAAATCTGACATATGCTAGGACATGGGGATATTATAAGTGAACAAAACCAGTCACAGGAAAACAATTACTGCATGGTTTCACTTACATGAGATATCTGAAATAGTCAAATTCATAGAACTAAGAGTGGAATAGTGGTTTCCAGTGTCTGGGAGGAGGAGAAAATGGCAAGTTACTTAGTTAACAGGCAGGCATAGAGTTTCATTTAAGTAAGATAAATAAATTTTAGATATCTGCAACATAGCATTATATTTATAGTCAACTAATATATTATAGGCTTAAACATTTGTTAAGAGGATAGAGCTCATGTTAAGTGTTTTTACCACAATACAATAAATATTTTTACAAGTAATACAATGTCAAAATTATAAGTTTTAAATCCCTCTGTTAATGAAAATGATTTATTTTCCACAATTGCTCTTAGGTTGATCTAAAATTGCTAATCAAAAATTACTTTTCAGTTATCCAACTGATAGTCATTTGGAAAGCTACATTCTGATAACCACTCACCCAGGTGATTGATTAGCACAGACCTCAAGGAAAAGAAATCCTAGTATGGAGTTATTTCACAACTAGTAGCCAGGTGCACGAAATTTGTGCACATTAAAAGGGAATTAATTGCTCTAGCCGGTTTTGCTCAGTGGATAGAGCATTGGCCTGTGGACTCAAGGGCCCCAGGTTCGATTCCGGTCAAGGGCATGTACCTTGGTTGTGGGAACATCCCCAGTGGGGAGTGTGCAGGAGGCAGCTGATCGATGTTTCTCTCTCCCTGATGTTTCTAACTCTCTATTCTATCCCTCTCCCTTCCTCTCTGTAAAAAATCAATAAAATATATATTTTTAAAAAAGGGAATTAGAGATCTGACTGTACATAATTGTAATAAATGAGTTGCCACTATTAAAAAAAGGGAATTAATTAGCAGAGATATTTTAATATTGCTATTTGCCCTTCTCTATAATAGAAGTGTGAGAGATGAAAGGAAATTAGTAAAATGTATATGAAAATAATATATAAATTTATTAATAAATAAACAGTTAGAAAAGGATATAACAACAACAGAGGCATGACATAAAAACGACAAAAACGAGAGACGGAAGATGGCGGCGATATAGGCAGATGTGTCCCAGGTCGCGTTCCAGAGCAAATGGAGTGAGCAGCTGAAACTAATAACACCCACCCTGAATTGGCGAAATTGCTCAGCTGGTGAGATGGTTTGCAGCCGGGAAGGGCAGAACTCCCCTGGAAAGGTAAAAAAAAAAAGGGATTTGGGCAGGAAAGTTTGCCAGACCTCTGAGCCCACAGGGTCGGAGGGAGACCGCGTGGCAGACAGCCGCTTCCCTTGGGACAGGCACAGCCCCTGACTGGGGAAAGGAGATCCGCGGGATTCCTGGCGCTGCAGGGGATTTGAGAGCTGGGTTCTGTGATCACGGACGACTGAGCCTAAAGGGGGAAGCATGAAGAGCTGACCAGACCAAGCAATGCCGGTAAGAGAAGAGCTTACAGAAACCAAGCCTTCCCCTATTCCGCGGCCGGCGTTTGTTTGTTTTCACTGAATCCTGTTCATAAGACATTTCAGATACAGACACTCACCTGTGCTGAAGAGAAGGAGAGGGTGCGGAGGAGTGGAATCTGGGGAGAGACTGAGGAGAGAAGGGGGGCCGGGAGAGGTGGCAGCGAATTGGTTGCTGAGACGCCCCTGAGCCCAGGACTGGGGCAGCCATTCTCTCTGGAGAGTGAGACTCCTCCCCCCAGCCCCCAGGCAAGGAGCACAGCAACACTCAGATTCCACCCTGAACGAGATCAAGGATTAAAATAATCTGATCAGTCCCTGGGAGTTAACAGGGTCTGGCCTATAGAGGGATTTTCAATCCCAGCAACAACACAGAGCAGATAACTATTAAGGAACCAGCTCTGGATAGTTGACCTCTCGAAATCAGTTTTAAATGTAATAGAGAAGCTGTATAGCCTCAGAGGCCAACCCCAGAACACTGCCATCCAGAGGCTGACCCACAAACTAACTCTTTGCTAAACACAAAATAAGGCAGTCTGGGAAACAAATAGGGCCTGCTTTAAAATAAGGACTGTGGTTTACAACACAGAGGAACAGTGTATCGCAGGGAAACTCAACACTCTCCTGAATACCTGGCAGGACTAAAGGCGAGCCAGACTGAAGAATAGAAGAACCAAAGGACCTTCACTACTGTATTTCTTTTTATTTTTTCACCTTTTAACTAAGAAACCAATTTTTTTCTTTTTTTTCTTTTTTTTTCTTCTTTTTCCATCACCTGATTTTACCCATTTAATTACTACCTTCTTATTTTTAACCAGTATTATTACTGCTACCATTTTACCATTTTTTAAAGTGCCATTTTATTTTCTCTTTATTTTATTTTGGGATTAGTGTCCTCCATTATATTTTCATCGTTATATTATTAGTTGTTTCCAGTTTGCATCCATCTCCAGGGAGCTGTTGCTGGAATTTGTTGGGATTAGTGGCGGATCTATAGGAGTATTCTCCTCATATAAAAAGTCTCTTCCCCTCTTCCACTTCATTCTCTCTTTTCGCTCTTTTTTTTTTCTTTTCTTTTCTCACTTTTATTTTCCCCCCTCCTTTTTCCCAATTTCATTTTTGCACTCCTTTTTTTGGTCCCTACTTTTCTTTTCTTTTTTCTCTTTTATCTTTTTCTCTTCCTTCTTCCTTATCCCCTAATTTTCTTAATTCGGGTGGTCACCTTTATTTGGGGTTATTAATATCATGAATATGTTTGTGTTAAGTGCCTGGTACATGGTGCCTTGTTGTGTTGTATTTTGTGCCTTAAAATCAACGCAGCAGACCCAAGAAACAGCAGCCTTCTGAGCACCACACCCTCAGCTGAAGAACAGCAGCTGTACGTGAAACCTCCCCCCACCAGCCAGAAGAGCCACCACAGCTGTGAACAGCACCCACCAGAGGAGCTGCTGCCAACTGAAGAGCAGCTGCTACAGCAACCGCCCGAAGAGCAACCACAGACCAAGGAGTAACTGCCACCCAGGGAGCAGCCACTGAACGACTCAACATCTAGATATGTCAGTGAGATCAAACATGGGTAGACAAAGAAACCCCCAAAGGAAAGAGAAGGAGGACTCTCCAGAAAAGCAGCTAAGTAATACAGAGGCATGCAACATGACAGAAAAAGAATTCAGAATAAGGGTCCTAGAGTGCATAAACCGGATGGAGGAAAAAATCAACAACTTCTGCAAGAAGCAAGACGAAACAGATGAAAACGTCAACTACCTATGCAAGAAGCAAGAAGAAACAGATGAAAAATCAATAACATATGGAAGAAGCTAGAGGAAACAGATGAAAAAATCAACAACTTAAGTAAGACCCAAGAAGAAATGAAGACTTATATAGCTGCAATAAAAAACACCATTGAAAGTATCAACAGTAGACTAGGAGAAGCAGAGGACTGAATTAGTGAATTGGAAGACAAGGAAGCAAAACTCACCCAAAATGTACTGCAATCGGAAAAAAAATTAAAAGACAGAAGGAGAGTCTAAGGGAGCTTTGGGACAACATGAAACGAAACAACATATGAATAATAGGGTTGCCAGAACAACAGAAAGATGAACAAGGATTAGAAAACCTATTCGAAGAAATAATATCAGAAAATTTCCCTGAGGTGGGGAAGAAAAAAGTCACACAAGCCCAGAGAGTCCCAAACAAGGTGAACCCGAAAAGACCCACAACAAGACACATCATAATTACCATGGCAAATGTTCAGGACAAAGAGAGAATCTTACAGGCTGCAAGAGAGAGACGGAAAGTTACATACAAGGGATCTCCCATTAGATTATCAAATGATTTCTTAACAGAAACACATCAGGAAAGAAAAGAATGAATGGAAATTTACAAAGTGATGCAAAACAAAGGACTGAATCCAAGAATACTCTATCCAGCAAGGCTATCATTCAAACGTGAAGGGGAAATAAGAAGCTTCACAGACAAAAAAAGACTAAGGGAGTTTATCACCACCAAGCCAGCAATGCAAGGAATGCTAAAGGGACTGGTATAAAAAGAAGAAATAAAAAGCTCAGAAAGAAAACAGCCACACAAAAAAAGAAATGGCTACAAACAAGTACCTTTCAATAATAACTTTAAACGTAAACGGACTAAATGCTCCAACCAAAAGACATCGAGTGGCTGAATGGTTAAAAAAAACATGACCCATACATCTTCTGTCTACAAGAGACCCACCTCATTAGAAGGGACTCACACAGACTGAAAGTGAAAGGATGGAAAAATATCTTTCAGGCAAATGGAAAGGAAAAGAAAGCTGGGGTAGCAATACTTATATCGGACAAAATAGACCTCAAAGTGAAGGCCATAACAAGAGATAAGGAAGGCCACTTCATAATACTAAAAGGATCAATACAACGAGAATATATAACCCTGGTAAACATATATGCACCAAATGCAGGAGCACCCAAATTCATAAAATACTCCTGGAAGATATCAAAGGAGAGATCGACAACAATGCAATCACAGTAGGGGACTTTAATACACCACTGACAGCACTGGATAAGTCCTCTAGACAAAAAATCAGCAAAGATACAACAATCCTAAATGACTCACTAGATCAGATGGAAGTAATAGACATCTTCAGAACACTTCACCCCAAAGCCAGGGAATACACATTCTACTCAAGTGCTCATGAGACATATTAAAAAATAGACCATATATTGGGTCACAAGCAAAGTATCCCCAAATTCAAGAAGACTGAAATCATAAAAAGCATCTTTGCAGACCATATTAGAAAGAAACTACAATAAAAACAACCCAAAATACTCAAACACCTGGAAGCTGAATAGCATGCTATTAAATATTGATTGGGTTACCAATGAGATTAAAGAAGAAATTAAAAACATCCTGGAAACTAATGACAACGAAAACACAACAATCCAAAACCTATGGGAAACAATGAAAGCAGTCCTGAGAGGGAAGTTTATAGCTCTACAGGCCTATCTCAAAAAAGAAGAAAAAATGGTAGTAAATCATCTAACTCTACAACTCAAGGAATTAGAAAGAGAGCAACAAGAAAATCCCAGAGTGAGCAGAAGGAAGGAGATAATAAAGATTAGAGCAGAAATAAATGACATAGAGACCAAAAAAACAATACAGAAAATCAATGAAACCAAGAGCTGGTTCTTTGAAAGGATAAACAAGATTGACAAACCTCTAGCCATACTCACCAAGAAGCAAAGAGAGAGGACCCAAATAATCAAAATCAGAAATGAAAGAGGCGAAATAACAACAGACCCCACAGAAATACAAATGATTATTAAAAAATACTATGGACAGCTCTACTCCAACAAACTAGACAACCTGGAGGAAATGGACAAATTCCTAGAAAAATACACCATTCCAAAGCTCAATCAGGAAGAATCTAAAAATCTCAACAGGCCAATAACTATGGAAGAAATTGAAGCAGTCATCAAAAAGCTTCCATCAAACAAAAGCCCAGGACCAGACAGCTTCACAGGGGAGTTTTACCAAACATTCAAGGAAGAACTAAAACCTATCCTCCTCAGACTACTACAAAAAATTCAAGAGGAAGGAACACTTCCAAGCTCATTCTATGAAGCCAGCATCACCCTAATACCAAAACCAGGTAAAGACAACACAATGAAAGAGAATTACAGGCCAATATCCCTCATGAACATAGATGCCAAAATCCTCAACAAAATCTTAGCAAATAGGATCCAGCAGTACATCAGAAAGATCATACACCATGACCAAGTAGGATTTATCCCAGGGATGCAAGGATGGTACAATATCTGTAAATCAATAAACGTGATACATCACATAAACAAATTTAAAGAAAATAACCACATGGTCATATTAATTGATGCAGAAAAAGCATTTGACAAAATTCAACACCCATTTTTGATAAAAACTCTCAGTAAGGTGGGAATTGAAGGCTCATACCTCAACATAATAAAAGCCATATATGACAGGCCCACAGCCAACATTATACTCAATGGACAAAAACTAACACCATTTCCCCTAAGAACAGGAACAAGACAGGGATGCCCCCTCTCACCACTCCTGTTCAACATAGTACTGGAAGTGTTAGCCATTGCAATTCGGCAAGAAGAAGAAATGAAAGGCATCCAAATTGGAAAAGAGGAAGTAAAACTGTCCTTATTTGCAGACGACATGATATTATACATACAAAACCCTAGAGACTCCATCAAAAAGCTACTAGACTTAATACATGAATTTGGCCATGTAGCAGGGTACAAAATTAACCTCAAGAAATCTGAGGCATTTCTATACACCAATAGTGAACTTTCAGAAAGAGAGATTATAAAAACAATCCCGTTTACCATCCCACGAAAAAAATTAAACTACCTGGGAATAAACTTAACTAAAGAGGTAAAAGTCCTCTACTCAGAAAACTACAGGACGTTGAAAAAAGATATAGAGGAAGACATAAAGAGATGGAAGAACATACCATGTTCTTGGATTGGTAGAATCAACATCATTAAAATGTCCATACTACCCAAAGCAATCTATAAATTCAACGCACTTCCCATTAAAATACCAAAGGCATACTTCATAGATCTAGAACGAACTCTCCAAAAATTCATCTGGAATAAAAAAAGACCCCGAATAGCTGCAGCAATCCTGAAAAAGAACAAAGTAGGTGGGATCTCAATACCAGATATCAAGATGTATTACAAAGCCACTGTTCTCAAAACTGCCTGGTACTGGCACAAGAATAGGCATATAGATCAATGGAATAGAATAGAGAGCCCAGAAATTGGCCTGAACCAATATGCTCAATTAATATTTGACAAAGGAGGCAAGAACATACAATGGAGCCAAGATAGTCTCTTCAATAAATGGTGTTGGGAAAATGGGACAGATACATGCAAGAAAATGAAACTAGACCACCAACTTACACCATACACAAAAATAAACTTAAAATGGATAAAGGACTTAAATGTACGACCGGAAGCCATAAAAATTTTAGAAGAATCCAAAGGCAACAAAATCTCAGACATATGCCGAAGCAATTTCTTCACTGATATAGCTCCTAGGGCACTTGAAACTAAAGAGAAAATGAACAAATGGGACTCCATCAAAATAAAAAGCTTCTGCACAGCAAAAGAAACCATCAACAAAACAACGAGAAAACCCACTGTGTGGGAAAACATATTTGCCAATGTCATATCTGATAAGGTCCTAATCTCCAAAATTTATAGGGAACTCATACAACTTAACAAAAGGAAGATAAACAATCCAATCAAAAAATGGGCAAAGGACCTAAATAGAGACCTTTCAAAAGAGGACATTCAGAAAGCCAAGAGATATATGAAAACATGCTCAAATTCACTAATCATCCGAGAGATGCAAATCAAAACAACAATGAGGTATCATCTCACACCTGTCAGACTGGCTATCATCAACAAATCACCAAACGACAAGTGCTGGAGAGGATGTGGAGAAAAAGGAACACTTGTGCACTGCTGGTGGGAATGCATACTGCTGCAGCCACTATGGAAGACAGTATGGAGTTTCCTCAAAAAACTCCAAATGGAACTCCCATTTGACCCTGTGATCCCACTTCTAGGAATATATCCCAAGAAACCAGAAACACCAATCAGAAAAGATATATGCACCCCTATGTTCATAGCAGCACAATTCACCATAGCTAAGATCTGGAAACAGCCTAAGTGCCCATCAGTAGATGAATGGATTAGAAAACTGTGGTACATCTACACGATGGAGTACTATGCTGCTCTAAAAAGGAAGGAACTGGATAGCATTATGCTAAGTGAAATAAGCCAGTCAATGAAGGAAAAATACCACATGATCTCACTCATTCATGGATAATAGAGACCATAATAAACTTTTGAACAATAATAGATACAGAGGCAGAGCTGCATCAAACAGATTGTCAAACTGCAGCGGGAAGGCCGGGGAGGGTTGGTTGACAGGGGGTAGGGGGGGTAAGAGATCAACCAAAGGACTTTTATGCATGCATATAAGCATAAGCAATGGACATAAGACACTGGGGGATATGGGAGGCTAGGGGACTGTCTAGGGTGGGGGGGGGAATGGACACATATGTAATACCCTTTGTATTACTTTAAGCAATAAAAAAAAGAAGAAACAGTGTGAAACTAATATAAAGTAAAAAAAAGCAAAAAAATACGACAAAAACATGATATGAAAACAACAAAAACATGATGTGAAAACAACAAAAACATGATATAAAAACAACAGTGATGCAAACAATGACTGATAAAGTGACTAAACTTATTCTAATATCTCCCAGTACACCACATTAAGAGTGAAAACACTTTCAGAGTGCTTGACTAATTTCCCTTGTGATGAAGTACTTAGAACTTTAACTGTAACATCACATGCTCTTCAAACTCGAGAGAAAGCAACATATAACTGACCATGTACAAAAACTGGTTCAGGTAGGAATATGCCTACTTTGTCTAGAGTTTGTCCTTGTGATTTATTTATTTATTTTTTAAAATATATTTTATTGATTTTTTACAGAGAGGAAGGGAGAGAAATAGAGAGTCAGAAACATCGATGACAGAGAAACATCGATCAGCCGCCTCCTGCACATCCCCCACTGGGGATGTGCCCGCAACCCAGGTACATGCCCTTGACCAGAATCGAACCTGGGACCTTACAGTCCGCAGGCCAACGTTCTATCCACTGAGCCAAACCAGTTTCGGCTGTCCTTGTGATTTATTAATAATCATCACAAATACTGGCATCATGGGAAACCATTGTCAAATCAATTTAAATGGGAGGTCAGTGTCAGATGGGGACAAATTAATTCTTGGAATCAGAACAGCCTCTCCCTCTGCACGTCCTGTTAATACTTCAGCTTTGATAACGTTAGGTCATAATATTTTGATAATAAATCTGGTACCATTACAAAGACCCATTTACTATTGAGATTTCTCAATAGCATGATGATTGAACCCACTTTCAATTTTAATTTATGCCACAGCATTCCCATAGGAGTAATACTGTTAAGAAATCCGATGGGAAAATTTTCCTTTTCAGCATCATATGTGGAATCAATGGAATCATCACTCAAATATTTGTGAAAATCTTCATCGAGTGTATCCAAATTTTCTTCATTTAATTTTTGAACATGCTCATTTTTTGGACAAAGAATTGGACATTTAGATATATTTTTAATATTATCTATAGCAGTGGTTCTCAACCTTGGCTGCACATTAGAATCACCTGGGAATCTTTTTAAAATCCTGATTCCTGGGCCTCATCCTCCAGAAATTGTTTCTTTGTTATGGGGTGGGGCCACAACATTAGTAACAAAAAAACAGAATTAAAACTTTATTGTGGTGAGCCACTACAGTGTTTTGGACAGGTTCAAGCCTTGGACTGATGAGAGGGCACAGTCCTCTCATTGCCACGTGCAAGTCCCAGCTTGGAGGGCAGGGCCCTCCCAGCACAATTATAGCCAACAGCTGTAGTTGTAAGCTTGAACCTATGGTCTGACCACATGGCCCCACGTGCCTGAGTGATGTGGGCTTGATAGAGTTCAGGTGCAGGTAGTTGAGTAGGATTGAAACCCAGGAGAATGTTCTAAACATCTTGGTCACAACCTTACTTTGCCTCGGGACATCTACTATACAATAAAGGCATGGCTGTGGGCGTGGTCGCTGTCTCTCAGAGAAGCAGTGTCCCACCAAGACCTGGCTTTCATTCTCTTGTCTATCTTTTCTAAGCCTTTCAGCCGCCCCCACTCAGGTTCACCTTTGGCTGTGCTGTCGCAGCACACTTTAGAAAGATAATGCCTCTAGGCTCCCAGGGCGGGTTCCTGCTTCAAACCCTGCCCTTACAGGAAACAGCTCTGGGAAACAGCTCTGGGGAGGGTGCAACCGTTGCCAAGACAACCCCTGCAGGACTGCCTTCCACTTGGTTGTGGTGGTTGTGGTCATGATGAACACCACCCATGGTTTTTATATAAGTAGATAAATGCACATTTCTTAAAATTACTCTCATGAGCACCAACACCCATAGACTGAAATTTATTCTTTTTACTTTTATTTCAAAGCCATATTACCAAAATTCTAAGCTATTACTTTAAAGCTTCTTGTACCATGTAGCCTGTGTAAATTTAAAGGCACCTGAATGAACTATTTACTAAGCACTTTATTATACTATAGGAGCAGTTTGTAATGGCCCTATGTAATATAAATATTTTGCTTTTATGGCACCTTACTGACACTGGATTGCTTTTATAATTGCCTTGTGTAATTAAAAGGAACTATTGATAGTTATTTTAGTATTGAATGTATAGGACTATTTAAAAAGAATTTATATTATCATTGAAATTCATTTTTTTCTGATGTTATACCCATTTTGTCAGGGGAAAATTTAATACATCATGTTAAAATTACTATATACATTTTTGTAAATTATAAAAATCAATTTAACCCTCCTATGGGTCTTCCAAACGTTATTCTAAGTTCACCAACAAAATCCAATTGAAAGATCAAAAGCTAACAGGCTCTCCTTGCACAGGTGCAAGGCTATTTTAGGACACAGAGATAGGGAATTGAGTAAATATCTCATATATAAGCTATTTACCACTCTCTTCATGAAGACCTAACAGTCTCTCTGAAATTTCAAGGGGAATCAGACCCAGGTTCTCCAATTAAGAAAACAACAACAAAGTAACTCTCTCAGATCTACACATAAAAAGCACATAATCACAGTCATAGTGATGGTAGCCCCCACTAGGTCTGTCATAGATGCATGTGTGCCATTCTCTTGGCCCGTGAATATCCTTGCTAACTGTCTCTACATTTGACCATTTTACAGCATATTCCAGTTGTCATAGAAACCAGAATATCAGCATAACAATCAGTTTTGCTTCAGCTATCCAAAGAAATTACAAAGTACAAATTCGTCTGCAGAATCAATGCAAAAAATGAACAAATGAATGAAATATTACAAGAGATTCAGTAATTCCCCAAATATTTATCATTGGAATAAAACAAAAGGATTTTGAGACAATGAGCTAATGTGGAAGACAAGAATGGCTAATTATCCTACCTTTTCTGTCAGACACACCAAATATGGTTTCAGTGTCTGTTTAAGGCCATTTAGAACCTGAAATAACAGCTCATTGTATTGAAAGGGATTTCAAAATTCATATAGCCTCGAACCCAGTGCAAACATTTAATAGCTTAAATGACCTGGTTTATTTAAAAAGAACACCACATTATTTCTACTGCACCATAAATGTATTATCAAAATCATAGCCTTGTAACATAGTTCAGTGGTTCACTTACTACTTTCAATAATAAAACTATATAAATGGATGAATGGATGAGCCAGAACAGGAAATATTAGAATCTGGACATCAAGATGACTAATGAGGAAGTAGAACCCGAGTAATATGTCAGAATTAGATTTTCCCTCCACCAAGATTCTTGTTGATAATGCAGATACTTTATTACAACAGTCCCAGGAGTGTTCTGAGGCCCTCCAAGAATTGTTGGTACTTTTGGAACAACATGGAGAGAAAAAAATTTAGTGAATATTAACCTTCCAGGTATAGTATTGGGGAAATAATGACATCTGAAAATAAAACATTATAATTCTTCTTTTCAAATCTATATGTCTTTTATCTCTTTTCCTGACCTTATTGCAATACCAATGTGCCGGGAGCCGGTCCATCCTTGCTGTTTCAAGGGACCTGGCATATATGGCATACGGTTCTTAATATGTTTGCTCACCTTCTTGGCGCTGTGTTTTAACCAAGGTCACCTCTCCGAGAAAGGTTGTTTCCCCACGTAGGAATTTTTCCCTGAAGTCAGGGAGGGGATGCCTCTCCTAGAAAGGTTGTTTCCTCAGGTAGGAATTTTTCCCTGAAGTCAGGGAGGGGATGAAACTCCTTAACTAAGTGCCAGGCGGGTAGTTAATCACTACAAACAATCATGCTTAAGCTACATAATCTTTACTCCCTGGAATGGAGATAAGAAACGCCCTAACCTTTGTAATAGAGACTGATAGGATTGAATCAACTGGTATAAATACAGATGTAACCAGACAGAGAGACAGAACTCAGAACACAGAACTAAGGACACAGGGCTTGGAAGACAGGACCAAGAGAGACAGAGCCTAGGCACAGAACCTACACAGAACGTTCTCTAGAGACAGAAGAACTTCGCTGGAGAGAGCATGCCGGAGGATCCTGGACAGGGACTGGCCTCGGAGCCTGGAGGCGGAGCCTGGCGAGAGAGCATGGCAGGGGATCCTGGACTGAACCTGACTGCGGAGATTGGCAGGAGAGCCTGACTAGAACCTGGTGACTGAACCTGACTGGAGAACCTGGACAGAACCTCTCTGGAGATCCTAACCAGAACTTCGCTAGAGATCCTGACCAGACCCTGACAAGAGAACCCGGCTATGATGATCAACTGAACTCAGTCTTCGTGTCATTCCTTCTTCGCCGACTCCGTCCACACCTTTGGGAACCCCTGGACCTGCTGGGGTTGGACCCCGGCACCAATGAACATCAGTATGATGTTAAGTATGAGTGGGAAGCATACTTCTTTATCTAACTCTCAACCTTAGGAGAAAAACATTTAGTCATTCATTACTAAATATGATACTGAGTATAATTTTTTATCAGTACCCTATACCAGTTTTAGGAAGTTTTTTTAAATTACAAGCTGTTGGATTATGTTATCACAATTGGAGGCTGAATGTTGTCAAATGCTTCTCTTGCATTGATTGAAAATGTACTTTTTTCTTTTGTGTATTGATATGGCAAATTGCATTAATTGATTTTTGGATGTTTAAACAACTTTGTGTTCCTGGGTAATTCCAAGGTATTGATAATTATTATACTTTTTACATATTGTTGGAGTCAATTTGCTTATGTTCTGTTAAGGATGCTTGCATCTATATTATTGGTTTGTAGTTTTTATTTTTATAATGAATTTCTGTTTATGCTTCAGTAAAATTCTGTCCTAATAAATTGAATGAAAAGTGATCTGTCATTTTCTATTATATAGAATCATTTGTCCAAAATGACAAATATTTACACCTTGAATATTATAAGATTCTCCAGTGGAGACCTCTGGATCTGGAATTTTCATTATTACTACAATTTTACCTATGAATACAATTTCTTCAATAGATATAGGGCTATTAAGGCTATAGATTCCTTTTTTCAAACATTTATTTTTATTATTGAGGGTACTCCAGATGTCCCCCATTTTCTGACCACTGTTAGATTCTCTTTTTCATGCAGCTAGTTTATATAATTGAAATTGTTGAATTTATTGGTATAAACATGTTTATAATATTCTCTTATATATTTACAAGAGGCCCAATGCACAAAATTCATGCATGGGTAGGGTGCCTAGGCCTGGCTGGCTATCAAGGCCAAAATGTGGAGCAACTGGTGGGGCAATAGGGGAGCCCCGCTGGCACCCATCTTGGCTGGCCTGGGGCCTGCAGGCTGGGGGCAGCTCCTGAGTTGAGTATCTGCTCCCTGTTGGTCAGTG
This sequence comes from Myotis daubentonii, assembly GCF_963259705.1. Taxonomy (NCBI): domain Eukaryota; kingdom Metazoa; phylum Chordata; class Mammalia; order Chiroptera; family Vespertilionidae; genus Myotis; species Myotis daubentonii. The sequence goes on from NC_081861.1 coordinate 54,074,713, forward strand.
CACATCATAGCAACTGGTCATTCCATTAGTAGTTCAGCTGTTTGGTCAATTTGCATATTAGGCTTTTAATATAAAGGATGTTTTCTGTACCTGTATTGATGTCCCACCTTTAATTTCTGGTAATTGGTAATTTATTTCGTCTCTCTCCTTTTTTTGCTTGGTCAGAATAGAGTGTATCAATTTCCTTGAACTTTTAAAAGAATCAGCTTATGTTTTGATTCATCTTTACTGATTGCTTGCTTTCAAGTTCATTGACATCTACTCTCATTTTTATTACTTCATTTTCCTGCTTTCTGTGGGTACAACTATATTTCTTCTTGCCTATTCCAAACATTTCATGCTATTGATTTTCCTTTAAGTATTGGTTTAGAAGCATCACAAAAATTTGGTTATGTTGTGTTTTGTTTTTATTCCATTGATAAGGACACATATGTAATACCTTAATCAATAAAAAAAATTAATTTTCTTATGGTTTCCCTTTTGACATTGGGTTATTTATTAACTAGAGGCCTGGGGCATGGATTCGTGCCCACTGAAAGGAAATTAATTAGAAGGTGGCCAGACACACCCTGGAGCCAACCTCCTGTGGTCCCTCCCTGGCCAGCCGCACCTGGGGTGGTGCTGGGGCTTGAAGGGCATCTGTGGAGTGAGTGGGGCCCTCTGGCAGGTGGGATCACTCGGCCTGGCCTGCGGGGATCAAGCCAAAACTGGCAGTCCTACATCCCCTGAGGGGTCCCGGAGTGTGAGAGGGCACTCTGCAAAGTTGCTGTTGCTCAGTGGTCTGCCCCTGGTGGTCAGTGCACATCAGACCTACTGGTTGATCAGCTGGTCTCTTAGTCATATATATATATATATATATATATATATATTAATTTTAAAATGAGAATTAAAATTTTTTCTATAATTTATTTCTAGTTTAATTCCATTATGGTCAGAGGAGATGCTTTATATAATTTCAACATTTTAATCTTCTTGAGGTTTTTTATGTTGTTGTTCCCCCCCCCCCGCCCTTGAGAATATATTTTTGCATGGATTTTTTAGAGAGAGTAGAATGGAGGGGAAGAGACACAGAGAGAGAAACTTTGATGTGAGAGAGATGCATTGATTGGTTGCCTTCCACATGTGCCCCAGTCAGGGCTGGGGATAAAGCCTGCTTGCAACCGAGGTACATGCCCTTGACTGAAATTAAACCTGGGACCCTTCAGTCCATGGCCAATGCTCATCCACTGAGCCAAAACAGCTAAGGCCTTCTTGAGGTTTTTATTGGTCCAAAATATAGTCTACCTTGGTAAAGAAGCATGTGCCCTTGAAAAGAATGTTTATTACATTAGTTTTTGTCTAGAGTGCTCAATAAATACTAATTAAGTCAGATAGTTGATAGTCTGTCTAAATCTTATTCAAACTTATTTACTCTATAAATTCTTGAGAGAGTAGTGTTAAGAACTTCAACTATAAATGTATATTTTTTATTTCTCCTTTATTTTCAATCTTTTTTTGCTTCAGTTATTTTGAAGCTCAGTTGTTAGGCATATGGCCATTTCTTCTTCATTCATTGACGTCTTTATCATTGTTATGCTCATCTTTATCCCTTTACTATTCCTTATTTTGAAATTTAATTTTTCTGATATTAATATATCCACTTCACCATTCTTCTGGTTATTGTTTACATGGTATGACATATTTTATCATTTCATTTTATTAAATGGTTGTACATGGATATAATTGGCATAAAATAGACTGCATTTACTTAAATTATACAATATAGTTTTTGACATATGTATATGCCCATGAAACTATAACCACTCTCAAGATAGTAAAATTTCAATTGTTCCTAGAAGCTTTATTATTTCCCTTGTATTCCCTCTTTATGTTCACTCTCTGCAATCCCCCTCCTAATCCAAGGGCACCCAGAGGCTTTGTATTTCCTGTGTTTTAATCTATATATATATGAAAAGCCAGCGACCAAAACACTGTAATGACTAGAACAACCGGTCACTATGACACCCACTGTAGCCAGCGAACCAGCCCAATTGGGGGATGGGGCCACCTGGCAAACCTCTCACAGCCCTTCCCCCTAGCCCAGCCGTGGGCAAACTATGGCCTGCAGGCCGGATCCGGCCCTTTGAAATGAATAAAACTAAAAAAAAAAAAAAGACCGTACCCTTTTATGTAATGATGTTTACTTTGAATTTATATTAGTTCACACAAACACTCCATCCATGCTTTTGTTCAGGCCCTCCGGTCCAGTTTAAGAACCCATTGTGGCCCTCGAGTCAAAAAGTTTGCCCACCCCTGCCCTAGCCCCACCCCTGATTGGTCTCTCCTGCCTGGCCGACCCCCACATGGAACTTTCTCCCTGCTAACCCTGCCCCTGATCACCCCCCCCCCCAATAGGGAGTGCGCCGCAGGCCAACCTCCTGCAGCCCCTCCCCCAAGCTGGCCCCGCTTCCAATCAGCCCTCACCTCCCCATCAGCCCTCAGCCCCTCCCCCTGGATAGTCCTGCCCTTGATTGCCCCCCATCCCAATAAAGGGTGGGGCCAGCCAGCCAACCTCCTGCAGTCCTTCCCTGAAATAGGCCCCACCCCAGATCAGGTCCCCACCCCAATCAGGGGCAGGACCAGCCAGCCAACTGCCTACAGCCCCTTACCCCAGCCTGCCATGCCCCCAATGGGCCCTCACCACTCTGATCAGCCCACAGCCCTTCCCCCCAGCCAGCTCTGCCTCCAATCGCCCCCCCTTCCCACTTTGATCAGGGGCAGGGCCAGCCAGTCAACCACCCACGGCCCCTCCCCCAGGCCACTGTCCCCCATCAGTCCCCCACCCCATTCCGGGGCAAGGCCTGCTAGCCAATCACCTGCAGCCTCTCCCCCCAGCCAGCCCAGCCCCGATTTGCCCCAATTAGAGCCAGGTCAGCCAAACCCAAACCATGCACGAATTTGTGCAGTAGGCCTCTAGTATTAACATAATAATGCAGTATGTACTTTTTTTGCTTGGCTTCTCTCCATACTATAATTATTTTGAGATTCATCTATGTTGTAGCATATATAAAATTTATTTTTATTAATGAAATATATCTATAGATAGTTATAGATAGAGATGTAGGTAAAGGTGCAGATATATGTATAGGTATTGGTATAGATATATCACAGTTTGTCATATATCTATTTACTTTTTAATGAACATTTGGATTGCTCACATTTACAGTTTTGGGCTAATTGTAATACAAATTTCTACAAACGTTTGTGTAGAAATGTTTCTATGGACCTATCTTTCATTTCTCTGGGTAAATATCTAGGAGTGGAATGTCTAGATCATGTAGTAGGTATGTGTTTAATTTCTAAATAAACTGTCAAACTATTCAACATGTCTGTACCATATTATATTTCTATCAGCTAAGTATGGCAGTTCTAGTTTCTCCATATCCTTACCAGTACTTGGTATGGTTAACAATTTTAACTTTAGCTATTCTGACAGGTATCTGGTAATAAGTTATAGTGGTTTTAATTTATATTTTCCTAATTAATGATGTTAATTTTGATGCACTAATTTGCCATCTGTATATCTTCTTTAACAAAATGCCTGCTGAAATCTTTTTCTCATCTTGTGTGTTTTTTTAAATTTTATTATTGATTTTTGTGATTTTATTTCATGCTGGGTTGTTTATTTTCTTATTGAGTTCTGAGATTTTTGTATATTCTTGATCTGTGTCCTTTATGAGCTGTATGATTTGGACATATGTTCTCTGTGTAGTTTGCCTTTTCATGCTCTTAATATCTTTCAAGAGGAGTAGTTTTAATTTTGATAATGTGCAGTTTACTAGTTTTATAATCAATCATGGTTTTATTGTCACAACTATGTTTCTTTCCAGATGTTTTATAGTTTTAAGTTTTACATTTAATTTGAGAATGCATTTAGAAAAAAATGTTTATTATGGGAGGTGTATCTCAAAGTTGGAAAGGAAAAGGGATATATCTGTGATCTCTATGAATGCTAGGCATTTCTATTCCAAGTCTTTGAGCTCTCTGGTATGCTCACTTTCTATATGACAGTTCTCACTTTTGAGTCTCAAAATGCATTGCATTTAAGTCAGAGGATACAAGAAGAAAAATGTACATGAAACTTACTGTCAATTCCATGATACTTTGAATTTGATTGTTCTTTCCAAGTTTGCCTTTTACATTTAAGTGTCCTCATGGAGCCTCTCCGTGCATCCAATTCAAGTTTTATAGCTGTATTCAGCCACACCATGCAAAAAATATTTTAAAACTATATCACACATGGAAATCAACATTGAAAATGTGTATAATATTACAATTTTTATTTGGCTGAACATCTGTCTTCTTCTTAAAATATTAACTTACTAAATAAAGGGAAAATGGATACTCACCCATCCAATAGAAAATTCAATATAATTTTTGTAAAAGGAGCTTCTACTGTAAAGTAAGGGGATATTAGAAAAGTGGTTACATTCTCCCCATAAATTCAGCTACTATAATCATTACTATGAAAAAAATATATGTGAATGATATCGCATGTAAGGTACAGTTGATATACCCTAAGAAATAAAAATGCAGTTGGGTCTAAGTTAAGCCTTTGATATTTTTTTCAGATCAAGTTTTTAAAATAAAGTAGTTTTTTCAACATTTATTTTTATAAAAATTGATTCAATTTAAGATAAACAATTAATTGGCTTCAGACTTTAACTTTTAATTGTTTATATTTATCCATATTTAGATAATTGTCATATTTATCCAAATGGAGGCTTATTCTGCAATACATTTCCAAATTCTTAGACCTGGTCAATTTATTCCTTCTAGTGGACTAGAATGGCTTACCAGTCAGCATTTATATTATTGGAGGTAATATATGAATGAAGTAAGTGATAAATCTTGCTTGGCTTATGAAAAATGACTACGTTTTTGAAGATGCAAGAATTAGAGCAAAGTGCTTACATTTCCTACAGTTTTTGTTTTTTTTTTACACCGAACTAGATGGGCTCTTAAGCAGTCAGCTTGGATTCATACTCTAGAGTAGATCATGAATACAATAACTCTATATGCCTTCTACATGTGATCATATAGTTATATTAAGAGAATCCAGTCAGTTAAGACACAAAATCCAAAACTTGTATATTTTAAGAAGCCATCTAGTCATTAAAATATTAATATTCCCATAAATGAAATTTCAGGGAAGTGTAGAATGAATAACTTTTCACAAGGCTGCCAAAATAATTTACATTTCATTCACAGACATATAGACTGTATAAAGATAATGCATTACTTTTATTTTAAATTACAGAATACTTTTTTTTTTTCCAAAAGCAATTGAAGTTAGTGATAATATATAAGAAAACATTTGTCACTGGTTTGCTATCTCAAAGTAAGTTTTCCAAAAATAAATAGGCTTAATAGGGGAAATTTAGGAATTATTTTTTAAAGACATCCAATGATTTATATCAGTGAAGAAAATAATGAAAAAAAGAGAAAAAATAGATTTATATTTCTGGAAGGAATAAGCATTAATTTTTAAAATTATGATCTCTTAATATTTGACACCAGTGTCTTTTTATATAAAATAAAAGAATGTGAATCTTATTTTAAAATATCAGGTGGAATTAAAAGAAATGTTATGAAATGAAACATTTTCCTTTGAAATTATTTGAGGAATTGGTCCATTTCATCTAAGTTATTTAATTTGTGTGTATAATGTTATTGATAGTATTTTATTATTTTTTTACTTTCCATAGGATCAGTACTATGTCCCTTCTTTTATTGAAAACTGCAGGCCTGGTGCATGAAATTCATGCACAGATTGGGGGGTGTTCCTCATCCTGGCCTGCACCCTCTCCAATCTGGGACCCCTCAGGGGCTGTTGGACTGCTGGTTTAGGGACCGCTGGCTCCTAACTGCTCATCTGTCTGCCTGCCTGATTGCCCCTAACTGCCCCCCCCCTCCCGCCAGCCTGATCACTCCTAACTGCCTCTGTCTGCTGGCCTGATAACCCATAACTGCCCCCACTGCCAGCCTGGGTGCCCCTAACTGCCCCCCTACCAGCCTGGTCACCCCTCACTGCCCCGCTGCCAGTCTGTTTGCCCCCAATTGCCCCCCTCACTGGCCTGGTTTCCCTTTACTGCCCTCCTTCTGCCCTAACAGCCCCCCCCCCCGCTGGCCTGGTCACCCCTCACTGCCCACCCCCCTGCTGGCCTGGTTTCCCCCACCTACCCCCTCTGCCAGCCTGGTTGCCCCTACCTTGCCCCCTGCCGGCCTGATCAACCCTAACTTGCCCCCCTGCCGGCCTGACCACCCCTAACCGCCTCTGCCTCGGCCCCTAGTCTGGCCTCCTTCTGTGGGAGGTGACCTGGTGGATCAGGGGAAGGCACCGCCCCCTATTACCCCATTACTGCTGCCACTGCTGGCCTGAGCCTCAGACCTTTGTAGCTGCCCATGGCTGCCTGAGCCTCGGCCCTTGCAGCCACTGTGGCTTTGTCTGTATGGATGTCTGGAGGATGTCCACTCTAATTAGTATATTCCCCTTTATTAGTATAGATTTTCAGACCATTTCAACCACACAGAACTTAAAGAAAACACATGGCCTTGGCCGGTTTGGCTTAATGGAGAGAGTATCGGCTTGTGGACTGAAGGGTTCCAGGTTTGATTCTGGTCAGGGGGCACATGCCTGGGTTGTGGGCTTGATCCCCAGTAGGGTACCTGTGAGATATAGCTGATCAGTGATTCGTATCATTGATGTTTCTATCTCTCTCTCCCTCTCCCTTTCTCTCTGAAATCAATAAAAAAAATTTTTTTTAAAAAAGAAAACACATGATCTTCACTTTGGGCTTTGTCATTTTACAATATCCTTTGTGCAATATTTTAACTTCTCTCAACATTCCTTTACCCACCCTTAAAATGCAATCTATTTTGGAGAGGATGATCAGGAAAGTGATTCTAGTGAATAGAAGTTTATTTTGGAGGGGATGGGGTCATGAAAATATTTAAAAATTGAACATGGTGATGGTTGTACCACTCTGAATTTACTTTAAATAACCAGTTCATTATACACTTTAAGTGACATGTACAGTATATAAATTGTATCTCAACAAAGCTGTATTTTTATTTCTTTTTAAATAGATACCAATCTTATAATCAATTGCAGATGTTTTCAGAGGCCCCCCAGGATTTGCTTACCAAGTCCCAAAACACGGCTGAGACTCCCAGTTGCCTCCAGTCCTGGTGAATCTGGATGGTGTGATTTGCAAAGGAGAAGGTGGCAAGAGGCTTGTGGAATTTCTGAAACCCCATTCCTGTGGTCTCCTCATAGGGCACCAGGGCCATTTCCACTGTGCCAGCTCTCTGCTTCCTCTAACCTGTTGGGGAAAAGAATCCTGCATGCTCTGGCCAGAAAGTGCATTCTCTCTTAGGTGGCCTGAATGCTTTTTTTAAGGTCGTTTTATGGATTCAAAATAATAAAAAGAGATGTGGAAAGCTTTTGTAGAATTCCTTTTACATGGTTCTTCCAGTCTCATGGGAAGTGAGATGTGGCTCTGAATTAATCCCAAAGGGTGTCTTTGGGCAAAAGCACCCAGAATGGCACAACTCCTTCAGGATGCCCTGCACACTTCACTGTCAGGACTCAGGGGGGCTTGAGGGTGAGCGAGGTGGAAGTGCCAGCACAGGACCCAACAGAAGGTAGCGCTTTCCACACTGCCCAGGCTCCCGTGGACTGCAGCTGCACTCGCCGAGTTGCGAAGGGTGTATCTGCTGTTTTGTTTTGGTCTGGCCTCCACCCCATCAGCCATGGAACTGTGCCTGCCCTGAGACCATAAATGGTTCGATGGTCCTATCTTTTGGTGGATGGTGGACACACTCCCACCTCCCAGAGACTGGCAGTTAGAGACTGGTGGCTTCTGAGTTGCTTGCAGGGAGAGCACAGCCCTAGGTCCAGAACAGACACGGGCGTCCTTGGCTAGAGGCCTCCCTGGACTAGGGGAACCCGGTGGTTTGAAAGACAGTCATGACCCTGATTGCGGCAGGGGTCCCCTCTGGGGCACTGGCTGGCCTGGGCTAGGGGCTGCTGGTGGTTTGAAGGCCAGCCATGCCCCCAATCCAGGTGGGGGTTCCCCTCATGGTGACTGTTCGTCCCACTCCCTCAACTCCCTAGCCTGCTGTTCAGTTGTCCTTTCAGTCATTTTGGTCGTTACGGCCCCTGGCTTTTTATATATTAGGATATTGGTCATTTGTGTCTTCCTTTTCTATTTTTCTTGGTTACTGTGGCTAAAGTATTAATAAATTTATTGGTCTTTTCAAAGAAGCAGCTGCAGGTTTCATTGATTTACTCTATTGTTTTCAATTTTGTTAATTTCTGCTTTGCTATTTACTTCCTCTCTTCTTGTTGTTTTACATCTAATGTGCTTTGTCTAGTTTCCTAGGTGAAAACAGGTTATTGATTTTTGTCAGGAGGAATAGCAGAAAATGTATCTTACCAAGAACTGGAAAATTTACTAACTTTTAACATTTACGAATAATTCTTAAATCTTTAATACATTTTTGACATAGTGATACCAACTTATGTCTTATAAAACATACACATAATTATTGTTGGTGATAATAGCTGAAGTGTCTACAAAAAAAGAATGTGATACAGGAGTTTCCATGTGAGTAGTTCTTTTGGCAAGTGGTTCTAGTGAGGAAAATGAGTGGTGGAACAAGGTAGGAGGAAAAGTGAAACAAGGTTGTGTTATGAAATGCACACCACTATAAGCAAGTGTGCTGGATCCTATGGGTCCAAAATTTGTATCTATTCTTGTGAGGATGAATAACTGCCATCTCTAAGATAGAATGGGTTCAGTGCATTCAATGTGGAATGAGGTAGCTGGATGATATCCTTGAAGGAAGGTGCAGAATTAAGGGCCCAGCATCAGCTGTTGCTCTTGGAGAGATACACATTTAGCGGTGGCAGCCTGATCACCTTTGTGAGAGAAAGCCAATGCTGTTGAGCTCAAGCTTAGGCTTTATACATGCCTGCCTCATGACAATTCATGGATCTATTGTGCCAGAACTAAGATGACTAAGAAGAGAAGCTCTTTGATATGCACAGCATGAGCCATCAGATCCACTTGGGTTTTTAAATGTCTTCTCTACAATCCTTTGAATAGCCATTACAATGAGGCATAGAGATATATATTCTTTGTTTCCATTCCCATAGTTACATCCACATGCCTCTTATCCAAACTTTCTTATCTTTCATTTCATATAATACTCTCTTTCCAATACCATGTCATACCAACCAAATTGTTCTCCACAGTCCAGGAGACCATCTCAGGTCACAGCTCCCTCCATCAAACTGAAACACCAGGTGTAAGTATCACAGCTCTGCCAACTGGGAATTATATGTTCAATATTATTCTTTAGGGCTACTCCAACTGAAGCTGAAGTGGGGTGGCAGTACACTTAAAGCTATCATCCATTTAATGCTGACACATCTGTGCACCAGACTTGATAAATTTCTCTTTAAATAGTCGGTCATAGATCACCCCCTTCTCCATGAGGATATCATTGCAACAAAGTTCAATGGCATGGAAGTTTGTGCAATCATTATTTGTGACTTCTTAGGCTAGATCCTGAGTGTTGTATTACCATCACAGGCTGGACTGCTCCTAATGCTGCCACCTTATCACTCGGTGAATGTCAAAATGTACAGTGTATAATGGGCAGTGCCTATCATACAGTCAATTACTGTACCTTGGTTAGGCCCTCCATATCTACTAATTTAAATAGTATCAAGGAGCTGTTTTTTTTACATGACAAGTAGGTTACTGGCCCAGGAAGTATGGCTTTTGTTCAGAACTTTAGATTCTGTGTTGCAGTGCCATATTATGGCTTAGAACAGGGGTGGGCAAACTTTTTGACTCGAGGGCCACAGTGGGTTCTTAAACTGGACCGGAGGGCCGGAACAAAAGCATGAATGGAGTGTTTGTGTGAACTAATATAAATTCAAAGTAAACATCATTACATAAAAGGGTACGGTCTTTTTTTTCAATAGTTTTATTCATTTCAAACGGGCCGGATCTGGCCCGTGGGCCGTAGTTTGCCCATGGCTGGCTTAGAATGACTAGTTAGTGGATCCTTATCCACCATAGATACCTTAAGACACTATCAGAATGTGCTGAGTCATATGGTCTGAGTGGCAAGGCTACTTTCACCACATATCTGAAAAAAAAAATTAAGTTGGGGGCCAAGATTTTCCACCAAACTGCTGACTTTAGACTTTAACTTGCCAAGGCTGTTTTTCTTTTTCTCCCCAATTTTTTAAAATTTATTTATTTTTATTGTTGACAGTATTACAAATGTCCCCCAAATACCTCCCATTTTGCACCCCTCTACCCAGCTCTGCTGCTGCCACAGGCCTTCACAGAATTATTGTCTGTGTTCATGGGCTCTGCATATATGCATATAAGTTTTTTTGCTTAATCTCTTCCCACCTGTCCCCACTGCCCTTCCCGCTGATATCTGTCAGTCTGCTCCATGCATCCATGGCTCTGGGCTCTATTTTGTCAGTTTATTTTGCTCATCAGATTCCACATATAAGTGAGATAATGTGATATTTTTCTCTGACTGGCTTAATTTGCTTAACATAATACTTTCCAGGTCCTTCCATGTTATCTCAAAGGGTAAGAGAGCCTTCATTTTTACAGCTGAATAGTATTCCATTGTGTGTATGTACCACAGCTTTTTTATCCACTCATCTACTGAAGGGCCCTTGGACTGTTTCTCCATCTTAACTATTGTAAATAGCAAAACTATGAACATAGCTAATACTCTAGTCAATTTTCCATACATTTAGCCTTGGAATTCTATTTGTAAGGCATTGCCACATATTTCTGTCAGTCACAGTAGCCTGACTCCACTCTGACCTTACTTCTCATTATGGTAATGACACTCAACTTGCCCCTGAGCTTTTGTTCAGCCACCTGGACCCTGTCATTCTGGAATCCTATAATTCCTATTGTAACATAGTTTGCTTCTAATCATGATTTGTAGAGGAGTGCCAACACTGAGCTACTAAAAATGTATGTTCCCCCCTCACTATTATAGTAGTGTTTTCTCTGCCCTCCAGGGGAAAATAGAGATTGGTCCTCTTGATTCATTTCTACTACCCTCATTTCATTTGACCTTCTCACCAATTCCTCAATACTCTGGCAAAGAAGTTCCAGTATCTCCATCTTATTGACTGTAGGCTGTTGCCCAAACTTAAAGATGCCACCTAGCAGTCACAAATGTGTGCTCCCATGTAAATTTTCCCCTATATCCACTTATAATCCGTTGCTAATTTGACATCCTCAAAATCCATTCCAAAACATGCTGGTATATTTTAACTAGGTTAAGATATTCCACCTAAACAGACTGCATTTTGCTTTTGGTGTGGTGATACCTTACCCTTGTCATGAATTGGGATCAATGAAAAATATGTGCTGGACGTTAAGACAACAATGTCCTTTGAGGTAGCTGCCTTAGATGAGGTTATTGCCTTGTCTCCATGAAGAAGAAAGCTGTTTTCTAATAGCAAGGGTTAGGGGCTGTTTTTGGCTGGCTGAGGAGTTGGGATTGTATATATCCAAGATTTTCACACCCATCACTATTATAGGTCTCAGAGTTGTACTCTTTCCTTATTAGGACACATATATTGATATAGAGACCTGTGAATGTTGTGAATAGTTTTCATGCTTCTCTGCCAACCTTTCAATTATAATATGGGCCTGATATTAGACAATCTGCCTTATGATTGGAAGAGATGGGGGTCTCTTTAATCCAATGAATTAGGTTGACATGCTCATCAGACATACAAATGTAGGTTAAAGATTCAGATTAAAGCATTCTTAGAGCTGGCCTCAACCACTCAGGCTGAAAGGGATCTCAGAATCCATACTGAGTGGGATGCCAAACTCATCCACTCCCACACCCCAAACACCAGCTCATGCAAAGAGGAAAATAGATGCATGTCTGAGATACATCTCCCTCACTTCAATATATGCCACAATATAAATGACATACCATGAGGAATCAGGCAACTTACCTTTTACCCCAAACCCAATAACTCACAAATGTGGGGAAGCCTGGCACTCTGGTTTTCAAATACAGGCAGTGAGATTAATAACTATTACTCACTATTATGATAAAGTAGTGCATCCTAGTGCTTTTGTAAATTAGATCGTCACCTGGATCACTTTAAATCTGGCCTTATCATTTGGGTCACCTTAAATACGTAGAGCAGAGCAGAGCTTTAAACCATTGATTGCTCTCCTATCAAATGTATGAATGAGTGAATACACAAATGAGGTAGTAAAGATAATATCAGAAACAAAAGATAGAAATGGCTCCACTGAGAAAACAAAAGGTGGGCAATATATTGGAATCAAAGGGAATACTATAGAGTACATATAGTGTGTTTTCCCAGTGTATGAGTCCCACATATAGTGTGGTGATGGTCTGTTGTCAAATACTCCTCAAGATCATAAGGAAGTTATGTGGATTGATACAGTTATGTTAAAACAGTCTCGGTCTTTATCAGGCAGACCAAGAGAAGGTTCTATGGAATCTAAAGCTTATGCAGTTTGGAAGGCTTTATTTTAAAATAATACAAAATCAAACATGAAAGTGAATATTTATTTAGAATGATAAGATAATGTATAACAAGCATTAAAATGAAGACAACTACAACAAGCAAAATTCCAAACAGAGAAACACCAGTTATGTAACTACATGATCTGAAGTATGATTAAGTGAACATTCAAAATGAAAGATTTAATGGTTTTATTACAAATGAAACATCAAACTTTTGAAAATTTTACATAAATATGTGGCCATGAAAACATATAACAAAAGCCTAAGAGTAACAGTTGTCTCACTCTAAGAATAAAAATGCAGACAAGTTCATGTTAAGCCTTTAGTGTTTATTTTTATGTCAAGTTTCTAAAATAAAGTAGCCCTTATAACATTTATTTTCACTAAAGTCTTATTTCAAGTTAGAATAAGCTTTTCATTGGTTTCAGACTTCAACTGTCAGCTGTGTACTTTTAAATATATTTGGATAATTGTCAAATTTGGCCAAATGGAGGCCTTTTCTATGACTCATTTCCAAACTCACAGATTCTGGTCCATCTACTCTTTGTTTTAGCCTGGAATGACTTCCCAGTTGGTATTTATATTGTTGGAATCAACTGGAACTATTTTACTAATATACAGAGTGTTTGGTTTGAAACAAATGACTATATATTTAGAGATACTATAGTCAGAACAAAATGTTTGCATTTTCTACAGTTCATAACAAACTAGATGGGTTCTTAAGTAGTCAGCCTGGACTCATGCTCTAGAGTAGCCAGGCTATGAATACAATGACTCTAGTTGTCGTCCACATGTGGTCAGATGGCCATATTTAGATACAGATACTGTTAGTTATGATGACAGCCAAAAGCCTGTCTGTTTAAAAAACCACTGACTTACTGAATAATAGACACTCCACAAATGGAATTTCAGGGAAGTGTAGAATGAACAATCCTGTTCCAGGCTGCCAAACTTATTTTCTGCATGCTGAGATGTTATTCTCACACATATAGACTGCATGCAGGTAATCCATTTACTTTATTTTTGAATTCCAGATTTTCTTGCAAAAGCAATTACAGTTAGTAATAATATATAGCAAAGCATCTCTATCTTTGGTTCTATGTCTCAGATATTTTTTTCCAAAAATAAATAGGCATGGCAGAAAAAATAATTCAACTATCTTAGGAGAAACCCAATATTTTATAAAAACTAAGCAAAAATATATAATATAATCAATGTTCCTTAGACTTTTTTTCTAATCATCTCACTTACTATCTAATACTAGTGCAAATTTCATATGCAAATGATAGTGTACCCTGTATTTAACTATACAGCATAGACACAAAGATGTCAAAAAACAAAATAGTACTTTCTCTTAAAAATTATTTAGGAATTATGAATTCTAAAAATGTGTGAGATAGTAGAACTGCTGAAATATAATAAAATTGACTTTAAAGAAGTGTAAGAAAGAAAATGTTGATGTAGTAATATTGACAGATCATAGAGATGCCAAAAAACCACGCACAACAAAACCTGAACATATTACCTAAAGCCTCCCGTTTCTGGAAAATATGTTAGGGGGATTTTTTAAACTAATATCTATGAAAGCTCCCTGTTATGATTTGGACATGCAGGTGATTTAGTGAGCTTGTTTTGTTGATGGCTTCCGTCTCTTTTCAAATAGGATTTTTGAATCAAATAACTCTCTTTCCCTGTATCCTAGAGATGGTCCTTTTAGATACTTTGCTTCAGCTTCCTTGTAATCTAATCCATCAACAGCAGAAATTGAACAGATGATTGCTTCTGGCAGAAGAACTTCTAGGATAAATTTAATTTTATCATCTCTTATCCGAGCTAGCATTCTTTCGTCTATTTTTTTGTAGATTTCTTGTAAATATTGCACTACTTCATCCAACTGATCTTCATCTTCGAAGTATGTTTCAATACAGGGAGTGAACCTCTTTGCTTTCAAAAATGATTTCAGCCACTTGGATGCTTTTGTGCCATTTAAAATGGACAGAAGATGGTTTTCTGCTCCTTTTGCATTCACAATGAAGTCCACTAGATTCCTGTTGGCTCTGTCCCGAGCCGACTTCATTCGGTCAGGGAGAATTTTTTTGAAGGACATTCTTTTGGTCTGGGAAGTCATGGCCATTGGTTCCATAGAATCTTCATTATGCAGCTTTGGAAATAAGTTCCTGAAGGTATCTTGTCTGATTACTTTCCTGATTGGATAACTAATGTCAGCAGCATAATACTCAAGGAAAGAGCCTGTAAAAGAACCACAACCTAGTCTAACTCTGTAGTCACAAATCAGTGAGATGCACCAGTCAATACTTTCACTGTAATCCTCCCTGGCTTTATCCACTAGTGCTTGTTTCTCTTTACAATCAAATTTTTTTAATCTTCTCAAAAGCACTCTAATGCCTCTCTTTTCACGATTCATGTTTGCCTCAACAAAAATCACACTTGCTTTTTTCTCTTTTCTCCTGATGCTTTTCACTATGGCTGGCCAAAATGGATATTTTTTATATTTAAACCAGACTATCATTCCTGCTTCAAATGAACGTGGCTCATAATGAAAAACAACTGGTGGAAGTACTTCGTCTTCCTCATCGTCATCTAGTGCAGAAGTATCAACAGGATTTAGAGGCACTGACTTATCAGAAGCTTGGAGTTCTTCTCCATGCTCCTCAAAATCCGGATTCTGGGCACTTCTTTCATTATTCTCACGGAGTGAACAATCCATGACACGGTTAGAGGCACTAAATGAAACCTGACATTCCCATGAACAATAACTGGGGGATGCCAGAGCACCTGTCTCTGATTCTAAAGGTTGATTCTGGCTTGTATCTAAGCATGAATTCGAGGGACCCTCTCCAGGATCCTCAATATTCTCTAAGAAGGCAGAGCATTCAGAGGAAATGGCCAGTGTCTTTGGGCAGAGATCTTCTGGCTCCTCTTTCAAACTTTTTGGCACAATGAAGATATCTGGTGGTGAAGTTGGAGTGAACTTCTCTTCTTTAACATAAGCACCTTCCTCTTTGATTGTAGAATCCAAAGGCGTAATTGTTGGGATGTCAATCTTTTTCTTGCTCTCCTTTTCATCCTCTTCTGAAAGTGGAGGGAAAATTTGGCACCAGCTGGAGTTTTGTGATGATTTTGTTTCCATCTCACTTGGAATAGTATCAATGGTTGCATGCACTTGTGATTTATCATCACACAAGGAATCATCACTCTCTGAAGATACTAACAGAAATGTTGGAATTTCACTTTCTTCAAGACACTTCGATAAGTTTCCTTTAGGCTTCCGATACTTTTTACGAGGGGGTGAATTAGAAAGTTTTTGTGGTACATTTTGAGACAGTGTAGTGGTCTCTTCTTCATCTGAACTGCTTGATTGATTCAAATTTGTTCTCTTATTCAGAATACCCAGTGCCATTTTTAGTGACCTTGCATAAGCTGTTTCCTCTCTAGGTGGATAACTGCCCTCTGACTGTGCTGCTAGTGAGGAGGCAATGGCTTCAATTTGAGATTTAGTTAGGATCTTTGTTTCCTTGCTTTCCACTTTAATTTTTTCATTTACTGAGAGTATTTGAACTTCTAGGGAAAATGTCTTTTTTCTCTTACTGTTTGATGAAGTCTCACATCTGGACAAAACTTTTGCTGGCCATAACTGGTCTTTCCAATTGCATAAGACGTACTCAGCATCCATTACGACTTAGATTTGTTAATTATCAGAGACTGAGGTGAATGACTATTCTTGTCAATATTAAGACAGTTCCTACCCAAAACAACACTCTCACCAAAATCTCCTTTGTCTTAGAATTACCAAATGTTTATAGCTTTTTTGGTCTGTTCTCTTCCAGCAGAATTTCCCAAGGATGCTTGAGCCCGTTGCTTAAATGGGACAATATGAGAGATACTGCAATAGGGAAAAGGAAAAGAAGAAAATTATCAGCAAACAAGGTTATTTTGCCAAAGTGGAAGGTGAGTGATTACAAATACAGATAAAAGAAAGAATAATTCTCAGTGGGGCATAATATGGAGGGGAAAATGCAGCATAATGTAAAGTGAGGGTAAAATTGAAGAAGTGGTTTATAATACCTCAAATTCAAGAACTTGTCCTTACAATTTTGCACTTGATTATTAAGGACTGAATCAGTGTACTTGCTGGCAGAGGTGGGAAAGGTTGTAGTGGTAAGTCAGGGACTCTATGTTATTAACTCCTTTGGGACATTTATGTCTCTACTATTATATCTAAGGCAGTAGGACTCCAAACTTTGCATGCATCAGAATCATCTAGAGGTCTTCATAAAACTGTATTTCTAGGCCTTATCCTGATAGTTTTATCCAGAAGACTCTAAATAGGATCCAACATTTTGTATTTCTAAGCTCTCAAGTGATTCTATTCCAACTTGTCCAAGAACTTTAGAATCATTGTTCTGGATAAAGACATGGTTTTATAATTTTTAAGGTATAAATACTTTCCTATTTACCCAAAGCAAGCAAAGTATGCATCTCCTTGGCCCAGACAATAACACATGACCTTATTAAAAGCATGAGCTTAAAAGGCAGAGATTCAGAATGGTTGCTATGTTTACTAATTGGGTAGGATAGTTAGCAAAAATTTATTGAGAGTAAGGTGGGTAAAACTCAGGTAGAAATCTGAATATCCTCTTGCACAATTTCTTCATAGTGGTTCAACATGAGATTCTTCTCACAAACTAGAATTGATAACTTTTATTTTTATTTTTAAAAATATATATTTTTATTGATTTCAGAGAAGGATAGAGAGATAGAAATGCCAATGAAGAGAGAATCATTGATAGGCTGCCTTCTGTATGGCCCCTACTGGAGATCGAACCCACAACCCACCAACCAAGTGCTCTGACCTGGAATAGAACGGTGACCTCCTGGTTCATAGGTCAACATATAATCACTTAGCCACACCAACTGGGATAGAAGTGATGATTTTTAATTACACAATATTATGGCTATAGAACAAAATAAATTATAAGGGAACAAAATAAATTATACTTCAAATTTTCAATCTAACATGGTTTTAGTATGAAATATAGCTTCTAATTAAAAATTCTATGGCTGCAGCCCTGGCTGGGTGGCTCAGTTGGTTGGAGTATTGAACTGTACACTAAAAGATTATGGGTCTAATTCCAAGTCAGGGTACATACCTAGGTTGCAGGTTTGATACTGTAAGAAATTTCTCTCTCTCTCGATATTTCTCTCTCTCTATCTCTCTGAAAAAAGTCAATAAAAACATCTTCATGTGAGTGTTAAAATATTATGCTGCAGAGAAGGAAGCAAAATAAATTCTAACTCAAGTTCTCAACAAGTTTTTAATGTGAAATATTTTGTGAATTGGAAGAGCCTTAGCCAGTGTCACATGTGTCATAGAGGATCTGGTCTTGTGGCCCAGTTGTCTTGATTCTCACTTGAAAAGAAGAAAGGCTATACAGAAGGAGATAGAAATTCAAACCAAACAAATGGAAAAAACATATTGAAACTTTCCTGCCCAAACTTTAGAAGGCATGCCATTCTGAAACACAGGAATGAGATAAAATCTCATCTGTGATATAGATGCCATATTTATTTTCCTTCTTTTTATTTTTAAATTATCTTTGTGACACAGTTTATTTGGTTCATGTGAGATGATCTTTATGACTAGAAAACTGTGAGCTGGGGATAAGAGAGAAGGGAAGTAACAAATTGCCTTGTGTCTATTATGAACAAGACTATAGATTTTGCTTGAATCTGCACATCAATCAATATGTGGATTTTTCCTTCTTTGAAAAATAATTTTTTTCATTGGAATTTTAATAATACTCTACATGCTGTCTCATAGTTCACTAATACAAAAATATGTTTCATTGCTTTGTTTCCCACTTTCATAAAAATGGTTGCCTGAAGAAAATGTAGTAAACCTGGGAAGCCCCATCTTGTGACCAGAATCAGAACTGCAGCCTCCATGGGAGGCATAGGCAGGGCTTCAATCATGATCAGATCCTTTTTATGAGAAGAAAATGAACTACATTTAGCCAGTCAGAAGCCTCCCCAGGCTTCTAGAATTTTCTATTCTAAGTTCAAGGCTTTTGCTTTGTCAGATTATAACAGGGTCATAATGTCTTCAATTACAATGTTTGTGACTATAAAAAATATCCAGAAGCTTATTAAAAATTGAAAAGTGCAGAGAGATATATACACAATAAAGTACAACTCTACAAATAATCACTGTGAATATTTTCTATAATATCAGAATTATTTGCATATAGAAATCAATATTTTCAAACCAACATCAGATCTCAATTAAGAACATATTTTGAACATCATCCTATGTAAATATTTCCCACATGATTTTTATGAATAACTTTATATTTTTCCCACATTTGCAACATTTTATCTCAGTGTTTTACCTAATGATGTAAACCAAGTAAATAAATAAGTATATATTAATACTATTTTAAATAGTAATAAAGCTAGCTCTGTTTCTCCAGCTACACAAATGATCTTATTAATAGTGTGGCAGATATGTGCTCCCAGATTTGGTTGCATATACTGTAGTAACATACCTATGTTTTACTAACATACATATTTATTTTTAAGTGAGATCATATAATAAATGTTATGTTATAATTTCATTTTTTCACTTTATACTACTTATCAGACATTTCAAATCACTACAAATTTCTATTCTCCAGATATATAATATTCTACTGTATGGTTATATCATTCCATACAATGTTTTAAAAACTGCTTATAGAAATAAACAAAGTTCTTTCTCTATCTCACTCTTAAAATATATAGAAAAATGGTTCTTGCTGACCAAAGCCATACCTGTGATTTGAAAGAATGAGTTGCGAGGACACATGCAGGGCTGTAGCCAACACAGAAATTAGGCTACACACTTGATCAGGTCCAGGAAAATGTCCACTATTGGCAAAAAAACAAAAGGAGGATGTTTGCACAGCTGCATATGTCTATGAATGCTTATGTGTTTTAAACAAAATGGATATGTTGTTTCAGCTTCACTTTTCTTTCATGGTTATAAAAAATAATCATGGGGAAATATACTCTAAAGATGCTGCAATGGGCTAACCTGACCACTGAGAAATGCTGACTAACATGGGAGTTTATTTTCTCCCAGGTTTTTTTCTAATCACACATATATACGCATATGTATGTACAAGTGTCTCCAGTCAACTACATATCTGTTCCCCTTTCCATGTTCATATACAGGTGACATATAGCCTTTCTATCAATTCATAAGTGTATTCTCTCCCATGCTGTCACATATTTTATCCATCATTTTCTGTGTAAAGTAAAAATGCTTAAAAATTCAAGTAGTAACAAAATTCCAGCAACATAAACATGGAATGCCAAGTCAATAAATTAGCATGAATGGCTATACTGCACTGAAATCTTAATATAGAGGCTGTAATCTGATCACTTCTTCTCCCACTGTAGATTTTTAATGCATTGGGAAATACAGAAATGCTAAAGGATTAATTCCTTCAAAATGCCAGAAATTCTTTCAAAACCACACACTGTTCTCACCACTTTAAGACCACCATTCCTATTTTTCTCATCTTTACTCTTGGGCCATGAGAAGTCCCTGAAAAAGAACTAGATTTAAGACAGTCATTACCTTGAAGCTTTTTGTCAGCTGCAGCCTCCTGAAATGCAGTCCCTCCACCAAGAATGCTTCTGAGAGAATGCTCCGCCTCCTCCCTGTGATGGGGAAGACAGAAGGCCTCTCCCTGAATTAGAGGAGGGACAACAGCCAAGTTAAACTGCTGAAGTGTTAAAGGGTAGAAAATGTTCCTTAAGGAAGTTAAAAGTGAAATGGCAACAAGTGTCTGTTGAATTTCCATTCAGATCCTTAGAATGTGTAGCTTCCTGGTAAAAAGTGGTAGCAAATTCCTTTATTAAAAAATAAAAAAAAAACTAGTTTAAAATATTCCTTCCATATTTTTCCTTGCCTTCTCTGGCATTTTACCTCTGCAGGTAAATTTAAAACCCAGTTGCACATGCTTCATTAAAATAGCTCACTAAGACTGCTGATTGGGATTGCACTAAAAATGCACATTATTTTATGAAGAACTACTCATTTGTAATATTTTTTTTTATGTTCCCAGTACATGATAGTCTCTCCTTTTATTCATTTCTTCTCTTAAATGCTTCAGGAAAGTTTCACAGATTTCTTCACAAACTTGGATGTTTCCAACTAAAGGCTGAAAATTACTGGTTTGGCAATAAAGTACACATTTCACATACCCTCATCAATAATTAGTAATTCCACCCCAACGGGTTTGGCTCAGTGGATAGAGTGTTGGCCTGCGGACTGAAGGGTCCCAGGTTCGATTCTGGCCAAGAGCATGTACCTTGGTTGCAGGCACATCCCCAGTACGGGGTGTGCAGGAGGCAACTGATCAATGTTTCTCTCTCATCGATGTTTCTGAGTCTCTATCCCTCTCCCTTCCTCTTTGTAAAAAATCAATAAAATATATATTTTTAAAAATTAGTAATTCCTTCTTCTTATGTTTTGTTGTCATTTTCCACTCAGGCAATTCAATGTAGGAAATTAATTTTTAAAAATTTACACACCTTTGTTTATATGTATGTCTAAAATAAATTTTGCAAATTTTGTTCATTAAAATTCTACCATGTTAAATTTAAGCTTAGATTTCTGATTTAACTTAGAAAGCCAATTTTAAATACCATTAGTGCTAATTTTGGTAATGAAAATATTTGGGGATGAAGTACCTGTGTATTATATAATATATATAATATATGTATATATTACATATATACATATATAGAGTAAAAAATCTATCCTATAGAATAAAGAGTAATATGCAAATTGACCATCATTCCAACACACAAGATGGCCGTCCCATGTGATCAAAGATGGCCACCCCCATGTGGACACAAGATGGCCACCACAAGATGGCCAGCAGGGGAGGGCAGTTGTGGGCCATCAGGCCAGCAGGGGAGGGCAGTTGTGAGGAACCAGGCCTGCAGGGGAGGGCAGTTGGGGGGAACCCAGGCCTGCAGGGGAGGGCAGTTGTGGGCCATCAGGCCAGCAGGGGAGGGCAGTTGTGAGGAACCAGGCCTGCAGGGGAGGGCAGTTGGGGGGAACCCAGGCCTGCAGGGGAGGGAAGTTGTGAGCCATCAGGCCAGCAGGGGAGGGCAGTTGTGAGGGACCAGGCCTGCAAGGGAGGGTAGTTAGGGGTGACCAGGCCAGCAGGGTAGGGCAGTTGGGGGCAATCGGGCCGGCAGGGGAACAGTTAGGCTTCGATCAGGCTGGCAGGAGAGTGGTTAGGGGGTGATCAGCCTGGCAGGCAGAAGCAGTTAGGGGCAATCAGGTAGGCAGGCAGGCAAGCGGTTGGGAGCCAGCAGTCCCGGATTGTGAGAGGGATGTCCGACTGCCCGTTTAGACCTGAGGGTCCCAGATTGAGAGGGTACAGGCTGGGCTAAGGGACACACATCCCTCCCCCGTGCATGAATTTTATGCACTGGGCCTTTAGTTTTTATATAAGCATTAATATTGGAATAATAAATACCAATAAATAAAGAAGATTATTTCTAGGCTGGTGTATTAGTAAGGGCTCTAGTAATTATATGCAATGTTTTATGCAATAAATAACCGATAAATCTCAGAGGTTCAACCATAAAAGATTGTTTTGCTGATGTCAAAGTTCAATGTACTTCATCAAGTGGTCAGAGAAGGCAAAGGTTCTCTGTTCCAAACAGTCATTAAGAGACTCAAACTTCTTCAATTCTACAGCTCTACCATCTTCTTTGTCCTGGAAGTGCTCCATTGCATTCTTTGTACCTGGCTAGCAATCTTATAAAGAGGGGTGTTGGAGAATCCTGTGAAACCATTTAGGGGCCAGGAATGGAAAATTTTACTGCTGGTCACAGTCAACTAGCTAAAACTGCCATAGAGGCTGGGGAAGGTAGTTTTCCTGTGACTCAAGAGGAGAATGAAGCAGGGTTTTGTGAACACATAGCATTCTCTCTACAGGAACTTTCCCCTTTCCATCTTTTATAGACTTCTGTTACATGATTAATGCTTTTCATCACCATGTACATATTTATAATGACTAGGAGAGTAGAAAATTTTAGTTGCTGACCCTAAATCTACTCTTTGCATTCTTCTTCATTACAAGAACCACAGCTGCACTCAGGTTGACTATGTAAACTCTTAAAATGTTATTTTTCCAAGACTCCCCTACTGTAAGCTATGGCCATGTAATGGAATTTCTTACCAGAGATTGTAAGAAAAATAGGTGTGAAGATTTAGAGAAGGTATCTAAGAAGGGGTTGGACAGCCACCTTGTAGCTTTTTCCACTTTCCCTCTTTCCTTTGCTTTTCCCCTAGAACTTGACCATGATATAATTCAGACAGCCATTATGGACTAAGTGTCTTAGATAAAGAATATAATTTACACCCTGACCAAGTGACTCAGTTGGTTGGAGCATTATCCAGTACACCAAGAGGTTGAAGCTTCGATTCCCAATCACGGCATATACTTAGGTTGTGGGTTCAATCTCCACATGGGGCACATACAGGAGCCAACCAATTGGTGTTCTCCTCTCACATCAATGTTTTTCCTCTCTCTCTAAAATCAACAAAAAAAGTATCCTTGGATGAGGATTTTTTTAAAAGGAAGGTATGGAAGTACCTTAACCCTTGAATAATGGTACTACCTCATTTCAATAACTTTAACTTAGTGAAAAAGTAAACTTCTATCTTACTTGAGTCACTGTGTTTTCCAGTCTCTCTTCTAGCAGAACAAAAGAGTTCATCATACAATCATAAACAAAAATATAATTCTTATTAATATTTTCAAAGCTTTCAGGTTATTACTACATGCATTCAAGAGAATTATTAAGCCAGTAGAAAATATGGCTTTAGTTAAATAAAGAGACATATTCAATTATATATTTTATAATGTAATATTTCTCATTCTGTCTTTTCATTTGGCATGTTTGAAAAAAAATAAATGCACACAAAGTATGGTCATTATATTAAGAATACAGTCTTCTATTTACTTTATTTATTTTTTTTATGTTGCACATAAATCAGGAAATGTTACACTACCCTCACTATTTCCAAAACAAAATGCAAAGGAAAACATTAATTCCTTATATAATACTTTGTATTTTACTGTTTTGAGAAGGAGGAGGAGAATAACTAAGAATAAGTGCTAATACACTACTATTATTATAATGAAGACAGGTAATAATTATAGTTATAATAATATCTAATAAATATAAAAGTTTTTTATGTGCCAGGCACTATTCCAAGTACTTGACATATTATCTCATTTAATACCATGTGGTAATTTTATGGAGGAGAGCCCCCATAACTGATTCATTCTGCATAACAGTAATATTATGAATAATAATGACAACAACAGAAGCCAAAAGTGCTCTGTATTATGTGGAAGGCATTGTGCCAAGTGCTCTGTATACATAATCTCCTTTGATACTCATAAAATCTTTTTAAGTGGGTATTATGAATATTCCCATTTTATAGATGAGGTATTACAGAGGCTAATGAACTTTTACAGGTATTTGACTCTAGAGTCCATGTTCTTAATCATTAAGGTACCCTGCAACTTCTTCATTTTAATAAAAAAATGCTCTATAAATGAGTGCTGATGAATTAGTGAATTAATTTGTAATAGCTATGTATTAGGAGTCACTGGAATGTAGAAAATTCTTACTTGGTTCTGCATCTAATATCACATAAATTAGTCTTATATAACATGAATTATGCTAGTGAGTGGCATCCCATTATTTTAGCGAAATTTTAATGATTAGAAACCTAGGGTGTGTTTATCACAATACTGTATGATGAAAAGAAAAGTATAGTGATGTTGACATGATCATGGTGTCTGTCAAGGGTTACAGGTAAGGGCAGGGTGTAACTATATAAGGATAGCACAGGAAGTCCTGGAGGTGATGGAACGCTTCTGTATTCTGACTGCCGTAGAGATCATATGAATCTATACATGTATAAAATACAAAGAAGTGCATACAGAAAAAGTCATTTTATGTATGATAAAATATGATATTAAAGAATAATTTGAAAAATAAAAATTTAATGGAAAAGTTTAAAAATCATTATATAAAAATAAATTCTCAACAAGCATGTTTTAAAAACCATTTGCTTCTTCCTAAAGTATATTTAGTAACAAAGAAAACAAAAATAATATCCATATATACATTATTAGTATGCACTAGTTTCATTTCCATTTAGGATATAAAAAGCATGTCACCCATAATTTAACAATGATAAAAATATAGATAATCAGCAAAAACATACCATTTCTTGAGCCTATCAGAGAACTGTGATAAACAGAATCCCAAAGAGTGACCACCCCTTAGAGTGGGACATATGTACTATTTCACTTTTGGCAAGTATGGAGACAGAGGTGGCTGACAGCAGGTGAAAAGAAATCAACTGAAATTTTAATGAATTCTTAAATTCTTAATGGGCTAAGGTGTCAGTAGTTTGGATTATCTGGCATCCCCGGCACTAATACACTCACTGCCAAGTTCTTTTTCACAGTCCTTTACCAGAAGCACACAAACATGACTGGGGACAAAGCAGGAGTACAAAAAGAGCCCATTTCAGTGGTTCAGGTATGCAGGAAACAATCAAGTGTTACTGGCTGTCAGAAATTTAGCCCCATACACTATCCAAACTATTCTAGGGGAGAAACAGAAAACTTGCTCCTTTTGGACTCAGGTTTAAAAAAAAACAAAAAAAACATATAAAACACTGTTTCTGGAGAGGAGCAGGAAACTGGGCCCAAGATCCTACAAGAATAAAAAGCAGTAATCAGCTACTGAACAGGAAAGAGCAAGCCTATTATCTCTAACCAAAGACCAACCCCATATACAAACCAGAGTTTAGCTGGCATGCTAGGAGGAAAGAATGCTAAGAAAAATGTGTAACCTTCAAAGTCCAGTTGTATATGACTTTCCTAATTTTAAGGCTGAACTGGATAATAGAGAGTGCTCCCTGCATCATCACGAGTCATGTGCCTAGTAATAACAGGAGTCTAATGCTGTGAAGTAGGCAAGAGCACAGACACCCCTCTAGAGACACAGGTTTGAAGGGATTTCTGAAAATTTAGGGTTGAGAAAAATCATTGAGAAAAATTCTATGGCACTGTAGGTTCCACTCTAAGCAAAGCAATGTACATTATGTAAGCCAGATAGCAATGAAGTGAGAAAAGGAAGACACAGTCTCCAGTATATTTTATGATACCAGCATTATCCTGATACAAAAACTAGAAAAAACACACACAAGTAAACTACAGATCAACGTCTCTCATAAACAAATACAGATCCAATGATATAGATGCAGAAATGATACAGAAAATGATATAGAATAAAATCCATTGTTATAAAAAAAGAATAATACATCATGACAAAAAGGAGTTTATCGTGGGGATGTAGGAGTGGTTATGCATTTGCAAATAAATCAATATAAACATCAACAGACTAAAAGTAAAAAAAAAATCATCTTAATTAATGTATAAAAAGCATTTGACATAATTCCAGAGACATTATGATAAAAAAACAGCAAACTAAGAATTAAATGGATCTTCTCAATCTGATCATGAGCATCTACAAAAATCCTAAAGTTAACATCATACTTAATGGTAAAACATAGAATGCTTTTCCCCTAAAATCAGGAACACGTCAAGGATTTCTGCTCTTACCACTTCTATTCAAAATTATATTAGACATCCTAGCCAATTCAGTAATGCCTGAAAAATAAAATCATACAGATTGGAAAAAGAAGAAATAAAATTGTCTTTATTTGTAGAAAACATGATGATCTATGTAGAAAATCCTGATGAGTTTACAAAAACAAACAATTAGACCTAATATTATCACCAGATACAAGGTCAATATAAGAAAATTCATTTCTATACAATAAAATTTGACTGTTGAAGTTTAAAAAAGAGCCATATATACTAATAAAAGGGTAATGTGCCCATTAGACTGGACATCTTTTGGATATTCTTCTGGACAAAGCCACAGTGGCGGGGGCCAAAGCAGAGGTGGTTAGGGGCAACCAGGCTGGCAGGGGAGGGCAGTTAGGGGTGACCAGGCTGGCAGGCAGAGTGGTTAGGGGTGATAAGGCAGGCAGGCAGGTAAGTGGTTTGGAGCCAGTGGTCCTGGATTGGGAGATGGATGCCTGACTGCCAGGAGTTGGACATCCCCCAGGGGGTCCCGGCATGGAGAGGATGCAGGTTGGGCTGAGGAACCCCCCCCACCAAGCGCGAATTTCATGCATCGGGTCTCTGGTTTAAAATACTACCTAAAACAGGAAATACTAAGGCAGAACAAATGTAACTAATATGTGCATGATTTCTATACTGAAGACTTCAAAACCCTGATGAGAGAAACTAAGGAAGACTTAAATAAATGGAGAAATACACCATGTTCATTGATTGAAAGATTAACTATTTTTAGGATGTAACTTCTGCTCAAACATATCTACATAATCATTAAAATCTCAATCAAAATCTCAGCAAGCTTTACTATAAATTGAGAATATATATCTAAAATGTTTATGGAAAAGCAAAGGAACTAGAATAACCAGATCAATTTTGAGAAGGAAATACAAAGTTGGAAGACTCATATTACCTATTTCAAAATGGCAGTAATAAAGACAGTGTATTATTGGCACAAGATAGGCATAAAAATAAAATACAAACAGACTAGCAAATATTCACTATTTTCTTTAAAGAATGTAACAATCCTATAAAATCCTTTTCTGATATTTGTCTGTGCCACCCCGATCTCAAGATCCCTGGTCCATCTGGAGCTCCAGGCTCCCATCCTCCAGCTCACTCTCTTACTGGCACAGCCCCAGTCTCAGTCACGTGAGAATTCTGGCAGCTCCATTGCCTTGTCACTGGAAGATGCCAAAACCCCTTCAACTAACTTTTATTAAGTGCTTACTGTGGGCAAAGCTTTGAACTCTGTGTTGGGCTCAAGAAGGCCTGGTCTCTCTACCCTCTGAAAGAGGATCCAG
Organism: Myotis daubentonii; assembly: GCF_963259705.1. Taxonomy (NCBI): domain Eukaryota; kingdom Metazoa; phylum Chordata; class Mammalia; order Chiroptera; family Vespertilionidae; genus Myotis; species Myotis daubentonii. The sequence continues at coordinate 54,102,398 of NC_081861.1, forward strand.
GTCCATCCTACATACCAGGCCTACCCTTGCCCTCCACTGATCTGAGAACCCATGGTCCACTAGGAAAAGGCCTGTGTAGGCACTGGCGGGTCAGGGAGACTAATAACATGGCATCCAGTGAGGGTCCCTTACCCATTGGGTCCTTGCATCGGAACGCGGAGATTCCCAGGCTCGCATTCCCCAAGCAAAGGTAGGGCACCAGAGCAAACTTTAGCTCCCCCCCCCCACACACACACACAATCCCCAGGAAAACACAACCAATCTGGCCAGTACTCATGGCGTTCTGAGGTCACTGTACTCATTAGTGGTAGTCACCAAGCTGCCAGCACAGGCCACAACTCTGGAGTCCCAGGTTTATGCCCACCACTAAGATAGTACCTGCAACAGCTTGGGCTTGAGCCCACCAAGCTTTGAACTTGCCTGTTTCCACCATTAATATTTGCTAGTCTGTTTGTATTGTATTCATATGTCTATCTTATGCCATTAATACACTGTCTTTACAGGATACAGACCTTGGTGGAGCTGACAAAGAGCAGGCAGGGGGATAGGGGCTAGTGGGGGAAATGAGAGTGTCTATGCAAGTGCTTAGGTCCCTGGCAAGGGGTCTGTAGAAGAGGGGTCTGCAAAAGAAGGGGCTGCAGCAGAAGGCGCTCCTCAGATTTACTCAATAGATTTTTTAAAAAATATTTATTGTTGAAAGTATACGTATGTCCCCCTTTTCCCCCTTCAATCCCTTCCCCGCCCCAGGCTCTCACTGCCTGTGTCCATGGATTATGCAAATATGCATACAAGGTTTTGGTTGATTACTTCCCACTCACCCACCTTCCCCTGCCTTCCCTCTGAGATTCCACACTCTGTTCCAATAGATTTTTGGCAATGGTAATTAAATGGAGAAATTTCAACAAAGAATGCTGAAAATTTCAACAAATGCTGCTAGAAAAATTGGACAGCATATGCAAAAATATTCATCTTGATGCCTTAGCTAAGATCATATAAAAATGAACTCAAAATGAATTACTGACCTAAATGTAAAAACAAAAATCATAAAACTTCTAGAAGAAAAAATAGAAAACCTTTGAAACCTTCATTTGTTTTAAGCAAAGATTTATTGAGACACAAAAAGCATGGGCCATGAAAAATGGACTTGAAAAATTGGACTTAAAAATTCTGCTCTTCAAAAATAAATGAGAATCCAAAGTGGGAGAATATATTTGCAAAACACATATTTGATAAAGCGTTTTTTCTCCAGAATATATAAAGAACTCTTACAATATAATGATAATATTAACAACCCAATAAAAATGAACAAGAAATTTAAATAGACCATCATGAACAAAGATACAAGTATCCCCCACTTTTCAAAAGTTTACATTATGCCACTTTGATTTTATGAAAGACCTACATTAGTATCTGTTTTTGCTAAAGAAAATAAATCCTAAGAGGATTTTCACTTTTATGAAGAAAAGGTGAAAATAGCCAGTCAGCCTTGATTTTGCAGTGAGCAGTTATAACAGTAGCATACCCGCTCCCCCCACCCCCCAAGCAGTGAGGGTGGCACTGCCCAGTTCCTTCCCTGGGAACTACACTTAACATTTCAACCTCAATTCCTTAGAATTTTGAATTTTGTCTGTTAGCATCTGTGCTTAATCTAGTTTTACTTTGTGCATCCATTAGGAAGATGTGTACTAAGGTATCAGGAAAGCCTAGGAGAGCTCGTAAATGTGTTATGTTTACCATAAAACTAGATGTAACTAAGGGTTTCAATCATGGGGAATGAAATAAAGACTGCGTGCTTTGAACTTGCCTATTTCCACCATTAATACTATTTACATGCAGAGAGAAAGAATCTTGAAAGCTGTAGAAATTACTAATTGTTCTGCTAGCAGCAAAGTGGTTTCTTTCAGTTGGCATCCAGTAATGGATAAAGTGGTTAGTCTATTGCTTGAGTGGATTGATGGGTGGGCAAACTGTGGTGTTTGGTTATCTTATACTTAAGAAGTCAGTCTTTTTAATAAGTGAAACTACATTGTACACATTATTCTACTTTATACAGGCTGTGGATTTATCCTATCATTCCTGATTTACTATATGTTACTGTTATTTTAGGTAATATGTGCTATTTGGTATGATTTTTGGTAGGTTACTTTTTGAGTCTGGGAATGCTAGAAATTTTTAAATACAAATTAACAGTAATTCTTTGTTTTATGCCAGTTTGGCTTATGAAAGTTTTCACAGCAACACTATACTTTTGGATAGCAGGGGAAAACTGTGTATAAATATCAAATGAATCCTTCTTTAAAAATCTTTATTGTTCAGATTATTACAGACGTTCTTCTCCCCCCCCCCCCAATAGCTCCCCTCCACCCAGTTCCCACCCCAACCCAGGCCCTCACTGCCCCACTGTTCGAGTCCATAGGTATAAGATCTTTGACCAATCTCTTCTCGCACCCCTCCTACATTTCCCCCCCAAGAATTGTCAATTTGCTCCATTTCCATGCCCCTGATTCTATTACATTCACCAGTTTATTCTGTTCATCAGATTTTTTATTCATTTGATTTTTAGGTTCAATTGTTAATAGATATGTATTTGTTGTCACTTTGTTGTTCATACTTTTTCTATTTTTAACTTTTCCTTCTTCTTCCTCTTCTTAGAGAATACCATTCAGCATTTCATATAATACTGGTTTGGTGATGATGAACTCCTTTAGCTTTTTCTTGTCTGTGAAGCTCTTTATCTGACCTTCAATTCTAAATGATAGCTTTGCTGGGTACAGTAATATTGGTTGTAGGTTCATGCTATTCATCATTTTGAATATTTCTTGTTACTCCCTTCTGGCCTGCATAGTTTCTGTTGAGAAATCAGCTGACAGTCATATGGGTACTCTCTTGTAGGTAACTAACTGCTTTTCTCTTGTTGCTTTTAAGATTTTCTCTTTGTCTTTTGCCCTTGGCATTTTAATTATGATGTATCTTGGTGTGGTCCTCTTTGGATTCCTCTTGTTTGGGGTTCTCTGGACTTGTAAGTCTATTTCTTTCACCAGCTAGGGAAAGTTTTCTGCCATTATTTCTTCAAATAGGTTTTCAATATCTTGCTCTCTCTCTTCTTCTGGCACCCCCATAATTCAGATGTTGGTATGCTTGAAGTTATCCCAGAGGCTCCTTATACTATCTTCATATTTTTGGATTCTTTTTTCTTTTTGCAAGTCTGGTTGGGTGTTTTTTACTTCCTCGTATTTCAAATCTTTGACTTGATTCTTGGGATCCTCTTGTCTACTGTTGAATCTCTGTATATTATTCTTTATTTCAGTCAGTGTATGCTTAATTTCTGATTGGCCCTTTTCCATTTTTTATTTTTTTGCATTCTCACTAAGATCCTTGAGGTCTCACTAAGTTCCTTGGAGGTTTCTAGAAGATTCTTGAGTAACTTTATAACTGAAGTTTTGAACTCTATATCCAGTAGTTTGCTTTCTTCCATTTAATTCATTTGTGACATCTTTCTTTGTCTCTGCATTTTGGATGCTTCCCTGTGTTTGTTTCTATGTACTGGGTAGCTGCTAAGTCTCCTTGAGTTGAAAGAGTGTCCTTGTGTAGTAGGTGTCCTATAGGGCTCTGTGGCTCAGCCTCCCCAATAAACTGAGGTGGACGCTCTTGGTGCACCCCTTTGTGGGCTGTGTGCACAGTCTTGCTGTCATTGAGCCTTGATTGCTGTTGGTATCACTGGGAGGAATTGACCTCCAGGCCAATTGGCTGTGAGGACTAGCTGTGTCTACAATGGAAAAGCTGCCTGTGCAGGAGACACCCTTATGGGGCAGGACTTGCTTCAGTGGGGCTTTGGTGCTCACTGAGTTTGTCCCTTGAGTGTGTCACTTATGGATGTGAAGAGTTGTACTCTGGTATGGCATCACACTGAACACTGGGTACACTGGTTCTTGTATCTCCAAGGAGGTGCAAAGTCAACCACTGCCTGGGGCCACCCAGCAGGAGCTACAGAGAGATCTGAAGATTCCTCCTCTTTGTATCAGGTTTGGAAATTCCCAAGCGAGGCCCAGCTGTGAAGCAAGGCAGGCTGCTGCTGGTGCTGGCCTTGGGCCTTCTTTTGATAGCTTTGGGGCTCCCTGACCCAGCTTCAGCTTGTTTGACAGGTTTTAGGCTGAGAAAGGACAGGCCATTCATACACAAAAGCTGCTGTGCACAGCTTGGGTGGGGTTTTAAATTGGGTGAGGCAAGGCCTCAGGAAATCTCCAGGGCAGAGCAAACAGCAATGGCTGCCAGTCAGCCTTGCACTGGGGAGGTCCCAGCACAGGAACAATGACCACTGAAAGCACTTCCATCTGGAAGAAAGCCACCCCCACAAAGCCACCCCCACATTCCTGCCCCAATGCCAGACAGTCCAGTTTCTCCCCATATGCGTCTGGGTCCCCCAGAGTCTTGCCCAGCACTAGAGCTCAGAGCAAGCAGGAGGTTGTATCTCCCTCGCATTTAAAAAAGCAGCATACCTAGGTGCCAGCCTGTTTTGTGCCTCCACACCTCCTGCCAGTCTCAATGCACTTTCTTCTTTACCTCTCTAGTTGTAGTATTTCCACTCAGCCAGCTTTCCCGTGGCTCTGGATGATAGTTGTTCTGTCTTTTAGTCGTAATTTTGATGTGGTTGTGGGAGGCAGCAAGTACAGGTGTTTATCTATGCTGCCATCTTGGTTCTCTATCAAATGAATACTTTTTTAAAAGTTCCAATGGTATTAGTAATTGAGGATATGCAAGTAAAACCACAATGAGACACCACTAACATGTTTATAAGAATAGAAAATGTTAAAAAGAGAAAAAACCCTGACAGTATCAGCAGTTGACAATGATGCAGAACTATTGGAACTTACATATTGCTGATGGAAATACAAAATATCACAGCTGCTTTAGGAAACAGTTTGGCTGTTTCTAACATAGTTAGGCATACAATTACCATATGTAACCGTAAGATCCTACTCCTACATACTTACCCAAGAGAAATAAAAACTTATATATAGAAAAAGACCTGTTCTGGAATGTTTGTAAAAACTTTAATCATAATCATCAAAACTATAAATCTCTTGGTGAGTTGATACACAAATTGTAGAATAATAGAATACCTCTAAGCTATAATAAGGAATAAACTTTGTATACATACAACAACATGAGTAAATAGCAGAAACATGCTAGAAAAATAAGCCAGATGCAAAAGTCTATATAGTAGGTCCTTGGGTTACTTCGGAGATCCATTCCTATGGCGTGATTTTCGCCATAAGTTGAAACCCACCTACATAAGCACCTACGTCACTCACATAGAGCACATACACAGCAGTAATGTAGTGAAGCAGTAAAAAAAAATTAAAAGAAAGATAACAATGCCTGACCTTTACTTGTGGTTAAAAAAATAATAAAAAAACATAAAGCACATATGTACAGATGTCAAAATGATGGAACTTTTTAAAATATATATAAATAAATGGGAGATGGCAATGTAACCGTGAAACAATGTATGTCGAGTCTGAAGTAACCTGAAGATTGTCTATATATTGTATGGTTCCATTTATGGCATTCTGGAAAATGAAAAACTAAAGGGACATAATTTAGATCAATGGTGGTCAAGAATCTGGATATAGAGAGTATTCATTCCAAAGGAGCAGAGGGAACATTCTGGAGTTATGGAAATATTCTATAATTTGACTGTAGAGGCATACCTTCTTTTATCATGTTTTTTAAACATTGAAGGATTGTGGCTAGAAAGTCAATTAGCACCATTTTTCTAATAGCATTTGCTCACTTTGTGTCTATCTCGCATTTTGGTAATTCTTCCAATATTTCAACCTTTTTCATTTTTATTATATTTTTATGTTGATTTATGATCAGTGATCTTTGATGTTACTATTGTGTTTGTTTTGGGGCACCACAAACCACGTACATCTAAGACAGGGAACTTAGTTGATAAATGTATGTATTCTGACTGCTCCACCGACCTGCCATCCTCCTGTCTCTCTCCATCTCTTCAAGATTCCTTAGTCCTTGAGACACAACAATATTGAAATTTGCCCAATTAATAATCCTACAATGGTCTCTAAGTTTTCAACAGTAAGAGCTGCACATCTCTCACTTTTAATCATAAGTTAGAAATGATTAACCTTAGTGAGGAAGGTATGTCTTATTTTAAGAAATTGCCATAGCCACCCCAATCTGTAATAATCACCACCCTAATCAGTCAGCAGCTGTCAACATCTAGGCAAGACTTTCCACCAGTGAAAATATTATGACTAGCTAAAGGCCAGATAATGGTCAGCAATTTTTATAATAAAGATTTATTTTTATCTATTTATTTATTTAATATATTTTATTGATATTTTACAGAGAGGAAGGGAGAGGGATAGAGAGTTAGAAGCATCGATGAAAGAGAAACATTGATCAGCTGCCTCTTGCACACCTCCTACTGGGGATGTACCTGCAACCAAGGTACATGCCCTTGACCGGAATCGAACCTGGGACCTTATAGTCCACAGGCTGACGCTCTATCCACTGAGCCAAACTGGTTAGGGCTAATAAAGATTTTTAAACTAAGGTATGTACATAGTCTTTTAAAGAAATAATGCTATTGCATGCCTAATAGACTACAATGTAGTATAATATAACTTTATATGCAGTAGGAAAAAAAAAGTGTGATTCTTTATATTTGCTTTATTGTGGTAGTCTGGAAACGAACCTGCAATATGTCTGAGGTATGCCTGTATTTGTTGTTACATGACTATATACGTTTGTCAAAACACATCAAACTATACACTTAAAAGGGTGAATTGAACTCTGTCAATTTTACCTCAATTATCCTGTTAGAAAAAGCACCCAGAATCAGAATATTACCTATATAAAAAATTGTATTTTACTATGAGAGTAATAGGGTTACATATAGAAATGTTGACTTGTGGTTTGGATCAATGATTGCCAAAGCAGGTCAGGGGTACCATAACGGATGTGTGAAAAATATTCTTTGGAGTAATCTGTAATCTGGAGATAGAGTTCAGGTTAAGAATATGTTCCCAGTGAGAAAGCAGAAGCCAAATATCATATGAAAGACAGAATGTTATAGAATAAACCATTCATTTTAATGATATATTTTTTAGTGTATAACATCCATATGAAAGAGTAGAAATGGTCCAGTTAGAATACTTTTATCATGAGGGAGCCATGATAATTGTAAAGCAAGGAATCTTATATCTTAGGGTTATTAAAAAATAGTCCATGACCCCTAAGGCATAGGCACAAGTAACTAAAACTGGCTATAAACAAACTTGAAACCTTATTAATGTTCACTGGCTGAAAATCAGCCTACCTGAAGAGGAAGAACCTCAGAATAAAACTTACTAAGGATGAGCATCCACCATAGGAAAAAGGCAAGTCAGACAGTGAATCACTGCCAGGGCAGGAGGGACATATAATCTCTGTTCAAATGTGAATGGGCATGAAAGAGAGGGGAAAAAGAAAAATAATACCTACCAGTGACCTAGACGTCACAAGAAGATAAACCTGCCATGTTTGGAGATTTTGTGTTCTAGTAATTCTAAAACCTACACAGTGCCAATGGATGAAGCTGCTAAAAATTAAGATTCAGAATGATGGAATGGGAAACATTAAAGTAAATAAAATAAAAGAAAGGCTGATGAGGACCTTACAACTTCATCATCACAGTACATAGCAAACAAAGCTTTACTGCACCATGAGTATTAAATTAGAGAGATTAAACTGTAGTGTTCTTCCCTGGATTAACAAATAAAGAGATTGACCTCTATGGGAACTGTTTTGGGGAATTTAAAGAAAAAGGGACTTCCTTCTTGTCCTCCTTCCCCTCCTTCCCACAGCCATTCTGAGATACCCATAGAAAAGATCCAGGCTGGACCAAAATTCTTCCCCTCACCACTCTAAATAAAGGTATTTATCAGTTCTTTAGTGAGGAGTTATAAGAAACTGTTTCTCTTTTAATTTAAATTTCCCCATTACTTTACTTCATTACCATATTGCCCCTATACCAGGATAAGATGTGATATTATAGTTGTTTCACTCTTTTTTTCTTTTTCCTTTTCTTGAATTTACTGGGGCAACACTGGTTAACAAAATTATAAAGAATTCAGGTGCACAATTCCACAGCACATCACCTGTACACTAAATGTGTGTTCACCACCCCAAGTCAAATCTCCATCCATCAGCATGTATCCCCTATATCCTCTTCCACTCCAACCCCTGGTAATTACATACTGTTGTCCATGTCCATGAGTTTTTTAAAAATTTATCTTTATTATTGAAAGTTATACAGATGTACCCCTTTTCCCCATTGACCTTTTCTAATCTTCCTACTCCCTCCATGTACTTTTCTCTCTTTTTTCTTTTTTGCTCACCCAGCCCAGCCCCCTAATCCCTACCACCAACAGCTATCACCCTGTTCTATCTATGAGTCTGTCTCTACTTTGCTTGTTAGTTCATTAGATTCCATATATGAGTGAAATCATATGATACTTGTCTTTCTATGAATTTATGAATGGTTTATTTTATAGCATAATGCTCTCTAGGTCCATCCATGCTGTCGCAAAGGGTAAGATTTCCTTCTTTTTCCAGCTGAGTAGTATTCCATGGTGTAAATGTACCACAGTTTTGTTTTGTTTTGTTATCCACTCATCTACTGATGGACACTTGGGCTGCTTCCAAACTTTAGCTGTTGTAAATAATGCTGCAATGAACATAGGGGTGCATATATTCTTTTGAATTCATATTTCAAGATTCTTAAACTGTTAAAGACACAGAGTCTAAACTTGATAGTTTCTCAGACAGCATTATGCCAAGGTTATATGTTAGAATTTCTCAAATAGATTGATATACAAACATGGATTTGGGACCAAGTTCTAACTTTACTAGCTGACTGGAGAGACAACTGGTATGCTGATATTGAAATATATTACAAGATTAAAATAAATTTTAAAAGGTCAGCAATAGTCTAAATGTATAGTAAAAACATATATGAATATAAGAGGGAAGGGGGGAAGAAGAAAAGAAATTCAAAATGAACCACTGAAGATCTTATTGGTACATCTGGATATAGACTAGAAATCAATCAGTGAAAACTGAATCATCTAGAAAATTCTTTAGGTCATTGTTCTGTGTTTAACTGCCTCGTTAACCACAAAAAACCAGTGATGTTAGAGGTCTTAGGGTTACTAATAGTTTCTCCTTTTGTGTTTATATATATTCTCCTTAAAACTTGCAAGGAAGCTTTAAAATAATTTTGAATTGATGATACTAGAGGATACTCACTTAAAGAAAAGGTAAAGAGAGAAGAGAATTAGTAAAGCAATTTCATCTGTTAAACATGAGCAATGAAAATAGAGACTATATACAATAAGGTTAATAAATACTGAGCACCAAAAAAACATTGTGGTTGGGGGAAAATATTTAAAAATTAAAGGAATGAGAAGTAGTTACGCAATGCCCCAGTATGCAGGCCTTATTATAGCTATTAAGTATAAGAAATGAGTGTGTAGGAGATTGGAAGAGTGGAGATGTTGGTGAGTATGTCAGGGGGACATCATTTATGTTATTGGATACTTTAATACATTGGAGCCTCTCAAGATTTATTCTCAAGTAATCTTTTAACTTCTTAAAACTGCCCTAGCTACGCAAGGCAACCACAGACACTGGGCTTAGTGTCTCCACTCAGAAAACACCAGAATGACCTCATTAAGAGGATGAACTTAGTGGCCAGATATTTGGACACAATGGCTACCTATTGAATAGGGTACTTTTCAAGGATTTCTTCAATCAGGCAGTTGGCTGTTGCCTACAAGTCTTTCATAAGTAGACATCATTATACCCATTCATATTATTTCTTTATAGGAGTTTAACATATTTAATTCTTTCCTAACTTTAGAATCCAAGTTTTTTTTTTAATGTTTTGGCTACTAAGCCAGAATCAAAATAAATTGTACTCTATAGTCTCAACTTAACAATGTTTTAACATGGAATGGAAAAAGCCTTACCAATGTCACATGGATTGTGGAGAGTCTGTCCCTGTGATCCTGTTGTTTTGATTCTCACTCCAGCTGCTTGTCCAGCAGGGCCTTCTTCCTGCTCGAGGCTTCTGTTGTTGCACTCCCTTTCTGGGGCTCAACTAGCTTCACATACAGATTCACCAGGTAAGGTGCATCTCTGATATTAACCTAGGCTGTCCAAAAAGAGGCAGGGAATCAAAACAATTCAGTGGAAATGGTGTGGAGAAACTTCCTTACCAAAAAAAGAAAACTTCAGCAGGCATGTCATTCTGAAACAAAGGGAGGAGATAAAAATCTCATCTGTGATGTAGATGTCATGTTTATTTTCCTTTTTGTTTTTATTATTTGATATGCTCTCTGTGACACAGTTTGGTCACATGTTTGGTTAATTGGTTCATGCTGAAATCATTTCTCTCAGGAAAAGTGTGAGGTGGGGATAGGAAGCAGGGAAATAATAACTGCCTTGTATATTCTGTAGGCCCAATTTGATGTAGATATATTTTTAAGGCTTTTATTTTTCTTTTAGTTCTCCCATCAGTCCTAGTGTGGGGATTTTTATTCTAGACATGTATAAATTTGTAAACAGAACTGTAGTCACACTCTACATGCCATTTCATAGTCTGCTACTATAAAATATGTTTCATGAATCACTTCAAATATAATTCCCCCCTTAATTTGTTTGCTCAATTCATAAAATAGTTGCCTAGAGAAAACTTGGAAAATCTGTCAGGTGCCATCTTGTGACCAATAACAGAACTACACCCTGTTACTATCAGCTCCTTATGGGAGAAGATTGGGAACTACATCCTGCCAAGACAGCAATTTTCTCAGGCTTCTAGAATATACCATGCTCAAATTTATAGTTTTGTTATGCATTGCACAAAAAATGGAATGCAAATGTCTATACTTCCAATGGTCTGATAAAAAGAAAATGACATGCTTGTGAAAATTGAAAAGATAAAGATTTATTTTTAAAAAAGTATAATTCTGGAAAAAATAATCAATATTATTGTCTTCTGAGTACCTTTCCACATTTTTTCTTTACATATATACACTAATGCATATAACTTCAGACCACCATTTTACTGTGTTCAAGCCCATGGTTTGAAAGTATTTTCCATATTAATACGTATTTTCAATGTCATTTTTAACAAATCAGTTCAAATATAATTCCCCCTAATTTGAAACATTTTATGCCAATTTTTTGTGATAATCTTTTAGAAATGACTAAATATATATTAAGAATTGTTTTTAAATAAATAGTAAAGTTTCCTGTCTCTCCAACCACACAAACAATCCCATTAATAGGTATCCTTGTATTTTTTCTTATTTTGTTACACAAATTTCATTAACACAGTGCTTTATCTTTAAATGACATATGTGGTACTTGCCATTCTACAATTTTCATTTTTCGCCTAATACAATTTCTCAGACATCTTTTCAAATTACTACATGTTCATACTTCCATTTGTCAGCTATATAACATTCAATTGTATGCATTGCACCATGCCACATAATATTTTTTAAAACTGCTAATAAAAATGAACCAGATCGTTTCTCTGTCTCACTCTTAAAAGATATAGAAAGATGTTTTGTTTGTGTTTTTTTTTTTTTGCTCACAATGGCTATACCATACCTGTGAGTCTGAAAGAATGAGTTGCAAGGAGTACACACGCAGGGCTATAGCCAACACAGCAACCAGGTTATGCGCTTGATCAGGTCCAGGAAAATTTCCACTATTGGCAAAAGACAAGGGGGGTATGTTTTCAAGTCTGTGTGTATGTGTGTCTATGAATGTTTATGTGTCTAAAACCAAATAGGTGCACTGTTTCAGCTTCATCTTGCACTTCTAGTGATAAAAAAATGATCACGAAATAAAACAACTTGAAAAACGCTAAAACTGGTTAAAATGTATTTTGAAACCTCCAGTAATATGAATGCTTTAGAGATGCTGACTGTTAAGAGGGCATTCTAGTTCCCTGGTTAAGGAAAATGCATATATTTTTTACAAATGCTATCACTCAACAGCCTATCTGGATCCCTTCCATGTTCGTGTACATTTATATTTCTATTTGTATGTGCTAATCACTTTTTGTTTACATTTGCTATCAGTTATCTGTGTAGAATAATAAATGTTTAAATAAAAATATAATAAACTCTCTAATGAAGATAGAAACATGGGATGTCGTGTAAAAATTAACATGAACAGCATGCCTCACTAAAGTCTTAATTTAGAAGCTGTAATCTGATCGCCCATTCCCACACTGTGGACTTCAAAAAATATCGGGAGAAACTAATTTTTCAGGGGGTTAAGTCTGTCACAATAACAGCAATTCCCCCCAAACTCTATTTCATTCCCACCTCTTGCGGACAACAGTCTTTTTTTTTTTTTTTCCCATCGTAATACCAAAGCCCGAAGAAATTCCCAGAAAATAACTCGCTTTAAGACAGCCATTACCTTGAAGCTTCTTGTCAGCTGCAGCCTCATGAAATGCAGCCCCTCCCCCAAGACAGGCCAGGAACAGCTCACTTCCAAGCTTCGGAGAGAATGCTCCGCCCCCTCCCTGTGATGGGGAAAGCAGGGGGCCTTTCCCTAAATTAGAGGGAGGAGAATCGCCAAGTCAACTGAAATTCACTTAAAGGGGAAAAACGGTCATTTTTAAAGGACTTCAAAGCGAAATCGCAACATGTATCTCTTTAATTTCCATTCAAAACACAGGGGTAGGTGATTTCCTGAAAAGAAGTAGCAAAACCCTTTATCATACAATAAAGACCTAGTTAAAAATATCTCTTACATATTTTTCTTGCCCTTTCGACACTATTTTACAACAGATGTTAAGACACAGCTGCTCAAGAATCAGGAGGAACACTTTGTAAAGTATATTATTGTGTAACCATTATGCTGTACACCTGAAAATAATACAAAATAACATTAAATTTAAAAAATTTAAATAAAAAATGTAAAAAAAAAAAGATTCACTAGGTTCTTGTATGTGATTGCAGTAAATTGATGCATTATTTTGTGGAGAATTAAGTAGCTACAATTTTAATTCTTCTGGCCCTAGGACATGATATGCCTCTCTTTTTACTCAGTTAATCTCACTCATCCTTCAGAACATTTCAGTTTTCATAGTTTTTTTCAAGCAAAGTAATTTCTAAACAAAAAACATCACTCAAAATCTTTATAGAAAATGGATATCTAAATATACTGAAATTGAAAAAAAACTGTGGTAAAAATACAGTTAACCAAAGTTAAAAACAGAAGAACTTGACAAAACCTTTTAATTAAAAAAAAATCGCTAAAGTAGCTCCTAACAATTTATTAAGAAATAAATAGCAAAGTTAAAAATGAGTAAAGGACATCCATAGTCAATTCACAATGTTCTGAAGGCATAATTCTTCCCTGCTATGGATATTCTCTGTGAGCAAACTCTTGTAGTACAATTACAGGTAACTCTGTTCTTTTTGTACATTTACAAGTCTCTAGGCTATTTGGTAGATTTGTTTAAATTTGACGTTATAAGACCCACTTGAATCTTTTGCATCACTTGAATCTCAGGATAGTCATTGTCCAACTGAGCATTCCCTTGTGCAAAAGCTAAGATCTTGGCTTCTATCTGCAACTTATTTGTTTCATATGAATTTGCTCAGTGGAGAAAGGGAGTTGTTATTCATAGGGGCTCTTCAAAACCCAAACATTCAAATAAAGATTAAAACCAAGCAATACATAAAAAGGTCACAGTAATGACCTTCCCTAATAATCAAAGATATGGAAATATACACAAGATTTTATTTTTCTAACTAATTTGACTTACCAAGAAACAAGGAAATGATACAATGGTGAGTTAGCAAAGTAGTGATGAAATGGGCACTTCTCATGTGCAAGGTCACAAAGATGGGAAAAGGGAAAGACAAAATCAAAACCAAAGTCTCTATCTGACTCCCAAACAGAAGGAAGTATTCTCTTTCCACCAGAACTCGCTGATTCCTGGGCTAGGAATTCTGTCTTTTTGGTAAAGTCAATGATGATATATCATTCATCTTCAGATTTTGAGGACATTGGTGAATGTAACGTCAGAGTGAGTATTGCTTAATCTCATGTCCCTGATGGTAAGCATATTGGTGAACTGCAACCATCTTCATTAGTAACTGCCATAGTTATCTATGAACTCTCTATCTTTCACATTCTCTCACAAAGTTAAAAAAAATTTTTCTGCACTATTCTTTTGCACTAACAATATCTGCATGACAGCATTCACTTGGCTATAAGGTAGTTATGACATGTGTCTTTGTTTCACAGGACTTGGCAGTACTTTCCCTTTCAGATATAGCTATCCTTGGAGAGGGGCTGAAAAACATTTGTTATGCAGAAAAATGCCAGTTTCATTCCATCTTATTTAAAAATGGCAACTCCTTGTTCTTCTTCATTTGTTGTTTGCAATTGCTAATTCAATATGGGAAAATATTTCTATTCTCTTCTGTTGAGCTTTTTGCTCACAAAATGCTCAAGAAATTAAAATTAAGTTTTAGATTTCTATTGCCTTAAACTGCCAATGGATCATTCTGAGCATTCGTTCTCTAAGGCGAAGAGATTAAGCAATACAAATTAGTAGTTGCAAAATAGCCGCAGACATGTAGATTACAGCATATGGAATACAGTCAACAATATCAAGATAATATGTAGTGGGTAGTTAAAGCCAGAGGGGACCACTCTGTAAAGTACCTGACTTTCTAACCACTTCACTGTACATCTGAAACTAATACAGAATAATATTGAATGCCAACTGTAATTGAAAAATAATAATAAAAAGAAAACAGAATCATTGTAAGAAAAGATAATGTTGAGTTTAAAACAATATAAAATGTAAATAAAGTTGATGAGGCCCTCACAACTCCATGCATTATTAGAATGAACTAGTAAACATGACTCCCATCTCCTGTCACCTGACTATTCAGGTTAGAGAAACAGATCTGCAGTATGACACAACTCTTCCTGTAATAAAGAAATGAAGAAAAATAAAACTGCCTGCCCTGGGGTCTCTAAAGAAAGAATCCGACATTCTTTTAGAGACATATAACAGAAGGGTCAGGGTACTTAAAAAATTATTCCAGTGACCAATCTGAATAAAGGACACCTTTGATGAGTAAGTAATGATTTCTGAAAGCAGAACCCAATGCCCGGCCTTTAAGAGTTTGTTATGGAGGCATTATGACAGAGTTGCATTTCTGAAGTGTTCATATAAGCAGGCAGGAAGACAGTTCTGGGTTTGAGACCTTTATTATCTCAGTGGAGAGAAAACTTTCAAATCACTGATAAGGATGCTGAGTTGTCTTCTTCTCACACTATATAGCATAGTTAAGAACGATGCATGAGTCACTTGCATCAGAGGATATTAACTTAGATTGTCTAAATATTAAACCATATTTAGTGGTACAATAATAAAAATAGTTGAGTATCTGTCTAAGTGTATAGTAAGAGACAGATAAGACAGGAAAAATGGAAAAACGCGATAAGAAGTCCTAATTTAACTGTAGAGTTATTAAATTTACACGTTAAATTAATGCATCTGGATATAGACAAGACATCGAACAAGACACAAAACATGGTGGAAAAATCCTTAGGTCACTGGTCTGGTTTTAGCTGCCTGGTTTTCTAGAAAAGCAGTATTTTGAAGATTCCGTAACTCATTAGGGCCAGTAAATGGTTCTCACCTGTTGTATCCTCTTCAGAAACTTCACAAAATAGCTTGAAGAAAGTGTTTTCAAAGGGTAATGATTAGATTAGCTTAAAACATGGCAGATGGAGGTGGGTAAAGCGGGGGAGGAAATGGGGGACATCTATAACAGTGTCATCAATAAATTAGAATAAAATAAATTAGAATGGAGACAAGATACAAATCATAATAAATAATAGGTATCAGATATAGAAGGTCAGAGAAATGGAACATATTTAGGGGGAGGGGAACAAAAACAGAAAAGAAGTATTATGATAACACAAACCAAATATCTTTACTATTTCTGTTGTACCAGAAGAAGTAAATGCGTGTGGAAGAATATTTGGCAGTGTCAGGGGAATTAGTTGTGTTCCTGGATAATTTGTGCCTTTAGGACCCCACTGGGGTATCATGAGAAAATGATAACTTGCTATTGCTGCACTGTCAGGCCAAAGCAACCAAAGATATCACGGACACAGATAGTGTGGTTTAGCACTAACAACCTCATTAAGAGCCTGACTTGAAGAGTCAGATAATTGTGATGACTGTTAGGGAAAATTAAATGTTAAACCACTGCAAAATATTATTCAAGAGAGTATACAGATGTTGACTTAAGGAAGATCATAAGACCTTAAAGAAATCTTTATAACTATGCAATCTAGTTTGTGGTGATAACCTAGCATAGCTGTCAAAGATTGGAGAGTCAGGCCACTTGCTGGAACCTCAAAATGCCTGAATAGCCTCTTGCATGATTTCTTCATTGTGGTTTAACACAAAGTTGTTGGTTTCCCCCCCCTAACTAGAAGATATGACTTTTACTTACAAAACATTATGGTGGCAGAACAGGGAGCAAAATAACATGTAACTCAAATTCTCAACTTATAATGACTTTAATATGAAATTTTAAATGCTATGGCTATAGAGCAGTAAGCAAAATGAATTATACCCAAAGTACTCAACATGTTTCTAATATGAAATATTTTGTGAAGTGGGAAGAGCCTTACCCAGTGTCATGTGGATTGTGCAGGGTCTGGTCCTGTGATTTGGTTATTTTAAAACAAATATATTTTTTATTGATTTCAGAGAGGAAGAGAGAGGGAGAGAGAGATAGAAACATCAATGATGAGAGAGAATCATTGATCAGCTGCCTCCTGCACGCCCTCTGTGAGGAATCGAACCCACAACCTGGGCATGTGCCTTTGACCAGACTTGAACCCGAGACCCTTCAGCCCGCAGGCTGACGCTCCCTATTGAGCCAAACCAGCCAGGGCATCATCTGGTTATTTTGATTATCACTCTAGCAGCTTCTGCTTCTCCCTGCCCACACTTCTATGGTCAAATTGCCTTTCAGGAGCTCAACTGGCTAAACATGCAGACTCACCAAGTCATGCACATTTCTGATATAAATTTAAGCTGTTCAAAAAGAGACAGGGAACCAAACAAATTAAATGGAAATGACTTGAAGAAACTTCCCTACAAAAACTTCAGCAGGCATGTCATTCTGAAACACAGAAAAGAGATGAAATCTCATCAGTGATATGGATACCATGTTTAATTTTTTTTGTTATTATTTGAAATGCTCTCTGTGACACAGTTGCTATTTGGTTCATGATAAAATCATCCCTCTTATGAAAAGTATGATTTGGGGAGAGGAAAGAAGGGAATACAGTGGGGCCTTGACTTATGAGTTTAATTCGTTCCGTGACAGAACTCGTAACTTAAAGTGAACGAGTGAGACACATGATTCTGGGCTGATGTTGTGGCGTTCAATGTGATGTTCACTGTGCCAACTAGCGGTGGGGTATCTGAAGCTGGCTCGTAACCCAAATTTTAGCTCGCAACTCAAAGCTCGTATCTCGAAAAACTCGTTAGTCGGGACACTAGTAAGTCAAGGCCCCACTGTAATGATTGCCTCATGTCTTCCTTCTATAGGCTAAATCTGTGCAGCTACATTTAAAAAAGGTTTTCTGTTTGAATTCTCACATCAGTCTTGTGTGGGATTTTTTTTTCTATTATATATGTGCAATTTTTCAACAGAAATGCCAACCCACTCTGAGACTGTCTCATAATCTGCTAATATAAAATATATTTTATTACTTTGTCTACTTCATAAAAAATGGTTGCCTGGAGAAATTGGGGACACCTGGCAAGGGCCATCTTGTGACTAGAACCAGAATTGCAGTCACCTAAGTCCTTAGAGGGGAAGGATGGGAAGTACAGCCATCTAAATAGCCTTCTCGGGCTCCTAGACATTTTCATTTTCATTTTGAGTTGTGTGAATATTAGAAAAAACTTGGATCATAAATCCCCAATTCAGTGTTTATGATAATACCTCTCATTCATAGTGTATATATTTCATCTTTGGATTTTTCAAAGAAAAAAGCAAATCCTCACAATAATGATAAAAATATGTCCCCAAAATGTATACACACTTTGAATAATTATTAATTCCAATGGATTAAATCTGAAAAGAAAGAAACATAAATTGAGCTATCAAAAATGTATGTGTACACATTTTTGAGACACCCTATATTTCTAGAATTTTCCTATAGTTAAAAATGTGTATTTTTGAAACCAGACCTTTATTCCTCCCAATATATTTGAGCATCTTTCCACATCAATAAATATTTTCAACCTCATCTTTTTGTGAATTACTTTTACAAGATTTTCCCATATTTTAAAAGTTTATCTTATTTTATCATAATGGAAGTTATTCAAACTTACTCTTTTCAAAACAAGTAAGAGGTTGGTGGGGGACGGTGGAGGTGGGGAAAAGGGGGGAAGGAGGGCTCCTGCAATAATGTCAACATTAAACATCTTACTAATAAAAGCCTAGGTGGTCCTCATGCCATCACACCACGATGCCCTAATGCCATCACAAGATGGCTGCGTGCACAGTGGGCGTGCGCAGGTGGTCAGGGCTGGGCTTGACTCTGTGTGCACGAGGGTGCTGGAGGGAAGTTGACCAGGAGGTGCATGGGGGGATTCCCGCGGGACTGTGGGACTGCGGGACTGCCGGACTCCAGGACTGGGGGGAATCTCGCAGCCCCAGGGGCACAGGCCGCAGGCTAAACATCAGGGCAAAGGGCACCACCCCCACTCCACCTCCTCTACGGGGGGGTGGGGGGGTGGGGGGGTGGGGGGGGAGATGAGAGTCAGCTCCAGTGTTGGGATAGAGTTAGACGCAGCCTTGGGCAAACTACGCCCGTGGGCCGGATCTGGACCATTTGAAATGAATAAAACTAAAAAAAAAAAAAAAAGACCGTACCCTTTTATGTAATGATGTTTACTTTGAATTTATATTAGTTCACACAAACACTCCATCCATGCTTTTGTTCCAGCCCTCCGCTCCAGTTTAAGAACCCATTGTGGCCCTCGAGTCAAAAAGTTTGCCCACCCTTGGGTTAGAGGGAGCTGCCCACACTCCACGTCTACCTCCCAGCCTTGACCTGGGGTATGAACATGACAGAACACCTCCATGGTCACTGCCTGGTCCTCTACTCTGAGCTTTTCCCCACACAAGCACAGTGACCTCACTTCCTGACAATGGAGCCCAACAGAACGTGGAACCCTGGTAGCCAGGCAGCCACATTCTAAAACAGCCCCTACCCAGCTCACTTGCTAGAGACATTCCCACCAAGGCATGTTCTGCTGTTTGCCGAAGTCCCGCCGCCGTGATAGACAAAGTGCCAGCCATGACAGCTTCTTCCACTGCTGCTGCAGCTGGCTCCACACTCAGCTCCCATGGCCTCTGGCCCTTTTCATGGGGGAACCCAGAGTTAACACTGGGAGGCCCAGGGCGGTTTTCTTAGAGCCAGGCCACCACTCTCACCCCCCTCACCAGCCCCATGTCCCCTGAACTGCAGGCCCAGTGGGGGCTGCGTGACTCCAGGACTCCGGGGAGTCTTGCAGCCCTGCGGGGCACCGGCTTTGACGCTGTGTCCCTGTGGGCGCCATCACAGACTCTGACAGGAGGGAGGAGGGAGCCGGATACCCGCACCCAGGACTTGGCAAATAGTGATATTAAAATATTTCTTCTAATCAATATATAGATGTTTGAAATGTTCTGTCATCTCTCCAACTACATGTATATCTTCAATTAATTAAAGCAGTAAGTATAGTTCCAGGCTTTCTTCCATATGTTGTACTAATATTACACAGGTCATTCTCCAATTGCTTATTTTTAGAATATATTTTGTAAATTTTTTATTATCATTGCATTTAGCTCACTGCATTAGCTTATTCTTTTTACAGCTGCATAGTATTCAACAGTATGGATGCAGCATTCTATGTGACTATCCCATAGTGTTTAAATACAGTTTTTAATTCTTTCTTAAAACTATATAAAAATATAAATAAATATCTTCTGCTTGAACCAAAGTCTGGAATATAGTCTACATATTTGAATTGCAAGGAAAGCACAAGCAACCAATTAACCAGTATTCTCAAATACACAGAAAAAACCACCTTCAGCTAAAGACAATGCAGTGTGTTTGGTATATAAAACCAAAGAAGAAAAAAACATACCATCAATATTCCAAAACCTGAGCTTTTCACTGATTATATTTGAGTCTAATAGCTTTGATTTCCCCCATCATTATATACAATATAATTATGTATATAATTTGAAAATACATTAATCACCATCATATTTGACATCTTTCCATGTTTATATGTTTACATGTTTTTGGCAAGGTAGTTTCCCCCCATGTTTTTAAATTCTCATCTCAGTTATTTTATGCTGATATAGGTACTACATACTAAGTTAAATGTGGAAGAAAAAGTGGAAAATTTCCTCTCTTAATTTCCTTAGATATACTTTATTACTAGATATATTGTTTGTTATATTTTATTATATTAATATGTATCTATTATTTTTTGGGTTAAGATTTTCAGACATTTTTATATTACAGTACAAACAGGAATATATAATTCTTTTGATAGGTAGAGATGTAGACAAAGATTGTCCTTTGCACCTCTATAAACCAGCAATTCTTTTAAGATATTAAGCATCCCTTGACAAATAGTCAAGCTTCTAATTCTCAGAAGTACTTAAATCTGCACAATTACACAGTACTTCAGATTATACCACACAAACCAACAAAGCAGTCAGATTTGATAGAAATGTAATCAAAACAACCAAAGTAATATAAAAAGTCAACACCCCCAACCAACAACTTCATTTTTTCATTGAGATTATCACTATCTTTTTTTAAAAAAATAAGGAAGCTAAATTTATCAAGTTCTGCTTCATCATTTATCTCTGTTACCACTGTTTTTCGATGGAAACATAAAACATTCTATTCAAAAGTTAGCTTTTCCAACCTCATGAAGTTTTTTTCCCCCCCGCAGGTGTAATCTGACACCCTCCCCCCCCCCAATTTTAAAAATATGGACTTTTGAAATATCTGGAGGAATACAAAATCCAGATATTAATTCCCTCACAGCAACAATGACTCTCACAAAACTCTCCTTTCCCACTACTCCAAAACACCAGTTCCTTCTTTTCTCACCTTTACTCCAAGATCTCCAGAAATCTCAGGTAATAACTAGATCTTAAGACAGCCAGTACCTCCAAGCTTCTGCTCTTCAGAAGAAGCCTCTGAAGTGTCTATGTAACAGGGCTCCTCCCCAAGACTGCCCAGAGGAAGCTCACTTACAAGCTTCTCTAGAGGATGCTCCGCCCCCTCCCTGTGATGGAGAAAGCAGGAGCTCCTTCTTTCATTTAGCAGGAGGAGAATCACCAAGTTAAACCGAAATACAGTTAAAGGGAAAAAAAAAATGTTCCTTTTAAAGAACTTTAAAGTGTAATGGCAACATATGTTTGTTCCATTTCCATTCAAACCCCTAGGGTGGGAGATTTCCTGAAAAACAAAAAGAAGTGTAGCAAATCCCTTTTTAATATAATAAAGATGCGGTTTAAATATTCCTTACATATTTTTTCAGGCCTTCTCTTGTAAAATCCTCTGGTAAATTTCAGACCTACAAGTCAAACTCCTCTAAAAACGTCTGCCAAGTGTCTTGATTGGGATTGTAGTGAATTAATCCTTTATTTTAGGTAAAATTGATTTTTTTATAATTGTGAATCTGAACTTGGGACATAATATACTTCTCTTTTCACTCAGATCTTCTAATACATCTTCCCTTAGGTTATTTCTAAAGAAAAACCATCAGCCCTAGCTGGTTTGGCTCAGTGGATAGAGTGTAGGCTTGAGGACTGAAGGGTGCCAAGGTTTGATTCCTGTCAAGGGCATGCGCTGTAGTTACAGGCTCAATCCCCAGTAGGAGGCAGCTAATCAATGATTCTCTCTCATCATTGATGTTTCTATCCCTCTCTCTCTCCTTTCCTCTCTGAAATCAATAAAACATTTTTTTAAAAAATAAAGAAAAACCATCAAACAAAATCTGAAAAGATGCATATATAAAATCACATCATAATAAATCAAAGTAAAAAATCAACAACAAACTTATAAATTATTTTCAGTGCATATGATTATATAAACAAAAATATCCCTAAAGTGGTTCTTATATTTCAAACAGTGAACAATGGAGTAGAGAAATGGGCAAAGGACACAAGCAGAAAGTTCACAATTTCTTTCCCATTCTTGATATTTACTTCCCTGTGAAAAAAAGTCAAGCTGTGCCACCTGAAAGTTCTTTCTCTGCTTCTTCTAGACTAGACACACCTTTAGACTGATGGATAGATAGATTGCTTAAATCTGGGGCTCTATTAGTCCTATTTTATTATAATTATGAGCAATAGCCTATAACTCACTTCTCCCTCTTAATGAAGCTGGCATTTTGGCTTTATCTGCTATTCTATTTTATTGCAATTTGTTCATTAGTTTCAAGATATAACCATTTTAAACTTTTATGTACATCGCTGGGCAAGAGAGAACATTTTGTTCTGCTGTAACAGAAGTGAAAGAAAACGCTGTTCAGCTTTTCCTGAGGTTCTTGTAACATACAAAGCATTTTGTTAAAGTCTATTCATTTTGGTCTTGTAATGTCTGATGTGATGTTTTAATATCACATTCTCTCAAGGTCTCTGTAATAATTTAAAAAATGAAAGCTTCTCAATATTGCAACTCTACAAAAAGTTTCTGTTCATGAGAATCTCTACAAAACTGTGGAGTCAGTTATACTGCTTATCAAGGACAGAACATTAAGAAACATTGTTCATTAAAACAGTGATATTGAGAACAGAGAACTGACAAACTTTGCACTTGAAAATTTAAGACCTTGAAAAACTGCTATTCAAAACAAAAAGTGTCTACCCTGAGGGTTTCTCTTTTATTATTGCTGATATTATTTTAATTTTCTTTACTATTAAAATATTTTAAAAGAAACTAGTGTTACATAGAAAACAAACACACTAACATGTAAAATATGAATACACCAAATGTTGGTGAGGATAAGGAGCAATTAAAAGGTTTGTAAACCGCTGGAGTACTTATTCAAATTCATAGTTTGGGAAATGTTTGGCATTATCCTCTAAAGAAGAACACCGTAGAGGTTAACAGAGACCATCTAGGGCTTTCAGTAGCAGAGTGGTATATCTAAATTGGTAGTAGAGAAATTATCTCCTCAGAGAACTATGTATACTCCAGCACCCATTTAAATTATCCAGTGGGGTGTAGAAAGTAAATATTTAAAATTCAATTTTAATCTTGATTTATTTTATAAGCTTCTATTTATAAATATTTTAAATGCTCATAATAAATTATTTGTACATTATATACTTTATAAAAATATGATCTTTAGGTAGTGTCCACAATTTTTATAGTAGTGATAATAAAAAATGTGTGGAAATCTCTGCTTTATGGGACTCATAGCCCACATAGCTTTTCTACTTGTCTTCTTGATTTTTGTAGTTTTGTTAGATAGGAGAAGGCTCTCGAGGTCTTACTAAATGCTGTTCTTGCTAAATGTTAAAATGTAGCGCAGTGTTTTGCAGATGCAGCTGCAAAGAGATGAGTTTGACAGGAGCTCAACCAGGAAAATATAGCCAACTGCAAAGAAGAAATCAACATATAATTGACCAAATATTGTACTTAACAATGGCTAAGCATTCCTTCAGAAGACATATCGTTGGATGTTAATTCATTTTCTCCTTTATTACTACAAGTAAATAAAACTAGCTGGCAACAACCACATCTCCTTCTTTCTTTATTTATTTATTTATTTATTTATTTTTTTTGAAATCTATTTTTTTTTTATTGCTTAAAGTATTACAAAGGGTATTACATATGTATCCATTTTATCCCCCCGCCCTAGACAGTCCCCTAGCCTCCCCTATCCCCCAGTGTCTTATGTCCATTGGTTATGCTTAGTGGGGTAAGAGATCACATCTCCTTCTTGAATAAAACATTCCAAGCAGCAAACCCCTTGAGTTTGGCAACAGTTTAGGATTATAACCTATACTAGAGGCTCAGTGCACGGTCTGCACCCTCTCCAATTCAGGACCCTCGGGGGATGTCTGACTGCCGGTTCAGGCCTAAACCAGCAGTCTACATCCCTCTCACTATCCGGGACCGCTGGCTCCTAACCACTCTGCCTGCCTGCTTGATCCCCCGTAACCCCTCTGCCTGCCTGCCTGCCTGATTGCCCCTAACTGCCCTTCCTTGCCAGCCTGATCACCTCTAACCACCTCTTCCTCAGCCCCTGCCACTGTGGCTTTGTCCAGAAGGAGGACCGGACGACCAGAAGATGCCCGGTCAACGCAGTCTAAATAGCATATTACTCTTTTATTAGTACAGATACTAATTTCACTTCCCAGAAAAACTACCATTACTGCTATTAAATGTTTAAGGTAATAAAAAGAAACTGATTAGTAGTAAGTCAAGTTTTTAACCAAAGGATTGGTTCTTGCCAACATCAGACAATGCTATAAAATATGTGGGCCTACAGTTATTCCATTTTGACTATATTATAATACAGGTTTTCTCTGTAATATTATAAAGTCAATTTTAATGCCAACAATGATCGTTTTTCTTTAATGTCAACCTAAATTTAATTTCTAAGTTCTGTAATTGATTTTGAGACCTTAAAAATAATGAGTAAATATTTTGGGGATACCTGGAAAATTCCTAAGAAAATCAGAATCCATTACACAGAGCATCAAGCATATCAACTTACAATGCAATAATTTTTACTTAGAGTTTTACATATAGACGTATTTACTTTTTTAAAGTTCAGATTAAATGATAAATTATTGTTGATATAAATATGTTTCAGTAACTATCTTTTTAGCATTAATAGTAGAGCAAAAGTAGGTTTACAGTTTCTCTTATGGAAAACAAGACAACAATTAATAAATCTTACCTAATAATAGACAAACATGTAAATTAACTGTCCCTCCATTACACTCACCAGCCAATCAGGAGAGTATGCAAATTAATCCAACAAAGATGGTGGTTAATTTGCATATGTAGGGGCAAAGTGGAGGAGTGAAGACTGAAGGCTCCAGCCAGAGCGAAGGCCTGGGTCCCGGGTGCTGGAGGAAAACTGGTGCCGGCAGCCAGGGGAAGGGAAGGCCTATTGCACAAATCTCTTCATGCAATGGTCCTCTAGTAATAATATGAGAATAAACTATGTTTTGGAGACTTACAACTGTTAACCTACTTTTGCTCCACCCTGTGTATAGAAACATGCCTTAGTCATGTACCTAGATTGGCACAATAACTTCACAAGCTGATGTATCAGCTTTCATTCCTAGTTTCTTATTTCTTGCTTATTAGTAACTAGAGGCCTGGTGCATGAAAATTCATGCACTTGGAGGGGGGGGTCCCTCAGTCCCCCCTCTCACAGTCCAAGAGCCCTCAGGGGTGGGAGATGACCAGGTGATCAAGGGAAGGCAATGCCCCATCACACCTCCACTGCTGCCACTGCCAGCAGCACAAGCTTTGGGTGGCCCTGGTTACCTGAGTCTTGGGCTTACCTGTGCCTTGGGCCGGCCCTGGGCAGCTGGAGGGCTGAGGAGACTAGAGGTCTCCAGAGGCAGGCATGCAGAGCGGCCAGGCCCGCCTAAGGGCAGGCCCGGCCTTGCTGCACACCTGCTGCCCCAGCAGGGCTGAGGGGGATGGGCACTGCCATCTTGTGGCTGTGGGTGTGGCCATCTTTGAGGGTGAAGCAGTCAATTAGCATATTCCCCCGTATTGGCTGTGGGTGCCACCATCTTTGTGATGGCATGAGGGTCAATTAGCATATTCCTCTTTATTAGATAAGATGAATGTGGTCCACACTTTATGGGTGGTTTTATTTCTTGCTTGTTAGTAATGATTGTGGCCCACACTTTATGGGTGTTTTTTTCCTTATTGATTAAGTATTACATGTTTCCTTATCCTCCCATTGTCCCCCACCTCCCCTGCTCATGCCCCCACCCCACTAGTGTCTGTGTCCATTAGTTATGCTTATATGCATGCATACAAGTCCTTTGGTTGATCTCTCCTCCTTACCACCCCCCCCTCCCTTGCCTTCCCTCTGAGGTTTGACAATATGATCCATGCTTCACTGGATCTGTTTTCATTCATCAGTTTATCTTGTTCATTATATTCCACAAATGAGTGAGATTATGTGATATTTATCTTTCTCTGACTGACTTATTTCGCTTAGCATAATGCTCTCCAGGTCCATTTATACTATGGCAAATGGTAGGAGTTCCTTCCTTTTTACAGCAGTGTAGTGTCCCATTATGTAGATGTACCACTGTCTTTTAATCCAGTCATCTGTTGATGGGAACTTAGGCTGTTTCCAAATCTTAGCTATTGTAAATTGTGCTGCTATGAACATAAGGGTGCATATATCCTTTCTGATTGGTGTCTTTAGTTTCTTGGGATATATTCCTAGAAGTGGGATCACTGTGTCAATTGGGAGTTCCATTTTAATTTTTCTAAGGAAACTCCATACTGTTCTCCACAGTGGCTGCACCAGTCTGCATTCCCACCAGCAGTGCACAAGGGTTCCTTTTTTCTCCACATCCTCACCAGCACTTGTCATTTGTTGATTTGTTGATGATAGCCATTCTGAAAGGTGTGAGATGGTAAAGCCCTAGAGATTTGTTAATCACAATCCATAACATCTTACATTTATGTTTGACAAATACTGCCTAACACCCTAAGAAAAGGTCATGGTTAGGTCCATGTATTTATGTATTTTACGCAATAGGGCCATGATTGGCGAACTGCGGCTGGTGAGCCACATGAGGCTCTTTGGCCCCTTGAATGTGGGTCTTCCACAAAATACCGCCACACTTAAGGGGCCAAAGAGCCTCATGTGGCTCGAGAGCTGCGGTTTGCCAAGCCGCAAGTTTGCTGACCACTACAATAGGGGAATACATGCTCCTTAATATATTCTATCACTCTAACAAGTTGACCCAAGCTTGTCAGTCTGATATCTTCCTTCCACACATGTGTGAGCTAAGGGCCACCTGTCACAAACTATAGGTCAATTATTGGGTATAATAGAAGAAAGGTCCAAGAAAGCCTTAAAGTCACAGTGAAATGGATGGTATAAAGGACAGGAGATTCAAAGTTTTGAGGACTGTTCACTGAAGAAGCATAGGACTTCAAAAGATAGGCTGCTGATTCAAGAAGAATGAAAAAGAATTCGTTACATGTGATTAAGGTAGGACTGGTTGAAACTAATGGGAAAAATCTATTTGTGAGTTTGCATTGGGATGATTTAGGTGTTGTGTTTTGTATTCTCTACTCAGAAAGTCTTATACCACAAGGAATTTTTTGTATCTTTCTTTTTCTTCTTTTTAAATTATAACTCTCAAAAATCATAGGGTAACAGAAATATCTCTTTAAGTGGTGTGAAATTCAAGAGATCCCAAAAAAAATCCATGGAAAAAATATTATGCTTTAGCACCTGTCATCAAATTTTAGGATAGAACAGATTAAATTTTTCAGAAGATTACAGTATAAATTATAGCCCATCAGAATTCAGAAACACATAAAATTTCCTACATGCTTATATTATGAGATTTTAATGTAAAAACAAATTATAGAGATAAATTTTCAAGGGAATAAAAAACCTTAAAGATGATGATTCTAGATGTACAGGAGGCTGTTCAAAGGCCCACTATTTAGCTTCTATATATTGCCAGGGAGGCATATGGCAAGATGGTTACATGTTTGATATTTTCAATATGATAAGCAAAATGAATTTATTCTTCAACTCTGCTTTTTATTAGCTGTGCAACCTTAAGTTCCTTAACTTTTGTGTGCCTCAATTTCTTCATCTATAACATCTGTTATCTTAATATCTATCTCTAGAGTTGAACAAAGTAATTGAAACAATACTGTAATTCACCACAAATAAAATCAAATTTTTAACTGTAACCACACCAGAAATGTCATATTTGAAGGTAAAATTAGCTAATCAAAATTGGCAAGTTTACCAGCAAAAAACAAGGATTATACTTGATAGCAATGCCTATAAAGACCTTCCAGGAAACTGTCTGGTACTTGCTCTGTTGCGCAAAGAGTTCTTGCCTCACAGGTAGTAAAGAGTATCTCTTTTCTGGAAGGTCAGGAACCATGCAAATTTGCGGGGACCTATGGAAATGTGGGATTGTAGCACAGTAATAAGTATTGCAAACAAATGGAGATGAATTCTTTAGTCCTTATTTTCTATCTTTCAATAAGGTAAATACATGAAAATGGTAAAAGGCATTTCTGGAATAATAAGGATCATTTAAAACAGAGTTTTGGATCTTTTCATAATCTTCCAAAAAAGTTATCAAGTCAGGCCTTAGTCAGTATGTATGTGTAGCAACACTCTTAAAACATTTATGTAAATACTAGAGGCCCAGTGCACGAAATCCATGCACTCAGGCAAGGGGGAAGTCCTTAAGCCTGGCCTACACCCTCTCACAGTCTGGGAGCCCTTAGGGCAGGGGTCGTCAAACTATGGCCCGCAGGCCACATGCAAATACAAATATTGTATTTGTTCCCGTTTTGTTTTTTTTACTTCAAAATAAGCTATGTGCAGTGTGCATAGGAATTTGTTCATAGTTTTTTTTAAACTATAGTCCGGCCCTCCAACGGTCTGAGGGACAGTGAACTGGACCCCTGTTTAAAAAGTTTGAGGACCCCTGCCTTAGGGGATGTCAGTGGGACATCATTAGCACTGCACTCACCAGCCGTGAGCCTGGCTCAGGGCTTCTGGCTGAACAGCACTCCCCCTGTGGGAGCACACTGACCACCAGGGGGCAGCTCCTGCATTGAGCATCTGCTCCCTGGTGGCCAGTGTGCATCATAGCGATCGGTTGTTCTGCTGTTCAGTCAATTTGCATCTTAGCTTTTTATTATACAGAAGTTCCACTTTGCTCTTTTTTATTTTATATGTATTTTTATTTATTTCAGAGAGAAAGGGAGAGGGAAAGAGAGATATAAGCATCAATGATGAGAGAGAATCATTGATTGGCTGCCTCCTGAATGTCCCCCACTGGGGATCAAGCCAACAGCCAGACATATGCCTTTGACTGGAATCGAACCTGGGATCCTTCAGTCCATGGGCCGACGCTCTATCCACTGAGCCAAACCAGCTACAGCACACTTTGTTCTTTTCTATATCTTCTATTTATCTCCTTATCATGTTCATGCTGTCGTCTAAGTTCCTCAACATATTTGTAATAGCTGTCTAAAATTATCGTGTGCTTTTGATTATTGTTTTTTTTTAGTCTATTTATATTTCCTCATTTTGATTCCCACTTTCCTGCTTCTTCCCAGTAATTGCTAAGTGTCTAAATTTTTTGTTCTTCTTTTAAAGAGCAGCTTTACCAGACAGTTAAATTGCCTGCAGACCCGGGTTTCCCTCCTCCGGCCACCGGCAGGCACCCGGGCCCAAGCTTTCCTCGCATCCCCAGCTTCATTCAGAAGGACATCTGGTCTAATTAGCATATTACACTTTTATTGTTTTAGATATCAGGGTATGTGGGAAAAGAACATGCTCTGAAAGTCCAGGTTCATAGATAAAATTAATTTGTTTCTGTTGAGATTGATTTACTTTGGAATTTTATTTGGAAATTCTTCCTAGATGTTGGAAACTGAATTAATGAAATAATATAAATACAAACTTTGCTGATAGCCATGGTTGTAATTACAGTCTATAAATGTATAAAGTGAGCCTATGTCTAATTTTTGTTATATTCAAAATTGTGGGGGAAAAAAACAATTATTCAAACAGTAAGTTAACATGAGAATTATGATTGCTTTTTGGAAGAAGAAACCAAAAGGAGTGAAGGTCAAAGAAAAACACAATTGTTCCTAAACTAAGAAATGGGCAAACTATATAATCTGCATCTTTGTTTCAGCTAGAAAAAAAATCACTGACACTAACTTATTTCATCCTCAGCTTCCAATCTCTGTTGACTTTGTTTCATGTTTTCCTGATAGATGTTCTTATTATGCACTATTGCTGGAGAATAAAAACCTAATCTTAGTCTCAAGCAGATATACTCTGAACATTTTCTACTTAAATGCACTGTTTGTTAACTTCTGACTGATAGGCAACATGTACCATTCTGCTACAAAATTCCTTTTGTAACAATGGCAAGATCATTATGTCCTTTAGACTTTGTGAAAGGAAACATTAATTATTACAAAAACCTACTTGTTTATGTAAGCATTCCTAGTCCCCAAATTTGTAACCATTCCATTTCAATATCTTTTCTGGGACCTGGCATAATCTCTTTTAAATGTTTTTGTTGTCTTACTAGTGCAGTGATGGCGAACCCTTTGAGCTCAGCGTGTCAGCATTTTGAAAAACCCTAACTTAACTCTGGTGCCGTGTCACACATAGAATATTTTTGATATTTGCAACCATAGTAAAACAAAGACTTATATTTTTGATATTTATTTTATATATTTAAATGCCATTTAACAAAGAAAAATCAACCAAATAAATGAGTTCGCGTGTCACCTCTGAAACGCGTGTCATAGGTTCGCCATCACTGTATTAGTGAGTTAAAAATTGACACATTATAGATAAATTTATTTAAAGCTAAGTTTTAGTAAATAATATATACAAAGCCGGTAACAATTCCTAAGTCATAGGCCATGACCAGTGTCCTACACTGGCTATAAACAAACAGTATGACCAAAAGAATGCATACTGGCTGAATGTCACCCCACCTTAAAAGTGCAATAGCAGGAGAAAATAACTTACTGTGGCTGAGTGCTCAGACAGAGAAAGGCAAGCCAGTCAGTGAGTCACTTCCAGGTCCAAAGGGGGCTGAGACATTTCTGTGTTTTTCTGAGAAAATGTGCTTTCAGAGCAGAGAAATGAACTCGCACAGAGAACATCTGACACATGACCCACAGGGATACAAGTTTGAATGCCACATTTGGGGATTTGTGTTCCTGGGTTGATACTAAAATGCACACACTGTCAATGGTTAATGATACTAGGAGGCAGACCACTTAGGGTAATATTATGGTAAGATTTTTTAAAATGTAAGTAAGATTGCTGAAGCCCTAACAACCATATTATCACAGGTAATTTTTTTAAAAGCATAGGTCTTGCAACACTCTGAGATTACATGTTAGGTAGACTTGAAGTGTGGCACAGCTGTTTTGGTATTAACAAGCAAAGAAGTACGACCCTTTGTGATTTTTCTCGAGGACTCTAAAGCAAGAAGGAGCCTTAATCTCTTACTCTTTATGGGAACCATAAAACAAGGACTAGGATAGACTAGAATTATTCCTGTATGTACTTTGAATTGAGGTCATTATAATTTTCTAGTTTCTTCACTTCTATGTACCTCAGTTTCCTGAGTACATAAGTATAACATATAAATAATCTTAATACCTACCTCTAGAATTGAAGGAAGTGATCAAACAATACTGTAGTTCACTTGAAATGAAAACATCTGCCATAGCCGGTTGCTCAGTGGTTAAAACAGTGGCCCAAGGACTGAAGGATCTTGGGTTCAATTATGGTGAAGGGCACATACTGTGGTTGCAGGCTTGATCTCTGGCCCTAGTTGGGGTGTGTGCAGAAGGCGACCAATCAATGTGTTTGTTTCTCTCACATTGATGTTTCTCTCTTTCTGTCTCTATCCTTCCCTTCCATTCTCTCTAAAAAAGCAATGGAATAAATATCCTTGGGTGATGATTAACAACAATGAATAACATCATAGAATTTCCAGGAAACTTCTGAAAAAGAAGTGTAACTAAGAAAGACAAATACTATTATATATGAAGCCATATAAACAAAGTTACAATGATTAAAAGTGTTTAATACTAACCTAACTAGATGTATAGCAAGAGGCTAATGAAGTCATAGCAAGAAGAGGAGAAAGAAAAAACAAAGCCCCAAATGAACAAAGAGTATCTAAAGATAAACCTGGTCCACTGATATACGTATGTGAATAAAGATGAGAAATCTAGCATGAATTCTCTATGTACTGTAAAAATCTTTAGGGCATTGGTCTGTGTTTAATTCCTAGTTCTCAACTACAACAGTGCTTTTAACTAGACACTTGTCTTAAAATTACTAAAGATATAATTTCATTACTTCTTTAAAATTACTAAATCAGAAAAGATGCAAATGAGGATATAACTATGCAGCTCATTGACTATGGCAACTCTTTAGCTCATTGATTGATTTATGAGCCTAGAAGCTTCTTTATAAGGGTCTGTTTTTAAATCCATCTACTAATATACTTTTTATTGATGTATTCAGACCATTTACACTGAAGGTAATTACTATGTTTGGGCTTAATTCTGCAGTGTTGTCATTTATTATTTTTTCTTTTTTTTCTTTCTTTTTCCTTACCTTCCTTTAGGTTATTTGAATATTTTTAAAGATTTCATCTTGATTAATGTAGAGTGTTTTAGAATACAATGGTTTCTTTAGTTTTCATAGAGGTTTTTCTAGGTATTATAGTATACATATGTACTTATCATGGTTTACATGATATCAGCATTTCACCACTTTCAGTAAAGTGACAAGACTTTACTACCATTTAGGTCTCCATACCCTAGTCATTTTTAATATATAATTGCCTTACCTAGTTTTCTACACATATTGAACAGCATATCAAATGTGCTACAATTTTTACCTCAATCATTAAAGAAACATCATACTTACCCCTATTTTTACCATCTAAGTTGTTCTTTATTTTCTGAAGTTTCAAACCTTCTTCTGTTATCATTTGATTTCTGCTTATTGTATTTCTTTAGCCATTCTTTAAGGTTGGGCTTCCTAGAAACACATTGCCATAGTTTTCCTGGAATGCTTTTATTTTTCCCGGAATGCCTTTATTTTTCCCTGTATTCGTAAAGGACATTATCCCAGATATAAAGTTTTCAGCCTTTGGGTTTTTATTTCAGTGCTTGGAAAATTTTGTGCCACTTCTTTCTGGCCTCCATTGTTTCAGATGAAAAATCCACTGTCGTATTTTCTCTGGCTTTTCAATATTTTTCTTTAGTTTTCAAAAGTTTAATTATAATGTGTCTTGGTATTAAGTTATTTGAGTTTATCTTATTAGTGATTCTTTCAGCATCTTCAATCTCGAGGTATGTGTCATTTACCAAATTTGGAGAGTTTTCAGCTATTTCTTTGAAAAACTTGTAAGTCGCACTGTCTTCTCCTTCTGGTATTCCAGTCATATGAATGTTGGAGCTTTAGTTATTGTCCCACAGATCACTAAGACTATATATTTTTTCAGTCTATTTTATATTTTTTGTTCAGATTGGGTAAATTTTATTGAATTGAACTGTCTGCAAATTCACTGATTCTATACTCTATCATCTGGGCAGAGGAGCAAATTTATAGTCCTACATAACTTCTAAGCACAACTTCTTTTTTTTAAAATATTTTTTTTTACAGAGAGGAAGGGAGAGGGATAGAGAGTTAGAAACATCAATGAGAGAGAAACATCGGTTCAGCTGCCTCCTGCACACTAGAGATAGGGTAAAAAAGGGGGGAAGAGATCAAGGTTATTCAAATATGTTTAAGAACCACTCTTTCTAGAGCTCAGAAATCATCAGACCCTCCCTTCACAGAATAAGTGGTATGGCATGGTTAAAACCACAATCTCCCCTCTGCAGGAGCAACCAGCTTTTCCCATACAAGAAGAGGGATCAGATAGCCCTTGTTCCCTTCAAAAGATACAAAAGTTCATAATAATGATAGACAATCAATAGGTCTGGTGTTGATGGAGGTATTCCTCCTTTCCTACCAGTAAACTTACTGCTAACTATTTCTGCTTTCAGGATATAGAGGCATAACCCAGGTGTCATAGAATGCAGAACGTCATTGTAAGATTCTGATTGTTGTTGAGTTTCTATGGAAACTGAAAAACATAAATTCATCCTCAGACTTAGTTAATCTAGGTATCAGCCATTTATAGCTCTCCTCATCCAATTAGTGAATTGGTAAATAAAATATTAAAGGTACTATCAGCAATTCTTTCCTGTTTTTAAACATCAAAGGAAAAAAAGCTTTTCAAACAGTGGTTTATGGAAAACACAAAGGGCCATTAATGGGTTTGTCTTTTCCAAAAGACACATATACCTGAATTCAGTCCCTTTTAAGGACTGCCATAACAGATACATAGAGTAGAACACAATGCTCCAAATCCAATCTCAGCATTCAGTTGCTATGAATGGACCAAGACTCAAAGGTAGAGAGAATGGAGGCATGTCTGTGATATGTCCGATGACCTTCCCTAAAAGCTTCAGGTCTGAATCACTTTTCAAGGGGCCTCAGACCCTCAATTTCTATCTCTAAGGAAACCGACACATTAACATATACAAAGATTAGATCATTAAGGATTCCCATTATCAGATATTAGTACACAGCATATAATTCCAGTGCATAATTATGTTTAATGTCTGGACATTTAGGCATAAATTACTTCAACTTAGGCAACAACAAAAATTAAATACAGATGGCTTAAAAGATTAACATATACATGGGTATAAATACATGAGTCACAAGGTTAACATATCCTTTCTCTGGCACATTCACCAGAATTGCCTTAAAACATTCCTCAATGCTCACTCATTCCTCCCAAAGCTAGAAATGGATGAATATATGAAAAAGGCGGCAAAGTTAAAACCTGGAGCTAGAGAAGACTCTGGTGAGAAAGAAGAACCTAAGTAATACATTTGAGTAAATTTTTGTCAGACAGAGGACCATATGAGAGGATCAAACTTCCAGAGAAGAGAACAAACTCTAAAAAAGTTATTGTGACCACAGAAAGAGAAACTGAGCTTGTCATATTTGTGAAATTGCTCTTCTCAGACAACACTAAAACATACAACAAATGAATAATGATGCCTGGAGTTAAGTAACTTTTTATTACCTTATGCTAAAACAAGAAACAAAAAAGTAAGTAGCTTTGCAGAGGACCTCACAATCTCATCATTAGAGTATAGAAGTAAGCACACTGTTTACACAAATCTGGGTTATTCCAGTTAGAGAAACAAAACTGTAGTATAACCTCAATTGATTTTGGAAAATTAGGAGGAAAATTAATTTTATTTTTAAATTTTAATTAATAAGATGATTAATAAGAAAAAGCCCTCTCTGTTTAAGCCTGTGTACTCTTAACACGATGAAGCCATCTCATACCTCTGGAACCCACGAAAGAAGAGCCATCCAAAACAAGATTGCACAAGTAGCAAGATAGGATAGGTTTTACTACTCTTGGTGAGAAAGTTACATTTAAAAAGAGTCATCCTCAGAAATAAAGTACTGAAAGAATAAATACCAATGTGAGTCTACTTTTTAAACCTAATAAAATGACCTACTTGACCATTAGCAAGGGTATGAGAAAATGGTTACTTTCAGGCACGTGCCCAAAGTCACACAGGTGGGAAGCTGGGTAGCCCAAATTGGACCCCAGTCTGTATCTTCCATTACAGTCAGGTTTGTACCCTCTACTATTCTTCCCTATGTTCTTTGTGAGGAATAAGATTTTGTGGTAGCAACCTAGATGGTGTTCATCCATAACCCCTGCATAGGTTTTATTTAATTCTACTAGAACAGTGATGGCGAACCTTTTGAGCTCGGCATGTCAGCATTTTGAAAAACTCTAACTTAACTCTGGTGCCATGTCACATATAGAAAATTTTTTGATATTTGCAACCGTAGTAAAACAAAGATTTATATTTTTGGTATTTTTTAAAATATATTTTATTGATTTTTTACAGAGAGGAAGGGAGAGAGATAGTTAGAAACATCGATGAGAGAGAAACATCGATCAGCTGCCTCCTGCACATCTCCCACCGGGGATGTGCCCGCAACCCAGGTACATGCCCTTGACCGGAATTGAACCTGGGACCTTTCAGTCCGCAAGCCGACGCTCTATCCACTGAGCCAAACCGGTTTCGGCTATATTTTTGGTATTTATTTTATATATTTAAATGGCATGTAACAAAGAAAAATCAACCAAAAAAATGAGTTCGCATGTCACCTCTGACACGCGTGTCATAGGTTCGCCATCACTGTACTAGAGGCCCAGAGCATGATATTTGTGCATGGGGGAGGGGGCTATGTGTGTCCCTCAGCCCAGCCTGCACCCTCTCCAATGTGGGACCCCTCGAGGGATGTCTGACTGCCCTTTTAGGCCCAATCCCTCTCACAACCCAGGACAGCTGGCTCCCAACCGCTCACCTGCCTGCCTGCCTGATTGCCCTTAACCATTTCTGCCTGCCAGCCTGATCACCCCCTAACCACTCCCATGGCAGCTTGATCGACACCTAACTGCTCCCCTGCCAGCCTGATTGCCTCTAACTGCCCTCCCCTGCTGGCCCAATCACCCCCAACTGCCCTCCCCTGCCAGCCTGGTCTCCCCTGTCTTCCCCTGCAAACCTGGTCATCCCCAATTGCCCTCCCCTGCTGTCCATCTTGTGGCAGCCATCTTGTGTCCACATGGGGGCAACCATCTTTGACCACATGGGGGCAGCCATCTTATGTGTTGGAGTGATGGTCAATTAGCATATTACCTCTTTATTAGATAGGATGGCCCCGATGATCACTTTTGGAAAACTGCCTATTTTCAGTAATTCCTATCCATATTTTTTACTCTCTTTAGCACTTTCATATTTTCACACTCTTACTGTTATATGCACATATTCAGTCTTACACGTTTGCTCCCAAACTTTCATATTGTTACTCTCATAGTTCCACTCTTGCTCACATACATTCACATATTTTAAATGCACACTCAATCTTAAAACACACTCAGAAACCTATTTATAAACATTCATTAACCCTATGTAAGAGACTTTGTCCTAATCTTAGAATGACCTAAGTCAGTAGCTCATAGATACTTTCAGACAGACAAAATATCTTCTAAGGATTACAACATTATATATCAAATTACATTATAGGGCTTCTTACAATCTTAAAGATATATCCCATAGCAGCCTCACAGAATCCCATGGTTGGGAAGTTTCTAGGTGTATCTTTTGTTTAATGGAATCTATATATATAAAACGAAGTAATATGCAAATTAGGTCAGAACACTGTAACAGTCATGGCCAGCTCAGGAGGAGGGGCGAGGCGTGGCCCCGAGCCTGAGAGAACAACACATGGGGGCGCCTGCTCTGAACCTCTGTGGAGTGTCTGTGGGCAGGCCTGCAACACACACACACACGGGTGCCTGCTCTGAGCCACCATGGCCACCATGGGGAGCGGGCCTAAGCCATCATTAGGACATCCCCTGAGGGCTCCCAGACTGTGAGAGGGGTCAGGCTGGGCTGAGGGACCCCCCCAGTGCACCGGTAATAGCTCCTTTTTTATAGCAGCATAGTGTTGCAAATGGTAAAACCTCCTTTTTTATAGCAGCGTAGTGTTCCATTGTGTAGATGTACCACTGATTTTTAATCCATTCATCTGCTGATGGACACTTAGGTTGTTTCCAAATCTTAGAAATTTCATGCACCGGGCCTCTAGTGTATTATAAATTGACACACAGGAAGCACCCAAAGTTTTGAAGGAATTGCCACAACTTGAACTGAAAAGGATAGCAGCATAAAAAGGCCTTTGGACACCCAAAATTTTCTGAGTGTAGAGGACAGAGGTTAATAAGTTTTAAATACAGGTCACTTCTTAGGGAAAAAGGAAGATGACTCAAAGAGCCAAAGCAAGACCCACAATGCAAAGCCAAGAACCAGAGACCAGATCCTAGGGACTCATCCATAAACAAGAGATGACTAGCTATCTTTTATAATTGCCATGTTCATTGGCTGTCATGGTCTTCTTATTTCCCCCTTTTGATGGAAATATCTATAGTAATTTTCCTGTACCTATTTCATATTGTATGTTGGGAAGGGAGGGAGCAACTACTTGTCTCCTTAGTTCACATGCCTTCAGATTGAGAGAAATGACACTCAAAGAGGTGAACCTGAAGAACAATACCCAAAGAGCCTCATGTGAATCTGATGGAGATAACAAGATCCTGGTCTTGAGTAAAATCCTTACCACTATGAGATATTGGAGATACTTGGAGGAGATAAGTGTATTTTGCATGCAGGAAGAATATAAGAATTTTTGCCAGAGAGCAGACTATATTTTCTAAAGATATCTACTACATCATCTTCCATTGCACATGTTGCTCAAGGATATTGCTATACTCCATTGAGAAGTGTGGTCTAGAAACCAAGATGGCGGCATAGGTAAACACCGGAAATTGCTGCCTCGCACAACCACTTCAAAAATACAACTAAAAGGCAAAATGGACATCATACAGAACCACAGGAAGGCTGGCTGAGTGGAAATTCTACAACTAGAAGGAAAGAGAAAAGCACTGAGACTCAGAGGAGGTGCGGAAGTAAAGTGCAGAGGTACGGAGGCGCACGCTGAAAGGGCTGGCAGCTGAAGACACGGTGCACATGGAAAGGGCTAGCAGCTGAGGATGCGGTGCACATGGAAAGGGCTGGTGGCTGAGGATGTGGCGCACATGGAGAGGGCTGGCAGCTGAGGACACAGTTGTCTTTTTCAATCGGGAGGGAGTCTCAAGCTCCCAACTGCTCTGAACTCCAGTTCCGGGTGAGTCTCTGGGGACCCAGACTCATACTGGGAGGAACTGGACTGTCTGGCAGTGGGCAGAACTTGGAACTCGAGGGCAGCTTTCTCTCAGAGGTGCTTGCAGCGATTACCATAGGACACTGAGATGTGGGGCCTCAGGGTAGGACTGAGGTGTAGCCATAGGTGCCTGCTCCTCCTTGTTGAAACCCTGAGACCCTGCCCTACCCAAGCTGTGCACAGAGGCTTTTGCATATGAAAGGCCTGGCCCTTTGCAACCTGAAAATTACCTAACAAACTGCAGCTGAATCAGAGAGACCCAGAACTACCAAAAGAAGGTCCAAGGCCCCACAGCAGCTTGCATTGCTCCACAGCTGGGCCTCATCTGGGCACCTCCAAACCCCAAAAAAAGAAGAGGAATCTGCAGATCTCCCCATAGCTCCTGCTGGGTAGCCTCGGGCAGAGGCTAAATTAGCACCTCCTTAGATCCAAGAGCCAGTGTACCCAGTGGTCATATTACAACTCCTCAGATCCATAAGGGACACACTCAGGGGGCAGACTCAGTGAGCACCAAAGCCCCACTGAAGCAAGTCTTGCCCCAGAAGGGTGTCTCCAGCTCAGAAGTTCTCCCACTGTAGACACAGCTGATTCTCACAGCCAATTGGCCTGGAGGTCAATTCCTCCCAGTGATACCTACAACAATCAAGACTTAACTAGAACAAGACTGTGCACAAAGGGGTGCACCAAGAGTGTCCACCTCAGGTAATTTGGGAGGCTGGGTCACTGGGCTCTATAGGACACCTAACACAGAAAGCCACTCTATCAACACAGGGAAGCATAAAAAATGTGGAGACAAAGAAAAAAGTCACAAATGACAGAAATGGAGGAAAGCAAACTACTGGATATAGAGTTCAAAACCACACTTTTAAGGTTTTTCAAGA
This sequence comes from Myotis daubentonii, assembly GCF_963259705.1. NCBI lineage: Eukaryota > Metazoa > Chordata > Mammalia > Chiroptera > Vespertilionidae > Myotis > Myotis daubentonii. Next base: position 54,142,091 of record NC_081861.1, read on the forward strand.
ATTTTCTGGAAACGGCTGATAAATTTAGTGAGACCTTCAAGAAATCTAGTGAGACCACCAATAAATTTAGTGAGATCCTCAAGAAATCTGGTGAGACCCTCGAGCTTATGAAAAAGGACCAACTAGAAATTAAGCATACACTGACTGAAATAAAGGATATTATGCAGAGTTCCAACAGCAGACTAAAGGATCACAAGAATCAAGTCAAAGATTTGAAATACGAAGAAGCAAAAATCACCCAACCGAAAAAACAAAAAGAAAAAAGAATCCAAAAATATCAAGATAGTGTAAGGAGCCTCTGGGACAACTTCAAGCGTACCAACATCTGAATTATAGGGGTGCCAGAAGGAGAGAGACAGCAAGATATTGAAAACCTATTTGAAGAAATAATGACAGAAAATTTCCCCTATCTGGTGAAAGAAATAGATTTAGAAGTCCAGGAAGGGCAGAGAACTCCAAACAAAAGGAATCCAAAGAGGACCACACCAAGACACATCATAATTAAAATGCCAAGAGCAAAAGACAAAGAGAAAATCTTAAAAGCAGCAAGAGAAAAACAATCACTTACCTACAAGGGAGTATCCATACGACTGTCAGCTGATTACTCAACAGAAACTATGCAGGCCAGAAGGGAGTGGCAAGAAATATTCAAAATGATGAATAGCAAGAACCTACAACCAAGTTTACTTTACCCAGCAAAGCTATCATTCAGAATTGAAGGTCAGATAAAGAGCTTCACAGATAAGAAAAAGCTAAAGGAGTTCATCACCATCAAACCAGTATTATATGAAATGCTGAAAGGTATCCTTTAAGAAGAGGAAGAAGAAGAAAAAGGTAAAGATAAAAATTATGAACAACAAATACATATCTAACAAGTGAATATAAAAATCAAGTGAATAAATAATCTGGTGAACAGAATAAACTGGTGAATATAATAGAATCAGGAGCATAGAAAGGGAGTAGACTGACTATTCTCGGGGGGGGAAAGGGGTGTGGGGGGTGTGGGTAGAGACTGGACAAAAATTGTACACCTATGGATGAGAACAGTGGGTGACGGTGGTAAGGGCAGAGGGTGGGTTGGGAACCGGGTGGAGGGGAGCTATGGGGGAAAAAAGAGGAACAACTGTAATAATCTGAACAATAAAGACTTAATTTTTTAAAAAAATAAGTGTGGTCTATGTCCATTCCCCTTCCAACTAGGAAGGTTTGGGGGAATGTTTCATCTAGTAGAGTTTAGTGGAGGTGACATTATTTGACTTCCAAGGATAGACAATAAAAGTCAATGCAACTTCCATATGGATTTCTTTTTTAAAAAATCTTTATTGGTCAGATTATTACAGAAGTACCTCTTTCTTCCACCCGCCCCCCATAGTTCCCCTCCACCCAATTCCCACCCCACTCCAGGCCCTTGCCACCCCACTGTCCATGTCCATAGGTACTGCATACATGAATATAAGATCTTTGTCCAATCTCTTCCCGCACCTCCCACACCCGCTTCCTCCCAAGAATTGTCAGTGTGTTCCCTTTCCATGCCCCTGATTCTATTACATCCACCAGTTTATTCTGTTCATCGGATTTTTTATTCATTTGATTTTTTAGATTCCCTTGTTGATAGATATGTATTTGTTGTCACTTTGTTGTTCATAATTTTTTATCTTTATCTTTTTCTTCTTCTTCCTCTTCTTAGAGAATACCCTTCAGCATTTCATATAATACTGGTTTGGTGGTGATGAACTCCTTTAGCTTTTTCTTGTCTGTGAAGCTCTTTATCTGACCTTCAGTTCTAAATGATAGCTTTGCTGGGTAGAGTAATCTTGGTTGTAGGTTCTTGGTATTCATCACTTTGAATATTTCTTGCCACTCCCTTCTGGCCTGCATAGATTCTGTTGAGAAATCAGCTGACAGTTGTATGGGTACTCCCTTGTAGGTAACTGTTTTTCTCTTGCTGCTTTTAAGATTCTCTCATATGGATAGCTGTAGCACTTGGTTTTGAATTCCTGAACTGCCATGTTATATTTCTAAGCATAATCTATCCTGAGGCGACCATGCTCTAAGGAAACAAAACCATGTAGACAATTCACATATATGCATGTACTCTGGTTGACAATCCTAGCTTTGATTCCTTCCAATCCAGGCATCATGTGTGTGAGTGAATGTGCCTTCATTTTATTTCATTAGGCAACAAACAAGTGATTCCTAGATTTCAAGTCTATCCAGCGGAGGTTGCAAATGTAATGGAGCAGAGAGATAATTGTTTTCTGCTGTGCCATTTCAGAATTCTTGACACACAAAATCTTATAGCATAAGTTTTTGTTATATACAACTATATTTGGAATGAATTGTTAAACATAATAATAATCAAGACAGTAATTGGTAGCAGTACTGGTCCCAGAAGAACTGCTTTAAGGATGGCTTTCCTGCATTACTCTTTCTTTTTTCTTGTAATTTTTATTTATTTATTTATTTATTTATTTATTTATTTATTTATTTATTTACTATATTTATTTATTATATTTTATTGTTTCAAGTATTACATATGTCTTCTTTTTCCCCCATAGACCCCTCCCTAGCCACTCCCATCCCCCAGGACAAGCCCCCACTGCCCCAGTGTCTGTGTCCATTGGTTATGCTAATATGCATGTATATAAGTCCTTTGGTTGATCTCTTACACCCACCCTCCCCTGCCTTCCCTCTGAGGTTTGACTGTTTGTTTGGTGTTTCTCTGCTCTGGATCAATTTTTGTTCATCAGTTTATGTTGTTCATTATATTCCACAAATGAGTGAGATTATGTGATATTTATGTTTCTCTGACTGACTTATTTTGCTTAACATAATGCTCTCCAGCTCCACCCACGCTGTTGCAAATGGTAAAAGCTCATTTTTTATAGCAGCATAGTGTTTCATTATGCAGATGTACCACTGTTTTTTAATCCATTCATCTGCTGATGGACACTTAGGCTCTTTCCAAATCTTAGCTATGGTAAATTGTGTTGCTATGAACATAGGGGTGCCTATGTCCTTTCTGACTGGTGTTTCTGATTTCTTGGGCTATATTCCTAGAAGTGGGATTACTAGGTTGAATGGGAGTTCCATTTTTAACTTTTTGAGGAAATTCCATACTATTTCCACAGTGGATGCACCAGTCTCCATTCTCACCAGCAGTCCCTGCATTACTCTTTATTATTAGAAATTGGTTCTATGTTCTGATTATATTTAGACATTAATGACTCATTTCATTAGCAAAGAGTACAGTTATAGTTCATGGTATATAGTATAAAAATTGTTTCTTATATTATCACCTGTTGATACCTAGAAGAAAATGCATATATATGGCAAGACTTTGGATGACCAAAACCACTTGCAGCCGTAAAACACTTTAGTGAAAATAAGGATTACAGTGGAGTCACTTGTTTGCTTCTACATGTTCCAGAGAACTTGAGAAAGAAAATGAGTTCAGGACTTTAAATTCCCAGATCAAGTACTGGGTTGGGGACCAAAGCACATCTATGTCTGCTCTAAAAACAATAGTTATATCTTATAGTCATGAGGCTGAGATTTGTGAAAATCAAAACTAAAGTATAATCTTTTGGGGGACGGAAGTACAATGCACATTTATTTTCCAACCTCATGGGTTATCTTATGTTTAAGTTAAAACATTGCTAGGGAAGGAATTGAACAATGAAAATTTAGACAGCGATATATAAAAAGATCATGAGGAAACTGAGGTCCTTGAAACCCCAAATTCTGCCTTATTTACCTTTGCTATTAGTAGAAACCTTTAAACTCATGTCTGAGGTTATCAGTCTCCTCTAGCATGAAAAACCTGTAATGGCCTTACCTGTGGTAGTTGCCTTGCAAGGGACTATTCACTCTCCTCAGGGCCTACCCACACCATGTCTCTTTGCTTTTATTTTTTTTTCAGTTTTATCAACATACAATTGACATTATGTTGATTTCTTGTACTTATATACTGCAAAATGATTGCCACCATATTGTTAGCTAACACCTGATCACGTTACATAATTACCATTGCTTTTAGACCTATAACCAGACCCAAGTTCTAGCAACTTTTGGAGCATAAGATAAAAAGTATAGACTTTGAGGAAGTGTGATGCTTATCAAGAGTTAGATATTTTGTTCATTTACATTAATGAAAATCTGGGGAGCATGTGTGGAAATAGACTCTAAAGTGGTGGGAGTAGGATAAAAAATGTTGGATTGTCCAAATTTATTGATATTGTCTCACTAAGTAGAAATTTCATATTTAATATGTCAGCTTGAGTAGCAAGAGTGCCCCTAATTATTCATTTGGTTGGTTGAATGAAACGTTGACCCAAAAGGGTATTCTAGAAAAAATGAAATTAAAATGCCAGAACTTCCATAGAACATTGGAGATAACAGTAGGCAAAGACTGAGAAAATTTAAAAGTACAGAGTGAATTTATCACTTAGGACCTCTTGCCACCACCCCATTATGATATGAGTAAAAGTGTCAAAGACTCTTTCTTTACCAAAGCTGTCAGGAACACATTCATGAGGTGAGTCTCACTATTATTGTAATCTCTGTGATGTATGAATTTTGTAAGGCATAGATGAGACTGGTAACTACTGCCATCAATTTGGGCTTCCTGACTAAGAGGGGTCACTATGTTCCTGGTTTGGAAGGAGCCAAGTGACAACATGGATTTACCAAAGACAGGATGGGAATGGTTACTATAATAGGTGGCAACGCTTAAGCAGTGATTTTTGGTATTGACAAGTTGATTGTGGTATCCCTAGAACTAAAATATCTTGGCAGCCTACTAAACTGTACTTCATATGTATAAATAAACAGCTCTCTATATGATGAATATAAATCTGACTTGAACAACTATAATTCAGAGCCCTGCATCAATTCTCATACTTGAGCTGCTTCACAGACTCAGGGCCTTCTGTACAAAATGAAGGCCAGATCTCCTTGAAAAAGGACTGTGCTACTCAGCTAAATAAATATTGAAAACCTTTATCTGATCTTATCTAAAGGGCCTTGTATCTATTTACCAGAATAACTGTGCATTGAGGAAGGAGGGAAATAATAAAATTTTCAGAAATTACTAGATACTGACTCTGAAATACGCCTAATTCCAAGAGACCCAAAATGCCACTGTGGAGTTTTGTCTCTAGTGATTGATACATCTCCTGCTAACTGTTTGTTATCCCCATTACAGAATGCATAGGTGAAATAAACATATAAAAACTGAAAAAATCCTCACTTTGGCTTCCTGAGCCATAGAATGTGGATTATCATGGTAGGCCTAGTGAAAAATACTAAAATTGCTTCTATCTACAGTATAGTAAACCAAAAGCATACTGTCTTCCTGGAGAAACTTGAAATATTCAGGGAGTGGATAGTCTCACCGCATCCCCATTCAATATTCCTATTTGGCCTGTGCAGGAGAGAGATGAATTTTAAAGAACAGCAGTGGATTATTGATAAAGGAGTGAGATGATGAATCCAATTGTAGATGCTATTTAAGATGTGGTTTCTTGCCGAAACCGGTTTGGCTCAGTGGATAGAGCGTCGGCCTGCGGACTGAGGGGTCCCGGGTTCGATTCCGGTTAAGGGCATGTACCTGGGTTGCGGGCACATCCCCGGTGGGGGATGTGCAGGAGGCGGCTGGTCGATGTTTCTCTCTCATCGATGTTTCTGACTCTCTATCTCTCTCCCTTCCTCTCTGTAAAAAATCAATAAAATATATTAAAAAAAAAAAAAGATGTGGTTTCTTTGCTGGAGAAAAGCAGCATATCCCCTGGCACCAAATGTGATGTTTTTCCCCCTCTATATTTGTCAGAGGACCATATCAAAAAGTTGATTTTAGCTGGCAGGGCCAGCAAGTTACCTTTATTGTTCTACCTCAAGATTATATTAACTCTCCAGTTCTATGTCAAAATCTAATCCCCAGGGAGTTTGATCACCTCTCCAAACCACAGGACATTCCATTGATGATATCATGCTGACTGAACATGATGAGCAGAATGTAATGACAACCTTAGACACCTTGGTAAGATAAATGCATGTCAAAGAGGTAAATGAAACCCACAAAAATTCAGGGACTAGCTTTATTGGTAAATTTTCTAGTGGTTCAGAGGTCTATTTCCAAAGCAGTGAACCTTGAAATATTTCTTCAAGGGGGAGGACAGTGGCACACTTGGTCCCTACTACCAGGCAAGATGCCTAGCGAGCTTTTAAAATTTTTTGAAGGCATCATACATCTTATTTGACAGTGCTATTATTATCCTCAAAGGCTACTGGTTGTGAGTGGAACCCAGGAAAAACAAACAAAAAAAGGATCTACAATATACCCAGGCTGCCATTCAAGCTGCTCTGCCACATGGTCATTATGGCTCAGCAGATCCAGTGGCGTCTGCAGTGACTGACAAATCATGATGTTGTGTGGAACATTTTTCAGGCTCTTATATGTGATACTTTGATTATATTTCCTTCAAATGCCCATGGCTAATAGTTTGTTAGGGTTGATACTCTTCCCCAGATAATTACGGTATGCTAGGTGCTATACATACCAACCACCCCTTTACTATTTCTCAGAGGAGACCAATATGAGGTTATTCTCACTCTAATAATTTTCACATTAATATTTTATTTTCCAATGTTAGAAATATAACTCCTTATTTTTAATGAAGAGGTTAATAATTTCTAAATTTACAAGTTTCCGGCATATTTGTAGTTACCTTGGTCTTTTGCTCTATGAATAACTAAACTCACAAAATATAAACTATTCTGTAGCCCATCTCAATCTATGTGAAAACAATAAGAGAAATCAAATAGGATATTGACAGGTCAGGGTAACAAAATACTCTTAAGAAGGATTATGCTGACCCTAAGCGGGCTCCATACAGGTATGCCTGAGCAAGCTGATGGCTGGTAGCCTTCAGGGGACTGTTTACATGGGGAAGGTGTGGTCTTGAGTTAGATGATTTGCGCATGCAATTTGTACAGCAAAAGTGAGGTGAGTGGGAAAGAGGGTAGTTTTGGTTGGACAAGGGCAGAGGAATAGGATGGTTGGTGGTTTTACTTTATTATTGCCCAGAGACTAGGTCCATAGATATGAGACCTATAGAATGATAGGCTATGGTCAGCTGCAGAGTCTATTTCCAAACCAGGAGTCAGCACTGTTTCTGTGCTTTGGGGTGAAAAGGTGTGACAGAAGTGAAGAAAGGGAAGGAGTAATAGAATATTCAAACTGGACTGCCTGTGACATTTGTAACATTTAAAGATTTCAAGGCAAGTGTTCAATTGGGGGCCTAGCTATCATATATAAAAATACATTAAAAGTTTAAATCAACTAATAGACTGTTAAATAAAATATCTTTCTTAGCATGATAAATTTAACTTCATATTAGCATGAATGGCCAGGTTCAAATTAGAATACTTAGTGTATTTTAAAGCTTTTTTTTTTCTTACATGGTTTATTGAGGCAATTTAAAAACAAAGCCGTCAGTAAGAGGCTTGAATCAGGAATGGTTAAGTGATACTCAAGATCACACATCCAGATACTTGGAGTCTCCTGAGCTGCCCTGTGCTAAGTTCAGTGTATTAATTTTCTATTGTTACCTAACAAATTACCACACAAAGATCTACCTATCTCTTTAATCTATCATCTATCTAATCTATATACCTAAATCTCCATCTCTTTTTATCTCTATTTCTCATAATCTTTTCCATATTCTATTAAAAGAGAGTCATTGACCCTGCCAAACTCAAGGGCAGGGGATTATACAATAGCATTAATATTAGAAGGTAGGTATTATTTAAGTCACTTTATGGTTTATCCACCATACTTGTACTCCTCTAAGTTCTGTTCCTGCAATGTGGGAAGAATGTAATCCTCACCCCAGAACCCTGATCCTCATTCCAGGCCGCAGGTCCCAGCCCCCAGGGTATCCTCTACCTCTTCTTTATCCATACTGAGCTCATTCTTCACCTTAAGAAACTTCACATTCGTGTATGAGAATAATGTAGCTAACTTGTCCTCTGTTCTCTAGATACAGCCACCACATCTTACTCACCTCTCAGTCCCAGGACTATATATATTGGCAGTGAACTCAACTCTCAGAAGCACAGACCCACTGAAAGGAGCCTTCAGGCATCTTTAGGCTTGGGACTTAGGGCTACATGGGGAGCAAGTTCAGTGTCCCAAATATATGCAGCATGGTTCAATGTGGGGGGTATGGGTTCTGAGTGTGAAAATCGCGTTAACCCCAAAACACTGAACGCCTGGCCATTTACAGGGTTAAGGCCCACTATGTAACCCTCCCCAATTGAATTGTTTGCTCTCTCTCCACAAGATGTTGCCACTGTTCTAATAAATTATGCGTGCATAATTTGTATGGGTTCTTTTCACTACATGGATATTTACCTATAATAAATTTGTAGCAATTTTTGAATGTTTTTAAATTTCATATAAATGACATCATACAGGATGTATACTTCTGGAATTAGTTTTTCCCCTTATCCATGTTTTCCACTGCTATAACCTAATATTTGCATCTATAGGTCTTTTTTCTGTTTCTATATCCCTGAAAATTCTATTCTGTTTCCCAGTCCAGCTTTAAATAGTATCAAGTAAGTGTCTATGGCTGGTCATCATATAAGTAAAGCTCAGACCAGTGGTTCTCAAACTTTAGTGTGCTTTAGCCACTTGAAGGTGATGTAAAACTTGGATTGCTAGCCCACTTTAACATTTTCTGATTCAGTAGGTCTGGATAGGGCCCCAAGAATTTGAATTTCTAACAAGTTCCAGAGTGATGCTAATGCTACTGGGCCACATCAGTCCAGTACTAGCCCAGCATTGTCTGGTCTCTGGGTAAGATACGTCATCCATCAGGTTCTTTCAATAACTTGCAATAGGGGCTAGACTTCCATCCCTCTTTACATAAATTGTTTATAACTTAATGTTTTAATTACTTAAGAACACAATAATATAACTTGAAACATGGTTGAAAGTGATCCCTTTTAATAATGATAAGGTGGGCCAAAAAAAAGATATATAGATTTGAGTCAGTGTTATTTATATAAAAAACCTACAACTCATTTATTTCAAGCCAACTTTTATTTTTAACCTGAACAAATGCTGTCAAAAATATCTGAACGATGTCAAAGTCAGATATCAGTATAAGTTACTTTTTAGGTGATGAACTTAGAAACATAATTAGTGTTGAGACAATTTCCCACAAACTACTGAAAATCAGAAAATCTCAAATCCGTGAAGAACAAATTCCTTGTTTCTTCTTCATTCTTATCGATCTAAGTCTTCAAGCTGTAGGAAGAAATAAGAGAATATTAATAATTGAATGCAATTAGCATACAGCAATTATGTTCTAAATGTAAGAATAGTCAATCCTATGTATGTCTGTTGTCTCAATAAAAGAAAAAACACACACAATTCTCCTCTTGTAAAACAGACCCTTGTGTATCAGGGTCTAAGTAAATCATTTGACATCTTCAGTCATGTGATTGCATCAACCTTCTCTCCCACTCATCAAACACCAAAAATGTTTTTTATCTGGGTGAGGGGACAATTCAGGGATATGAGTAAATCTTTCCACTTTAAAAGCCTGTGATCTTTCCATAAACCAAAATCCCTTAACCACCCAGACCCTGCATATCTATATCTGTAAAAAGAGAAAGAAAAAAAGGGGAAAGGATAGATGAAATGTAAGTTAAATTAACAACTCAGTGATAACCAAAATCTTACTAAGATAACTTCACTTTATTTTGACTGTTATGTAAAATACAAAAATTTAATATTGAATGAATATACATGCATTGATCATTAAATATGGTCCTACTTGCAATTCTTAACTTTTTACAAATTTTTTAAGAATTCACATCCTCAAAGGCATTGTTTACAAATTAGTATAAGAAACCACATTTAAGTGGCCATCAAATTATGAAGGCCCATCTAGTGACTACTACAGTGGTTTTACCTACTTGTTCTAACAACTGTGTTCTAAACAAATATGGAATCAGCTAACAGGTCTGATAAATTTCCCACCTGTAGAAATCTTATAGTTATAGCTCAAAGAATGTGTGTCTGAAAAAGTAGACTTCAGAACATGCTGCATTCTGTAAGATCTAGTATGTATGTGTATTTAGTAACACTAACATTGGTTTATACAAATATTTAAACATTTTTTTTTATTTTACTAAGAACATGTTACAATATAACATGTGTCTGACAGGAATAATTGGGTAATACTCAACCTGGATTCCCCCAGGCTGGACTCTGTTGGATTCTGTTGGGTCTATTAGTCCTTCTGGTTCTCCATGCTATTTCTCCTCCTCACCTTCAGCTTGTTAGGTATCAGCATCAGAGTTTTTATACTTATACTAGAGGCCCAATGCATGAAATTCATGCACATGTAGGGTCCTTAGCAACTGCTGGCTGCCGGCAGGGGCCTGCCTTTGTTCCGCAACGACCCCTGGTGGTCAGCATATGTCATACTGAGTGATCAAATTCCTGGTTGGTCGAACTTCCGAGGGGACACTTTGCATATTAGGCTTATATATATATGGATTCATTCACTTCATTAGTGAAGAATAATTAGACTTTGGGACCAGAACTTTATGAAAAAAATAGCCCAATTTATAATCAGTGCTGACAGCCAATACTCTACCCTCAAGAGAATCAGGAATATAGGTGTAGGTGAAAAAAGAATAGCTGGGCACATTCCAAATAGTTGATACACCACTTTCATCCCCTTAACATTTATGCAGCTTGCTCATTTTCACAGTGATGTTTTCCCCTCTTTCTAGTACATTTCACATCTGGTCTTACTGATTATTTTTGGTCCTTATGAGAAGAAGAGATCATCTGGGTCTGATGATATTCAATGTGTTTCTGTCAGAACTTAATTGTAAAAATATTCATTTGACTTAAAGACAAATTCTATAGTGAAGTTCATTGGTTCCCCAACCCCTGAAAATTTAATTTCTATGTCTTGCAAGTGTTCTAGTACGAATTCATTATTTTCCTGGATCATCCTATTAAGAACCTTTACATTTGTAAAAGCCATCAACCAAAAGTGAGGTATGCTATTTTTTGCCCCTTTCCTCTGGCTCTCCTTCCATTTCCTCCCAAGCTCCTTCCTAAAAACCTACTTCTCACTGACATTCACCTTCCTCAGTTTCCTCAGCTGCATTGATAATTTCAGATCTCTCATAAAACAGATGTTGGTAGAAAGCAACCTACCTTTTCTCAAGATTATATCTTTATAGAATTTGGCTTCTACTCATGCATATTCCATCTGAAGGCTTTTGAAAGCTTTGACCCCATTGCTTAATGGCTGAAGGCAAGCACTGAGAAACCCCTGCCTTTGTGCTGGATGCCCCAACAGGCACTGCTGCAAGGGACTGAGGACTTAGCTGCCACTTACCAGCTTCAATCCCCTCGGTTGCACAGGCCCCCACTTCACAGTTTACATCTGTATCAGTCAGAGACTTGTCCTCCTGGACCTATCTTCCTTTGGTTCCTTTGTCTTATGACATACAACCCCCTCTGCAGGTTCCTTGGGAACTTGGGAGGAGGATCCCTCTACTAGGTTCTCACCCACCAGGTTCTATTCTTCTTCTGCCTGGTCCTTGCCCTCCCGAAGTGCCATGGGCTTCCTTTCCTCACATTCTCAGGCTCCCGAGGACCATGCTTGACCACCACTCCATCTGCCTTGGGCTGAACCAAGACTTGGTCATTATAATGAATATGGCAGAGAAGGTAATGGACCAGATCCTAGAAACCTATGATCAAAACCCAACCATGGGGAACATGGGGAACTCACAGAACTTAATTATGAAATGTCACCATCTTCCTCCTGCATCTCTTCATTGGGGTTTTTCTTTTCATGATTATCTTCCTCCTCACTGTCTTGTTTCTCTGCCTCCTTGTCAACTTCCTCATATTCCTCCTCTACACATTCCTCCAGAACTGTTAGTCCATCTTCCTCAACTGCTGGCTGAATGGCCAGCTGCAAACTCTCTGTCTCTTCAAGGGCTCTTTCAACCACTTGGGAAGATAGAAGGGCTGCGGCCCCTTCGAAGCCATCTAAGCCCTCTGAAGTAACCATGGAGACCCCAAATATTCTGGGTTCAACACATCATCAGCTCTCTGCTGGCCATATTGGACTAGGTCTTGCATGTCTATGTTAGACATGGCAGGATGAACACACCAGACCACCAGGGTGAAAATGGTGGCCACCGAGGTGACTGGCTCTGATGGAGAGGCTGTGGGGGCAGTAGAGAAGATGGCCTCAAAGGGGACAATAGTCTATGACTCAGCCTTGGAGGCACAAAAATAGGAAGGGAAGGGCACACCCGGAGAAGCAGCTCACCAAGACTGCACCTGAGATGTTATTGAGCAAGCCTGGAAAAAATTAGATGGCCAGTGACAGAAGGTGGAGCTAGAAAGTGTCAACAAAGGGCAGCTTCCGTCATCGTGAGCTGTAGGTTCATTTGCTGAGAACCAAGGATGGACATGCCCAGGGTCCAATGAGTGATCAAGATATGTTAGTTCTTGACTACTCACAATCTCCCATAATTTTTAGATCCTAAAGTGGTGGGTTACCCTTTAAGGACACACAAATCCATTCCATTTTATTCCACAAGTCAACAAAACTTTAGTGTTCCAATATGCCTGTGTCCAGTAGCATTTACACTAGGGACATCTCATATCAGTAGTGACAGATTCATTAAAAAAAATGTATAGCTTAGATTTTAGCAGTGGTATAACTCAAGAATAAAGAAAAGACTTTGAATTTATTAACATTATTAAAACTATTTAATAAAGAACTTACTAATTCAGATCAGAGTGTTGAAGAACTATTAAAAACAGGAGCTGGATGGTGTTTAATAAAATGCTGCCCAATTCACATCAAGCCTATAAAAAATGAATACAGAAAGGGGGATACATTCAAAGGCAACCATGAAAGATGTAAAAAGGACAGACTTCCTAGGATGATTTGAGTAAATGAAAACTTTCTGTTGCATTTAGAACCCTGATCCAAGAAATGAAGTGTAAAAATTCTTTAAATGATGGATAAATCAACACTTTTTCATATTTATCCTGAACAGCAAAATTCTTTGTGACCAAAAATATTTTAGGAATAGAAACATAGAATATCACATTTCAGAAAAATAATACTAATAAATCCCTTTTGTCACTTCAATCCAATTTCAATTTATTTAATATTGTCTCACATCCTAACTCAATAAGGGAACATGGCCTTATTAAAAAAAAAACACATTGATTTAAAATTTGAAGGGAACACATTAAAATAAATTATGAGACACAGAGAAAATCAATGGTTCAAAGCACCTAATTAGCTTGGGAAAGGTCACGCAAATTAATGGCAGAGTCAAGCAAGTCTCCAAGCAAGATTCTGTGATGTCTAATCTGCATTTAAGTCAGGATTGTTTCCAATCTACTCAGTTTATGTGGTAACATGACAACAGAAATTTAATTTACCAATGACAGAGAAAGTCAATGGCCCTGATGAAGGAATCTGAAAGGACCAAACCATACTATCTCCACCATGCCCCCTTCACCATTGATCAAAAACGTTGCCAAGGACTAAGAAAGAGGTGCCATAATCCCAGAAAAAGGGGCTCAAAGACTGGCTGGAAGAAAAGATGACAGTAACTAAAGTATCTTTACATGTAATATGTTGACTACAAACTGTGTAGCTGAAAGAATTAAAAAGGATCACAACAAGTGGGCTTTTCTCAAGAAAAGAGGAGGGATGAATTAAGGTAGACATCAAAATATAGGCAACTGACCCCTGATTATGATAACTTTCATTTTGACCCTTCAAAATGCCATTGTCCTCTCTGAGGGTCCTTGACATTTTTTTTTCCTCTGGAAAAAGGGAATTGTGATAGGAATTTGACTTCATACTACTGTGAGAACTGGTAAAACGACATTGATTCATCTGTTTCTTTGGCTTCTTGTGCTGATCCTCAACTCACAAGATATTTGGTCAGGAAGGAAGAATGAATGTGAACTGTGGAAATGTAGGAAAAATGGCAATGTGAAAACAATATGGAAGCTGTATTTTTCCTTTATTGCATTGAAACCAATTTCAGATTTTGTCTACCATCAAGCTTAAATTTTCTACCACACATGACCTGCAGGAGAAGTACAACTCTTGCCACAAAGTCCGTCTTGAACCAGTCCCCAAAATTAGAGAACCTGGAAGAATATAACCCTGATAGCTGGAGCTGTGAGCCTGGTTACTGCCATTACTAACAAGGGGACCAGCAGATGCACCAAAATTTGTGATCTACAACAGGGCTCCTGACCTACATCATTCTTCCAAGAGTGAAACATGGTTGATGTTTTATTTCTGCTTTGGAAATCTTAGGCACAATTTTATGGGAGCCAACTTTAACTGGACACATGCAAAGTGGGAAATGGAGTTTTTCTTAGCCAATTTGAGATGGGACAGAACTTTCATAGTACAATCCTTGTCAACTTGGAACCCATACACACTTCCAACTAAAGAAAAGAGCAGTACTAGTTATTTTGCCTCAGTGGATAGAGCATAAGCCAGTGGACTGAAGGGTCAAGGATTTGATTCCAGTCAAGGGCACAGACCCCGGTCGGGGTGTGTGCAGGAGGCAACCAATTGATATGTCTCGCTCACAATGATCTTTCTTTCTTTGTGTCTCTCCCTTCCTTTCCACTCTCTCTAAAAATCAATGGAAAAATATATGTGAGTGAGGATTGACAACAACAACAACAAAAAGAAAATATAGAATAAAAATGGTCAATATGAGCACAGATATTTTTATATCGAAATAAGGAAGAAATACTGATGTCTTGTGTTTTGCAAATGCTTTTGTGGTCATAACTGGTGTCTTCAACTATCTTTTACAATACCCACTCTATATTTTTATTGTCATCAGAAAGACTCTTACCTGGGTGAAGTTCCTTGTCTGGTGGAGTAATCCAAATCTTCATTTCTGGAAGGCTGGACCATTAGCAGTCCTACTGGTAATGATTGCTGTAGTTTTCCACGGACTTAAGCACAGAACATAGTAATACTAAGAGGCACCCCTAAGAAACTCCCGCATTACAAACCCTCATTTTATATAGCAATGGAATTTACTCTTGATAGTCAGAGTCTATCAGCCCAATTAGTACTCTAACCCCCTTATTTTCCAATTAATTCAGTTGGTATGAGTTATGTAAGGTGACCAGGTTGTAATCTCAACTACAAGTTCAATGGAATCATTGCTGACTCCCATGGTGGCAGCATTCATCCATCCATTTGAAAATTAATTCATTTGTAGCGGGAAAGTCTAATTGGATGTAACAAGAAGCAAGAATTCTGCTAGTGGATTAGTAGGGGAATAATGAGAATATCCACATGTATTTTAATGTCTTGATTCCTCAACACATGGATACAGCTATTGGAGAAACAGCACCATATTTGGATGCTTATTTAGATCCTATACCACATCACAGAGGTTATTTCCCTGTCCTACTAGATGCTGTCATTTATCTGGCTCTGTAACTCAGTCAGCAAAAGGCCATTCCACTGTTAGGTCAGCTACTCAAGTTTATGAGACATGGTTCATATCAGTGAATTTTATGAATATCAGCCCATTGCCACATTTGGTTTGAAATGAGTTTTTTTGTTTTGTTTTGTTTTGCTGGTTTTTGTTGTTGTTATTTTGTTTTGGTCAGAAGAGATGCATTGTAGAATAACAAGATGGTAGATAAGGTGGTCTGTAAGTCCATAGATTATAGTTTTGGCACAAGCATTGCAGGCAAGAAAAGCAAAGCCACATTTGGAATCAGTCTCTATTCCTGTGAGAACAAAATAACGCCCCTTCTATGGTGAAAGTGGTTTGATGTTATCAAGCTAAAACCAGGTACCTTGCTAGTACCCCTGAGGAATAGGGCCATATTTGAATCTATCTGCTGGTATCTACAGTAACAATAGCCATAATGATCTTGATGTATAGAAGTCCATGTTTCTATGTCTGCGCATAAATTTATACCACTTGGCATGACCGTTTTTTCATGAGCTTACCTGGCAATGACAGAATGTCAGAGAAAAGCAGCTGATTGACAGACACAGAATGCATCATTTAATCCACCTGATTGTTAAATTTCCACTCTGCTGATGTTGATCTTTGGTAAGCTTTCATGTCAGGCACAAATACCTATATACTATATGTACACTTGCAGAGTTACACACATATCTCTTCTCCAGATCTCCTTATCACCTACTTTACAATAATATTTTTTCCATGTCCACAATCATCCATATAAACCATTAACCAATGTCCACAATTTAGGGTTGATGCAAATCTCTGTTTAAATTTCCTTCCAGGTAAAATGAACAATCTGTACACTGCTTTAAATCTTTCCAACTGAGATATTTTCCTTCATCACTATACTTTAAAAATTATTTTTTAGTTTTCAATTACAATTTACATTAAACATTATTTTGTATCAGTTTCAGGAATACAGGTTAGTGGTTAGACAATGAAATATATTACAAAGTATTTTCCTGGTATTGCCAGTACCCACCTGGCATCATAAATATTTATTACAATATTATTGACTATAATCCATATGCTGTACATTATATCCCCGTGACTATTTTATAGTACCAATCTGTACTTCTTCCTTCACCTTTTTCACCCAGACCCCCAATCTCCCTATCATCTGGCAACCATCAATCTATTACCTGTATCTATAAGGCTGTATCAATTATTGTTTGTTTATTTTGTTCTTTAGATTCCACATATGTGAAATAATATGATATCTGTCTTTATCTGACTGGCTTATTTCACTTAGCATAACACCCTCAGGTCCATTCATGCTGTCACAAATGATAAGATTTCATTGTTTTTTATGACCAAGTAATATTCCATTGTATATCTGTTCTGTTTTTTTATCTGTTCATCTATTGATGGGCACTTGGGTTGCTTCCATAGCTTGGCTATTGTAAATAACACTGTGATGAACTGAGGGGTGCATATATTCTTTCAAATTAGTGTTTTGGGGTTCTTCGGATGCATCTCAGAAGTGGAATCATTAGGTCATAAGGAACTTCCAGTTTTAATATTTTTGAGGGAACTCATATTGTTTTCCATAGTGTCTGCACCAATCTGCAATTCCACCAACATGCACAAGGGTTGCCTTTACTCCACATCCTCACCAAAGCTTGTTGGATTGTTGTTTTATTGATGGGAGCCATTATGAAATGTGTGAAGCCATATCTTGTGGTTTTCATTTGGATTTCTCCAATAACTAGTGCCTTTGAGCATCTTTTCATATGTCTATTGCCCATTTGTAGGTCCTTCTGGAGAAGTGTCTATTCAGGACCTTTGCTGATACCTTAATTGGATTCTTTGGTTTATTATTTTGGTGTTGAGTTGTATGAGTTATTTATACATTTTGGATATTAATCCCATATGGGATGTATCATTGGCGAATATCTTCTTCTATTCAGTAGACTGTCTTTATGATTTGTTGATGGTTTCCTTTGCTGTGCAAAGTCTTTTTAGTTTGATGTGGTTCCATTTATTTATTTTTTCTTTTGCTTTCTTACCCAAGGAGATATATCAGAAAAAAAATTGGTAAGAGAAATGTCAGCGATTTTACTTCTATGTTTTCTTCTATGAATTTTATGGTCTCAAGTATACATTTAAGTCTTTAATCTATTTTTAATTTATTCTTGTAAATGGTATAAGATGGTTGTCTAGTTCCATTTTTTTATGAATCTGTCCAATTTTATCAACACCATTTATTGAATAGCCTATTTTTAACCCATTGTATGCCCTTGCCTCCTTTGTCAAATATTAATTGATAGTATTTGTGTAGGTTTACTTCTGGGGTCTCTAGTCTGATCCATTGGTCTATATGTCTGTTTCTAAGCCAGTACCATTCTGTTTTGATTGTTATAGACTTGCAATATAGTTTGATATCAGGTAGCATGATACTTCCAACTTTGTTCTTTTTCTCAAGATTGTTGTGGCTTTTTCATGACATTTTGGTTTTATATAAATTTTTGGATTATTTGTTCTTGTTTGGTGAAATACATCATTGGTATTGATTGGAATTGTGTTGAATCTATAGATTGCTTTTATAAAAATTCTATAGCATGAATATTTTTATGATGTTAATTCTTCCTATCCATGAGCACAGTGTATGCTTCCATTTATTTATATTTCTTCAATTTCTTTCTTCAGTGTCATACTTTTCCAAGTACAGGTATTTTACCTCCTTTGTTAAAATTATTACTAGACTAGTAGCCCAGTGCACGAAATCCGTGCACATTAAAAGGGAATTAATTAGCGGAGATATTTTAATATTGCTATTTGCCCTTCTCTATAATAGAAGTGTGAGAGATGAAAGGAAATTAGTAAAATGTATATGAAAATAATATATACATTTATTAATAAATAAACAGTAACAGAAGGATAGAACAACAGAGGCATGATATAAAAATGACAAAAAACATGATATTAAAAAGACAAAAACATGATATAAAAACAACAGTGATGCAAACAATGACTGATAAAGTGATTAAACTTATTCTAATATCTCCCTGTATACCACATTAAGAGTGAAAACACTTTAAGAGTGCTTGACTAATTTCTCTTGTGATGAAGTATTTAAAACTTTAACTGTAATGTCACATGCTCTTCAAACTCAAGAGAAAGCAACATATAACTGACCATGTGCAAAAACAGGTTCAGGTCGGAATATTCCTACTCTGTCTAGAGTTTGTCCTTGTGATTTATTAATAATCATTGCAAATGCTGGCATCACGGGAAACTGTCTTAGAATTAACTTAAATGGGAGGCCAGTGTCAGATGGGGACAAATCAATTCTTGGAATCAGAACAACCTCTCCCTCTGCAGATCCTGTTAATACTTTAGCTTCAATAATGTTAGGTTGTAATCTTTTGATAATAAATCTCGTACCATTACAAAGACCCCATTTACTATTAAGATTTCTCAATACCATGATGATTGCACCCACTTTCAATTTTAATTTATGACACGGCATTCCTGAAGGAGTAATACTATTAAGAAATTCGATGGCAAAATTTTCCTTTTCAGCATCATCTGTTGAATCAATGGAATCATCACTCAAATATGTGTGAAAATCTCCATCGAGTATATCCAAAATTTCTTCATTTAATTTTTGAACGTGCTCATTTCTTTGGACAAAGAATTCCATGTTTAGATATATTTTTAATATTATCTATAGATATACTATTTCCAAAGGTAACTTCAATAATAGATCCATTACAAATTATTTCACAGGGGATTTCAATATATCCATTCCTAAATGAAAACTGCTAACAAGTTTGCCATCTCCAAGTTTTACTAACTATTCACTATAAGCAGAATCCTCTGATCTCATATTTGTTTTAAGAGATAAATTATTGAAACATCCCCAAACATTACTTTAAACTCGTTTGTACTATGGCCGATCCCATAGCATGTGGTACAATACTGAGACATTGTCGAAAATCCCCTCCAAGAAGGAGAACTTTCCCACCAAATACAAGATTCAAATTCATAATTCCTCTTAGTAATCTGTCTATGGCATTTATAGTGTGACTAGATGCCATGATGCATTCATCAATAATGAGAAGTTGGGCCTATTTAATAGTTTTAGCAACTTCATTGTTTATATCGAGTCTAGAAATTGAAGTTTCATTTAATGGAGTTGGCCATTTATATTGGGAATGAAAGGTTCTTCCACCGAGAAATAAATTTGCAGCAATTCCTGTAGATGCTGTGGGTTAAACAGTACCACCACAACCTCTAATATAATGTATTAAAACTTTATTGTGGGGAGCCACTACAGTGTTTGGACAGGTTCAAGCCTTGGACTGATGAGAGGGCACAGTCCTCTCATTGCCACGTGCAATCCCAGCTTGGAGGGCAGGGCCCTTCCAGCACAATTATAGCCAACAGCTATAGTTGTAAGCTTGAACCTATGGTCCAAACACATGGCCCCACGTGCCTGAGTGATGTATGCTTGATAGAGTTCAGGTGCATGTAGTTGAGTAGGAGTGAAACCCAGGAGAATGTTGTAAACATCTTGGTCACGCCCTTACTTTGCCTCATGGCATCTACTATACAATAAAGGCATGGCTGTGGGAGTGGTCGCTGTCTCTCAGAGAAGCAGCATCCCACCAAGACCCAGATTTCATTCTCTTGTCTGTCTTTTCTAAGCCTTTCAGCCACCCCCACTCAGGTTCACCCTTGGCCGTGCTGGCGCGGCACACTTTATAAAGATATGCCTCCAAGCTCCGAGGGCGGGTTCCTGCCTCAAACCAGAAAAAGCTCCAGGAAACAGCTCCCAGGGTGGGCGCAGCCATTGCCAAGACAACCCCTGCAGGACTGACTTCCTTCTGCTTGGTCTCGGTTCTGGCAGTGATGTTACACCCAGGGTTTTTATATAAGTAGATATTTATTTTTAATTTTATTATTATTTTTAAAAATCCCCACCAGAGGGTATGTTTACTTATTTATTTTTTTAGAGAGAGAGTGTGTGAAATATAAATATGAGAGAGAATCATACATCAGTTGCCTCGTGTGTGCACCCTGACTGGGAATCGAACCTACAACCTATATAAGAGCCCTGACCAGGAATTGAACCCACAAACTTTTGGTGTATGGGATGACGCTCCAACCAACTGAGCTACATGGCCAGGCATTTTGTGTGTGTGCGTGTGTGTGTTTGTGTATGTGTGTGTGATGCAGTTGTTACTGGGATCATTTTCTGAGTTCCTTTCCAATACTTCATTATTGGTGTATAAAAATGCAACCTATTTTTGAATATTTATTTTGTATCCTGCTCCTTTACTGAATTAGTTTATACATTCTGGTAGGGATTTTTTGACTGTGCAATCTTTTTTAAAATATATTTTTATTCATTTCAGAGAGGAAGGGAGGGGAAGAGGGAGATAGAAACATGAATGATGAGATAGAATCATTGGTTGCTGCTTCCTGCATGTCCCCTACTGGGGACTGAGCTCGCAATCCGGGCATGTGCCCTTGACTGGAATCGAACCTGGGACCCTTGAGTCCGCAGGCTGACTCTCTATACATTGAGCCAAACTGGCTAGGGCTGTGTGTAATCTTATGTTTGTCTGCATACAGTTATATATAAACTTATCCTATACAATAAAAGCCCAATATGCTAAGTGTCTGGTTGTAAGGTCAGCCATTCAACCAAAGAGTAATATGCTAATGATATGCTAAGGCCGCTATGACGTGCACTGACCATCAAAGGGAAGACAGTCAACTGGTCAACCAGTCACTATAATGTGCACTGACCACTAGAGGGCAGATGCTTTGACCAGTACATTAGCTTGCTGCTGGAGTCCAGTGGATCAGGACTGAGTGAGATGGGCCAGACATGCCCTGGAGCCCTCCTGTGGTCCCTCTCCAGCTGGTCAACCTCCTGCATCCCTCCCCAGCCCCAATCATTTACCTGAGGGGTTCCTCGGCCTGGCCTGCACCCTCTGGGAATCCAGGACCCCTTGGGGCATGTCAGAGAGCTGGTTTTGGCCCAATCCTGCAGACCAAGCCGAGGGACTCCACTGGTGCAGGAATTCATGCACTGGGCCTCTAGTCTTTAAATAATGACAGTTTTGCATTTTCATTTCCAATGTAGATGTCTTTTATTCTTCTTATTGTCTGAATGCTGTGGATAGGACTTCCAGTACTATGTTAATTTTGTATGTTATTTTAAAATTTATCTTTATTGTTGAAAGTATTATAGATGTCCCCTTTGTTTGTTTGTTTGTTTGTTTGTTTGTTTGTTTTTCCCATTGATCCCCTCCATCCTGCACTTGCCCCTCCAAGGCCTTCACCACTCTATTGGCTGTGCCCATGGGCTATGCATATATGAATACTAGAGGCCCGGTGCACAAAAATTTGTGCACTCGGGGGGGAAGGGGGGTCCCACAGCCCGGACTATGCCCTCTCGCAGTCTGGGACCCCTCGGGAGATAACGACCTGCTGGCTTAGGCCTGCTCCCGTGTGGCAGAGGGCAGGCCCAACCCTAGGTGCAGCCCCTGGTCGGGCTCAGAGCAAGGCCAATTGGGGATTTGGGGCGCCGCCCCCTGTCATGCACAGAGCAGGGTGGATTGGAAGGTTGTGATGCCACCCTCAGTCACACTCAGGGTAGGGCCGATTGGGGGGGTGGGGCACTGCCCCCTGTCACACTCAAGGCAGGGTCGATGGGGAGGTTGTGGCTCTACCCCCTGTCACACACAGAGCAGGGCCAATCAGGGGGTTGGGGCACTGCCCCCTGTCACGCACAGAGCAGGGCCCATCAGGGGGTTGGGGAGCTCTCCCCTGTCACTCACAGAGTAGGGCCGATAGGGGAGTTGGGGCACCGTCCCCTGTCACACACAGAGCAGGGCGGATAAGCGGGTTGGGGTGCCGCCCTCTATCACCCACAGAGCAGGGCCAATCAGGGGGTTGGGGCGCCACCACTGTCACACTCAGAGCAGGGCTGATAGGGAGGTTATGGCTCTACTCTGTCACACACAGAGCAGGGCCCGTGGAGGGGGGGTTGGGGCGCTGCACCCTGTCACACACAGAGCCGCAGGGCGATTGGGGGTTTGGGCGCTGCCCCCTGTCATGCTGATCCTGGTGCCGGGAGGCCTCACGGCTCTGCTGATCTCAGTCCTAGGAGGCATATTACCCTTTTACTATATAGGATAGAGGCCTGGTGCACGGGTGGGGGCCGGCTGGTTTGCCCTGAAGGGTGTCCTGGATCAGGGTGGGGGTCCCCACAGGGGTGCCTGGCCAGCCTGGGTGAGGGGCTGAGGGCTGTTTGCAGCTGGTCACACACCCTTCAGGGTGGGGGTCCCCACTGGGGTGCCTGGCCAGTCTGGGTGAGGGGCTGAGGGCTGTTTTCAGGCTGGTGGGTGACTGAAGCTCCCAACCGCTCCTTTTTTCTTTTTTTTTTTTTTTTTTATTCTGGGCCAGCTTTAGCTTGAGGCTTGGCTCCAGCTCTTAGGCCTCCACTGCTGAAAGTAGGTTTCTGGCCTTTGCTTACAATGTTGCGATCCTGCTGGCTGAAGTCCTGTATTTGTTACATAGTTTCTTAAACTGCAGGCTCAGAGGCCTGCAGCCGCAGGCGGGGAACATTGGTTTCCTCTGTCACTGAGGCAAGCAAGCCTCATGTTATTTTCAAGCTGCCTGGCTATTGGCCGCCATCTTGGCTGTCAGTTAATTTGCATATCTTGCTGATTAGCCAATGGGAAGGGTAGCGGTCGTATGCCAATTACCATGTTTCTCTTTTATTAGTGTAGATAAGTTTTCCGATTAAGCGCTTCTTCTTACCCCACCCACCCCCACCTTCCCTTTGAAATTCTTCAGTCTGTTCCATGCTTCTCCAGTACTATGTTGAATAAGAGTGGTGATAGGGGACATCCCTGTCTTATTCCTGACCTTAAAGAAATGCTTTCAGTTTTTCCTTATTGAGTATGATGTGAGCTGTAAGGTATTCATAAATTACTTTGTTATGTTGAGGTATGTTCCCTCTATCACACTTTACTGATAATTGTTATCATAAATGGATGCTGGATTTTTCAAATATTTTTCCTGCAGCTATTAATATAACCATATGATTTTTATCCTTTGTTTATGTGGGTGTATCATGTTAATTGATTTGTAGATGTCCTTGTATGCCAGGAATAAATACCATTGATCATAGTGTATGATCTTTTTAATGTATTGCTGAATTTGATTTGCTAATACTTTGTTGAGGATTTTTGTGTCTATGTTTATCAGGGATATTGACCTATACTTTTATTTCTTTTTTAGTGTTTTATCTGGTTTGGAATTATGATAATGCTGGCTTTGTATAATAAACTTGGGAATTTAATTGTTTTCTAGAATATTTTGAAATAATTTGAGAAGGATGTGTGTTAATTCTTTCAATGTTTGGCAAAATTCACGAGCAAAGCTACCAGGGACAGGACTTTTGTTGTTTGAGAGTATTTCCATTACTGTTTCAATTTCATTCCTGGTACTTGGTATGTCCATATTTTTTGTTTCTTCTTGATTCAGTTTTGTAATATTGTATGTTTCTAGGAATTTATATGTTTTTTTCTAGACTGTGTAATTTGTTGCCAGATAGTCGTTCATAATACTTTTTTTAAATACTACCTTTTGTATTTCTGTGGTGTCAATTATTATTTCTCCACTTTCATTTCTGATTTTATTTATTTGGGTTTGCTATTTTTTTCTTGATAAATATTGTTAAAGGTTTATCAATCTTGTTTCTCTTTTCAAAGATCCAGCTCATGGTTTTATTTTTATATTGTTTTATAGATTGTATTTCATTTATTTCTGCTTTGAGATTTATTATTTCCTTCCTTCTACTCACTTTGGGCTTTGTTGTTTCTTTTCTAGATACTTTAGGTGTAAGGTTAGATTGTTTATTTGAAATTTTTTCTGTTTCTTGCGGGAGACCTGTAATGCTAATAATTTCCCTCAGGAATGCTTTTACTGTGTCCCTTGACTTTGGGTTGTAGTGTTTTCATTTTAATTTATCTCAAGGTATGTATCTTTTGATTTCATCATTGATCTCATTGTTAACTCCTTCATTTTTAAAAAAATCTTTATTGTTCAGATTATTACAGATGTTCCTCTTGTTTCCCCCCATAGCTCCCCTCCACCCATTTCCCACCCCAACCCAGGCCTTCTGCCCCTCCACTGACCTCATTCATAGGTGTAAGCTCTTTGTCCAATCTCTACCCGCACCCCCCACACCCCCTTCCCCTGAGAATTGTCAGTCTGCTCCCTTTCCATGCCCCTGATTATATTACATTCACCAGTCTGTTCTGTTCATAAAGTTTTTTATTCATTTGATTTTTAGGTTCACTTGTTGATAGATATGTAATTGTTGTCACTTTGTTGTTAATATTTTTTTTATTTTTAACTTTTTCTTCTTCCTCCTCTTCTTAAAGAATACCATTCAGCATTTCATATAATATTGGTTTGGTGATGATGAGCTAGCTCCTTTAGCTTTTTGTTGTCTGTGAAGCTCTTTATCTGACCTTCAATTCTAAATGATAGCTTTGCTGGGTAGAGTAATCTTGGTTGTAGGTTCTTGGTATTCATCACTTTGTATACTTCTTGCCACTCCCTTCTGGCCTGCATAGTTTCTGTTGAGAAATCAGCTGACAGTCATATAGGTACTCCCTTGTAGGTAACTAACTGCTTTTCTCTTGCTGCTTTTAAGATTCTCTCTTTGTCTTTTGCCCTTGGCATTTTAATTATGATGTGTCTTGGTGTGGTCCTCTTTGGATTCCTCTTGTTTGGGGTTCTCTGCACTTCCTGGACTTGTAAGTCTATTTCTTTCACCAGGTAGGGGAAGTTTTCTGTCATTATTTCTTCAAATAGGTTTTCAATATCTTGCTCTCTCTCTTCTTCTGGCACCCCCATAATTTGGATGTTGGTACTCTTGAAGTTGTCCCACAGGCTCCTTACATTATCTTCATATTTTTGGGTTCTTTTTCTTTTTGCTTTTCCAGTTGGGTGTTTTTTTGCTTCTTCGTATTTCAAATCTTTGACTTCATTCTTGGGATCCTCTAGTCAATTGTTAAATCCCTGTATATTATTCTTTATTTCAGTCAGTGTATGCTTAATTTCTGAGTGGTCCTTTTTCATATCCTTGAGGATCTCACTAAATTTCTCGGAAGTTTCTAGAAGATTCTTGAGTAACCTTATAACCGTGGTTTTGAACTCTATATCCAGTATTTTGCTTTCATCCATTCCTTTCATTTGTGACTTGTTTCTTTGCACATTTTGGCTGCTTCCCTGTGTTTATTTCTATGTACTGGGTAGCTGCTAAGTCTCCTTGAGTTGATAGAGTGGCCTTGTGTGGTAAGTGTCCTATATGGTGCAGTGGCTCCGCTTCCCAAGTCACCTGAGATGGACTCCCTTGGTGCACCCCTTTGTGGGCTGTGTGCACAGTCTTGTTGTAGGTAAGCCTTTATTGCTCTTGGTACCACTTGGAGGAACTGACCTCCAGGCTAATTGGCTGTTATGACCAGCTGTGTCTATACTGGAAGATCTGTTGAGCAGGAGACAACCTAATAGGGCAGGACTTGCTTCAGTGGGGCTTTGGTGCTCACTGAGTCTGTCCCTTTAGTGTGTCTCTTATGGATGTGAAGAGTTGTAATCTGGTATGGTCTCACTCTGACCACTGGGTACACAGGTTCTTGGATCTCTAAGGAGATACAAGGTCAGCCACTGTCGGGCTGCCCAGCTGGAGCTAAAGAGACATATGCAGATTCCTCCTCTTTGTATGGAGTTTTGAAGTGCCCAAATGAGGCCCAGCTGTGAAGCAAGTCAGGCTGCTGTTGCCAGTCCTTGGGCCTTCTTTTGGAAGCTCTGGGGCTCTCTGACCCAGCTACTGTTTGACAGGTTTTAGGCGGAGAAAGGACTGGCCATTCATATGCAAAAGTTGCTGTGCACAGCTTGGATGAGGTTGTAAATTGGGTGGGGCGAGGTCTCTGGGAATCACCAGGGTGGAGCAAACAGGAATGGCTGCCAGTCAGCCCTGCACCAGAGAAGTCCCAGAGTCTCCACATCCTGGGCCCCCGTGCAGGAACAATGATCTCTGTGAGCACCTCTGATAGAAAGCTTCTCTTGCTTCCTGTCCCAATGACAGACAGTTCCATTTCTCCCCATATGTATCTGGGTCCTGCAGAGTCTCAGCTGGAACTGTAGTTCAGAGCAAGCAGGAGCTTGTATCTCCCTCCCGATTAAAAGAGCAGCACATCCAGGTGCCAGCACTTTCCGCACCTCCGCACCTCTTACCAGTCTCAATGTGCTTTCTTCACCTCTCTAGCTGTGGAACTTCCACTCAGCCTGCTTTCCCACGGTTCTGCATGGTAGTTCTGCCTTTTAGTTGTAATTTTGATGTGGTTGTGAGAGGCAGCAAGTATAGGTGTTTACCTATGCCGCCATCTTGGTTCTCCCAGGAGACAATCAACTCCTTCATTTGTTAACCTCCATGTCTTTATGTGTTTCTTAGATTATTTTTTATAATTGATTTCTAGTTTCTTACCATTGTGTTCAAAGAATATGCTTGTTATGATTTCAATCTTTATAAATGTATTGAGATATGTGATCAATCTTAGAAAATGTACCATGTGAAGTAGAAAAGAAGTACTTTGGGTGAAATGTTCTGAAGCTATTAATTAAATTCATGATTATGTAATGTCCTTCTTTGTCTAATTATATTCTTTGTTTTTTAGTTTTTTTGATATATTAAGTATTGCTATCTCAGCTATTTTTTTTAAATATTTTTTATTGATTAAGATATTACATATGTGTACCCTCTACCCCCCCCCCCCCCGCTCATCCCCTCACCCCCCCATTGTCCGTGTCCATTGGTTAGGCCTATATGCTTGCATATAAGTCCTTTGGTTGATCTTTCCTCCTTGCCCCCACCCTCCGTCCAAGGCCCGACAGTCCAATCAATGCCTCTCCGTCTCTGGATCAGTCCTTGTTCATCAGTTTATGTTGTTCATTATATTCCACAAATGAGTGAGATCCTGTGGTATTTATCCGCTCTCCAGTTCCATCCATGCTGTGGCAAGTGGTAAGAGTTCCTTTTTCTTCTTCCTCTTCTTAAAGAATACCTTTCAGCATTTCATATAATGCTGGTTTGGTGATGATGAACTCCTTTAGCTTTTTCTTATCCATGAAGCTCTTTATCTGACCTTCCATTCTGAATGATAGCTTTGCTGGATAAAGTAATCTTGGTTGCAGGTTCTTGCTATTCATTTCTTTGAATATTTCTTGCCACTCTCTTCTGGCCTGCATGGTTTCTGTTGAGAAATCAGCTGACAGTCGAATGGGTACTCCCTTGTAGGTAACTGACTGTCTTTCTCTTGCTGCTTTTAAGATTCTCTCTTTATCTTTTGCTCTTGGCATTTTAATTATGATGTGTCTTGGTGTGGTCCTCTTTGGATTCCTCTTGTTTGGGGTTCTCTGCGCTTCCTGGACTTGTAAGTCCATTTCTTTCACCAGGTAGGGGAAGTTTTCTGTCATTATTTCTTCAAAAAGGTTTTCAATATCTTGCCCTCTCTCTTCTTCTGGTACCCCTATAATTCTGATGTTGGTACGCTTGAAGTTGTCCCAGAGGTTCCTTACACTATCTTCATATTTTTGGAATCTTTTTTCTTTTTTCTTTTTCGGTTGGGTATTTTTTGTTTCTTTGTATTTCAAATCTTTGACTTGATTCTTGGGATCCTCTTGTCTGCTGTTGGATCTCTGTAAATTATTCTTTATTTCAGTCAGTGTATGCTTAATTTCTAGTTGGTCCTTTTTCATGTCCTCCATGTTCTCACTATACTCCTTGAGGGATTCATTAAATTTATCAGCGGTTTCCATAAAATTCTTGAAAAACCTTATAAACGTGGCCTTGAACTCTATATCCAGTCGTTTGCTTTCCTCCGTTTCTGCCATTTGTGACCTTTTTCTTTGTCTCCGCATTTTGGCTGCTTCCCTGTGTTGATAGAGTGGCCCTGCGCGCCAGGTGTCCTGTAGGGCCCAGTGGCTCAGCCTCCCCAGTTACCTGAGGTGGACACTCTTGGTGCACTCTTGGTGCCTTGGTTGTTGTAGGATCACTGGGAGGAATTGACCTCCAGGCCAATTGGCTGTGGGAATCAGCTGTGTCTGAAGTGGGAGAATGGTCCCCCTCTGACCACTGGGTACAGTGGCTCCTGGATCTAAGGAGGTTCTAATTCAGCCCCTGCCTGAGGCCACACAGCAGGAGCCACGAAGAGGCTCAGCTGTGAAGCAATGCAAGCCGCTGGCGGGGCCTTGGGCCTTCTCTTGGAAGTTCCGGGTCTGCCTGGCTGGGCTGTAGTTAGGTACATTCACATGCAAAAGCCTCTGCCGCAGCCTGGGTGGGGCGGGGTCTCAGGGAGTCAAAGGGTGGTGAAAGCAGCTATGGTGATTCTCCGCGCCGGAGTCGCGCGTCTCAGTGTCCTGGTAATGGCTGCAAGCACCTCTGAGGGAAAGCCGCCCTCAAGTTCGCCCGCTGCGGCCTGACAGACCAGCCTCTCCCCGTATGAGCCCTGGGTCCCTAGAGACCCGCTGGAACCGGAGTTCAGAGCAGTCGGGAGCTTGTGATTCAAAAAGACAGCCGCGTCCTCAGGCGCCACCCCCTTTCCACGCGCGCGAGCCGCCGCTGTACCTCTGCACTTCAAGTCTGCAGCTCCTCTGGCTCTCAGCGTGCCCCTCTTTTCTTCTAGTTGTAGAAATTACAGTCAGCCAGCCTTCCTGTTGTTCTGGACGATGTTTGCTCTGACCCTTGCGGCATTCTTCAATTGTTGTGTGAAGCGACAATTTCCCGGTGTTTATCTATGCCGCCATCTTAGTTTCTCTCTATCTCAGCTATTTTTTGTTTTCATTTGCATACAATATCTTTTTCTATTCCTTCACTTTCAGTCTCTGTGTTTTTTTCATTCTGAAGTGGATCTCTTGTAGACAGCATCTATATGGGTTTTGTTTAGTTATACATTCAGCTACCCTATGTCTTTTGAGTAGAACATTTAATTTATTTGCGTTTAAAGTAATTATTGATAGTTTCACATTTATTGACATTTTATTCTTTATAATTATCTTCCTCTTTTTTTCTTTATTCTTCTTAAGGAAGTCACTTAACATTTCCTGTAATATTGGTTTGGTGGTAATGAAGTCCTTTAACTTTTTCTTGTCTGGAAAGCTCTTTATTTCTCCTTCAATTTTAAATGATAGCCTTGCGGGGTAGTCAGATGTATGTCTTTGCTTTCATCACTTTGAATATTTAATGCCATTACCTTCTTGCTTGAAATATTTCCATTGAGAAATCAATTGACAGTCATGGGTGCTTCCATGTAGGTAACTAAATTCCTTTTTTGTGTGTGGGGGGGGAGATTCTATCTTTGTCTTTAACCTTTGACCTTTTGATTATAATGTATCTTGATATAGGCCTGTTTGGGTTCATCTTGTTCAGGACTCTCTGTACTTTTTTTGGAATTGTGTGTCTTTTTCCTTTACTTCCTGGATTTGTGTGCCTTTTTTCTTCTCTCTTTCAGTGATTATTTTTTTCAAATAGATTCTCAATCTCTTGCTTTCTCTTCTCCTTCTGGTGCCCCTATGATATGGATACTGTTACACTTAATATTGTCCTAGAAGTCCCTTAAACTATGTTAATTTTTAGAAATTCTTTTTACTTTTTGATATTTTGATTGCTTTCTGCTACCTTGACTTCCAAATCACTGATTTGACTCTTGGCTTCAGTTACCCTGCTGTTATTTGATTCCTTCTAGTGTGCTTTTTGTTTTGTTTTAGATATTGCATTCTACATTTCTGACTGTTTCTTTCATTGGGTTCTATGTCTTTTTTATGCTTATTATCTCATTATTTAAGCTTTTACTGAGTTCATTGATTCTCCCTCTAAGTTCCTTGAGCATCCTTCTAACCATTGTCTTTAATTCTGTATTTGGTAGATTTCCTGTCTTCATTTCTTTTCATTCTTTTTCTGGGAACTTATCCTATTCTTTCATTTGTGGTATCTTTATATGTCTCCCTATTTTGGCTGCTCCTTTCTATTTGTTTCTGTGTATTAGGCAGACCTGCTATTTCTCCCAGTCTTTCTATGTCAGCCTTATATAGTAGGAATCCTGTAGGTCTCAGTGGCACATACTCTCTGATCATCTGAGTTAGGTACGCAGTGATGGCGAACCTTTTGAGATTGGCGTGTCAGCATTTTGAAAAACCCTAACTTAACTCTGGTGCTGTGTCACATATAGAAATTTTTGATATTTGCAACCAGAGTAAAACAAAGATGTATATTTTTGATATTTATTTTATATATTTAAATGCCATTTAACAAAGAAAAATCAACCAAAAAAATGAATTTGCATGTCACCTCTGACACGCGTGTCATAGGTTCGCCAACACTGTACTAGAGGAACGTCTTTTGTGCGGATTATGTGACCTTTCCTGCTTTAGTTGAGCCTTGATTGCTGTTGGCCCATCCATGTATGTTGTTGATCCTCAGGTTGTCTGTCTGTGAATACTGACCAGATCACAACGTATATACTGCTGTGTGGGGGGTTGATCTCATGATGCAGAACTCACCCCAGCAATGTCTGGTGCCTGCTGAAATCCCCCTTTGGATGTGTTGCCTGTGAAGCCTATTGGGTCCTATTCTGATGTGGTCTGAAGCCCACCGCTGGATGCGTTGGTTCTAAGGCATCTTGCAAGGGACTCTGGTGCAGTTCAATGCAAGGTGCTGCCTGTGACATGTTCTGGGCTACCTGTTTAGAGCTACAAAGCAATCCACTGTTTATGGCTGTTTCTTCTTGGCCAAGCTACATAACAAGGCTGGCTTCCACCAGCACCGAGTAGAGTTTGGTCAGCAAAAAGCGCAAGACACCCCAACATCCACGTCTGCCTGCTAACTGCCTATTTAAGGCTCAGTCAGCAAAATAGCCCCTGGCAGCATGCAAATTACACAAGGCAGATTCTCTGTAAGTCACAGGAAAGGGTGAGTGGGGTTCACCAAATTGATACAGGTTCAACCTTGGTGCCTGTGTTGGGTGTGAGACCACTCAGTAAAAGTCTCAGGATACACCAATGTCATCCACCATCTTTTGGGGACCTGTGGACATTTGTCTTGGGGGGTGTTGTCTCAGGGAATTTTCAGGGTGAGGTCAGAAGAGTCCATCAGGCCAAAACAACCAATATTTTTCCTTGTGCATAGAAGGATCTGCAAAGGAATGGTAGAGTTAATGAGCAGTGCAAGAGAAAAATGACTGCTGCCCTAGAGCTGCACATCTCTGTGTTGATCTCTGCCACCCTGAGTCTGCCCACCCCTTTTTGTGAGAGCCTAAAAAAAAGTCTACACGGAAGGCCCAGACTGGCCATAGCCAGCAGACTCATCTGAAAGACATGAGCTCATCCGGGTGGGGCAACAGGAAATTAGGAGGGTGAAGGTAGTACATTTCCTCAAGCTGGTAACATTTGGAGTGGCATGCTTGATCCAGGAAAGATGTCATCTATGGCCAGTGTGAAAGGGACTCAGCACAGGGGCCTTGATGCCTAACTCTCCAGCCTTCTCCCCATAGTCAGCTACCCAGGCTTTCCCTGTATAATTGCAGTCTGCTCTGTGCCGCCATCTCTGTGATGGATCCCAGAGTGAGTGGTCACAAATGAGATTTTGTTCATGAGCTTTTTAAGAGAGTTCTTGGGTTTCTAGAAGACTATTTGCTGATTTTCACAGCCAG
The DNA here is from genome assembly GCF_963259705.1 of Myotis daubentonii. Taxonomy (NCBI): domain Eukaryota; kingdom Metazoa; phylum Chordata; class Mammalia; order Chiroptera; family Vespertilionidae; genus Myotis; species Myotis daubentonii. The sequence goes on from NC_081861.1 coordinate 54,174,439, forward strand.
ATATTATGTGAGCGCTTTTTCTAGCTCTGATGATCCAGGATGGTGAGCCTGGCATGAGGTGTGACTCCTCACTCCTCAGGGTGGACATTTGAAACTGAGATATCCCTCTGGATTCTCAATTGTTGGACATGGGTATAGGGCCAACCTTTTTCTAGTCTCTGCCCTTTCTAACATAAAAAGTCTCTATGTGTCTTCTTCTGTAAATTGTTGCTTATACGATTTCTGTTCAGCTAGTCTTCAGGTTATTCGGGTTGATTGTTCTATAATGTAGTTGTAATTTGGGTTTGGTCTGAGAAGAGGTGGATATAACTTCCAGCTACTTCACTACCATCTAAGATCTACACCAATGTACTTTTTTAAATCCTCACACAAGGGTATTTTTTCCGTTGATTTTCGGAGAGAGTGGAAATGAGAGGAAAGGAGAGAGAGAGAACGAGAGAGAGAGAGAGAGAGAGAGAGAGAGAGAGAGAGAGAGAGAGAGAGATATTGATTGGTTGCCTCTTGCATTGGACTGGGATTGAACCTGCAACCCAGGTACATGGCCTTGACCAGAATTGAACCCATGACCATTTATCGCACAGACCAACACTCCAAACACTGAGCAACACCAGCCAGGGCTCTATCACTGTACTTTTTAGATCAGCTTATGGTTTGATGCTGAACTCTATAACAAACTGAATGTTTGACCATAGGCCACCAAAAAAATCATGTGACCTGAAATTCCCATGATGAACTGAATATTGCTTAACACACTCAAACATAATGTCATGGGCAAACAGTAGCACTTCTTCAATAAATGACAGTGGTATAACAAAAAAGTAGATTAGGCTTGAGCAAGTCCTGAAAAAACAAGAAAGTTGAACAAGTGTGATATAATAGGAAATATATATTTGGTCTTTGTTCCTAGTTCCTGGTGCTGAAATCCTTGGCAGTAAATGTTTAATAGATATATTGATATCCCATCTATTTGGATCTTTAGAAAAGGATAAGAGGATATGGAATGCCCTTGCAGGGTATGATACAGAGAACAAAATGCCAATATTATAAAAGGAATGCATTCAATTGAAGGAAGGATGCAGACAGCCTGATTAAATATATGGAACAAATTACAAGTGTCCCTTTATAGAATTACTGTGTTGAAACTCCAAATGATTAACTTGGCATATGTAATCCAAGCTGGGATTATCCTGCCTCATCTCATCTGCTACTTAAGCCTGTCCTTTAATTGTCTTTTAAATTGTGTAATCATTTGTGTGGCTTGGGAGTAATATGAAGAACTGAGATTGCATCATATACGCCATGATGGGGTCCACTGATGTGTATTTAGGGTCACCAATCTGGAGCAAATTGTTAGATGCAATGTGTTCAGGAAACCTGAACAGGAATCAAACATGGTTTTGTAGATCTTGGATAATGTGGCATAAGTCAGTGGAATACATAGGAAACGCTAGAACAGATGACAAAGTGTCAACAGCAGTCAGGATCCAATGAAACCCTCTAGATGGGACCAGAAGCTAAATGTGATTAACATATTAAGTATGAAATGGTCCATTGAGTTATAGAATTATTCTTAAACAGTGTTTGTAGCCTTGTCAGAGTTTGGTGGCTGTAACAGCTTTACCACGATGCTTTAGCATTTTCTTTTTAAAAAATCTTTTTTAAAAAATTATCTTTATTGTTGAAAGTATTGCAGATGTCTTCTTTGTGTGTTTCATTTTCTGATTGACCCCCTCCACCCTGCACCTGCCCTTCCCAGGCCTTCAACACTCTATTGTCTGTGTTCTTGGGCTACGCATATATGCATATAAGTTCCTGGTTAATCACTACGCCCACCCTCACCCGTACCTTCCCTCTGAAATTCATCAGTCTGTTTCATGTTTCTATGACTCTGGACCTATTTTGTTCATCAGTTTATTTTTTTTTCAGATATGAGTGAGATCATGTGATACTTATATTTCTCTGATTGCCTTATTTCACTTAGCATAATACTCTCCAGGTCCTTCCATGCTGTATAAAAGGGTAAGATATTATTCTTTTTTAAAATTTTGTTTTATTGCTTAAAATATGACAAAGAGTAGTACATATGTCTCCTCCTTTTTTCCCCTTGACCTTCCCCCAGCCTCCCCTACCCCCCAGTGACTTGTGTCTATTGGTTATGCTTGTATGCATGCATACATGTCCTTTGGTTGATCTCTTACCGCCTCCCCCCCCACCCTCCCCGGCCTTCCCACTGTAGTTTGACAGTCTGTTCGATGCTGCTCTGCCTCTGTATCTATTTTTGTTCACCAGTTTATAATGGTCTTTATTATCCATAAATGAGTGAGATCATGTGGTATTTTTCTTTCATTGACTGGCTTATTTCACTTAGCATAATGCTCTCCAGTTCCATCCATGCTGTTGCAAATGGTAAGGATTCCTTCTTTTTTATAGCAGCATAGTATTCCATTGTGTAGATGTACCACTGTTTTCTAATCCATTCATCTGTTGATGGGCACTTAGGCTGATTCCAAATATTAGCTATTGTAAATTGTGCTTCTATGAACATAGGGGTGCATATATCCTTTCTGATTGGTGTTTCTAGTTTCTTAGGATATATTCCTAGATGTGGGATCACTGGGTCAAATGGGAGTTCCATTTTTAGTTTTTTGAGGAAACTCCATACTGTTCTCCACAGTGGCTATATCATTCTGCATTCCTACCAGCAATACACGAGGGTTCCTTTTTCTCCACATCCTCACCAGTACTTGTAATTTGTTAATTTGATGATGATGGCCATTCTGACAGGTGTGAGATGGTAGCTCATTGTCATTTTGATTTGCATCTCTGGGATGATTAGTGACTTTGAGCATGTTTTCATATGTCTCTTGGCCTTCCTTATGTCTTCTTTCGAAAAGTATCTACTTAAGTCCATTGCCCATTTTTGATTGGATTGTTTATCTTCCTTTTGTTAAGTTGTATGAGTTCCCTATAAATGTTGGAGATTAAACCCTTATCAGTGATAACATTGGCAAATATGTTCTCCCATGTGGTGGGCTTTCTTGTTGTTTTGTTGATGGTTTCTTTTGCTGTGCAGAAGCTTTTTATTTTGATGTAGTCCCATTTGTTTATTTTCTTTTTAGTTCCCATTGCCCTAGGAGCTGTATCAGTGAAGATATTGCTTCCACATATGTTTGAGATTTTGCTGCCTGTGGATTCCTCTGAAATTGTTATGGTTTCCCATCTTACGTTTAAGTCCGTTATCCATTTTGAATTTATTTTTGTATATGGTGTAAGTTGGTGATCTAGTTTCATTTTTTTGCATGTGTCTGACCAAATTTCCCAGCACCATTTATTGAAGAGACTGTCTTAACTCCATTGTATGTTCTTGCCTCCTTTGTCAAATATTAATTGAGCATAATGGTTTGGGTCAATTTCTGGGTTCTCTATTTTATTCCATTGGTCTATATGTCTGTTCTTGTGCCAGTACCAGGCAGTTTTGAGAACAGTGGCTTTGTAATATGTCTTGATATCTGGTATTGAGATCCCTCCTTCTTTGTTCTTCTTTCTCAGGATTGCTGCAGCTATTCAGGTTCTTTTTTTAAAATATATATTATTTATTTTTTACATAGAGGAAGAGAGAGGGATAGAGAGCTAGAAACATCAATGAGAGAGAAACATTGATGAGCTGCCTCCTGCACACCCCCTACTGGGGATGTGCCGGCAACCAAGGTACATGCCCTTGACCAGAATAGAACCTGAGACCCTTCAGTCCACAGGTCGATGTTCTATCGACTGAGCCAAACTGGTTAGGGCTCAGGTACTTTTTTTATTCCAGATGAATTTTTGGAGAGTTCTTTCTAGGTCTGTGAAATATGCTGTTGGTATTTTAATGGGGAGTGCATTGAATATATAGATTGCTTTGGGTAGTATGGACATTTTAATGATATTGATTATACCAATCCATGAATATGGTATTTTCTTCCATCTGTTTATGTCTTCCTCTATCTCATTTTTTAATGTCCTGTAGTTTTCTGAGTAGAGATCTTTTACCTCCTTAGTTAAGTTTATTCCTAGGTATTTTAATTTTTTTGTGCAATGGTAAATGGGATTGTTTTTCTTTTAATCTCTCTTTCTGTAAGTTCACTATGGGTGTATAAAAATGCAATAGATTTCATGGCATTAATTTTGTATCTTGCTACATTGCCAAATTCATTTAAGTCTAATAATTTTTTGATGGAGTGTTTAGGGTTTTCTATGTACAATATGATGTCATCTGCGAATAATGACAATTTTACTTCTTTTCCAATTTGGATGCCTTTATTTCTTCTTCTTGTCTGATTGCTTTAGCTAGCACTTCCAGTATATGTTGAACAGAAGTGGTGAAAGCAGGCATACCTGTCTTGTTCCTGTTCTTAAGGGAAATGGTTTTAGTTTTTGCCCATTGACTATGATGTTGGCTGTAGGTTTGTCTAATAAGGATTTTATTATGTTGAGGTATGATTCTTCTATTCCCATCTTGCTGAGTATTTTTATCAAGAAAGCGTATTGGATTTTGTCAAATGCTTTTTCTGCACCAATTTATATGTTTATTTGATTTTTGTCTCTCAATTTGTTTATGTGATGTATCATGTTTATTGATTTACAGATATTGTATCAGCCTTGCATCCCCAGAATAAATCCCACTTGGTCATGGTGTATGATCTTTCTAATATAATGCTGGATCCCGTTTGCTAGAATTTTGTTGAGAATTTTAACATCTATGTTCATCAGGGCTATGGTTCTGTAATTCTCTTTCTTTGTGGTGTCTTTATCTGGTCTTGAGATTAGGGTAATGCTGGCTTCATAGAAAGAGCTTGGAAGTGTGCTGTCCTCTTTTTTGGAATAGTTTTAGAAGGACTGCTTTTAGTTATTTGAATGTTTGGTAAAACACCCCTGTGAAGCCATCTGGTCCAGGGCCTTTGTTTGCTGAAAGATTTTTGATTACTTTTTCAATTACATCAATAGTCATCAGCTTTTTCAGGTTTTTTATTCTTCCTAATTGAGTTTTGGAAGCTTTTATTTTTCTAGGAATGTGTCCATACGGTTGAGGTTGTCCAGTTTGTTGGAGTAGAGTTGTTCGTAGTATTTTTTTTTTTTTTTACAATCCTTTGTATATCAGTAGGATCAGTTGTTACTTCACCTCTTTCATTTCTGATTTTCTTTATTTTGGTCCTTTATCTTTGTTTCTTGGTGAGCCTGGCTAGAGGTTCATCAATCTTTTTTATCCTTTCAAAGAACCCGCTATTGGTTTCATTGATCTTTTGTATTTTTGTTTGTTTGTTTGTTTTTGTGGGTTTTTTTTGTTTGTTTGTTTGTTGTTGTTTTTTGGTTTTGGGGTGGTTTTTTTTTTTGTCTCTATGCCATTTATTTTTGCTCTGATTGTTATTATCTCCTTCCTTCTGGTTAATGTAGGCTTTTCTTTTTGTTCTCTTTCTAATTCTTTAAGTTTCAAGGTTAGATATTTTATTACCAGTTTTTCTTGTTTTTTGAGGTAGGCCTGTAGAACTATGAACTTCCCTCTCAGGACTGTTTTCATTGTGTCCCATAGAGTTTGGACTGTTGTGTTTTCATTGTCATTTGTTTCCAGGATGCTTTTAATTTCTTCTTGGATCTCTTCGGTAACCCACTCATTCTTTAATAGCATGCTATTTCGCCTCCAAGTTTTTGATTTTTTTCATTTTTTATTGTAGTTGATTTCTAGTTTTATGCCATTGTGATCCAAGAAGATGCTTGTTATGATTTCTATCCTCTTAAATTTGAAGAGACTTTGCCTGTGTCTTAATATGTGGCCTATCTTTGAAAATGCCCCCTATGCGCTGGTACACAATGTATATTCTGTAGCTTTGGGGTGAAATATTCTGAAGATGTCAATTAAGTCCATCTGACCCAGTGAGCCATTTAGGTTTGCTGTTTCCTTGCTGATTTTTTGTTTAGAGGATTTATGCAGTAGTTTCAGTGGGGGTATTAAAGTCCCCCACTTTGACGGTATTACTATCAATCTCTCCCATGCTATCTTCCAGAAGTTGGTTTTTGTTTTTATGTATTTGGATGCTCCTGTATTGGGTGCATATATGTTTATCATAGTTATATCCTCTTGTTGAATTGCTCCCTTTAGTATTATGTAGTGGCCTTCCTTATCTCTTTTATGGCCTTTACTTTAAGGTCTATTTTGTCTGATATAAGTATTGCAATCCCCAGCTTTTTTTCTCATTTCCATTTGCCTGAAAAAATTTTTTTCCATCCCTTCAACTTTCAGTCTGTTTGAATCTTTTGTTCTGAGTAGGTCTCTTGCAGACAGCAAATATATTGGTCAAGTTTTCTTATCCATTCAGCTACCCTGTGTCTGTTGATTGGAACATTTACATTTAATGTTATTATTGATAGGTACTTATTTGTAATCATTTTTATTTTATTTTTTTTCTATTGCTTAAAGTATTACAAAGAGTATTACATAGGTCTCCTTTTTTCCCCCACCCTTAACAATCCCCTGGCCTCCCCTACCCCCAGTGTCTTATGTCCATTGGTAATGTTTGTGTTTCTTCTTGCCTTTCTGTTTCTTCTTTTTACAGCAGTACCTTTAGCACTTCTTGCATTGCTGGCTTGTTGGTAATAAACTCTCTTAGTCCTTTGTTTTTTGTTTTTTTTCTGAGAAGCTCCTGATTCTACCTCCAATTTTGAATGATAACCTTGCTGGTATAGTATTCTTGGATTCAGTACCTTGCTTTGCATAACCCTGTATATTTCATTCCATTCCCTTCTGGATTCGTGTGTTTCTGTTGAGAAATCAGTTGGTATTCTAATGGGAGATCTCTTGTAGGTAACTTTCTCTCTCTCTCTCTCTTGCAGCCTTTAAGATTCTTACTTTGTCTTTGACGTTTGCCAATTTAATTATGATGTGTTTTGGTGTTGGTCTCTTTGGGTTCATCTTGTTTGGAAATCTATGTGCTTCTTGGACTTGCATAGTTTTTTTCTTCCAATATCAGGAAAGTTTTCTCTCATTATTTCTTCAAACAGGTTTTCTATTCCTTGCTTCTCTTCCTCTCCTTCTGTTACCCCTATTTTGCAGATGTTGTTTCATTTTGTGGTGTCCCAAAGCTCCATTAGGCTCTCCTGTTGTTGTTTTTTTTATATTTTCTTTCCAGTTGCTGCTGAATTTGTGTCTTTTCTCCTACCTTGCCTTCTAATTTGCTGATGTGGTACTCAGCCTCTTCTAGTCTACTGTTTAAGCTTTCTGTTGTGTTCTTTATTGTAGCTATGTCATTCTTCATCTCCTCTTAGTTCCTTTTCATGTTTGTGACATTCTCCTTCAGCTCCTTATAATTCTCATTGAGTTCTGTGTATTTGTTACCCTGCCATTTGAGCATCCTTATAACCATTACTCTGAATTCTTTCTTTCATATATTACTTGCTTCCATTTCATTTCTCTCCCTTTCTGGTAATCCCTATTTTTCTTTCCTTTGTGGATTGTTTTTTTGTCTCCCCATGTTTTGCTGTAATGTTTCAATTGTTTCTCTGTCCTAGATCTGACTGTTTTGCTACCCTGGTTCTTTTGGGGATGATGCTACTGCTGTGATCTCTCAGGTCTCCTGGGCTTGGTAATCTAGCATAGCTCCCTACTTGAGCTATTTGGGTTCTCTTGATGTAGACCTATGAGCTGGAAAGGCACAACTGTGGTGTCCTGAAGTCACCAGCTGGGGAGGAGGATGTCTTGATTTTTGTTGCCTTGCGCCCTTGGTTGAAATCGCATGTGCCCAGCCGGGGCTCATAGAGGCACCCAGGAGTCACCTTTCAGGGTGGTGGGGCTCAGGTGGCCTGTGCTCTGGGAAGGCGGAACTGTGATGTCCAGAATTCTGTAGCTGTAGGGTGGGAAGACTCAGTTTTTTTGCTATTTTTATGGTTGGATATGCACACACCCAGTGGAGGCTCACAGGGGCACCTGTGGTGCGTTTGCCAGCATGGCACACTGATGTAATCTGAGGGGCCCTGGCGCTGAAGCCGCTTGATCAAGGTGTCTGTGGGCAGGTATCCAGGAAGAGGGAATCCAGAATTTATACTGTGGGGCAGTGCATCCTTGTTTGGATAACAGCATGCCCAGTGGGGGCTCACAGTGGCACCCAAGAGCTGCCTGTGGAGTGGTGTGCTCGGGAGGACTGCGTGCTGGAAAAGCACGACTGTAGCGCCCAGAGTTCTACAGCTGTGGGTTGGGAAGACTCAGCTTTTGCTGCTGCTTCTGTGGTCGGATATGTGCTCCCAGTGGCAGCTTACAGGGGTACCCACAGTGTGTTTGCCAGTGCGGTGCACTGATGCACTCCAAGGGGCCCTGGTGTTGAAGCTGTGCAATTGAGGTGTCTGTGGGCAGGTATCCAGGAAGGGGAATTCAGAATTTCTACTGCGGGGCAGTGCTTCCTTGTTTGTATAATATCGCACCCAGTGGGGGCTCACAGTGGCCCCCAAGAGTGACCCGTGGAACGATGGGCTCAGGAGGTTTGCACGCTGGAAACACATGACTGTGGTGGTGCATTTGCTGGCTCGGAGCTCTGACACACTCTGAGAGGCCCTGGCACTGAAGGTGTGTGACTGAGGTGTCTGTGGGCAGTTATTCAGGAAGAGGGAATTCAGAATTTCAACTGCAGGGCAGTGTGCTCTTGTTTGTACAAGATTGCACCCAGTGGGGTCTCACAGTGGCATCCAAGAGCTGCCTGTGGAGTGGTGGGCTCAGGAGGCCTGCATTCTGGAAATGTGTGACTGTGGTGTCTGGAGGTCTGCCGCTGGGGAGGGGGGAAGTCGCACTTACTGCTGTGGGAGTGGTGCACCTTTGGAGGTGGAGGTCCTAGGTTCTGCAGGACTGCAGGTGGGGCAGCAGGATTTTGGCTGGAGTGGCTGCTGAGTCACGGGCAGTGTCCAAGGGCTATCTGGGTGGTGGTGTTGATGAGTTCTTAGAAGAGGCTGCTCTCCCCTTCAAGATGGCGTGGGCTCCGTGAGGAGTCCCAGCGCCTGGGGAGTGTCCGCAGCGGTGGTAGGCTCTAGCTGTCCAAGGGAGCCTGGTCTGCCAGCCCCTGCTTCTCCTGCTGCATTTAACTGTCCTTCACTCACTCACACACACCACACACATCCACACTTCTTTCACCCCCCTCACTCACTCACATCCTCTCCCTCACCTCCATCCTGCCAGCTGCCATCTTTGGAATCCCCAACATGGATGGATTTCAAGGTATTATGCTAAGTGATATAAATCAGGCAGAAACAAAACAAGTACTGTTCAATCCCGTTTATATGTGGAATATAAAAACAAAAATAAATAAAACCTAAAACAAGCTCATAGTAGATACAGAGAACAAATTGGTGGTTGCCAAAGGCAGTGTGTGGAGGGTGGGATAAATAGGTGAAGGGGTATAAAGGTACAATTTTTCAGTTATAAAATAAATAGGTCATGGAGATATAATGTACTGCATGGTAATGATAATTAATAATACTGTATTGCATATTTTAAAGTTGCTTAGAAAATAAATGTTAAATTTTTGCATCACAAGTAATTTTTAACTATATAAAGTGACAAATGTTAACTAGACTTATTGTGGTGATTTTTTCACAATGCATACAAATATTGAATTGTATTGCATGTCTGAAACTAATATAATGTTATATGCCATTTATATCTCAATTAAAAAAAGAAAGAAAGTTGAGAAGTCTAGACAAAATCCGCTGGGCCTTTTGATCTATTACCATGCAAACAGAGATGGAGTAGAAGGAAAGAGACCTGTGTTAGTTGCAGGGGCTGTTGATGTGCATATCCCAGCAGGGCCATCTGCTTGGATTTAGCCACAAATTTTCTAGAGAGGGAGAGGATGGAGCTGAGAGCAAGATAAGCAACTGGCTGGGGTGGACAGCTGTTTCCTCGCTGGGATTCCCAGGGGCATGCAGGGTGGGCCTATTCAAGCAGAGCCTGGGCTTCTTTGGAGAGAGTAGCAACCATAAGGCTGCAGCTGCTGTTCCTGCTGCTGTTTGTATTTTGTTATCCTGGCAACGGCTGCTGTAAGGGCACTCTGTAGGAGGCGTTTTATAGTATCATACCCCAATGCTGTACCACTATCCCTTTATTACCTTTAGCCAGATTACTTCTGAGGGATCTAATTATGTTTCTAAGTTCTCTCCAGAGCTGCTAGGCAAAGCAATCTTAAAATATCGTATACTTTTTTTCTCTTAAAATTTCAATAACTTGTTAACTGCAGGCTCTTTCTTGGCACCAGGAACATACTTACTCAGCTTGTGCAAGGCCCCCCTTCAACTCTAGTCCTATTGTTGGAGAGCCCTAAGCAGTGGCTAGGATACTGCTTCCCTAGTTTTCTTTGAATGCCTCTGTTGGATCACTTATCTTACCAGCCAGATGAAATCAACTAGGTCAGTGGTCGGCAAACTCATTAATCAACAGAGCCAAATATCAACAGTACAACGATTGAAATTTCTTTTGAGAGCCAAATTTTTTAAGCTTAAACTCTATAGGTAGGTACATTGTAATTAATTTAATTAGGGTACTCCTAAACTGGCCTTTGCTAAAAACATCCTCAATCTGATTGAGGTATACTCGCTGAGGTCGACCCCTTCCAACTCTCCCATCCACACTTGTCTTGTATACTTGTTTTGTCTATCTCCTTTCGTTCATCCTCTCTATATGTCCACCCCCTACTTCTTCAAAATAGACACTCCTAGGCTGAAAACCGACTTCTGCGCATGGGCCACGAATTTTCAATCACACTGTACTTGCGCGCCTGCACGTGGTATTTTGTGGACGAGCCACAATCAAGGGGCCAAAGAACTGCATGTGGCTCGCGAGCCATGGTTTGGTGACCACTGAACTAGGTAGTCAGGGACTAAAGAGGGCCAGATATCCCCTTCTCAGAACTGAAAAGTTTACATTAAGAATCTACTAACAAGTTCTAAGAATGCCCCATGGCTTCCTCTAGCATTTCCCAAGGCTCATATGCATGGCTGGCAAAATGCCCCACACGACATTCAGACTCTTTCAGATAATCTAATATCACCTTTATAATGTAGCCTGCAGACTCTATTAATAACTTGTAAAGGTACTTCATGGGATCTTCAGGATTTTTGCTTATTCAGAATGGCATTATGGTTAATCAATTACTTTCCTCACCATACCAATTTATTGAGAGCCTTGTTGAGCTGGAGAGAAATCTGATCTGCCCATTGTCAGAGTAGCTGCTTAAGACAACAAGCCAGAAATAAAGTAACACTCAAGCTTTAAATCACTTACTGCAATAAGATAAAATGCTAAAGTGGAGAAAGTGCTGAATCTCCTCTATTATGTTTCTGCCCATGAACCAGTACCTGTATAAGGTAAGATGGATGAACACAGACCTAAGGGTTTTCCTTCTGTGGAGGGAGACATAAACAAAATGTTTCAATAGTTTCATGGACCGAGGAGCTTGGGAATAAGAAAGGGAGAAGTGCTAAGAATATAAGGAATACCAATTTAGATAGTAAAAAAAAAATGTGTCTTCAGTGTTCCTTCCCTCTTCATCAATCCCACTCCCCAAGGATATTTCAGCAGACACCCCTGCGGAATGCCTCTGTCAAAGGCACCTAATAAAGAGGCCTCCAAATGGAGGCAACTGGGTTAGGAAAACAGCTACATGTAAGAGCACGGCCATTCAGGGGATCCTGATTCCTTGCCAGCAACTCCCTTCAGATAGTTCAAAGCATTGGTTATACAAGTCTGATATGGGAAGAACAGCATTCTCTGTGAGGCCTGCCAGGTAAAACCTATGCAATGATCTATGATCAGACCTGAAAAATAGAATACATAATTTTTAAAACAGAAGCCAAACTCGATTTCACTATGTTTTTAAAGTTTTTTTTAGTATTTACTCTAAAGATTGACATACATCTTAACTTTTCAGAACCAGCTTCAGAATTATATTAACTTAATTTCAGATAGATATTGAAATATTACTGCTAAATAACTGTACTCCCTTTACCCTATTTTGTGGTATTATTGTACATGTTAAATAATAAATGTTACAAACCCAAGAATACATTGTTATAATTATGAATTTATATAATTTTAAGTTTTTTAAAGAATCTGAGATTCTGTTAATTTGTGGTTATCCATTTTCTTTCTGTTATTTTATCAATCTATCTTCATGTTTGCTATTTATTCTAAATTTTTAAAATCAATTGTTGGATCCCTCAAATGAATTTTTCACTTTGTTTATTGTATTTTTTCAACTCCAAAATTTACATTTAGTTCTTTTTTAATAATTTTTGTCTCTTCATTGGTACTCTCTCTTTGATGAGACACTGTTATTATACCTTCCTTTAGTTCTTTAAACATACTTATATCAACTAATTTGAAAAAGAAGCATTCATCAAATCTGATATATGGTTACCCTCCTAGAGAGTTCCTCTTTTAAAACATTATGTACACTTTATTTCAAGGACAGAATATAAAATCCTAAGAATGACTAGATGTCTTAATGATAAATACATTTCAATGATTCTTATTGAAATAAATTTGTAATATTATTTTCTGAAAGCAAAATACCTTTTGTTAAGTACAAAACAACAGCACAGTATTTTGAATTACAAATAATTTTATTTTTTGCAGAAAAAGATGCCATAATTATTTTTAAGTAAATTAGAATTTTCCACAAATTAAAGTTGTTCAACTTGCTAATTTTTAAATAGTTAAGTATACAACATGCTAACTATATACATAATAGATAATAAAGAAAATGCTCAACCTTATGAAATGTTTAAAATTTTCATTAATATCTTGAAAATTGCCATAATCCATCTATACTAATAGACAAATATGTAAACTGACCACCCCTTTGTGACACCCACAGCCAATCAGGAGTGAGTATGCAAATTAACCCTACAAAGATGGCAGGCCTGTGGGCAGCGCACTTGCGCCAAGCCTGCAGGCATCGAGCGGCCAGGGGTGGTGTGGGACACCCGCCCACCCGCTGTATAGCCTGGACAACAAAGAGGGCATCCCTGTGACCCCGCCTGCTCAGAGCCTGCTGTGGCCAGTCTGCAGGGGCCCACTTGGCCGCTCCCTGGTCACCATGGTGACATCCCCGGGCCCCACCCGCTCCGAGCCTATGGCCAGCACATGCACGCCTGCTTGTGTCGAGCAGCCAGGGTCCTGGGGACGCCACAGGAGTGTCCAGTCCTGTCAGCCTGGCCTGGGGCAGCTGAAGTTCCCAGTCCTTTTGGTTTCTGCAGCCCCTGGATTGGAAGCAGAAGCCCAGAGCACAGGGAGCACCAGGAATCTTAGTTCTGGTGGCAGATGTGTTGCAGGATCTCCTAGATACTAGAGCAGTGGTTCTCAACCTTCCTAATGCTGTGACCCTTTAATATAGTTCCTCATGTTGTGGTGACCCCCAACCATAAAATTATTTTTGTTGTTACTTCATAACTAACTTTGCTACTGTAAACAATATGTAATTATATATGTGTATTCCGATGGTCTTAGGCGACCCCTGTGAAAAGGTCATTTGACCCCCAAAGGGGTTGAGACCCACAGGTTGAGAACCGCTGCACTAGAGCAAAGTGCCTGGAGCAAGTTACTGTTGCAGGTGGGGAATGGAGGGAAAGCAAAGGTGAGAGACATAAGTAAAGTCAGTGTCAAGGAAAAATTAAAAGGAAGATATCCTGCAACTTCTAGGAACTCTCCACCAATGGAGCAAAGAACAAAAAAAGACCTCTATTATTCTATGAGCACCAAACCAAACTGGGTTGGGGTCTCAGACAATTTGCTGATATGATTGCAAAGACAGACAGAAACTCCCAGATTGGAGAGGGCTCCCCTGAAGGCTCTCAGATTGGAGAGGGTGCATGTCGGGCTGAGGGACCCACTCCCACCCCCCATGCATGAATTTTGTGCACCGGGCCCCTCGTAGCTTTATAATAAACTAGAAGCCCAGTGTGTGAAATCTTGTGGCCCCGCCCAACTGTGAATGCCCCGCCCACCCACCCACCACCTGGCCACACTCACAGTACCCACCCACCCACCGCCCCACCGGCACACTGGCCACAAGGCACCAGGGACCCAGGCTGCTTCTCTCCGGCCACCACCACCACCAGGCACCCAGGACCTGGGCTACTTCACTCTGGCTGCTGCCTGACACCCACCCGGGACCTGGGCTGCTTTGCTCTGGCCACCACCACCAGACACACTGGACCCGGGCTGCTTCTCTCCGGCTGCCACCACCAGGGACTCGGGACCTGAGCTGCTTTGCTCTGGCTGCTGCCATGCACCCACCCAGTTCCCCATGGTTCCCTGTCCCTGGTTGTTGGTCGTTATGGTGTTACAGCCACAGGCCCTTTATAATATAGACTAGAGGCTGGGAGTTTCCCTCAGCCTAACTGGCACCCTCTCCCATCTGGGACCCCTTGGGGGATGTCCAACTGTGGGATTGGGCCTAAACCGGCAGACGGACATCCCTCTCATAATCTGGGACTGCTGGCTCTTAACTGCTTGCCTGCCTGCCTGCCTGCCTGATTGCCCCTAACTGTTTCTTCCTGCCAGCCTGATTGCCCCCTAACTGCTCCCCTGCCGGCCCAATTGCTCCCAACTGCCCTCCCCTGCAGACCTGGTCACCTCTAAGTGTCCTCCTTTGCCAGCCCGATCTTCCCCTACTGCCCTCCCCTGCTGCCCTGGTTGCCCCCAACTGCCCTCCCCTGCCAGACTGATATTACCCCCAACAGCCCTCCCCTGCTGGCCTGGTCTCCCTCAACTGCCCTCCCCTGCCTGAGACCAATTCTAGCATGACAGCAGGCTGCATCTGGGAATGGCTAAAGGCATTTCCCCAAACCTGAATAGGATACATTATATTGATTTCTTGGCTGCCTTAAGGCATCTTAATCTACATGTTATTGCCTCCTACTGGCCAAACACCTGAACAGCCGTAGGCTAATTCCCCCATTTTGACAATGTTTTTGTATACCCTTTGAAGTGTATATTTCTGCCTTGCCTCAGGACAAGTAGTGTTAATAAAAAGCATGGGGTCCTGGGGACAAGGAGAACCTAAGACTTTAGACTTTAAAACCTTAGAACTTAGCTCCTTTAGCTAAGCTCCTCTGACCCCCAAATGCCTTTCAAAATTATATTCTTCTCCAGACTGTTTATTAGTCTCTGGGCTCTTATGTAATCAAAGCACAGCATTCTCCAGATTGCTGAACACTTCTTGATGCTGGAACAAGAACCTTGGCACTCTCTTGCAGGCCTGTTCATCTCCAACTGCCCTCCCCTGCTGGCCATCTTGTGGTGACCATCTTGTGATGACATAAGGGTGTCGCGCAAGGATGCCAGGGCCACCTAGGCTTTTATTAGTATAGATACTGCAAAGTAAAATGTTTTACTTGTTTTAAGGATTCATTTGAAAATTAAGCTGCATCTAGAATGTAAACTGCACAAGTTGTACTACTAAACAAGTAATATACATAAAAATGAATTAACTTCTCAATTATCAATGTTCGCATTTAATTTCCAATACTGTACTTTCTTAGCAAGCATAGAAAATATTAAAGTTTTCTTTATAGAAAAGGATCATTCTTTGACATTCTTTGCACAAAAACAGTCTGAGCCTGTGATAAGTTAATGCAGTTGACAGGCAAAGCATGCTTAGTTTTACATTTTATACCTTCCATAAAAATGCCTTCCCAAAAGAAGATCACATATTACTATAAAAACATCAACCTCTTATGGTAGATTTGTTGGTGAATTGAGCCTTAAAGACTGCTTTCATATAGCATAGAAAACCACTTTGACAGCATATTAACTGTATTGTTGGCTTGAATGTCTATTATGGCACATAATTATGTACAGCTACTGTTAGTTACCAGAATTATTACACAGAGTACTTTTATTATTTAAATTTTTATTGTTGAAACTATTGCAGATGTCCCCTATATTTCTTCCCTTTGCCATCTTTCACTTCCCCACACCCTTCCCTTTGCTCTCCACACACTATTGTCTGTGTCCTTGGGCTATGCCTATATGTTCTTTAGCTAATTCCTTCACCTTCCTTTATCCACTCCCCTCCCACCTTCATCCCTTCTGACATTTATAAGTCTGTTTCATGTATCCATGCCTCTGGTTCTATTTTGTTTATCAGCTTATTTTGTTCGTTAGATTCAACATATTAGTGAGGTCATATGGTACTTGTCTTTTCTGGTACTTGTCTTTTCCTGACTGCCTTATTTTGCTTAGCATCATAATCTTCAGGTCCATCCATGCTGTTGCAAAGGGTAAGAATTCCTTCTTTTTTATAACTGCATACTATTGCATTGGTTACCAGAGTTTTAAGTTGATTATAACCAAAGATATAACAGAGGTACTACAAGACCATGCAAAATAACTACAAATATTGAGTTACTGTGCCTAATACTTCATTACTAGAGAAAACTAAAGGCGATAGTAAGCAAATCAAGGAAAAAAGGTGGCCAAACTCATTCTCCTTAAAGATTTGTGAGCACAGTGAAGTCTTTGGTATACCTTTACCCATTATATCTCTGGTGTGGCTCAGTGGTTGAGCATCAACCTGTGAACTAAGATTCCTGCTCGGGGCACATACTTGGTTTGTGGGTTTGATCCTCAGTAGGGGGTGGGTGGGAAGGACCCAATCAATGATTCTCATCATTGATGTTTCTATCTCTCTCTCCCTCTCCCTTCCTTTCTGAAATCAATAAAAATATATTTTTAAAAAAATTCTGTTTGTCATTGCAAGATATTATCATTTGTAATAATTGTCATCTTAATGTTTTAAATTTTTGAGTATTATTCATATATTCTTATCTACACAGTCTCTTCATTTTTAAAAAATATCACTCCTACAATAGAACATTAAGGAAACAAAATATAAATGCATATATTTCTAAGTGAAATTAAAATAGACCAAAAGTAGAGATTATTTTAAAACAAATATGCAACAAATAGCAGAAAAAGTAAGAGAATAGCATTTTAATGTTTAATAAAAAATTAAAAAATGATTATTTCCTAGAAATTATGAAATTCTCCATTTAAAAGGAATAAATAATTAAATTTTAACCTAATACAGATACAAAATGTAAAATGGTTATAAACCTTAAAAAGGAGAATAAAAACAAATTTTACTGGCAATTTATATTGAGATGAGAATCTTAAAAATAACATCAAAGTTGTATTAAACCCACTTAGAACAGCAAACAGCAAAAAAAAAATACAAGCCCATTTTAATCTTTTTTTTAAAAAATATATTTTATTGATTTTTTACAGACAGGAAAGGAGAGAGATAGAGAGTCAGAAACATCGATGAAAGAGAACCATGGATCAGTCGCCTCCTGCACATCCCCCACCGGGGATGTGTCCGCAAGCCAGGTACATGCCCTTGACCAGAATCGAACCTGGGACCTTTCAGTCCGCAGGCGGACGCTCTATCCACTGAGCCAAACCGGTTTCGGCTAATCTTTTTTTTAATTACAAAATCTTGTGGGACTGCAGGTCAAAACTACTTGTGGTAGAAATATAATTCTTTATAACTTACAGATGTCCTGTACACAAAAAATTTCACTGGAGGTCTAAATATTCTTCTGTTTTAGCCTACTTACTCTACGTAGTCAGTCTAAGACAGATAAAGTCTCTTTCTGTAACAATTGATTATTACTAGCTACCAAAAATAAGAAAATCAAGATAGAGTACAAAATATAACATTTTTAATAATGATGATGATATTTTTGTCTTAGTCTAAAAGGGCCCTGCATTCTCTCTTCCTTCAGTGATTTTACAAATCTTCAGATGTAACCTGAGGCCAGAAAATGATGCAAGCAAAATCTTTCTCTGATGTGAGGTTGAACATCTTTATTCAGTTCTACAAGCTTCTCCAGAAATGAAATCAATATTAGGAATTCATTGACATTTTTTGTAAAACTGACTTTCTATAGGGATTTAATTAAAAAGCTGATCATCAAAAGCTTGTGGTGAGTTGTCAATTATTATAATTTTTGACAGATCTCTTCCAAGGATATTAAAGTCTTTTGTATAGTTTTCTTGTGTTCACAGAAAGGCCAGTGCCTGATGATTTGTTTTTAGATTCTAATATGTTCATTAAATTATCTGCATATATCATCTTTAGGAGCAGTAAAAGGAATGCTCTCATACATCTCAGAAACTGTTTTCAAGAATTTTCTGAACTGCAGTCTTACTCTCAGATAAATCTGACAAATGATGACTTAGAAAGGACTAGATAAGTGCTGCATCTTCTATCTATCTCATTCAGACTCAATGCACTAGTGTTTTATACAGATCTAAAAGAAGAAAGAATTCTGATGTGTTTCTTGTTATAATGAAAAAGCACATTACTTATTTAATTGTTCTGTGAGTAATAGAACAGTTGTCATGAAATAATTGGGGCCAAATATTTTTCAGACTTATTTACAAGTGACCTATACATGATCTGATGGATAAGTACTAACTAGAGTTATCAGTACTTCAAGGATGGGATATCCCAATGAATTTTTTCTTGCTTCTTCAAACTATTATTTATCAACTAGAGGCCCAGTGCATGAAATTTGTGCATGGGTAAGGTCCCCAGGCCTGGCCAGTGATCAGGGCCAATTGGGGCCATCTGACTGCTGGCCAGGGCCTTCCTTCCCCAGCAGCCGGCTTCCAGCTGCCGTGCCAGGGCCTTCCTTCATTCCATGCCACCCCCTGGTGTTCAGCACTTGTCATAGCAAGCGATTGAACTCCGTGTCTGCTGTTTGGACTCCTGAGGAGGAAATTTGCATATTAGGCTTTTATATATATATATATAGACTAGAGGCCCGATGCATGAAAATTCATGCAAGAGTAGGTCTTCCTTCCCCCGCCTGCTGGCACTGGCTTCCCTCTGGCACCCGGGACCCGGGTTTCCCTCCTTCAGCTGCCAGAAGGCACCCGGGATCTGGCTGGCTTCCCTCCAGCCCCAGCTTTGTCAGGAAGGACGTCTGGAATGACATCTGGAAGACATCCAGTCTAATTAGCATATTACCCTATTATTATTATAGATAGCCTCACTTGAACGGCTCAATTTGAATAAACTGCTCTGTTAGTTGATTCAGTAATTTTGGTAATGATCTCATATCTACTTGTTCCATATCAAGTGGATTTACTATCTCTTTAGTTTCCATAGTCTGTCCTGGAGAGTCTGATACTAATGTGTCATGTTTATTCAATGGTGAAAAAAAGTTGAAGACAGGAGAATATGGACCCAACAATGTAGTTTTCAGGGGACTTTTAGAGGAAAGATTATCTTCTAATTTTCTATTTTGCTTTATGTGTTGCTATGTCATTTCATAACTACTAGCTTTTGAGATATTTGTTAGGCTTTTCTCCTGCTCTTGGTGTTGATGTGATCAAATTATTATCCATATCACATCCAATTCTACTTTGTTTTAACAGCTTTTATTTCCTTTTAATGTGTTCCCTTTAAGGATTTTATACATTTAAGTCAATAAACTAGTTTCATTCTTTAGTAGATTTTCTCTTCCCAAAAGCCATCTATCACTAAACACTATTTCCTCTTTGCTAGCAGGACATTGTGTTTGAGTTTGATTGATTAAGAAGCTTACTTTGTTCTCAGCCTCATCTGTTATGGGTGCCTCATGTAAAACTGTGATGACGGAAAGTGCTGTAAGGTTCTGGCAATGGTCTTCACTACTCAATGTAGGTGGTTTTTCCTGCTTAGCCCATAGCAACATCAGAACCAGCTTGTTCAGCCAGGCACAATTTCTCACCTACTGACTGTTCTACTATACAAATAGCCTTACATGAAAAGCCAGGCAGTTTCTTTTCACCACTTTTCCCCAGTCAATGGGCATGTATTGTAAAGCTGCAAAGTTCATGTGCTGCCCTGACATCTTTGAGCCTCATATGGCCTCAAAAGCCTAGTTATGAGTCCCTCTGTTCTTGCCTAATATGCGTCCCAGCCAGGGGGAAAGCCTACCCAACCAGGTACTTTCTTTAAGAACCAGTCCAGCTGACTCCACCCAGTCCTCAGACTAATGGGTTTCACTTCCTTGCCAGGCTGCAAAATTATTCAAATAAACCAATCTCCTCACATAGGAACTAAGGGTTACCTTAACCTATTATTACTACAAAGCCTGCCTCCCACAGCTCTTGCTTATTTACTATGTTCCCAAGTACAACCCTCATGTTGCCCTTCATGGACTGCCATGCCCTCTGTGAGGTCTTTATATTTAAATAATGAACTTCAGTGTTATTTCATCTGTCTGGTGTCAAGTGTTGTGTTTGACTATCACATACTATAAAGGGTGGAAAATCTCTTTTCTCATCAATTTGGAATAGGAATAAATAAAAACCAGGGTCACATTCTCCTGTTTTCTTGCATGTCTCATAATATTTTTGTGTGGAAAACTACACATTTTAGATAATACATTGTAGCAAATCTGGGTACCAGTCCCCCACATCATGCTTGTTATTGTTGTTTCCTTTTTCATTTGTTTAGTGACTGGTTGGATTATTTTGCTGAAGTCTATTACCCCTATCCCAAAGCATGAAATTTCTGATATTCCTTCTCAGGGAACCAACCACGGGCTTGGAAATGCCTACAGTTGCCCTAGCATGACAGTATTTTTAGTAAGGCTGCCTTTGATTGTCACTTTCCTTGAACACATTCAGTTGTTAATTAGTCTTCACTAATTGTTGATTAGGGCATAAATTCCTCAATAAACTGTTCCAATTAAATTTAGACTTCTTGGT
Organism: Myotis daubentonii; assembly: GCF_963259705.1. Lineage (NCBI taxonomy): Eukaryota > Metazoa > Chordata > Mammalia > Chiroptera > Vespertilionidae > Myotis > Myotis daubentonii. Next base: position 54,195,218 of record NC_081861.1, read on the forward strand.
TACATTTATTCCTAAGTATTTTATTTTTGAAGCAATTTTAAATGGGATTGTTTCCTTAGTTTCCCTTTCTGACAGTTCATTATTGTGTAAAAAATGGAATTGATTTCTGTATATTTATTTTGTATCCTGCTACCTTACTGAATTATTTTACACATCCTAGTAGTTTTTTTGTCGAATCTTAAGGGCTGTCTACATACAGTATCATGTCATCTGCAAATAAAGACAGTTTCACTTTCTCCTTTCCAGTTTGGATGGCTTTTATGTTATTTTTGTCTGATTTTTGTAGCTAAGACTTCCAGTACCATGCTGAATAAGAGTGGTGAAAACAGACAACCCTGTATTGTTCCTGTTCTTAGGGGAAATTTTTTTCCCATTGAAAATGATATTGTCTATAGGTTTATCATATATGGCCTTTATTACATTGAGGTATGTTCCCTCTATTCCCACTTTGCTGAGAGTTGTTATCATAAACAGGTGCTGAATTTTATCAAATGTTTTTTTTAATCTATTGATATGATCATGTGATTTTTATCCTTCATTTTATGAATTGTATCACATTTATGATTTGTGGATATTATACCAACCTTGCATCCTTGGAATAAATCCCACTTGATCATTACTTTTTAGAGGGTCAAAGGCTTCTACTTCTTCATTTTCTGTTTCAAATTGATTAACTTCTTGTGGGAAGAGTGCAGAATTCTCTGTTTAATTGCCTGCTTCTTCTCCTGGGAAACATCTCTGAACTATGGGTCTGGACCTGGGAATGGGAACAAGGCTGAACTTTTCACAGAGTGATAATCTTGCCTTAGGAACTTGACATTCAATGAAAGGGGACAGTAGTTTCAGGTCTTCTTGTCTTGACTCTACTAGTGTGCAGCCGCAGAAACCTCGGGCCAGCGCCTGTGTGCAGTTGCAGGAGCCACCTGCCTGCCTGCCTGCCACATCCCACTATGATCCACTGAGTTATGAGGCCAGAGAGCAAGGAGAACTTCTGCCCCTGAGTCAAAGTGGGGAGCGGAGGACATGGCCTCCCCTTCTAAAGTCTCCAAAGGACAGGACCTAACCTAAGCCACATCCTCTGAGACAGCCCGGCAGGCAACACTGACCCTCTCTGCAGGCCGGGCCCTCCTCCCCCTTCCCCTGTCCCTGCACAGCTCCCATAGCTCCCCACTGGCTGAGTCAGGCACAACAGGTTTGCAGCCACAGGGGCGATTTAGCACCTAATGAAAAATGCGAGAACGAACAAATGAAGAGGCTACTGCAGTGGGGAAAAGACATTCATCAAATTCGTTGTCTCTGAGAAACTGAGGCAGCCAGCACAGGCCCCTGCACAGGACCAGGCTTCTGCTTCTAAAGAAATGTCCTGGGGTTAGAGGTGAGGGGGTGCTGCCTTTCCCATCTCAGAGCTCTAGGAGGAGTCTGTGCTCCCCCTCCTGGTATTCTTAACACCCAGAGACCCCTCCCCAGTCCAGGCAGGAATGTTCCACGCTGACCGCCTCCAGAAAGCAGAGAACAAAGAGGCACTTCTTGACTTCAAGCCTCTAAACCAGTGTTTCTCAACCTTGGCTACACATTAGAATCACCTGGGAATCTTTTCAAAATCCTGATTTCTGGGCCTCATCCTCTGGAAATTCTGTTTCTTTGTTATGGGGTAGAGCCACAACATTAGTAACAAAGAAACAGAATTTCCGGAGGATGAGGCCCAGAAATCAGGATTTTGAAAAGATTCCCAGGTGATTCTAATGTGCAGCCAAGGTTGAGAACCACTGCTCTAAACAGACTTGACCACTGTGGGCAAAGACCTGCAGCTAGCTGAGAGGGGGCAGGTTCTGGGTGTCAAGGTCCAGAGCGTGGAAGACCTCCTGGGGGAGCAGTGGATCTGAAAGCCTGTGTGCTGGGTCAGAGACACGCCTGCCTCCCACCCTCCCCTGCCCTGCACAGAGACATGCCTGGACTGGGGTGAGGAGGAGAAGGAGAACTAGAGGGAAGGAACACTGAGTGTTTGTTGGCGGCCGTGTAAAAAGGACTGTGACCCGCCCCTCCCACTGAGTCACTCCCTAAAGGCAGCAGGAGACGGAGGGTCTGAGAGCAGCCACACAGCTTTGTGGCCGTGACCAAGGCACCGAGATGGTGTCCGTGCAACGGGGCTGAGGAGGTGTCAGAGGACCTCACCCCAGAAAGCCCGATAGCTCTTTGTGTGAGAGAGAGAAGGTGGCAGGGAGGGAGGGAGAGAGCAAATTGGACTCAAGAGGCCTCAAGGCCCAGATAAGGAGAATATACCAGGGATCAGCATGGACTTGAGCTCTGAGGTGAGGGTCAAGGGCAGCTGGGTGGGGGCCAGCCCAGACAGAAGACTGAGGTCCAGATGTTCTTGGCCCTGCCCGTTCTTTGGCACCTCTGCCTGAGATATAAACTGTCTGACATGGAAGTACAACTCCAGAGAAGGGGGTGGGGAACCTAAGTTAAATAATATTTTGTTTTTGTTTTTTCACTTGGCAGAATGGGGGCTGAAGTTGAAGTTAGGTTTGGTTTCTAACCAATAAAGAAAGCAACATTTCTCACACACCCGACTGTGTGGTCTGAGTTTGCTGCTGCCTATAAACCGAGAAAAAGTTGTAAAATGAGGTACTAATCTCTAGGGTTTAGGTCAGACCGAGGAGTAGTGCCACTCAGCCAGATGCTGGCTCATGGCTGGCCAGTGCGGAGGTGGTGGCAGGAGCCTCTCCCACCTCTGTGGCAACACTAAGAATGTCCAACTAACAGTTTAGGCCCGATCCCTTGGGGGGTCTAAGCCTTTAGTCAGATATCCCCCGAGGGTTCCCTGGCTGCCAGAAGGATGTCTGACTTCAAGCTTAAGCCTGATCCCCCGGGGAGTGGGCCTAAGTCAACAGGTGGACATCCCCCAAGGGGTCCTGGACTGCAAATGGGTGCAGGCTGGGCTGAGGGAAGCACCCCCCCCGAGTGCACAAATTTTGTGCACTGGGCCTCTAATAATGTAAATATCTTACATGCAGGATGTATTTCCATTGTTACAAATTGAACATAATTAAAGCATAGTGGTTAATCACAAAAACAATATGTAATTATATATGTGTTTTCCGATGGTCTTAGGCGACCCCTGCAAAAGGGTTGTTCAACCCCCAAAGGGGTCGCGACCCACAGGTTGAGAACTGCTGCTCTAACCAATGAGCCACATAGACCAGGGGCCAGTGTTGGGATTTCTGAGTCAATAGCTCTGAAGTAGAGCCTAAGAACTTGTACTTCTTTTTTTATATATATATTTATTAATTTCAGAGAGCAAGGGAGAAGGAGACATAGATAGAAACATCAACGATGAGAGAATCTTTGGTCAGCTGCCTCCTACATGCCCCACAATACTTATATCGGACAAAATAGACCTCAAAGTGAAGGCCATAACAAGAGATAAGGAAGGCCAGTTCATAATACTAAAGGGAGTGATGCAATAAGAGAATTATAACTCTGGTAAATATATATGCACCCAATACAGGAGCATCCGAATACATAAAAACTTCTGGAAGATATCAAGGGAGAGATCAACAGCAATAAAATCATAGTAGGGGACCTTAATACCCCATTGAAATCACTGGATAAATCCTCTGGACATAAAATCAGCAAAGAAACAGCAAGACTAAATGACTCACTAGATCAGTTGGACTTAACTAGCATCTTCAAAACATTTCACCCCAAAGCTAGGGAATATACCTTCTTCTCAAGAGCACATGGACCATTTTTAAAGATAGATCACATATTAGAGCACAGGTTAAGTCTCTACAAGTTCAAGAATATTGAAATTAGAATAAGCATCTTCTTAGATTCCAATAGCATAAAATTAGCAATCAACAACAATAAAAAACTATCAAACACTTGGATGCTAAATAGCATGCTATTAAACAATGATTGGATTACCAAAGAGATCAGAGACAAAATAAAAAACATTCTGGAAACAAATGCAAATGAAAACACAACAATGCAAAATCTATGGGACACAATGAAAGCAGCCTTGAGAGGGAAGTTTATAGCAATACAGGCCTATCTGAAGAAACAAGAAAAACTGGTAAAACGGTATATAACCCTACCACTTAAAGAACTAGAAAGAGAGCAAAAATAAAAGCCCATAGTAAGTAGAAGGAATCTACACTAATAAAAGACAAACATGCAAATTTACCATACCTTTGCTACATATTAAGCCACACCCACCAGCCAATCAGTGCAACCATATGCAAATTAACCCAACCAAGATGAGCAGCCGGCAGCCATGGAGCTGGAGCAAGCAAGAGGCTTAGTTGCCCCAATGATGGAGGAAACCAAGCTTCCCGCCTGCCGTGGCCAGCTCTGAGCTCCACTCAAAGCAACAAAGTTTCAATTATAGAAGGTAAATAAATCCCAGATACCTGCTTTCAGCCGGCCCTGGCCATGGAGCTGGAGTGAGCAGGAGGCCTGTGTTGCCCCTGGCGATGGAGGAAGCCAAGCTTCCCTCCCGCCTGCCCTGCCTGGCTCTAAGCTCCTCTCAAGGCTACAAAGTTTCAATTATAGAAGGTAAATAAATCCCAGAATTAAAAAAAAAGAAAAAAGGAGAGGCTGGGAGCTTCTGTCGCCGGGAGGGCTTGGCCAGCCTGAAAATGGCCCTCAGCCCCTCATCCAGACTGGCCAGGCACCCTAGTGGGGATTCCCCCACCCTAGAAGGAGTGTGGCCAGCCTGAAAACAGCCATCAGCCCCTCACCCAGGCTGGCCAAACCTCCATGGGGTGAGGGTCCCCACTGGGGGGGGGGGTTGACCAACCTGCAAACAACCATCATCCCCTCAGTCAGGCTGGCCAGGGACCCCAGTGGGAACCCCTACCCTGAAAGGGGTGTGACTAGCTGCAAACAGCCATCAGCCCCTCACCCAGGCTGGCCAGGCACCCCAGCAGACCCCCACCCTGATCCAGGACACCCTTCAGGGCAAACCAGCCAGCCCCCACCCGTGCACCAGGTCTCTATCCCATATAATAAAAGGGTAATATGCAAATTGACCCTAATAGCAGAACCACTGAGAATGACTGGTCACTATGACACACACTGACCACCAGAGGGCAGACGCTCAATGCAGGAGCTGCCCCCTGGTGGTCAGTGCGCTTCCACAGGGAGAGCTCTGCTCAGCCACAAGCTAGGCTGATGGCTGCCAGTACAGTGGTGGTGGTTGGAGCCTCTCCCGCCTCCTCAGCAGCACTATGGATGTCCGACTGCAGCTTAGGCCTGCCCCCCCTTGGCAAGTGGACATCCCCTGAGGGCTCCCAGGATGCCATAGGGACGTCTAACTGCCAGCTTAAGCACAATCCTATGGGGAGCAGGCCTAAGTCAACAGGTGGTCATCCCCCACATGGTCCCAGACTGCCAGAGGACACAGGCCAGGCTGAGGCACCCCCCTGAGTGCACAAATTTTTGTGCACCGGGCCTCTAGTGAAATAATAAAGATCAGAGTAGAAATAAATGACATAGAGAAAACATACACACACACACACACACACACACACACACACGATAAAAGATCAATGAAACCAAGAGCTGATTCTTTGAAAGGATTAACCACATTGATGAGCCTCTAGCCAGGCTAACCATGAAACAAAATGAGAGGATCCAAATAAACAAAATCAGAGATGAAATAGGTGACATATCAACTGACCCCACAGAAATACAAAGAATTGTAAAAAAAAAAAAAATACTACGAACAACTCTATTCCAACAAACTGGACAACCTAGATGAAATGGACATATTCCTAGAAAAATACAATCTTCCAAAACTCAATCAGGAAGAATAAAAAACCTCAATAGGCTAATAACTACTGATGAAATTGAAGCAGTAATCAATAAACTTCCAGCACACAAAAACCCTGGTCTGGAGGGCTTCACAGGGGAGTCTTACCAAACATTCAAAGAAGAAGTAACACCAATCCTCCTCAGACTATTCCAAAAAGTTAAAGGGGAAGGAACACTTACAAGCTCTTTCTATGAAGCCAGCATTACCCTAATCCCAAAACCAGAAAAAACAACACAAAGAAAGAGAAATACAGGCCAATAACCCTGAAGAACATAGATGCTAACGTCCTCAACAAAGTATTAGCAAATCACATCCAATAATACAGTAAAAGATCATACACCATGACCAAGTGGGATTTAATTCAGGGATTCAAGGCTGTTACAATATCCCCAAATCAATAAATGTGGTACAGCACATAAACAAATTGAAAGATAAAAACCTTATGACCATATCAATTGATGCAGAGAAAGCATTTAACAAAATCCAACAGCTTTCTTGATAAAAACTATCAGCAAAGTGGGAATTAATGGATCAAACCTCAACATAATAAAAGCCTTATATGACAAACCTATAACCAACATCATATTCAATGGTCAAAAACTAAAACCAGTTCCCCTAAGAACAGGAAAAATACAAGATGCCCACTTTTACCACTCCTATTCCACATTGTATTGGAATCGCTAGCCTTAGCAATCAGACAAGAAGAAATAAAAGGTATCCAAATTGGAAAAGAAGTAAAACTGTCATTATTCGCAGATGACATAATATTTTACATAGAAAATCCTACAGACGCAATCCAAAAATTAATATATTTAATAAGTGAAAGATAAATGTCACATGATATCACTCATTTGTGGAATATAATTAACACAAACTGATGAACTAAAATAGATCCAGAGACAAAGAAGCATCGAACAGACCTTTGAGCCTTGGAGGGAAGGTAGGAGAGGGTGGGAGGCCAGGTAAAAGAATAACTAAAGGACTTGTGTGCATGCATATAATCCTAACCAAAAGACACAGGTTGTAGGAGAGCAGGGTTGTGGGTGGGGAACGGCTGGGGAGAGGTCAATGGAGGGAAAAGGAGACATATGTAATACTTTCAACAATAAAGAATTTAAAATAATAAAAATAAAAGAAATGTCTGCACAGATAAAAACAACAACAAAAAGAATTTCAGAGGAAAAAAAAAGACCTAGAGACATAGAATCATGAACAGACTGTTGAACCTCAGAGTGAAGGCAGAGGAGGGTGGGTGGGAAGAGATCAATCAATCAACTTGTATGCATATATGCATAACCCATGGACACAGACAATGGGGTGTTTAGGGCCTGGGGCTGTGGGAGCAGGTTGGAAGAGATTAATGGGGGAAAAAAGGAGGACCTATATAATACTTTCAACAATAAAGCTTAAAAAAATATAAAAAATATATAAAAAATAAAATGCTATAATTTTTTAAAAAGCCAATGACCAAATTGAGTTGTGCCATTTATTTGCCCTTTTTCTTCTGGCTCTCTTTCCATTTCTTCCCAAGATCCTTCCTGAACACCTACTTCCCACTGACATTCATCTTCCTCAGGCTCCTAAACTGCACCAATGATCTCAGATCTCTCAACAGAGGTTGGTAGAAAGCAGTATATCTTCTCTCAAGTTCATAAAGGTCTTTATAGAATTGGGCTTCTACTCCTGCATATTCCATCTGAAGGTTTTTGAGAGCTTTGACCCTTAACAGCTAAAGGCAAGTGGTGAGCAAGGCCTGCCTTTGAGATGGATGCTCTAACAGGGAATGCTGTAAGGGCCTGAGGACTTGGCCTGGTCAGGTGCACAGGCCGTAGGCTCTGAGGACTCTGAGGCATCGGTTAGGTCCTCGCCCCCCAAACCTCAGTTGCCTCCCCTGGTTCTCATTTTCCTGAGTCTCTGGACCCTCTGTCCAGTCCTGCCTCATGAGGTGTGTGTGTGTGTGGGGTAGGGGGGTCCCTCTCTGTGAAACTGCTTAGGGGAGCATCTCCTGACTACCACATGGCTTGCCTGGGGCCGGATAAGGGTAGGGTCATTATAACAGATGCAGCCCACAAAGGGAGTGTACCAGATCCTGACTCCAACTACCAAGGGGGTTACTGGGGTGGTTATGGACAAAGCAGATAAGATTCAGAAGGGCCTGAGATGGGAGCATAGAAGGGTCAACAACGATCTGCTTCTTGCATTGTGAGCTCTAAGGTCATTTGCTGAGAGGCAAGGATTGACATGACCAGGGTACAATGATCAAGGCCCTTGGATTTCCTTGAGGCCTTAGTATCCAGAATTACCCTTTGAGTCCAAAAATTTTGGTCCTTTAAATTCTACTGTTGCCCACAAAACTGCAGTGTCCAGATTTGGCAGCACCCTGGGTTATACGAACTGTGAACTGTTCCCCAGTTTCACCTCGGCAAGGCTCATGCCAGTAGAGACACAATTATTTAAACAAAAAAAGATATATAGCCGAAACCGGTTTGGCTCAGTGGATAGAGCGTCGGCCTGTGGACTGAAAGGTCTCAGGTTCGATTCCGGTCAAGGGCATGTACCTGGGTTGCGGGCATATCCCCAGTAGGAGATGGTGCAGGAGGCAGCTGGTCGATGTTTCTCTCTCATCAATGTATCTAACTCTCTATCTCTCTCCCTTCCTCTCTGTAAAAAATCAATAAAATATATTTTAAAAAAAGATATATATATATATATATATATATATATATATATATATAACATAAACAATGATAAAAACTGAGAAATATCAAAGGGGTAGAGAGAGAGAGAGAGAGAGAGAGAGAGAGAGAGACAATAAATTTGGACATTTTAACATTACTAGTATTAAATTTGCTTAGAAATGAAAATTCAATGTTGAAATGAATTCAGTCAGAACAAAGAGTTGCAGAAGTGCTAAAAACAGGAGTTGTAATAAATATTACCAAATTCACATATAGCTTCCAAAAAAGGAATAAGGAAAGAGAGATATATCTTTAAAGGTAACTATGGCCCTGACCAGTTTGACTCAGTGCATAGAGCGTCGGCCTGTGGACTGAAAGGTCCCAGGTTTGATTCCGGTCAAGTGCATGTACCTTGGTTGCGGGCACATCCCCAGTGGGAGGTGTGTAGGAGGCAGCTGATTGATGTTTCTCTCTGATTGATGTTTCTAGCTCTCAATCCCTCTCCCTTCCTCTCTGTAAAAAATCATTAAAATATATTTTTTTAAAAAGGTAACTATGGTACACATTAAAAAGAGCAGGGTTTTTCGATGATCTCTGAGTAAACAGTGAACTACTTTCTCTTGTATTCATCTGCACTAAACCAAGACCTCAAGTGTAAATAATTCTTAAAATTATAGAGAAATAAAACACTACTTCATTCTTATTCTGAAAATACTGGTTTTGCAAAAAATGCATAAAAAGTGATTTAAGAAATATCACATTTCAGAAAATTATTACTGATACATTTCTTTCATGATTCCAATCAAGTTTCAATACTTTCCATTTTTCTCTGGTCACCCAAAAGAAGGGAACATAATGTTGTCCTAAATTATTGTTTTCAATCTGGAATGAAATGTAGAAAACTTCTAATTTAATTCTTTCAAAAAGACAACAGCAGTAATCATAATCCTAAATTGGTGTCTTAAATTGGTTTCTTTAATTGCTCTTGGTGCCTTCCTTGTAATTTCTTGACCTTAGTTTTATCTGTCAATTTAGGGAAATGAACTAGAGACAATATATGTCAATTTAAATAATTGTGTCTCTAGCTACCTCACAACGATGTTTTGGGAATCAAATGGCAAACTGAGCATAGAAGCACTTTTTAGAGCTTTATGCGTTATACTGGTATATGTAGAAATTTTATTAATAATATCTTTGAAAAGATCCAAGATGTCTGCTGATGGGACGTCAGGCTGCAAAATAGTGTGTGAGTGAGAGAACAAATGGAAAGTGCGTGGACGTGTGGGCAGTGTCTGTATTTGTGAGTGAGGGACAGCTATATTCCACAGGACTGTTGGGGACTGACGGACCAGGCTCCCCTGGCCAGGCAGCCTCTACTACTGCTAAAATCTCCCCCAGAGCAGCTGGCTCTGCTGCAGAGACTGTGCCATATTGAAGGGGAGAATGACAGTGATCAGAAGCCCAGCCTTATCTTCAACCTGGGAAACCTTGGATACCTACTGGGACCCTACAACCACCATGCACAGGGACCAACTGCTTCAGCTGCAAACCCACGAACATCAAGACTCCAGCCTCCCTGGCCACCAGTGCCTAAAAAGTATGTTCAGGGGGAGACTAAGGAGCGCCAAATACGTGGAAGGGTCCTGTGCCTTCCCACAGAGCAGATAGAAGGAACAGCTGAATCAAATAACATCCATCTGAAATTGGTGAATTAAACAGCTGGTGAGGCAATCTGTGGACTGAAAGGTCAGACATCGCCTACAGAAAGGTGAGATCTGGGATCCAGGCTGGAGAGAGAAACACACACACAGTGGGATCTAGAGACTCAGAGGGAGACTGAGCTCCACCAAACCCACAGCTGTTGGGGTCAGTGTAGCCCTCAAAAGTGGAAGGGGGTCCAAAGGGCTGCTGGCAGAAGGGGATGTTAGAGATAAGCCCACAGCTGTGAGAATCTGTGCCCAGAAAGGCAGCCTGAAGTTCTATACCAGCCACACAATGCCAGGGAGAAAAGCCATGAGTTGGCGCAGTTCCTTTGTCTTTTTTTCTTTTTACCTCCTTGCTTTTGTTTGCCAAGTCCAGTACATAGGATCTTCCAATTAAAAGCACTCTCCGAGACTGCAGAGGAAGGTTGTTTTTGTGGAAACTGGGGATCAGAATAAGGACAGACAAGCAGGAAACCAGTTCTGGGGCAGTCCGTCCCTCCAACCCAGTATTAAGTGTGGCAGGGAAAGAAGAATCTAAATACTGGTTAGAGGGGCCTTTTAGCCCTGGATATTAATACAGAAACACTGCCACCCAGGGGTTGTGTCAGAAATTGACTCTTGTGTAAATACAACTGAAGGCAGGCTGAGAAACAAAGTGAGCAGAGAGATCCTGTCTACTTGAAAACAAAGTTGTTGCTTATGACACAGAGGAGTGGTGGATCACAGTGAACATCAAAACTGTGCTGACTACCTGAAAGGAAACAGATGTGCCAAGCAGAAAAGTAGAGGAAATCAATGACCTTCACTAATTCACTTTTTTAATTTTTGATCTTTTAGTTAAGAAACTAAATTTTGTTTTTCTCACTTGATTTTGCTTTTTTATTATTATATTTTTAATTATTATTATTACTACTATTTTACCTTTTGTAAAGTTTTATTTTATTTATTTATTTTATTTTGGGATTACTGTTCTACATTCTATTTTTCTTCTTCTTTTAGCGTTGTTTTACTCTATCTCAATTTTTCCATTATGCCAACACTCTCTTCCTCACTTTTCCCCTTTTTCATCCTGTTTGTATTACCCTGTTCCTGCTTTACTTTTTCCCTCTATCCTTTCATTTTACTCCCTGTTGAAAATTGATCTTACTCGGAGAAACCAAGATGGCAGCATAGGTAAACACTGGAGATTGCTGCCTTGCACAACCACTTCAAAAATACAACTAAAAGACAGAACGGACATCATCCAAAACCACAGGAAGGCTGGATGAGTGGAAATTCTACAACTAGAAGGAAAGAGAAAAGCATACTGAGACTCAGAGGAGGTGCGGTGTGGAAGTAAAATACAAAGGTGCAGAGGTGCATGCAGAGAGGGCTGGCGGCTGAGGTCACGATTGCCTTTTTCAATCGGGAGGGAGTCTCAGGCTCTGAGCTCCAGTTCCAGGCGAATCTCTGGGGACCTAGACTCATACGGGAGAAAGGGGACTGTCTGGCATCAGTCGGAACTCGAGGGCAGCTTTCTCTCGGAGGCACACGCAGCAATTGCCGGGGCCTCTGAGGACAGGACTGAGAGCAGCCATACTGCTCGCTCCGCCCAACCAGTTGATCTCCTGGAGCTCCGCCCTGCCCAAGCCATGCATGGAGGCTTTTGCATATGAAAGGCCCAGCCCTTTGTAATCTGAAAATTACTTAACAAACTGCAGCTTCCCAAGGCCCCAGGGCAACTTGCATTGCTTTACAGCTGGCTTCTGCAGGGTAGCCTCAGGCAGAGGCTAGATTAGCACCTCCTTAGATCCAAGAGCCTGTGTACCCAGTGGTCAGAGTGGGACCATCCAATTATAACTCCGCAGATCCATAAGGGACACACTCAGGGGGCAGACTCAGTGAGCACCAAAGCCCCACTGAAGCAAGTCTTGCCCCATCAGGGTGTCTTCGGCACAGAAGTTCTCCCATCATAGACACAGCTGATTCTCACAGCCAATTGGCCTGGAGGTCAAATCCTCCCAGTGTTACCTACAACAATCAAGGCTTAACTACAACAAGACTGTGCACAAAGCCCATGGGGGGGGGGACCAAGAGTGTCTACCTCAGGTAATTGGGGAGGCTGAGCCACCAGGGCCTATAGGACACTTAGCACAGAAAGCCACTCTATCGACACAGCGAAGCATAAAAAATGCCGAGACAAAGAAACAGGACACAAATGACAGAAATGGAGGAAAGCAAACTGCTGGATATAGAGTTCAAAACCACACTTTTAAGGTTTTTCAAGAATTTTCTAGAAACCGCCGATAAATGTAGTGAGATCCTCAAGAAATCTATTGAGACCCTCGATGTTGTGATAAAGGACCAACTAGAAATTAAGCATACACTGACTGAAATAAAGAATATTATACAGACTCCCAACAGCAGACCAGAGGATCGCAAGAATCAAGTCAAAGATTTGAAATGTGAAGAAGCAAAAAACACCCAACTGGAAAAGCAAAATGGAAAAAGAATCCAAAAATATGAATATAGTGTAAGGAGCCTCTGGGACAGCTTCAAGCGTACCAACATCTGAATTATAGGGGTGCCAGAAGGAGAGAGACAGCAAGATATTGAAAACCTATTTGAAGAAATAATGACAGAAAACTTCCCCTACCTGGTGAAACAAATAGACTTACAAGTCCAGGAAGCGCAGAGAACCCCAAACAAAAGGAATCCAAAGAGGACCACACCAAGACACATCATAATTAAAATGCCAAGGGCCAAAGACAAAGAGAGAATCTTAAAAGCAGCAAGAGAAAGAAAGTCAGTTACCTACAAGGACATACCCATACGACTGTCAGCTGATTTCTCAACAGAAACTTTGCAGGCCAGAAGGGAGTGGCAAGAAATATTCAAAGTGATGAATGCCAAGAACCTACAACCAAGATTACTTTATCCAGAAAAGCTATCATTCAGAATTGAAGGTCAGATAAAGAGCTTCACAGATAAGGAAAAGCTGAAGGAGTTCATCACCACCAAACCAGTATTATATGAAATGCTGAAAGGTATCCTTTAAGAAGAAGAAGAAGAATGAAATGGTAAAGATACAAATTATGAACAACTAATACACATCTGTCAACAAGTGAATCTAAAAATCAAGTGAATAAATAATCTGGTGATAAACTGGTGATTATAATAGAATCAGAGACATAGAAACGGAATGGACTGACTATTCTTGGGTGGGAAAGGGGTGTGGGAGATGCGGGAAGAGACTGGACAAAAATTGTGCACCTATGGATGAGGACAGTGGATGGGGAGTGAGGGCAGAGGGTGGGGTGGAAACTGGGAGGAGGGGAGTTATGGGGTAAAAAGATGAACAAATGTAATAATCTGAACAATAAAGATTTAGTTTAAAAAAAAAACAAAGAAAGGGGAGCAAAATGGTATCATCTCTGTATAGGGAGATTTGGCAATATCTACACAAATTTTTTTGACCAAAAAAAAAAAAGACTACACACAGCTATTTGTTGCATCACTATTCATAATAGCAAAAGAAATACTGGAAACAACACAAATCGCCACCAGTTAGAGAATGGTTGAATAAAATATGATATATACACAAAATGAAATACCAGGCTGTTGAAAAAGAATGAGGACTATCTCTAGATACTGTTATAAATGAGCTCCAGACAATACTATTAAGTGCAAAAAACAAGCTAGAGAAATGTATATATTATATGTCACTGATTATGTGAGGAAGAGATATGGTGCATGCATTTTTGCTTTGCTTATATAAAAAAGTAAACCCCAACAGCAATGAAAGTTGTGGTAGGGAGAATTCTAGGATGGCTCCTAACATTCTTTCCTTCTAATGTATATGCCTTGTATTATCTTCTCTTGAGTGTGGTGGGATCCGTCAATATGATGCACTCTTGCTGGCTTGGAGGAAAGAAAAAAGCCATGTTGTGAATTGCATATGAGGGAACACTTTTGCTTGGATCTGAGGGAGGCCGTTAGGAGGTGAGAGTAACCCCAGGCAATAGCTGCAAGAAAACAGGGATCTCAGCCCTACAACCATAAGAACTGAAAGAGATTGGAAGATAATTGTGAGCTCTAGATGAGAGTGCAATCCTGGCTGATACCTTATTTTCAGCTTTGTGATGTTTTCAACAGAAAACTCTGTTACAACAGAAAATTCTGACCCACAGACACTATGAAATAATAAATATGCTTTGTTTTACATAAAAAAATTGATCTTACTCATACATCTAATTTCCTCTTTCCTGCTCCAAGTCCATGCACGCTTCTCTCTTCTCTTTCTTCACTATACAAATTTTTTGTTTTCTCCTTTTTTCCCCTTTTTCTTTCTGTCTGTATTCTTGTTGTTTGTTTGATTGTTAGTTAGTTTGCTTTTTTCTTGCTTCTGTTTTTCCTCTCCTCACTTGTTCTCTTCTTATACTAATAATTTAATTAATTCCAATAACCAAATCAGGCCTATCTACTCTACATTGTCCTTTTCCAATAATAGACAAATACATAGATCAATTAAAGAAAGGGGAAAATTTATATTTATATATATATATATATTTATATATTTTTAATATATATATATTTTCCCCCTTTTTGTATTTTGTTTTTTACTTTTCCTCTTATACACTTATTCTCTTTCTACCTTCTCTATATTAAATTGTGGATATTACTCCATTCATTCAATTCCTTGACCTAACTTCTGGAAATAAGCTCTGCCTCTTCAGATTCATCTGGGTGTTTGTTGTTTGGGTGTTTGTTGTCAGCATTTTGGGGATTAGTTGTTTGTTGTTTTCATTCATCTCTGCATGTTTGTTGTTTGCATTTTTGGGTTGTTTTTTTTTTTTTTGGAGTTTTCTCCTCATATACATATATTTTTACCATTATTTTTTCTTCTCTTTTCTCTCTTACATTTTTTTCCTTTCCTCAATATCATTTTTTCACTCTTTTCTAACTCTTCATTGTATTTTCTTTGATGGTCAACTTTATTTGGGGTTATTAGTATCACATATGTATTTGGGTTTGGTGGCCTGTCCTGTTGTATTTTGTGCCTTTAAGTCAACACAGGAGAGAGAGAGAGCTACGTAAACAGACACCCTGAAAGGAGCGGTCATGGGGAGACAAAGAAACAGCCTGCATAAGAAAGAAAAGGAGGAATCACTGGAAAAGGAAGTAAACAAAATGGAGGCAAGCAATATGTCAGAGAAATAATTTACAGCAATGGTCATAAGGACACTGAAAAGGATGGAAGACAAATTCAACAGTATATGAAAGAACCAAGAGGAAAGAAGAAGAACCAAGAAGAAATGAAAAATGACATCACTGCAATAAAACTCAATATAAAGCATCATCAATCGACTAGAAAAAGCAGAGGGCCACATCAGTGAGCTAGAAGACAAGGTAGGAAAAAGTACCCAAGCAGAGCAGCATCTAGAAAAAAAAAAAAACTTAAAAAAAATCAGGAGGAGAGCCTAAGGGAACTTTGGGATAACATGAAACGAAACAGCATATGCATAATAGGGGTTCCAGAAGGAAAGGGAATTGAACAAGGAATAGAAAACTTGTGTGAAGAAATAATGACAGAAAACTTCCCTGATATTGGGAAGAAAAAACTCTCACAAATCCAAGAAGCTCACAGAGTCCCAAACAAGAGGAACCCCAAAAGACTGACACCAAGACACATTATAATTAAATTGGCAAACACCAAAAACAAAGTAAGAATCTTTACTGCCAGAGAGAAACAAAAAGTTACTACAAGGGATCTATCATCAGACTATCGGCTGATTTCTCAACAGAAACACATCAGGCTAGAAGGGAATGCAATGAAATATAAAAAGTGATGTAAAGCAAGGGTCTAAATCCAAGAATACTTTACCCGGCAAGGCTATCAATCAAAGTTGAGGGTGAAATAAGGAGCTTCACAGACAAAAAAGGACCAAACCGGCAATGCAAGAAATGCTAAAGGGACTGCTGTAAAAAGAAGAAAAAGAAAGGGAAGAAGGAACACAGGCATAAAGAGTAAACATGGCAACAAACACCTATCAATAACAATCTTAAATGTAAATGAATTAAATGCACCAATCAAAAGACATAGGGTAGCTGAGTGGATAAGAACACATGACCCATATATATATATATGCTGCCTACAGGAGACCCACCTCAGAACCAAGGACTCACACAGACTGATGGTGAAGGAATGGAAAAAGGTTTTTCAGGTGAATGAAATGACAAAAGCTGTGGTAGCAATACTTATATCTGACAAATTAGACCTCAAAGTGAAGGTCATAATAAGATAAAAGGAAGTCCACTTCGTAATACTAAAGGGAACAATTCAACAAGAAGATATAATGCTGGTAAACATATATGCACCCAATACAGGAGCATCCAAATACATAAAAAAACACCTTCTGGAGGATATCAAGGGAGAGATTGACAGCAATACAGTCATATTAGGGGATATCAAGGGAGATAATCACAGCAATACAGTGATAGTAGGGGACTTTGATACCCCACTAACACCACTGGACAAATCTAAACAAAAAATCAGCAGAGAAACAGCAATCCTAAATAACTCCCTAGGTCAGATGGACTTAATTGACATCTTCACAACATTCCACCCCAAAGCCACAGAATATACATTTTTCTCAAGTTCACATGGGTCATTTTCAAAGATAGACCACATATTGGGACACAGGCAAAGTCTCTTCAAATTCAAGAGAATAAAAATCATAACAAGCATCTTCTCAGATCACAATGGCATAAAACTAGCAATCAACTAAAATAAAAACATTGAAAAAAAAATCGAATACTTGGAGGCTAAATAGCATGCTATTAAACAATGACTGGGTTACCAGAGAGATCAAAGAAGAAGTAAAAAGCATCCTGGAAACAAATGACAATGAAAACACAACAATCCAAAATCTATGAGATACAATGAGAGGGAAGTTCATAGCTCTACAGGCCTACCTCAAAAAACAAACAAACAAAAAACTGGCAATAAATGATCTAACCCTACAACTCAAAGAGTTAGAAAGAGAGCACCAAGAAAAGCCCACAGTATCCAGAAGGAAGTAAATAATAACGATCAGAGAAGAAATAAATGACATAGAGACAAAAAAAAACAACAACAACAACAAAAACAACAACAACAACAACAAAAAACAATACAAAAGATCAACAAAACCAAGAACTTGTTCTTTGAAAAGATAAGCAAGATTGATGAACCTCTAGCCAGGCACACCAAGAACCAAAGAGGGAGGACCCAAATAAACAAAATCAGAAATGAAAGAGGTGAAGTAAAAACTGATCCCACAAAAACACAAAGGATTATGAAAAAATACTATAAACAACTCTATTCCAATTAAATGGACAACCTAGACGAAATGGAAGAATCAAAAGCCTGAATAGGCTGATAACTACCAAAGAAATTAAAGCAGTGATCATAAATCTTCCAGCAAACAAAAGCCCTGGTACAGATGGCTTTACAGGGGAGTTTTACCAAGCATTTGAAGAAGAACTAAAACCTATCCTCCTTAGACTATTCCAAAAAATTCAAGAGGAAGGCACACTTACAAGCTCTTTCTATGAAACCAGCATTACCCTAATCCCCAAAACAGATAAAGACACCACAAAAAAAGAAAACTACAGGCCAATATACTTCATTAACATAGATGCTAAAATCCTCAACAAAATTCTAGCATATCAGCTTCAGCATTACATTAGAAAGTTCTTACACTATGACCAAGTGGGATTTATTCTGCGGACGCAAGGATCATACAATATCCACAAATCAATAAATGTGATACATCACATAAATAAATTGAGAGACAAAAATAACATAACCATATCAATTGATGCAGAAAAAGCATTTGACAAAATCCAACACCCTTTCTTGATAAAAACTCTCAGTAAAGTGGGAATCGAGGGATCATATCTCAACATAATAAAATCCTTATATGACAAACCTACAGCCAACATCATCCTTAACAGAAAAAAAACTAAAATCATTTCTCCTAAGAATAGGGACAAGACAAGGATGCCCACTTTCACCACTCCTGTTTAACATAGTACTGGAAGTACTAGCCATAGCAATCAGACAAGAAGAAATAAAAGGAATCCAAATTGGAAAAGAAGTAAAACTGTTCTTATTTGCTGATGACATGATACTATACATAGAAAACCCCAAAGACTCCATCAAAAAACTACTAGACCTAATGAATGAATTCGGCAATGTAGCAGTATACAAAATCAACACCCAAAATCTATGGCCTTTTTATACACCAATAATGAACTTACAGAAAGAGAAATAAAAAAGCAATCCCATTTATCATTGCACCAAGAAAAATTAAGATGCCTAGGAATAAACTTAAGTAAGGATGTAAAAGACCTGTACTGGCACAACTACAGGCCATTGAAAAAAAAAGAGAGAGAGAGAAGTAAAGGAAGGCATAAACAGATAGAAGAACATACCATGTTCATGGATTGGTAGAATCAACAACATTAAAATGTCCATACTACCCAAAGCAATCTACAGATTCAATGCATTCCCCACTAAAATACCAACAGCATATTTCAAAGATCTAGAAGAAACTCTCCAAAAATTCATCTGGAATAAAAATAGATCCCAAAGAGCCACAGCAATCCTAAGAAAGAAGGACAAAGTTGGAGGGATCACAATACCAGATATCAAGCTATATTACCAAGCTGTGGATCTCAAATCTGCCCAGTACTGGCACCAGAACAGACATATACACCAATGGAACAGAACAGAGAACCCAGAAATCGACCCAAGCCATTATGCTCAATTAATATTTGATAAAGGAGGCAAGAACATATAATGGAGTCAAGACAGTCTCTTCAACAAATGGTATATTTGATCAGATAAATGCAAAAAAAAATGAAATTAGATCACCAACTCACACCATACACAAAAATAAACTCAAAATGGATAAAGGACTTAAATGTAAGACGGGAAACCATAAAAATCCTACAAGACTCCATAGGCAGCAAAATAGCAGACATGTGTTGTAGCAATATCTTTACAGACACAGCTCCTATGGAAATGGAGACTAAGAAGGAAATAAACAAATTGTACTACACCAAAATAACAATCTTCTGCACAGCAAAAGAAACCATCAACAAAACGACAAGAAAGCCCACTGCATGGGAGAACATATTTCCCAATGATATTTCAGATAAGGGTTTAATCTCCAAAATTTACAGAGAACTCATACAACTTAACAAAAGGAAGATGAACGATCTAATCAAAAAATGTGCAAAGGATCTAAATAGACACTTTTCAAAAGAGGACATACAGAAGGCCTAGAAATATATGAAAACATGCTCGAAGTCACTAATCATCTGAGAGATGCAAATCAAAACAACAATGAGATACCATCTCACACCTGTCATAATGGCTATCATCAACCAATCAACAAACAACAAGTGCTGGCGAGGATGTGGAGAAAAAAGGAACTCTCCTGCACTGCTGGTGGGAATGCAGACTGGTGCAGCCACTGTGGAAAATAGTATGGAGCTTTTTCAAAAAGTTAAAAATGGAACTACCATTTGACACGGTAATACCACTTCCAGAACTATATCTCAAGAAACTAGAAACACCAATCAGAAATGATATATGCACCCCTATGTTCATAGCAGCAAAATTTACAATAGCTAAGATTTGTAAATGGCCTAAGTGCCCATCAGCAGATGAGTGGATGAAAAAACTGTGGTACGTTTCCACAATGGAATACTACGCTGCTATAAAAAAGAAGGAACTTTTACCACTTGCAACAGCATGGATGAAACTGGAGAGCATTATGCTAAGCGAAATAAGTCAGTCAGTGAAAGATAAATATGACATGATCTAACTCATATGTGGAATATAATGAGCAACATGATTTGATGAACAAGAATAGATCCAGAGACAGATGGCAGGGGAGGGTGGGTTTAGAGAGCAACCAAAGGACTTGTATGCATGCATCTTAGCATAACCAGTGGACACAGACACTTGGACAATTGGGGCTAGACCGGGTGGGAATGGCTGGAAGGGGGGGGTCAATTGGGGAAAAAGGAAACATACGTAAAACTTTAGACGATAAAAATTTTTTAAAAGACTAAAACAAAAATACATAAAAAACACTAAACAAAACAACATCTTTGGCCCATTCCTGAAATATTGAGAGATGCTACTGATTAGTATCCAGGGTCTTCATCATGAACATTCTAATTTGGTTTAGGAGGAATCATTTTTTCCCCTCAGATACATGGGGGTTTAATCGCTAATTTCCTCGCTGATTATGTTAAAAGTTATGTTTGGCTTTTATTTTAATTATCTGGGGGAAATAAGTATCTTAAAGAGACATTTGAACTCCCATGTTCATTGGAGCATTATTCACAATAGTCAAGACACACCAGTTATAAAAATGGACCCAGAGATATAAAGTACAGCATGGGGAATATAGTCAATAACACTGTAACAATTATGTATGGTGTCAGATGGGTACTAGATTTATTGGGGTGATCACTTCATAAGGTATATAAATGTTTAATCTCTGTTGTACACCTGAAACTAACATTATATTGTATGTCAAGTGTAATTGAAAAATAAATTAAAAAATATGAAAACTTCCTAGAGGTTGTCCATTAACAGATGTGTGGATAAAAAATGTGAGATAGATAATATATATATATCAGGCTTAAATAAGAAGGACTTCCTGATATTTTGACAACATGGACAAATACAAAGGGCATAAGGCTAAATGAAATAAGCCAAGAAAAATACACACAAATACTGTGTTATCACTTATATGTAAAATCTAGAAACATCTAATTCATAAAAGGTAGAATGGTGGTTGCCAGGTGCTGGGAAGTGGGGAAAGAGGGAGATGTTGATCAAAGGGTACAACATTTTAGTTTTAAGATGAATAATTTCTAGGGAATCTAATGACAGAGTGACTAACTAATACTCAATTGCATGCTTGACGTTTGCTGATTGTAAATCTTAAAGGCTCTCACCAGAAAACAAAAATAGTAACTATGTGAGGTGATGGATATGTTTATAAGTTAATCAACTTGATTGTGGTGATCCTTACACAATGTATTTCTATATCAAATAATCACCTTATATGCCTTAAATATATACAATTTTATCTGTCAATTATAACTCAATAAAGCAGGAATCAACAACAAAATGTAGCCAGGGACTGAGAAAGAGGTGCCATAGCCCCAGGAAATAAAAAGGACAAAGTATGGCTGAGGGAATAGGCTGAATGTCAAGTTAATCTATAATTCAATCTTTACTTACATATAATATATTGACTACAGACAGTGTAGCTGAAAGAATCAAGAGAGATCATGGGAGGAGGGCTTTTCTGAAGAAAGGAGGGAGGATTTAAGGTGGACTTCAAATGACCCCTGACTGGGTAGGACAGTTTCTACTTTGCCCCTTCAAATGCTCTTGTCATCTCAGAGCATCCTTGACTATTTTTCTCTAGAATAAGGGGTTTATAATAGAGAGTTGACTTTACACTATTATGAGAATGGGTAAAATAGTCTTGGTTCAGCTGTTCCTTTGGCTTCTGGTGCTGATCCTTAACTCATAGGACTTTTGGAAGAAAGAATGAATATGAACTGGGGAAATGTAGAGGAAATGGCAAGATGAAAACAAGATAGAAGAAATATCTTTCCCTTTCCTCTTTGGAAATCATTTCGAAATATATCTCTCTTCAAGCTCAAAAATTTGCTGCCACGAATGACCTGTGGGAGACGTAGATCACTTCCTACAAATTCCCTCCTGAATTTGACCTGAAAATTAGAGAAGTTGGAAATATACGACCCCAGTAGCTGAAGCTATGAGCCTGGCTACTGCCATTGCCAACAAGGGGAACAAGCCCATGCACAAAAAACTGTGACCCACAACAGGGCTCCTGACCCACATTATCCTTTCAAGACTGAGACATGGTTACTGTTTCATTTCTACGTTCCAAAACTTAGGCAAAAGTTTATGGGTCCAAATCTAATTGGAAGCATTGAAGAATTATTGAAAATGTAGTTTTTCTTAGTGAATTTAACATGGGACAGAACTTTCATGGTCCAGCCCTACAACTTTGCACAGATTTACACTCCCAACTAAAGAAAAGAGCAAAGCCTTGCTTCCACCTATCATGATGCAACTGTCCCATGAGAACACGCTAACCCTCTTCATAAAAGCAGGTACAAATCCTTTTATCAATTTTTGGTGATGTTTATGTTTCCTGAGTCCTCTTTGATATCTGTAACGTGTACAGTGACATAAAGTTAATGATAATGAACACATCTTGTGAAAATAGTAAATAATAGAGGGGAAGAAAGGTAAAAAACAACCCTGGTTAATATAAGCTAAGATAGATTGATATCAAAATAAGGAAGAAATACTGATGACTATTACACTCCTGTGTTTTGCAACTGGTCTGGTGGTCATAATTGGTGTTTTCAACTATCTTCATCCACTACCCAGTCCATATACTCACTGACCCCAGGAAGCCACTTAGCTGATTGAGATTCCTTACCTGGTTAAGTGACCCAAATTCTTCATTTCTAAAAGGTCTGGATCATTAGCAGTCCTGTTTGTATGGATTTCCATAGTTTTCCATTGATTTTATTCACAGGATATGGGAGGACTATGAGGTATCTGTGGGTAACTCCAGCATTACAAACTACCATTTTGTGCAGTAATGAAATTTTCTCTTGATAGTCAGGATCTATCAGCTCAATAGTATTCTAACCCCCATCTTTTCATATGGATTCAGTGCCATGAGTAATCTAAAGTGTCTAAGTGGTAATCTCAACTACATGTTCAATGGAATAACTTTTTGCTCCCATGGTGGAAGAATTCATTTATTTGAAAATTAAGCCATTTGAAGCAGGAGATCCTAGTTCATTGGGACAGGAAGCAAGAATTGTGCTAGTGCTTTAGTAGGGAAATCATGAGAGTATGTATACACACACACTTTCACTTCTTGATTCCTGATCCTTTGAATCTAAGCTATGGGAGAAAGAGTACCATATCTTGGATGCTGGTTTAGAGCACATGACAGAGGTCATTGTCCTTTTCTACTAGATGATGTCTAGCTGGCTTCTTTTGTTATTGTTAATCTTCACCCAAGTTTATTCTTCCCATTGATTTTTAGAGAGAGTGGACAGGAGGGAGAGAGAAAAACTTCAATGTAAGAGAGACACTTCAATTGGTTGTCTCCCAAATATACGCGACTGGGACGGGAGATTGAAACTGCAACCCAGGTATGTGCTTTTGACTGGGAATCAAACCTGCAACCCATTCAGTGTGCGTGCCAATGCTCTAACTATTGAGAACAGTGGCCAGGGCTAGCTGGCTGCTAATTGGGTCATCAAAAGGCCTTCCTACTCTCCATTAGGCCAGCTGTTTCACAGTGATGGAAAAAAACATTCAGAACTGTCAATTTCATGAATATTAGCCCATTGCTATATTTTGGTGTGAAATAACTTTTTTGGTCAGTACGGATGCTATGTAGAATAGTAAGGTGATAGATATGATGGTTCAGAACTCCTTGGATGGTAGCTTTCACAAAAGCATTTCAGGAAAGTGAAGCTCTATTTAGAGTCTGTTTTTATTCCTGTGATAATAAAACAATGTCCCTTCCATGATAGATGTAGCCCATAGTAATCAAACTAAAACCACGTAGCTCACTAGATTCCTGAGAAATGGTGCCATATTGTATTGATATCTAATGTAACTGTAGTGAGATCAGCCATGTTAAATGAAGGTCCATGTTTCTGAGCACAAGCATAACCTCCATCCCAGCTGGCATGGACAATTTTTCATGAACACATTAAATAAAGATGAGCATTGGGGAGGGGGGATGCCCACTGACTTCCACAGAATGCATCATCTAATCCACCTAATAGTTAAACCTTTACTCTGCTGATGTTGCTCTTTGGCCAACATTTCATGGAACACCAATACCTTCACACTCTGTTCCCACTTGCATTGGTGTATACATACTTCTTCCCTACATCATTTTATTACCTGCTTTACAATTGTATTGCCTCCAGTGGAGGTTCAGATGAGTAATTAAATATCCATAAACAAGGTTAGATTTATAACTTTGTCTCCACTTCTACTTCCACATAAATTGAGCAAGATTCTCTTGTTAATTTTGCATAGAATTATGACCAAAAATAAATGCATTTTCTGTTAAGGTTATCCAATGGCAGTTATTATTGTTTAGAGAGCTATAATTTCTGACTGATACAGATATTGATATGAGGAATTTGCTTTTATACAATAAAATTCAAAGAAATTAAGAACACTTGAAGTTGATTATCTGGTCTAGTAGGGGTAAAGGCAGCTAAAACCCAATTTGTATTCTAGAGGGGGAGTATGAGATGAAATAATGAAATAAAACTCATAACATTAAATTAAATGACAAAACAACTAATTAAGTGGTTCCCTGAAATATAGAGCTTTTTGAAGACATGGCTGCCATGGAGAGAAGGCTGAAGGTTTCAAGAAATTCAGAGTTTGTACTATGAGCTGAAAGCTTGTGATGGCATTAGAATGCTTAAGGAAAAGAATGCCATGATGAAAACCCTAAATTTCTGGCTCAAATGCTCAAAGCCTATACTGATGCCAGTCAACATGCAGATAGAATTACTTATCTAATGCAGCTAGAGGGTTAAATTAGCCAAATCTATACTCAGAACTTGATCCTGTGAATTACCAAATTTCATAAGTAATTGATTTCCCAACATTGACTGGTCACTTTTGTCAAAGTTAGTCACTGAAATAAAAAGTGAAAACTTAAGAATACGAAAATTGAGATAATTAAAGGCACCTCAATACCCACTGAGCTTCCCTTGCTGACAGAACAGTTCTTCTCTTTGTTCAATTAGGATGTTTCTCTCTTGCTTAAATAGCCAGAATTTCCATGCTTGTGAAACCTAAATTTTAATATGAAGCCAGTTTTCCTAATGCCACTATTCCACATGCAATAATGTTTCCAAACATGTAACTAGACTCAGATCCCATCATTAACTCCCAGCCTAGGATGGATAATTAAATATCATGTCAAAAGTAGTTAAAAAAAAGTTTATATATTTCAAAAAGGGTTGAACTTTGAACTGTGTAATTTCTAAAACAAAAGTCTGAGAAATATGTGTGGGAATGGATTATGATGTTGTTCATCCCAAGAAGGAGATATGTAATTTAGATCTGATCAAATATATTGATATGGTTACACTTTCTAGATATTCTGTAGTCAATGTGCTAGATCCAGTAGCTTTACACAAATCATAAAGCAGTGTTTTTAAGAAAATCTTACAAATTAGGAGTCAATTAATCTATTTCATCTTAGGGAGAATGCATTTTCAGAAAGCAGAACTGACGAGCAGTCAGGAATGGAGGTGGGGGTGGAGTACAGGGACTGTGGAGACTTGAGGTGGAAGAAGAGAATCAAGTTGGTAGTTGAAGGGGAAGAGAATTCCAGGTGCTGGATTTCTGCTATGTACAAGGCACTACATAGGAGCTTACAGACACCACCTCTAAATATCACTTGATATTCCCAATAACCACATGATGTGGAGATTGTTATCATTCCACTATAGATATGAGGAAACTGAGGTTCAGTGATATTAAGTAACTTGCCCCTGATTACACAGATACTAGGTAGCAAGTTATGACAGGTGCATAGGACTCCAGGACAAGGGATTCTTTAGGGGACGGGTGCCCTTCTGATATGTCAGCAAAAGATCCCTGCAGTTACTACTGGCTAGCAAAGCTCAGCTGAATCAGATGCAGCAGAAAACATGCTGTGCCATTGTCTGACTATGCCACCAGAGGGCACAGGCTTGGAAGATTGCTTTCCAGACTGTCTGCCTGTTTCTCCTGCAGCAACTGCCTACAGCTGAGAGAGCAGACAGTGTGTGGTACACCAGGAGAGAGCATGAACTGATTCGGTGTTGAGAGATCTGAGCTTTCCACTGCTGTGCTGTGGGATATGCTCCAGCGACCATCCCATAGGTGAAGTGTGCCCTTTGCTGTTTGGGCAGTGGGTGTCAGGTAGTTAGAATGTTCCCTTGGGCTCAGGGCTGATATTTAACATCACTTCTGAAATCGCAGTCCTGAGTGTGATACTTTCCACATAGTAGGAGCTCTGTCTATGTTTCTCTGAGAAGATGTAATGCCACAACACAATCACCCTCTGTCTAGTCACTGACGACAAACTCCCCCGGTGGCTTTCTAATGCCCTCATGGTAGAGTTGCACTATTTAATCTGGCTTCCAAATCCCACCATAGAATGCAGTCTAGGCTTCTCTCCAACCAGCCTAAATTCCTGAACCTCTGCCCCTCACTTAACATATACACATCCTTAATGAAGTCCTGAAGCAATCAGTGTCTGGAATTTGATTCTTCACATCGTGCCCATCACATGATAAAGCCTCAATAAGCAGGAATTGCTGTTACTACTACTGCTGCTACTGCTACTATTGGAGCTGGAAACTGGCAGAGGCAAGGTTGAACTGAGGTCTCCTGCCTGAGTCCAGCGCTCTTTGCTCCCATTGCTTCTTTGCAGCACACAGCTCAGTACTGTGAATACTGGACAGTGAAACCATTTTATTCCACTGTCCTTGTCTCCTCCTGCATTCCCTTCTGGAGTCCTGCTACCCAGGAGATAGCACAGGGGATTTTAGTGGCCAGAGAGCAAGGCTGGTTTCCTCCTTAGCAGACATAGATGTGTGCAGCATCAGAAGTCTAGGATTGCCAGCTACTTTGACATCATCCCTCCAAGCCAATACATAAATAATTTCTACAGCACCTGTTAGAAAGGCTCACCCAGCCTCTGTGTATGTGCACCATTCCATCAAAATGCTGATGATCCCAGCACTTTTTGGCTCTTTAGGGAGAACAGTCTTTGTCCTTTTGCCTCTTGGCTCTTTTTTTCCCTGGTCTCCATTTTTCCTGCTGAAAACACACATTTCCTAGCTGAAGCCTGGGTCCTTCCAGCTCTGAAAATACTTTCTCTTTTGTTATAGATGAAGGATCTGGCAGCCATATCAATCATTTAAAGTTCCATCCACATCATTTTTTTACTTCCTTCTTTTGGCCTCGGTTTAGTGCAACGGCATTGAAAATATCATCCCAGGGTTGATGCTGGGGTTAATGAATAACTAAGATTGCTCTACTTTTGCAATACAGAACACTTTATAAAGATGGAAATATTTTACTTTCTGAGAGATGCAAGTGGCTTCTTTGCTATGTGCTGTAAGTACTTTTTTTTCTCTTTGGAAACTTTGAACATTTCTATCAGCAAGTCAGAATCCCAGATAACCATGGCATCCAAATTCCTAGCTCCACAGGTCAAGGTCTTAAAGTGGTCATCTGATAATTGACTTCTTACCAGCCTCTGTGACTGTTACAGGAAGAGGACTCTGGTGACAATGTGGAGATTGAATAGTAAAATTGAATAAGGAGGGTTCAGGCCATGAACTGAGGCAGTGACAGTAGAAAGGGAGAGAAGAGAGTTTTGATTGGTATTTAAGAGGTAGTACTCTCATTAGATGTGGGAAATGAGAATGAAGGAACCCCCTAGGATGACTCCTAGGTTTCTTGCCTGGGAGTCTCAGTAGAGAGTAATATAGAAAATGATGAAGAGCAGTATAGTATCCAAAACTAAGGAATGTGTGCAACTTTCTGGTGAATATATTCATTAGGTAGCTGGATAAATGGCTGAGAAAACAGAAAAACAATGTGGACTAAAGTATATTGTTTTGTGTGGTATTCCTGGGAGTGGATGAGATCACTCAGGAAGAGAATTGCGGGCTATGGAAGCATTATTACTTTGACTCCATGGATTATTTTCCTTCTGAACACATGTCCGTAGTTGTTGGATTCCACAGCTGACTTCCTTACTCCTCAGCCTTGTAATCTTTTGGACTCATCGAATCTCTCATCATATTTCTAGTTTCTGGTTTAATAATTAAAAAGTAACATGAATGAGTGCAAAATAATGGTATAAGATGTCTTGCAATTTAGAGATTATTTTGTAGCTGATACTAATGGTGAGAGATATCTGAAATGCAAAATGTTATACTTTTATTTTCCTGTTTTTGAAAACACTCCTGTGACTTCCATGTGTTACATTAATTTCAGCTTATGACCTTGTTTGTATACAGCTGTATAAACCACCACCCTTCCATTTCAACTGAATATATCTTGTGAAAATTATTGACTTTTGTCTTTTATCCAAATAACAGTATAGGTATTCTCTCATCTCATTTTACAGATTTTTATCTTAAGAAAAATGTTAAATCAAAAATACCCCAAATTCAAATTTACACAAAATAATGTAAGCAGAAGGAGTACTCTGCTAGTTTATCTGAGGATTCTCTCTCCAAAAGGTTTCCTCTGGTTCTAATAAGAAGTAATTCAATTTTCCTACATTTAATTTACTCAGAGTTTTCATATATTGCGATTACATCTGAGTGACAGTTTATGCCATTAATTCTATGGCCCCATCAAGCCACCTCTCCTACTCCCTGCTCCTAGATTTTTCTTCAGTTTTTCAGGGAAGAGAGACCTCAACAAGACCCCTGGTGAGCATGCCATCAAATATTTTATATTGTTTTACTAATCATAATTAGTGATTATTAAGTGTTTCTGGCTCAGAGTTTTCATTCAGCTAAGATCCACAATGGTTCTTTAACCTAATTTCTTATAGATTATCATCCTTCCAAAATGCCACTGTTCCTCTATCTGGTTCTCTTGGTACTTGGGCTTCATTGTGCACCACCTAACACCTCTGAAGGCAAAGTAACCACCTGCCATTCCTCCCAACAAAATGCCACTCTCTATAAGATGTCATCCATCAATGCTGACTTTGCATTCAACCTGTACCGGAGGTTCACTGTGGAGACCCCAGATCGGAACATTTTATTTTCCCCTGTGAGCATTTCTGCAGCTTTGGCCATGCTCTCCATTGGGGCCTGCTCCAGCACCCAAACTCAAATTCTGGAAAGTTTGGGGTTTAACCTCACAGATACCACAACAGCAGAGATCCAGCAGGGCTTTCAGCACCTGATCTGTTCACTGAATTTTCCAAAGAAGGAGCTGGAATTACAGATGGGAAATGCTCTCTTTATTGGGAAGCAGATGAAACCATCACCAAAGTTCTTGGATGATGTAAAAAACCTGTATGAGACTGAAGTCTTTTCTACCAACTTCTCCAATGTTTCTGCAGCCCTGCAGGCAGTCAATAGTCATGTGGAGAAGAAAACTAAAGGGAAAGTTGTTGGTCTTATCCAAGACCTCAAACCAAACACTATCATGGTCCTGGTGAACTATATTCACTTTAAAGGTAAGGCTCTAAGATGTCCATTTCAACTTCAGTGTTCTGATAATTTGGTACGGCACTAGGAGGAGCTCATGGTCTCTTCGCACTAGCATCAGTAGGTTTCCTACCATAGTGATCGGCTTTACCAGACATAGCTGTGTGTAGTTTTGGATCTTCCAGGAGGAACACAGCTTTGTGGGTGAGACCAGGAGTTTTCTAGGGAAAGAGCACTTTCAGAGAAGTTAGTGACAATGATATGATCATCCTGCTCACATATAACTAGAGAATTATGGTTTCCAAAAGATTTTGTGATTTTGCTGTGCATTCTTTGGCATGTTACATACATACATCTATCATATACTATGCACTCACTATGTATCAAGCATCATGCTATGTGTGGTATACACACATTGTCTCATCTCATCCCTACAAGTGCCCAAGTTCACAGAATTAATAACTTTCAGAGCTGTTATTCCTAAACAAGGTGGTCTGATTCTAAAGCTGGTGCTTGTAACGACAAGAGTCATCTGACTCTTTTCTGAAAGTGCTGTGCCCAAATGATATCCCCTGGTTCTAAAGCACATGTCAGCCACATTTGGTGGAGGAGTGAACAATTCTTGGCCACAAGCCACACACTTGTAGACAGATAAAACAGCAGAACAGATCTTTTGTCTCATTTCACCCTGTGTGTTGGATGTCCTTATACCTTTTTACGGAAGAGAAAACTGTGGCTCTGATGGGTTTAGTGTAAGTATAGTGGTTTTGAACACAGACGGAACATCTGTTGAATGTATAGTTCAACATTCCTGGGTGTGACTCTTGGCTCTGCCATTGGCTAACAATGAGATCATGTAAAGACACCTTCTCTCCATGAACCTTAGTTACTCACTTGTCAAATTGGTTAAAAGTTACCTACCTCTGTGGTGGTCTTAAATATTATATAAAATGGCTGATAGAAAAGCTCACACTGATACTAATACTGGATTAAAACAAACAACTTTTGTCTTTCTGTATTTCAAGCCCGGTGGGCAAATCCTTTTGATTCATCCAAGACAGAAGAGGGTTCCAGCTTCTTAGTGGACAAGACTACAACAGTGCAAGTGCCCATGATGCACCAGACAGAGCAATACTATCACCTGGTGGATACGGAGCTGAACTGTACGGTGCTGCAAATGGACTATAGCAAGAATGCTCTGGCACTATTTGTCCTTCCCAAAGAGGGCCAGATGGAGTGGGTGGAAGGGGCCATGTCATCTAAAACACTGAAGAAGTGGAATCGCTTACTACAAAAGGGGTAAACATCTTAGATGATGTGGAAAGTTGAGGGTGGGCATAATGGTACAGGTAAGATTGAGTTCAGCAGAAACTCAAAGACAGAAAAATAACACTGAAGTACTTAACAGTTGTGTGATGAACGCAAAAATATACTGAGAAGATAATCTGTGCCAGTTCTTTTGCTGGGCACTTTACATACTTCATTTCATCCGAGGACATCAACAAACAAGTGAAAATAATAGTATTATACGCATTTTTCAAATGAGGAAGTTAGGGCTACAAAGATAAAATTAACTCTTTGAAGTTAGCCAGCAAGTAAATTGATTCTTTCCCAGAGGCCAACTAGAGTTTGGGGGAAGGATAGGATTTACGTTAAGACATGGATGGATAGCCATACTGGGTTGGGAGTGAGATGGAAAACAATAAAATTATCCATGTGCTTTTACTATCCATTGAAATTCATCATTGGCCCCCCAACCTTGGGCAACACGCCAGATATGTTTCTTCTTGATTATAAATGAATCATATCTCCCTACTTCTAGTGCTGCAGTCCAATGTTGGCTGATCCAAAATATATTCCTTCCAGGATAACTTCTATGGTTTTGGTGCCATGTATTAACTTACATAGCAATGGTTGTCAATATCTAGGGGAGGATCAGAGTTCAATATAATACCATATCAACAAAGAGAGGAAGGGAATCATGAGTTTAGTGTGCTGATAGACATGTGTTCCCACCTCCTCCCCCCACAGGTGGATTGACTTGTTTGTTCCAAAGTTTTCCATTTCTTCCACATATGACCTTGGAACCGTCCTTCTGAAGATGGGCATCCAGGATGCCTTTGCTGACAATGCAGATTTTTCTGAACTCACAGAGGACAATGGTCTTAAACTTTCCAAAGTAAGTTGGTGGACTAGAGCTTCTGAATGTATGATCTGGAAGGTCCAGTGAGAGTGAGTTAATCAATGAGGATTCTGAAGCATAAGGAGCCAGAATTACTCTTCTTAGGTCAGATTCACCCCAGAGTCATTGTTATTACTCCTAAACAAGTTACTGTAACAGTTACTTCCATCCCTGACCTTCATGTCCTAACGATTCTTATGGAAAAACTTAATGATCAGAACTGATGAGATACAGTTATGGAGGAAATGGTGAAGGCAGGGGAAAGCTTAAGAAGTGATTTATAGCCCTGGACAGTGTGGCTCAGTTTGTTGGAGTGTCCTGTGCACCAAAGGGTATCTGGTTTGGGTTTGATCTCAGGTCCTGGCACCTATAGGAGGCAACCGATTAAGGTTTCTTTCACACGTTGATGTTTCTCTCTCTCTCTCTCTCTCTCTCTCTCTCTCTCTCTCTCTCTCTCTCTCTCTACTTATAGAGGCAGAAAGCCATGGAGAATAACCAGATATTTCTTAATTACACTTAAGCAAGTAGCCTTCATATTCAAGCACCATGAACATAGTATGGTAAAGGAGTAGTACCTTTTTAATTCTCATGGATTGCTTCAAAACCATTCCAAAGACTATTACTCTATCTTGAGGGGATCAGCAGTGTTTGTTCTCCCTCTACAGGCTGCCCACAAGGCTGTGCTGCACATTGGTGAAAAGGGATCCGAAGCTGTAGCTGTCCCTGAAGTCATATTTCTGGATCAGGCTGAGATAACTCTCCTACGCCCTATCATCCAATTAGATAGATCTTTCCTATTACTAATTTTGGAGAAAAACACCAGGAGCATTCTCTTTCTAGGGAAAGTTGTGGACCCAACGAAAGTGTAGTTTGGAAAGAGGCTGTTAGCTAATTACTTGTACCTATTGCAATGAGAAATAAACAGTATAGCCTGATATGATTCTGTGGGCTGGATGTGCTTTCCTTTGGGCAGGGGTAGAGACTGGATCCTAGCTGAGCTGCACTGGGTGTGTAAAAGGCCACACTTGTGACCAAATATTTAGATAGTCAATGAGTAACTCACTATCTGAAGCAAAGGAAGGCATGCCTATGTCAATGCATTCCACTTTATCAGAAATATCTCCAGTTATTTAGCTCCAAGGAATTTGACTGCACTGGCAAATGACCTCTCTTCTGCCTTCTAGAGAATAGTTGAAATACAAATCAGGTTTTTATATTCCAGTGTTCTCATAATAAGGTCAATGAATATAAAACAATGCAAATATAGTAGATTATATATGAACATCTCAACCACCTCCTTTCCATCCCATCAGAACAATTATTTGTGTACTTATCAGAACTGCCATCAGTGAATTGTAAAAAATGTGCTTCCACTATAGGACTGAGTCACAGAATGAGAGCTACCACTAGAAATATGGCTTTTGTGACTTAAAACGCCTGGGACAAAAGAACAAGAGAGACCAAGATGAATTTTTCAATACAAGCCTACTTCTTCCTCAAAAAATTTCCTAATTGCTAATTTATAAGCTTGGAGTAGAGAAAGATAGTCATCCATTCATATAATATCTCATAACCCTTCCTTTGTAATCAGACTCCTTTGCAAATATTCCACCCATGTCCCACTTCACTCAAGCACAAATATCCTAATTAGTCTGTCTTTTTGTCTACTTTTCCAAAGTTTAATATCTCCCTATCCTTAAATCCTTCCACAACCTCTCCTTACCTTGCCTGTGCATGCTATCCTACCAGCATTGATCAAACTAGATTTCATCTTAGATAATTTGTTTTTAAAGCCCTAGTATTATAATTCACTACACATAAACAGGATAGTGAGTGTTAATGATGTGGTGTTGAAATTATAGCTGTAAGGTGAAACTTTTCAGTGACAGGAAAATAATAATAATAATAATAATAATAATAATAATAATATATACATATATATATTCAGATATTGTACTTAAAGATCAAAATAAATATGTATGTCTAGAAAAGTATATAGCCCACAAACATTCTAGTGTTTTCTTATTAGATCCATTTGAATGGAGGCTTGCTTATTCTTTGCATAGTTTATATTTTGGCTTTTTGGAGTAGAAATTGGAAATCCAAATAAGAAAAGTGACTTGTGGTACAGAAAATTCATTGCTAACATGGAGTTTGGTTTCACTGAAGTTATATTACAATCCTGGCTCTGTTACTCTACTGTTTTGTGATCTTGGATGAGGTACTAAAACCTGCATATATTATTTTCTTGATCTGTAAAATTGGAACACTAATAATATCCATGTCATCAGGGTTTTGTAAACATTCCATGCTGCAAAATGTGTAATGTGCTCATCACAGAGCCAGGGATCTGATAGAAAGCCTTGTAAATATTAGTTGTTATTCCTTTTGGTCAAAATCAGACAGTGGGCTGGTGTCAGAACAAAGGTTGTAGTGTGCGTGTCCTAGTTTGCACATTTATGTTCTCTAGCTTAGACCTTACCTCCAGAAGCTAGAGTAAATGCCATACAGGCTCCTTACTAAACCTCCCCAAATGAGTTGGATCAGAGGTTGTTCTGGGAGGAATATCAGTGTCTCCACGGGGTAATCAGGAATTACCAAGACACTGACCTTCAAATAATTCATATATCTCATTGTAGACTAAACCTCATTCAAATAATTCATTCCTGTGGCTAGATCTTGAAGGACTACCACTATTAACCTTATAAATCTCAACTCATTTTAGCATACTAAGAATAAAAGATCATTTCCTTAAATTTATAATATTGTCCATAAAATAACTATAGAAAAAAATGAAGTAAAATTAGAAAAATAAATAAATGTTATAAAGGATGGAGTGGAAAGGAAGAAACAAATGTTTTCACAGAAGGAAAAATCTATGAATAACTTTTTAGAATAAAAGGGAAAAACTTAAGGGGGAACAGAGTACAAGAGAGTAGTGTTATTAAGCATAAAGAATTCATCAACTCTATCTTTTTCTATTGTGATAGAATTACTGCCACATAGATTCAATGCTATACTACATTTCTTAGCATCCCTTGAAGTCAGATGTAGTCATAAAACTAAATTCTCACCAATGGAATATGAGTGTAAGTTATATTTGATTGCTGACATCTTTTAAGTCTCACATCTCCCTCTTCCCCTTGTGCCCTACATATAGGCAAGCTGATAAGAAAACTAGAGTATTCCCTTCTTTGGTGCTGAGGAGGGAATCAAATTTTGGGCAGGGATTCATTTTTTTTTTTGTCTGAAGGATGACCACAAATGATGATGATTTCTTTTCTTGCCTTCAATAACCTGAACAAAAGAATCCTGAAATGTCCAGACAGCATCCATAGCTTATAGTTCAACTAGAGGCCTGGTGCATATGCAGGTAGAGTCCCTAGGCCTGGATAGTGAACAGGCTTGATCGGGGCCTTCCTTCCCCCAGTCATGGCCTTCCTTCATTTTGTGCTGCCCCCTGGTAGTCAGTGCACGTCATAATGAACAGTTGAACTCCTGATCGGTCAAACTCCGGAGGGGACAATTAGCATATTAGTCTTTTATTATATAGTATGGGACTCTTTCTGGGTTTCATGGCAGAAGTGTTTGCCCTTAGTGAATCATGACCTGAAGCCATTTATGTATAATGTAATTACTGATGAGAAAGGCCTTACATCTATAAGTTTTTTTAATATGTCATTTATTTATTTGTTCCTCAATTAATCAATTATTGACTTCTTTTTAAATAAATAGATATCTTCTCTGTATCATTTTATTATTCTTGTCATTTACCAAGCTGTATGTTTTTTAGTTATTTTCTTAGTTGTTGCCCTGAGTTTATGATTAACATCTTAATTTATACTAATTTCAATATCATATAAAAAACTTTGTTCATACATATCTCTCTCCCAATAGTGTTATTGTCAGAAATTATATCTTTATTTTTATACATAAGGTGCTTATAATTATATATTTGTAATATTTGTTTTTGTAATTGTCTTTTATTTTTCTCACCCAAGGATATTTTTCCATTGATTTTTAGAGAGAGTGGAAGAGAGAGGGAAAGACAGAGAGAAATATCAATGTGAGAGAAACACATTGATTGGTTACCTCCTGCACGTGCCCCTGATCAGGGAATGGGCAGGGGAAAAGATGGCAACCAAGGTATGTGCCCTTGACAGGAATTGAACCTGGGACCTTTTGATCTGCAGGCTGATGCTCTACCCACTGAGCTAACAGGCTAGGGCTTTGTCTTTTAAATCATATAAGAAAAAAGAGGTGTTACAAACAAAAAACACATTAATACTGATTTATTTTATCCAGTTACCATTGATGGCACTTTTTATTTCTCCAATTACAAGGCAGAGTTGGACAGAATAAAGAAAAATCATAATCCAACAAAAAAACTCATTTTGGATGCAGATATACAAGTAGGTTGAAAATAAAGGGGAGAAAAAGACATTCCAAACAAATAGTAACTGAAAGAGAGCTGGTGCATCTATACTATTACTAGACAAACTATTACAAGAACAAAATGACATTATATAATAAAATTTCAATTGATGAAAATATAATAATTGTAAACATATATGCACCTGACAGTAGAGTCCAAAATATATAAGGCAAAAACAGACAGATTTCAAGGAAGAAACAAGCAATTCAACAATAATAGTGGGAGGGTATAATACCCCATATTTACTACTGGATAGAACAGCTAAACAAAATACCAGCAGGAAATTGAAGGTGTAAATAAATCTGTAAAGCAGGTAGACGTAACAGATATATATGGAACACACCACTTGAGGACAGCAGACCATAAGTTTTTCCTCATGTACCCATAGAACCTATTACAGGATAGACCATGTGTTAACCAATAAAATTTGTCTCAATACATTTAAAAATATTGATATCATATAAAGTATCTTATCTGACCTCACAGGAATACAGCTACAAATCAATAACATAAGAAAATCTGGAAATCACAGAAATATGTGAAAATTAAACATTACACTATTAAAAAACAAATGGACTAAAGAAAAAATCATAAGAGAAATTAGAAAATACTTTGAGATAAAATAAGAAAAACTGGCATACCAATACTTATGAGATGTTGCAAAAACATTACTTAGAAGAAAATATATACCTGTAAACACCAAGATTAAAAGGAAAAATTATCTCAATAATCTAACCTTCCATTTTATGAAACTAGAAAAATAACAGAAAATGAAACTGGAAGCAAACAAAATAAAAAAGAAATAATAAATATGAGATTAGGGATAAAGAAAATTAAGAATAGCAAAACACTAGATAGGATTAACAAAAACAAAAGTTAGTTGTTTGAAAAGATCAACCGTATTGACCTGCATGCACTAGGTAGACTGACCAAGAGAAAATAACCAAATTACTGAAATCAGAAGTGATAGTGGAGACATTACTACAGACCTTAGGGGAACAAAAAAAGGGTTATAAAGAGGATACTATATCTTATTCATACGGTATGCCAATAATTAGATTACCTAGATAAAGTGAAAATTTTCCAGAAAGGTAAAAATCTATAAAAAATAGACTCCTTCCTGATCCTCCGGACCCCAGCCCACTGATCAGTCCTGGTGCAGCCGAGGCCAAAGCAATGGGAATCCCTCCATGGTGTACCCGGAACAGAGGCCTTTGCTGGGGAAGTGGCAGTGTCTTCGAGGAAACCGGAAGCCTGTGGTGATCCCTGGTGACCCGTTTCCTAACGCTGGGGAATCGAAACTCAGCTGCACACTATGTAGCCTGACTCAGGCTGTCATGGATACACTGGTTGAAGATGATATCTGCATTCTAAATCATGCAAAAGCCCATAGGAGAGATACAGTGACTCTGGTCTCAACATATTCAGATGAGTCTGTTGCTTCACATTTTGCCCCTGTCACTGCATATGAAGACATCAGAAAACGACTCAAGGATTCAGAAAAAGAGAACTCTTTCCTAAAGAAAAGAATAAGATTTTTGGAAGAAAAGCTTACAGGCACTTTATTAGATGAAGAAACAAGTTCTGTAGGATGAGAACAAGTAAATAAGGCCTACCATGCATATCTAGAGGTTTGCATTGATAGAGATAATTTAAAGAGCAAGTTGGGTAAAATGAATAAAGACAACTCTGAATCTTTGAAAGTATTGAATGAACAGCTGCAGTCTAAAGAAGTAGAACTCCTCCAGCTAAGAACAGAGGTGGAAACTCAGCAGGTGATAAGGAATTTAAATCCACCTTCATCAAACTGGGAGGTGGAAAAGTTGAGTTGTGACCTGAAGATCCATGGCTTAGAACAAGACCTAGAACTGATGAAGAAAGAATGTAACAATCTCAGAATAGAGCTACAAAAAGCCAAACAAAGGATCCATCTCAGGAAGACAATCTGCAGAGCAGAGATCACCAAAGACTAAGCATTTCAAGTGATGATGTGCAAAATGTATACTGGGAATTGAAGAGAGAAATGTCTAATTTGCATCTGGTGACTCAAGTACAAGTTGAACTACTAAGAAACTGAAAACCCCAACTGCGATAACGAAAGGCAAGTCAATGTTTGCCAGAAACCACTGATTCCAGCCAAAAGCTTAAAGAGCACTAAGCTATCGTATCTTATCAAAATCTATCAAATGAGTTTGATAAGCCAAAGTATCCTATATAATAAAAGAGAAACATGCAAATTAACTATCCCTCTGCTATGCTCAAGCCACGCCCTCCAACCACACCCACCAGCCAATCAGGAGCGTGTATGCAAATTAACCCAACTAAGATGGCAGTGGCCACGAAGCTGGAGCAAGCAGGAGGCTTGTTTTGCCCCCTGCAATGGAGGAAGCCAAGCTTCCCGCCTGTCCTGGCTGGCCCTCAGCTCAGCTCAAGGCTACAAAGTTTTAATTATAGAAGATAAATAAATCCCAGATACCAGTTTCCAGTCAGCCATGGCCTCTGCTCAAGGAGGGGCTGGCAACCCAGGCTTCCAGGCAAACCTGGGCTTTGCTCAAGGCTACAAAGTTTCAATTATAGAAGATAAATAAATCCCATAAAAAAGAAAAAAAGAAAAAAAAGAAAGGTTGGGAGCTTGGGTGGCTGGGGGGCGTGGCCAGCCTGAAAATGGCCCTCAGCCCCTCACTCAGGCTGGACAGGCATCCCAGCAGGGACCCCCACCCTGAAAGGGCTGTGGCCAGCCTGAAAACGGCCCTCATCCCCTCAACCAGGCTGGCCACACCCCCATGGGGTGAGGGTCCCCACTGGGGGGCTTGGCCAGCCTGCAAACAACCATCAGCCCCTCACCCAGGCTGGGCAGGCAGCCCAGCAGGAACCCCACCCTGATCCAGGACACTCTTCAGGGCAAACCAGCCTGCCCCCACCTGTGCACCAGGCCTCTATCCTATATAATAAAAGGGTAATATGCAAATTGATCCTAACAGCAGAACGACTGGAAATGACTGGTCACTATGACACACACTAACCACCAGGGGCCAAATGCTCAATGCAGGAGCTGCCCCCTGGTGGTCAGTGCGCTCCCACAGGGGGAGCTCTGCTCAGCCACAAGCCAGGATGCCAGCTGCCAGCACAGCGGTGGTGGTGGGAACCTCTCCCGCCTTCTCAGCAGCGCTAAGGATGTCCAACTGCAGCTTAGACCTTCTCCCCGTTGGCAAGTGGACATCCCCCAAGGGCTCCTGGGCTGCCAGAGGGATGTCTGACTGCCAGCTTAGGCCCGATCTTCCGGGAAGTGGGCCTAAGCCAGCAAGTGGTCATCCCCCAAGGGGTCCCAGACTGCAAGAGGGCACAGGCCAGGCTGAGGGACCCCCCCGAGTACACAAATTTTTGTGCACCAGGCCTCTAGTATATAGTATGTTCACAGCCTACCCAGTTTCTGCTTTGGCTTCAGTCTCATACTGGTCAACTTCACACATAAAGGTCCTGTGCCCTTGTAGGATTCTTGGAAGACCTTGGGAAAGAAAGCATAAAACTGCATCTGACGAATTCCACGGCAACATACAAAAGACACGCCCCTCTCTCTCCAAATGGCAAAACTCTTTGTCATACCATATCTCCCCCTTTACCAGGAGATGTAAAGATTTTATCAGAGAAAGCAATTCTGCAATCATGGACAGATAATGAGAGACCTATTCCTCATACCTGTTCAAACTTTCAGGAACACTACTCATATGGCAGAAATTCTCTGAAAGATAATTCTTGGGTACTCCCAAGCCCACCTAATTCAAGTGAAACAGCATTTGGGGAAACTAAAAATAAAACTTTGCCTTTACCCATACTGCCACCCCCGCATAACTTGGATCAACATTATCAAAACTGCCTTTATAAGAATTAATTCTGAAGAGATGACTTGGTCATGAGGTTGCTGTACCTCCCGCAAGTATTCTTGAGAAATTATTTAATAAACTGAAAGCAGGTTTTGATTAAACTTTTGCAGAGTTCTTCAATGTACACATTTGCACATACTGTAATGTACTATGTAGTCAATTTTCCAGTATGAGAGCAACCCTCCAGCTTCACATTCTGGCTAAGAATCATATATATACTACTAATAAATTAATAAACTTGAGGTGTTTCAAAAATAAAAAAAAATCTATAAAAATAACTCAAGAAAAATATAAAATATGAATATTCCTATAATAATTAAAGAGATTGAATTGCTAATTTTCATAGGAGTTAAAAGTTTTTCTTTCTCTTAGATCTCACCTGCCCAGGCTTCCCCCTTCTCCCAGGTGCTTAGAGAAAGCAAGGCTCAGGTCTTAAGGTACTTTCCCCAAAGCACATGACTTTCTAGTGTTGAAACCAGGATTCTCGCTCAGGTCATCTCATTCCTGAGCCTTTGCTCTTGGCTAGGCCCATACTCATTTCCATGGAAATAGTAGAAGAAAGGACAGTGCCAGCAGTAATGGCACCTTTCCAAATGTCCTGCTGCAGCAGGTGGCCAACCAAAAAGTAAATAAAAAACACTAAACAAAAGCAATCAGAAAGCTTCATCAGGTTTTTAGAAGGAGCCATGAGTTTCTAAGATGCCAGTTGGAAGTTTGGAACTTGGTATCAGAGCCTCTACATCACCATCAGAAGGGAAGGGATCACAAATCCTCTTGATGATTCACTCATTCATTCAATAGACATTAATGGAGAGCTTACCATGTGCCAAAATATTTTCCAACAAAACAAAACAAAAATATTAATGGAGTTTATATTCCAAATGTGGAGAGGTAGAAAATGAACTAAATAAGTGAAATATATCAGGTCTTACATGGTGATAAGTACCATGGAGAACAATAAAGCAGGTAAGAAGGAAAGTATAGCAATTCAGATATAATAGTTTGTTTCTGCAGGTTGGAGAAATAAGGGTTACTCTTTTTGTTTGATATCCCACACTTCTCAGAACTTGAGATAAAACGCCCCCACACAGTCTAAGTTGATTTTTGTTCCTCCTATCACTTATTTGTTTTATTTTCTTACAAATTATTAACTTTGCAAGCTATGATGTTGCAAGGGCTTGTCTCAGTCTGCACCTGCCTACCCCCATCCCATTGTAGCAGCTGTCATTTCTATCGACTGCCCACAAAACAGGCTTGTTCTTTGATGATTGTGAGCCTATATTAAGAAAAAAATCCCTCTGATGTTGCTCCTTTTATTTTCTGCTTATTTCAGTGTCTAATTTTTTTTCCTTGAAGAACTGGTCTAACATCACAAGTGTGAATTTGGGAGTCAGAAGAGCCTGAGTTTAATACCTTAGTTTTATAATTTATTGGTTCTGGACACTTTGGCAAATTACTTAATGCCTGAATGGTATGAAATGAATATAATGCTACAGAAACAATCTCAAGTCTTTATCTAGATTGAGAGGTTGGCACCAAAATAAAAATCAATGAAGGTGTCTGAGGACTAGGGAAACAAAATGTCAGTATTATGCTACACCAACACTTCTGGTCATTCCTAGTTCAGTTGTCTAGTTTCCTGTTGGTTCTCTGAGCCTTTAATATAATTCTAAAAATTCACTTTTGCTTAAATTTTCCTGAGTTGTTTTCCGTTTTTCCTAACTTTTAAATAACTTCAGTAGAAAGATTATATATAATAAAACCAATGATGTACATAGCTACTAGTACCAGAGCATGAGTTTAAATTTTGGTACCACCACTTAAACTTTCTGGACCACAGTTTCATTATTTGTAGAAAGGAGATAATTAAAATGGCATCTACATTATAGTTATTGTGGTAAGTGACCAATAAACATTAGGTTTTACTATTGTGTAATTGACTAAACTTTCTTAAATTAAATATTCTTACCCTTGGTCCTCCAATACCATGTTATAAGGAAGAATCCTCTGTAACATATGCTGTTCCCAGACATGTGATTTTATTGTGTTGATTGAATAAGAGCTGCAGAAACTAAGGACCCCAAAAAAGTTAGCTCAGTTTACATTGCATAGGGCCAGGAGCTACTCCTAAGAAATGGTATTTTAAATTGGTTTCAATAAATGTTGGTCTATCAGTCTGAAATCTTTTGAATGTAACAATGTGGTTGGTATAACTGACCAGGGACAACAAGCTTTACTTTGTATTAATTTAAATAAATTAGGTGTGTGTGGTATGAGGGAGGGTTCTCCCCTTGATCTGTTCTTGATAGCTTCTCCTGAAGCATTCTTTCTTGCCAAATCTCTCAATAATTTCTTTTCTAGCCAATGGTTATCAATATGTTATCTGTTCTCGTTTTACCATTGTTTTATGTAATCAAGTCTTCATTACCTACACACATATAATCAAATATTTGCCCCGAATAGCCCTATGGTTCATAACATTCCCTCTGACCTGCCTCAGAGTTCTAAAGCATTTCCGCATTATTATTTAACTAGTGTGTACTTTGAAAACACTGAGGACCTTTAAACTCTTTCCATTAAGCACTTTGATTTTTGCATCTGGTAGTAACAAGTTTTGCTCCAGACAGGGTTCAAAGGCCTCTTTCCCTGGTTCTAGGGCAGGGCTACTTGAGAAAAATCTCTGCTTTTAATAAAGGTGACTAATTATTAGAGGAAATCTTTTCCTATTGCTTATCCTAATTTATGCTCTCAGAATTTACTAATTCTATGGGAGCCTGGACTTACTCCACCATGAGTCATTCTTTCTAGGAATGCAAGACTTTTAGACTTTTACTCATCAAAATAATGTATCTGTAAGGAGAGGATTTGAAAATCAAGTAAATTTTTGACTTTCAGCTATACACACAAAGTATTTAACAGTAGTAGGGGTTGGAGGTGTGGATATTGGCTATTTTAATTTTATTAATATTTTTCATTTTCTCAAACAAGGAACATGTGATGCTTTTACAATTATACATTTTTAGAAGTTATAGATACTTCTAAAGCTATTTTCTTAGGAAGACTCCTATATAATAAAAGCCTAATACGCTGTGTCCCATCGTCTGGTCGTGCATTCAACCAATCAAAGCATAATATGGTAATGATATGCTAAGGCTGCTCAACAGCTCACTACAATGTGCACTGATCACCAGGGGGCGGACGCTCCAACCGGTAGGTTAGCTTGCTGCAGGGGTCTCTTATAAAAGTATCTTAATTTTTCTCTTTAGTTGGTCATTCCAATATGCATGTAAATTTCCAATTGTTTCTTCCAGCATAAAAGAAAATGTTCCTTGATCTCATGTCCTTGTTAACTGACACCACATTCTTTTACTCACTTGCACAGCAACACTAAAAAAAATTATTAATATCTGATGTCTCCAATTCCTCTCATTCCATTCTCTATTCTCTCTTTCTTACACATGCACACACACACACACACACATTCATGTTTTATTACAAGTTGCATGAGTGACATATAATATTGAAATTGTATAGTTCAATAAGTTTACACAAATGTATATACCTTTGAAATTCTTCTTCAAATGGAGATACAAAATAGTTCTATAAATTCAGAAAGTGTCCTTATTTCTCTTTGCAATCAATCTCCACACTAAAAAAAAAAAGTCAGTTTGCATTTTTATAACAATAGGTTAGTTTAATATGTTCTTAAATTAAATGTAAATATACTCAATAGTCCATAGACATATTCTTTTATGTCTAGCTTCTTTAGCTCTATATTATAAGGTCTGAAATTCCATGTGCTGCTTTGAAATCTTTGAGACTCACAGGACCTCTAAGGGTTAGCTGTGAGTTCTCCTGCTCTCACCATGTATGCTCCCCACCCAGTGTCCTTTTCATTAGGACCAGCTTCACTCTACCTGGTCCTCAACCTAAAGGGTTTCATTTCCCTGGAAGCCTGCAGAACTATTTAAACTAGCTACAGGCTAGTTTAAGGATATTTTTTAAACTCCTGTATTCTTTATATTTTTCATTATAATTCTTACATAATTTTATCAAGATTATTTAGGATTTGGGTGTATATTTACCTGCCTGTTAGATTATAAGTTTCTGTATTGAATGATAATGTTTTATTTACGTTGTACCACCAGACCTCATATACATAATATATGCTTAATACATATTGGTTTAGTTGAATACTTAAATTTGATTTATACTTTGTGCTTGAATAATATGTTGAGAGGAGAGATTGCAGTTTATAAGAATGGAAAATAAAGTGGTGGTTCATCACTGAAATTTTTGAGGAGGGTGCCAAG
This sequence comes from Myotis daubentonii, assembly GCF_963259705.1. Lineage (NCBI taxonomy): Eukaryota > Metazoa > Chordata > Mammalia > Chiroptera > Vespertilionidae > Myotis > Myotis daubentonii. The sequence goes on from NC_081861.1 coordinate 54,239,557, forward strand.
AACTTTGAAACTAATTAAAGTAGGGTGTAATCCTGGTATTTCAGAAAGGAGAGGGTATAGGACCAGACTATCATGAAAGCAATGAATTTACTTATTAATCCCCTGGATAACATTTAGCATATGAGTTTGTCTATGGAAAAAATAGAAATAATTAATTTCCTACTAGTAATGGACATTTATAGTTTGCAATAACAGAATGCAAATTCATTGAAATATCTATTGAAAGTAAATGATGCATGGCTGATTTCTAAGTGTAATTACGTGTAAAGAATACCTATATCGATATATCTATATCTAGATATATCATAGGAAGAAAGAGAAAAAGTGTAACATAGTTATACAGAAAAAATGACAATAAATATGTACTTATCAATAATCACTTAAAATATAAATTAAGTGCTGAATGGATAAGAAAAACAATGTGCCATATATATGTTGTCTACAAGAGACCCACCTCACAATGAAAAACACACACAGAATAACAGTAAAAGACTGGAAAAAGTTATTTCATGAAAATGGAAACAGACAAACAAAAAGCTGGGATAGCAATATTTATATCAGGCAAAATACACTTTATTTTTTTAAATATATTTTATTGATTTTTTACAGAGAGGAAGGGAGAGGGATAGAGAGTTAGAAACATCTGCCCGCAACCAAGGTACATGCCCTTGACCAGAATCGAACCTGGGATCCTTGAGTCCGCAGGCAGACGCTCTATCCCTGAGCCAAACCAGTTAGGGCAAAATACACTTTAAAAAAGGTGACAATAAGAGACAAGGAAGGACACCACATAATGATAAAGGGAGCCATTCACTACTAGGGTAAAAACTTTTAAACATTTATGCACCCAACACAGGAGCACCTAAATATATAAGGCAAATCTTGATGAACATAAAGGAAGAGATCAACAGTAACACAATGATAACAGGGGATTTTAACAACCCATTGAGAAAAATGAGTAGATATTCCAGAAAGAATATCAACAAAGAAAAGGTGGCCTTAAATAATACACAGGATCACATTTATTTAATTGATGTCTTCAGAGTATTTCACCCAAAAGCAGTAAAATATACATTCTTTTCAAGTGCATGTGGAACATTTTCTATGTAGACCACATTTAAGGACACATAACAAGACTTAATAAATTTAAGAAAATTGAAATTTTATCAAAAACATGTTCTCTGACTTCCATTACTATGTTTACTGGTTTAAAACTAGAAATCAATCAAAAGAAAAAAAACACACAAGCATATAGAGGCTAAATAAACAGTGACTGAATTAACAATATGATAAAGGAAGAAATAACTTTTTATACCTTGAAACAAAAGAAAATGAGAACACAACAACCCAAAATCTATGGGTCAGAGGTTAAGCAGTCCTAAGAGGGAATTCCATAGCATTACAAGCCCACTTCAAGAAACAAGAAAAATCTCAAATAAACAATCAATCATTACACTTACAGGCAACAGAGAAAGAAAAACAAACAAAGCCAAAAATGAGCAGAAGACGGGAAATAATAAAAATCAGAAATAAACAAAATAGAGATTTAAAAACAATACAAATGATCAGTGATACCAAGAGCTGGTTCTTTGAAAAGATAAGCAAGATTGACAAATTTTTAACCAGACTCACCAAAAAAAAGGACCCAAATACATAAAATCAGAAATAAAAAAGGATAAAGTAACAACTGACAACACAAATACAAAGGGTTATAAGAAAATATTATGAACAATTATATGCCAACAAATTGGACAATCTGGGAGAAATGGATAAATTCCTAGAACCATAAAAATTTCCGAAGCCGAATCAAGAAGGAAAAGAAAATTTGAACAGACTGATTAAACTAATGAAATTGAAGCAATAATAAAAAAAACCTCCAACAAACAAATGTCCTGCACTGGATTGTTTCATTATTGAATTCTACCAAACTTTCAAAGAACTAACACCTATTCTTTTTAAACTTTTCAAAATTTCATGAGGAAGAAAGATTCTAAAACTCATTTTATGAGGCCAGCATCATCCTACTTCCAAAATTTATAAAGACACTAAAAAGAAAGAAAATTATATCCCTGATGAACAGAGATGCAGAAATCCTCAACAAAGTATTAGCATACCCAACCCAGCAATGCATTAAAAAGATTACACACCATGATTAAGTAGGATTCATTTTTTGGATTCAAGATTGTTATATCTGCAAATCAATAAACTTGATAGACCACATAAACAAAATGAAGAATAAATATCAGAAAAAAAATTTGAGAAAATCCAGCATCCATATATGAAAAAAAAACTCTCAGCAAAGAGTGAATAGAGGGAATATAACATAATAAAGGCCATATGTGACAAACACACAGCTAACATAATACTCAATATGGGAAAACTAAAGCATGTTTCTTAAGATATGGAATTAGAAAGGGATGTCCACTTTTATCACTCTTATTCAACCTAGTATTGGAAGTCCTAGCCACAGAAATAAGACAATAAGAATAATTAAAAGGTATATACATTGGAAAGGAAGAAATAAAATGATCATTATGTGCAGAAGACATGATACTGTATATAGAGAATCCTAAAGATACCACCAAAAAAATTACTAGAAGTAATAAAAAAACCAGTAAAGTAGCAGTATACAAATAATTATCCAGAAATCCATCTAATTTTTATATAGAAACTAGAGGCCCAGAGTACGAAATTCATGCACAGTGTGGGGGTGTGGGGGTGTGTCCCTCAGCCCAGCCTGCACCCTCTCCAATCTGGGACCCCTTGAGGGATGTCTGACTACAGGTTTAGACCTGATCCCTCTCACAATACAGGACTGCTGGCTCCCAACCACTCACCTGCCTGCCTGCCTGATCGCCCACAACTGCCCTCCCCTGCCAGCCATCTTGTGTCCATATAAGGGTGGCCATCTTGTGTCCACATGGGTGTGGCCATCTTTGACCACATGGGGGCAGCCATCTTGTGTTCACATGGGGGAGGCCATCTTGTGTGTTGGAGTGATGGTCAATTTGCATATTACCTCTTTATTATATAGAAGGATAGTGAACTATCAGAAAGGGAAACAAAGACAACAATACAACTTACAATTATATCAAAAACAATTAAAATACCTAGGAATAAAATTAACCAAGGAGATAAAAACCTGTACTAAAAATTAGAAGACACTGAAAAAAGAAATGGAAGAAGATACAAATAAAGTATATATACTGTGCTTATGGATAAGAAGAATTAACATCATTATAATTTCCATACTGCCCAAAGTAGTTTATAGATTCAATGCAATTCCTATCAAAATATCAATGGTGTATTTCATAGAATTAGAACAAATAATCCAAAAATTTATATGGAACCAAAAAGAGCCTGAATAGCCACAGCAATCTTGGGAAAGAAGAACAAAGTTGGAAAAATCATACAACCTGTTATCAAACTATTCTACAAGGCCATACTAATCAAAACAGCATGGTGCTAGCATAAGAACAGACATATAGATCAATGGTACAGAATAGAGAGCCCAGAAAAAAACCTACACTTTTACAGTCAATTAACATTTGACAAAGAAGGCAAAAACCTACAATGAAGTAAAGACAGTCAATTCAATAAATGGTATTGGGAAAATTAGATAGATACATGCAAAAAAATGAAACTAACTTCCTATATTATACACAAGAATAACCTCAATATATATTAAAAACTTAAAAGACTCAGAACTATAAAAATCCTAGAAAACAGGATATTTCTCATACCAATATTTTTTTTCTGATTTATCTCCTTGGGAAAGGGATACAGAAGTAAAAGTAAACATATGGGACTACATCAAACTAAAATATTTTTACACATTAAAGGAAACTATCAACAAAATAAAAAGACCACTCACTGAATAGAAGAATATACTCACCAATGACACACCTGATAAGGGGTTAATATCCAAAATTTAGAACTCAAACAATTATACACTAAAAGAACAAAAAATCAACTAAAACAGTGGGCAAAAGACCTGAATAGATACTTTTCAAAAGTGGACATAGAGATGACCAAAAATTATATAAAAACGTGATCAATGGCACTAAGCATCAGATAAATGCAGATTAAAACCATAATGAGATATCACTTCACACCTGTGAGAATGGCTATGATCAATAAATCCACAAATGACAACTATGTTTGATGAGGATGCGGTGGAAAGGGAAATCTCATGCACTGTTGGTTGAAATGCAGATTGGTGCAGCCACTATGGAAAACAATATGGAGGTTTCTCAAAAAAATGAAAAGTGAAACTCCCTATGGTCCCACAAATCCACTTCTGGGTATATATCTGAAGAAATGCAAAACACTAATTCAAAAGAACATATGCACTCCTACATATTATTCTACAATGAATTGCCGCATTATGTACACTAGCCAAGCTATTGAACAACCCAAATAAATGAGTGGATAAAAAAGCCTTGGTCCATATGCCATCCTATATAATAAAAAGCTAATATAAAAATAGACCAAATGGTGGAACATCCAAACAACTGGTAGCTATGAAGTGCACTGACCACCAGGAGGCACGCGTGGAACATGGCAGGTGTTGGCAGAAGGTGGCAGGGCGTGGAACATGGTGGGCATCGGCCACCGTGGGATGGTGGAGCTGGTGAGCAGGGCTGCCAGACCAAGGCAACCCATTGCTGTCATCAGGGCAAGCCTCTGGTGGTGACTGAAAAGTCTTTGCTCCCATGCACTGTAGCCCCACCTGGTGCTTGCACCTGCTGCTGGTGCCAGAGCTGCCTCTTGCACCTGCTGCAGGAACCAGGTGCTGGCCCTGATCGCTCGGATCTGTCAGTGAGTGCAAATGGTGGCTGCCTGCCTTGATCGCCCCCAGGGGTCTCCATGTCCTCCTGCTCCTGAGGAGTGATCGGGGCACCAGTCCCACTCACACCCGCTGAGGGCGCCAGCCTCAATCGCTCCATGAGCTGGTGTGAGTGGGACTGGTGCCATCAATGCGTGGGAGTGGAGCTGCTGGCAAACAGGGGATTGGGGCCACAGCAGGAGGGGCTGGGTGGGGTGTGGAGAATGGGCTGAGACCTGTCCCTGTACCCACTGCAGCCTTGCAGCCCACAGTTCCATGGCCCACAGTTCCTTTCAAGATGCACGAATACCCTAGTGCAGTAGTAGGCAAACTCATTAGTCAACAGAGCCAAATATCAACAGTACTTCTTCAAAATAGACTTGCCCAGGCCGAAAACCAACCTCTGCACACGGTCCACAAAGTTTCAAGAGCCACACTCAAGGGGTCAAAAAGCTGTATGTGGCTTGGGAGCCGCAGTTTTCCGACCACAGGGCTGTAATGCTTTTTGTTGAAACAGACACATGGCTTGCTCCCTCACCTCTTTCAAATACTTGCTCAAATATTAACTCTGAGAGATGTACCCTGACCACATTATTTAAAATTTCCAGCAACTACTCCAGCACTCCTCCCCTTTAGCATTCATTATTTTAAAAATAATATTTCATCTTCTAAAATACTATATAATTTATTCACTTTGTTTATTGGGTGTCTCACTATGCTAGAAATAAGTTCCACAAAGGCAAAAGATTTTGTCTTGTTCACTGCTGTGTGACCAGCATCTAGAATAGAGCCTCACAAATATTAGGTACTCAGGAAAAGTTGGTGAATTTTGAATCATGCTCTACCTGGACGGTTTTCAAGGCTGTTTTTACATGGACCTGTGTCACACCCTGAATTCATCCTTTCCCACCATTGTTATTTTGTTGCCACTGCACAGTCAGGAATTGCTATTGCTGATCAACAGTCTCTACCTGTAAGTGCTGGTTGCTGCTGCCACCATTTGGGGAAAACTTGTACAGGGTACACTTTCATGGATCTCCTGTCTTGTTCCTGTTCTTGGGGAAAATGGTTTTAGTTTTTGCCCATTGAGTATGATGTTGGCTGTAGGTTTGTCATATAAGGCTTTTATTATGTTGAAGTATGATCTCTCTCTTCCCACTTTGTTGAGAGTTTTTATCAAGAAAGCATGTTGGATTTTGTCAAATAGTTTTCTGCATTGATTGATATGATTATGTGATTTTTTGTCTCTCAATTTGTTTATGTGATGTATCACATTTATTGATTTGTGATTATTGTACTATCTTTGCATCCCCAGAATAAATCCCACTTCGTCATGGTGTATGATCTTTCTAATGTAATGTTTGATCTAATTTGCTAGAATTTTGTTGATGATTTTAGCATCTATGTTCATCAAAGATATTGGCCTGTAGTTCTCATTCTTTGTGGTGTTTATCTGGTTTTGGAATTAGGTATTAGGGTAATGCTGGCTTCATAGAAAGAGCTTGTAAATGTGCCTCCCTTTTGAATTTTTTGGAACAATCTGAACAGGATATGTTTTATTTTTTCTTTGAATGTTTGGTAGAACTCCTCTATAAATCCCTCTGGACCAGGACTTTTGTTTTGCTGGAAGATATTTTTATTACTGCTTCTATCTCTTTGGTAGTTATTGGCCTATTCAGATTTTTTTATTCTTCCTGATTGAGTTTTGGAAGCTTGTATTTTTCTAAGAATATGTCTATTTCATCTAGTTTGTCCAGTTTGTTGGAATAGAGTTGTTCATAGTATTTATTGATAATCCTTTGTATTTCAGTGGGGTTGGTTGTTACTTTACCTCTTTCATTTCTGATTTTATTTGGGTACTCTTCTTTGCTTCTTAGTGAACCTGGCTAGAGGTTTATAAATCTTGTTTATCCTTTCAAACAACCAGCTCTTGGTTTCATTGATCTTTTGAATTTTTTTATTGTATTTATTTATTGTATTTATTGTATTTATTTATTTATTTATTTATTTATTTATTTATTTATTTATTTATTTATTGGTCTCTATGTCATTTATTTCTGCTCTGATCTTTATTATTTCCTTCCTTCTGCTTATACTGGGCTTTCCTTGTTGCTCTCTTTCTAATTATTTGAGTTGTAGGGTTAGATAATTTATTACCATTTTTTCTTGTTTTTTGAGGTAGGTCTGTAGAGCTATGAACTTCCCTCTCAGGACTGCTTTCACTGTGTCCCATAGATTTTGTATTGTGTTTTTATTCTTGCTTGTTACCAAGATGCTTTTCACTTCTTCTTTGATCTCTTTGGTAACCCAATTATTGTTTAATAACATACTATTTAGCCTCCAGGTGTTTGATTTTTTTATTGTTTTTATTGTAGTTGATTTCTAGTTTTATGCCATTGTGATCCTAAAAGATGCTTAATGTGATTTCTATCTTCTTGAATCTGAAAAGACTTTGCTTATGTACCAATATGTGCTCTATTTTTGAAAGTGTCCCATGTCCACTTGAGAACAATGTATATTATGGCTTTGGGGTGAAATGTTCTAAAGATGTCAATTAATTCCATCTGATCTAGTGAGTCATGTAGGATTGATGTTTCTTTGTTGATTTTTGTTTGTTTAGAGGATTTATTCAGTGGTGTCAATGGGATATTAAAGTCTCCTATTGTGACAGTACTTCTGTGGATCTCTCCCTTGAAAACTTTCAGAAGGTTTTTTTTATTATTATTTAATGTAGTTGGGTGCTACTGTATTTGGTGCATTGATGTTTACCAGAGTTAAAATCCTCTTGTTGATTTGTTCCCTTTAGTATTATGAAGTGGCCTTCCTTATCTCTTGTTATTGCCTTCACTTTGAGGTTAAATTTGTCAGATATAAGTATTTCTACCCCACTTTTTTTATTTCCATTCGCCTGAAAATTTTTTTCCATTCCTTCAATATCAGTCTGTGTAAGTCCGTTGTCCTGAGGTGGATCTCTTATAGACAGCAGATATAGGGGTCATGTTTTCTTATCCATTCAGCTACCCTATGTCTTTTGATTGGAACATTTCATTCATTTATGTTTAAGGTTATTATTGATAGGTACTTGTTTGTTGCCATTTTTGTTCATTATGCCTGTGTTCCATATTCCCTTCCTATTTCTTCTTTCTACAGCAGTCCTTTTAGCATTTCTTGCATTGCTGGCTTGGTGGTAATAAACTCCCTTAGTCCTTTTTTGTGTGTGAAGCTCCTGATTTCACCTTCAATTTAGAATGATAGCCTTGCTGGATAAAGTATTCTTGGATTCAATCCCTTGCTTTGCATCCCTTTGTATATTTCATTCCATTCCCTTATGACCTGATGTGTTTCTGTTGAGAAATCAATTGATAATCTAATGGGCAATCCCGTATAGATAACTTTCTGTCTTTCTCTGCCAGCCTTTAAGATTCTTTGACATTGGTATTTGCCAATATAATTATGATCTTGTCTTGATGTTAGTCTTTTGAGTTTCATCTTATTTGGGACTCTGTGAGCTTCTTGGGATTGTGTATGCTTTTTCTTCCCCAAATTAGGGAAATTTTCTGCCATTATTTCTTCAAACAGGTTTTCTATTCCTTGCTCAGTTTCCTCTGCTTCTGGAATTCCTGTTATGCAGATGTTGTTTCGTTTTGTGTTATCCCAAAGCTCCCTTAGGCTCTCCTCCTGCTTTTAAGTTTTTATTCCAGTTGTTGCCCTGATTGGTGTTTTTTACTACCTTGTCTTCTAGCTCCTTGATGTGGTTCTCATTTTCTTCCTGTCTACTTTTGATGCTCTCCATTGTATTCTTTATTGCAGCTATGGCATTCTTCACTTCTTCTTGGTTCTTCTTCATTTCCTCTTGATTCTTACGCATGTTGTTGAATTTCTCTTTCATCCTTTTCAGTGTCCTTATGACCATTGCTCCGAATTCTTTATCTGACAAACTACTGGCCTCCATTTCATTAATTCCTTTTCTGGTGATTCCTCCTTTTCTTTTGTATGGGGGCTGTTTCTTTGTCTCCCCATTTTTCCTCATCTCGGGGGGTCTAGTTATGTGGCACACTCTTTACCATGTTGACCAAATCGCACAAAATACAACTCCACAAGTTAGAACACATAGGAATTAAAGCACAAATGTATTCATGTCACCTATAATTCTAAATAAAGGTGATCTCCAGAGAAAAGAGAATTAGGGGAGAGAAAAGAGCACAAAAAGGATATTGAGAAAAGGAAAAAGGGTAAAAGAAAAGACGAAGAATTAATGAAGGGGAAAAATATATCTATATGGGGGGAAAACTCCACAAAACCAACAATTAAGCCCAAAATGCAAACAACAGTCATCTAGAAAAAATGGGGGGGGGGGTGGAGAACTGAATCTGAAGAGGCAGAGCTTATTTCCAGAGAGTAAGGTAAAGGAATTGAATGAATGGGCAATGGCCACGATTCAGTAAAGAGGAGATAGAAAGAGAATCTGTATATATAAAGAGCCAGGGTTTGTAATCCACAATGACTGAAGGCTTGACCGAACATGGAAGTCAGTGATGGGTTGCTGTGGCGACCCAGCACTGACTGTAGCCAGTGCTGGCACAGTGACCTAGCACTGACTGCTGAGGGGGCTGTGGATCAGACCTGTAGAGAGGCCTGTAGAGAGAGAGGCAGGGTCTGATCCACAGCCTCTGTGGCAGCTGTTGATCAGCCATTTCCTCCTCTCTCTTTCCCTCCAGGCTTTGCCAGCATCCATGCTTCTGTTTCTCTCTGGGTCTCTGGGTGGGCTGCTGATCAACCCTGCCTCTTTGATCTGGCCCAGAGATAGGCCTGGAGATGCTAACTGGCATAGAAACTGACCAATCAGAGCCAAATCTGGATGAAGTGCCAGAAGCCAATGGTTGCCTAGGAGGTGGAGCTTTTGATGCTAACTGGCATAGAAACCGACAAATCAGAACCAAATCTGGATGAACTGCAAGGACCCAATGGCTGCCTCAGAGGCAGAGCTTTAGACACTGACTGACATAGAAACTGACCAATTAGAACCTAATCTGGGTGAACTGCAAAGGCTGAACCTAAGGTGGGCGCTGAGGAGGGCCTTTAAGGGCAAGAGCTGTTTATTGTAAGGTGTAAGAAAGCAGTTCAATTTTTTAATGACTGGTTTGGCAGTATAGTGCATATTGCTGGCTATCAGTCCAGATATAGGGATTATGTGTTTTTGTCTACCAAGAGCATCTCCTCCTGCTGAAAAAGGCTTCCCCCCCAATTTAAGCAATCCTATCCTATATAATATATCTATATTACTAAAAGTGTAATATGCTAATTAGATTGGGTTGACCGGCCATCTTCCGGACATCCAACTTCCTTCCGGACAAAGCCATGGTGGTGGGGGCCGAGGCAAAGGCAGTTAGTGGCAATCAGGCCAGCAGGAGAAAGCAGTTTGGGGCAAGAACAGGCCGGCAGGGGATTAGGGGCAATCAGGCTGGCAGGGGAGAGCAGTTGGGGGCAACCAGGCTGGCAGGGTGGGCAGTTGGATGCGAGATCAGGCCTGCAGAGGAGGGCAGTTAGGGACGATGAAGCAGGCAGAGGCATTTAGGGGTGATCAGGCAGGCAGGCAGAGAAGTTAGGTGCAATCAGGAAGGCAGGCAGGGGAGAAGTTAGGAGCCAGCAGTCCTAGATTGTGAGAGGGATGTCCAACTGCTGGTTTGGACATCCCCCTATGGGTCCCTGATTGGAGAGGGTGCATGCTGGGCTGAGGGAACCCCCTTCCCCAGTGCATGAATTTTTAGCACTGGGCCACTAATCCTATATAATAAAGAGGTAATATGCAAGTTGACCATCACTCCAACACACAAGATGGCTTCCCTCGGGTGGTCAAATATTGCTGCCCCCATGTGGTCACAAGATGGCCACCACAAGATGGCCAGCAGAGGAGGGCAGTTGTGGGCAATCAGGACAGCAAGGGAAGGCAGTTGGGAGGGACCAGGCCTGCAGGGGAGGGCAGTTGGGAAGGACCAGGTCTGAAAGGAAGGGCAGTTGGGGGTGATCAGGCCTGCAGGGGATGGCAGTCAGGGGGGACCTGGCCAGCAGTGGAGAACAGTTAGGGGAAACCAGGCTGCAAGGGAGGGAAGTTAGGGGTGACTGGGCCAGCAGGGGAGGGTAATGGGGGGACTAGGCCTGCAGGGGAGGGCAGTTGGGGGGATCCCAGGACTGCAGAGGAAGGTTGTTGGGGGGGACCAGCCCTGCAGGGAAGGGGAGTTGGGGGTAACCAGTCCAGCAGTGGAGGGTAGTTGGGGATAACCAGGCCTGCAGCGGAGGGCAGTGGGGGGACAAGGCCTGCAGGGGTGGACACTTGGGGGGAACCAGTCCTTCAGGGGAAGGCAGTTAGGGGGGATCAGGCCTGCAGGGGAGGGCAGTTAGGGGTAATCGGGCCAGCATGGGAGGGCAGTTAGGAGCAACCAGGCTGGCAAGGGAGGGATGTTAGGGGTGACCAGGCCAGCAGGGGAGGGCAGTTGTGGGCAATCAGGACAGCAGGGGAGGGCAGTTGGGAGGGACCAGGTCTGAATGGGAGGGCAGCTGGGGGTGATCCAGCCTGCAGGGGATGGCAGTCAGGGGGGACCTGGCCAGCAGAGGAGGACAGTTAGGGGCAACCAGGCTGCAAGGGAAGAAAGTTAGGGGTAATTGGGCCAGCAGGAGAGGGTAGTGGGGGGACTAGACCTGCAGGGGAGGGCAGTTGGGGGGAATCCCAGGACTGCAGGGAAGGGGAGTTGGCGGTACCCAGGCCTGCAGCAGAGGGCAGTGGGGGGACAAGGCCTGCAGGGGAGGGCAGTTAGAGGTAATCGGGCCAGCATGGGAGGGCAGTTAGGAGCAACCAGGCTGGCAAGGGAGGGATGTTAGGGGTGACCAGTCTGGCAGGGGAGGGCAGTTAGGGGCAATCAGGATGGCAGGGGAGCCATTAGGCATTGATCAGGCTGGAAGCAGAGTGCTTAGGGGGTGATAGGCTGGCAAGCAGGTGAGCAGTTGGGAGCCAGCAGTCCTGGTTTGTGAGAGGGGTCCCATATTGGAGAGGGTGCAGGTTAGTCAGAGGGACACCCCCCCCATGCACGAATTTCATGCACCAGGCCTCTAGTCTATAATAATAAAACTATAATATGCTAATTAGAACAGATGTCCTTCTGGACGACCTTCCAGATGAAGCTAGGGCTGAGAGGGAAGCCTGGGTCCCAGGTGCCCACTGGCAGCCGGAGGGAAGCCAGGTCCCAGGTTCCCACCAGTGGCCGGAGGGAACCCCAGGTCCTGGGTGCTGGAGGGAATCCTGGGTCCTTGGTGCCAGAGCGAAGCCTGTGCCGGCTGCCAGGGGAAGGAAGGCCTACTCTTGCACTAATTTCATGTATCAGGCCTCTAGTGAGTGTATAAGAAGAAAAATAAGAAACAAAATACTCAAAAAAGAATTAATTCAAAAATAATTTTAAAAATGCATATATATGTATTAAAAATATAAATATATATGTAAGAAAAAACTTTCCCCTTTCTTTAATCTATCTATATATGTTTTCTATTTTTTAGACAAGGAGGATAGAGTAGAGAGCAGATAGGACTGAGTTTGGTGAATGGAACTAATTAAGCTATTAGTAGAAGAAGAGAGCAAATGAGGAGAGGAAAAACAAAAACACAAAATAAAAACAGAAACAAACAAACAATCAAAATGCAACAACAAGAAAAAAATTGGCTAGAGAAGAAAGGTAAAAGAGAAAGGTGCATGGACTTGATGCAGGGGATTGAAAATTAGATCTATGAGTAAGCCAACAGAGACTACTATAAAAGTAATGCATCAATAAAGCAGATAAAGAAGATCAATTTTTACCAAGGAGTAAAAATAAAGAAGAGAGAAAAACTAAATCAGGAACATGAGAATAAAAACAGGCTGAAAAAGGGAGAAGTGAGGAAGAAAATGTTGGCAAAAAGGAAAAAATGAAATAAAGTAAAATAATGATAAAGAAATAAAAATAGAATGTAAAACTATAATCCAAAAGAAATAAAAGGATAAATAATAAAAATAATAAAAAATAAAATACAGAAAAAATAATTTCTTAAGTGAAATATAAAAAATAAAAAAGTGAAGTATTGAAGTGTTGTTCACTTTAGCTGAGTTTTAATGCCCCATGGGGGCTGGTTTAAGACCTCTACTGTTCTGTCTGCCACATCACAGTTTCCTGTTAGGTAATCAACACCATGTTGAAGTTTCCAGTAATCTGTTGCTACTCTGTGTCAGACTCCACAACCTTGGTTTCAGGCAGGTGGGATCAATCTGCCCACTTTGTTTTTCAGCCTGCTTTCAGTTGTTTTTACACAAGAGTCTATTTCTGACACGGGCTGTAGGTGGCGGTGTTGCTGTATTAGTTTCCTGGACCAAGCGTCCCTTCAACCCAGTCCCTGAGGGTTCCCTGGAGGTATTCAGAATCCTTGTTTCCCTGCCAAGCTCAAGGCTGGGTGCTGCTGTGCTGCTAGGTAAGGAGCCTGTCTTCAGGAGAAAAATGGCTGTTCAGGGTTGTAGGGAATGGACTGTTTCTGGTTGCCTCTCCCCGTTTTGCTCCCCAGCTTCCACAAAATCACCTTCTGCACAACAGTCTAGGTGAGTGTAATTGAAAGATCCTATGTACTGGGTTTAATGAGTAAAAGCAAGGAAAATATAAAGACAGAGCAACCACACCACTGTGTGTCGTCCTCCCTCCCCATTCCCACCCCCCCTCCTCCGGCCTGGCATTGCATGGCCAGTGCAGAACTTCAGGTTGCCTTTCTGGGTGCATCCTCCCATAGCTGTGGACTAAGATCTAGAGTCCCTGGCTACCAGCATCCCTGTGGACCCCCTCCCATAGTCAAGTGTTACGTGTGTCCCCAAGGGACGTGGATTTGGTGCAGCACAGTTTCCTTCCAACCCTCTAGTCCCCATTGCGCACATCTCTCTCTCCAGCCCAGTTCCCTCTTCCTACCATTCTCCAGGTGTCCTGCATCCTTTATGGCCACAGCTTATCTCACCAGCTGTGTTTAATTCATCAATTCCGGGTGGATGTTATTTGATTCAGCTGTTTCTTCTATCTGCTCTGTGAGAAGGCACAGGACATGCCTGCCTATTTGGCTGCCATGTTGTCTCCCCCGAGACAAACTTTTTAGGAGCCCGCAGCTGGGGAGGCTGGAGTCTTGGTGTTTGTGTGCTCGCAGCTGAAGCTGCAGGTCCCTGGCCGGTGTGGTGTAGGTTTCCAGGTGGTGTCCAAGGTCTGACTGGGTGGAGGTGAGGCTGGGCTCCCAGTCACAGGTGCTCTCCCCTTCAAGATGGTACAAGTGTCCCTCCCTTTCTTTAAGTATCCCTCTCTTTCTTTGCTTTTCTTTCTTCTCTCTCTTTCTTTCTTTCTTTCTTTCTTTCTTTCTTTCTTTCTTTCTTTCTTTCTTTCTTTCTTTCCTTCCTTCCTTCCTTCCTTCCTTCCTTCCTTCCTTCCTTCCTTCCTTCCTTCCTTCCTTCCTTCCTTCTTTCCTTCCTTCCTTCCTTCTTTCCTTCCTTCCTTCCTTCCTTCCTTCCTTCTTTCTTTCTTTCTTTCTTTCTTTCTTTCTTTCTTTCTTTCTTTCTTTCTTTCTTTCTTTCTTTCTTTCTTTCTTTCTTTCTTTCTTTCTTTCTTTTTCTTCTTTGTTTACCCTTCCTTCCTTTGTATTGCTTTGTATTGTGATATCAAGGATCATGAAAGGTAATGGGAATGCGTTAGGGAAAGTATAAAGTACTTCTTCCTTAGTATCCCTGGTCTCTACACACTACACACTAGTAGCACTCCCCAAACTTATTTATAAGAATGAAAATTGTTTCCAAAGAGTATTAAATATCCTTTGGGGGACAAAATCTCCCCCAATTATGAACCTCTACTCAAGACAATAGGTTTAAGGAACTAATAATTTAGCTCAGAGAGGATGCAGAGAACAAATATAAATGCATGTATCTATACATCCTTCATTGAAAAGGACATCCTAGTATGCTGAAAAGAAATTGTATAAAGGTCCCCAAAGTCTTCCATTTGACAAAAATCACAGAACATAAAGTCATATTTTACTTATAATGAGCTCATAAATCCTCACTAAGATATGTGTTCATACACATATACACAGTGTTTGATGACTCTGATATTTTTTTTCCTTATTTTGTTGTTCAGTTTCCTTGGGAAAAATATTTTCTACTATTAATTCACCTCTCATGAAATTGTAAAGAATTGTTTATATTTTTGAGAGATATGGCATACTCCTACAGCATTTAGCCCACATGTTTGCATGAATCATTTCACTCCTCAGGAGTAGTAAGAAATAAACAGATTTCTCTATTTAAAAAAATGACAATAAGATATTGGAAAAATCAATAATAGAGTTATCACTTTAGAATATGAACCGTTTCCAAGTAGTGCCATCACTGGGTCAAATGGGAGTTCAGTCTGCATTTAATAAAATTGTATTAAACATGGTATACACTTAAGGCATTTTTTGTTCTTTCTTGTCTATTGGTTTGTAAAGTTATATAAGTCAGCAATCACAGATTTATAGTGCAATGGCAAATTAAAGCAGGAAGCTGAAGTTTTAAATAAAAATACATGTTATAATTCTGAAATTGTACTTTCTATAATACTGCAGTTGCTTTAAATAATTTGCTATAAAGTGAAATAATAAGACTGAATACCAGCTCTGTATCTCACCCCTAGGCCTTCTAAATGACTTCAACCAGTCCTTCAACATCGAAGCTTCTGAATAATCATTTTGAGCAAGGGAGTGTAATTTTGGGACAAAAATCAACCTGAATATTTGTCATTATTCTTGGAGAACTTCAAGAACATCCTTATATTTATTTTCATAAAATAACTGATCTCGTGCTTCATATTTCTCACAATTGTGCCTATAGCTCCACCTAGTGGCTAGTGTGGTTCATAGGAAAAGAAAGTTTAAGAGTAGTTTTCTTCCTAAATCTACTAGTAGGATTATAGATATTTCTTTTTATTGTTGTTAATCCTTACCTAAGGATATTTTTTTCCATTGATTTTTAGAGAGAGTGGAAGGGAGGGGTGGAGACAGAGAAAGAGAGAAACATCGATGTGAAAGAGTAACATCGATTGGTTGCCTCCTGCATGTGCCCTGATGGGGAACAGGAATTGAGCCTGCAATCCTTCAGTCTGAGGGTCAATGTTCTAACCAATGAACAGGGCAATAGACAATATTTCTAGCTTTTTATTTTATTACAACACTCACTTAAAATAATAAAGTGCAGCAGAATTATAATCTATATATGAAAGTTGTAGTTTCATCTACTCCAGCGATTCCCAACCTGTGGGTCGCGACTCCTTTGAGGGTGGAACGACCCTTTCACAGGGGTCACCTAAGACCATCAGAAAAAACATATATAATCACATATTGTTTTTGTGATTAATCACTATGCTTTAGTTATGTCCAATTTGTAACCATGAAATTGGGGGTCACCACAACATGAGGAACTGTATTAAAGGGTCGCGGCATTAGGAAGGTTGAGAACCACTGATCTAGTCTCAAGGAAAAATCACATTCCCCTTAATATGTATTGCATTAGAGGCCTAAGCTCAAGTGTTCAATGAGGGGACTCTTTTTCTCTCATGTACTTCCTGATTATGCTACAAAAGCAGCAATTAGACCAACGTAGAAGAGTCAAGGGAAAAAGGACAGCTAGTAATAGGATAAAGTAGTTTTGCAGTGAGAAGGAGGATGGTGACATCCAGACATGCCATAAAGAGTTCATTTAAAAAAAAGTTTATTAAAATATATATTTTTGGGAAATAAGTTTTTAAAATATAATAATAGTACTGTATTTGTTTAAATAATTTTAAATTATTTCAATACTATTTCATTATTTAAATAATACATGCACATTACAAATATTTCAGGAAATTATGTAAAATAAATAGAATAATATATGTTTTTTTCTTTATGTAGATTATTACTTTTAACATTTTGGTGTGTGTATGTGTGTGTGGGGGGTGGGGATATTTTTCTATGCACCAACTCTAGAGAACAAATAGTTTTTCCCTCTCAAACTAAAACAACAGTCAAAATTAAATTAATTTCAATTACAATTAAGGAACACACATCCATTATTTATTTGGTGAATTTTTATAATTGAAAATATAATATATGAGCATGACTAAAAATTCTGAGTACAAAAATATAGAAAATGAAAAATAGATATTTCACCTACTCAAACTATATTTTTTCTTTTCTCAGGGGCAATATTTATTAATGTTAAAAGTTATTGTGTATATATGTATATATATATATATTATATAAAAAGAGGAAATATGCAAATTGTTCGGGACACTGTAACATCATGACTGCTTAGGAGGAGGCTGCGCGCAGGTGGGCAGGAGGGGACTGCGTGCGCGGTGAGGCAAGTCATGGATGGCGCAGGCCTGGAGTGGAGACAGGGGGGTGTGCCTAAGCTGCAGTGGTGACTTGAGCATACCTGGAACAGAGACAGGGGGGCCTGCCAGCTGTGGTGTGCCAGCAGTCCTGCCTCTGCATGTGAGCTTCAAAGAAAACACCTTGTCTTACTGTTCATTGGCTAAGCTCCCAGTACGCCACTCGCAGTGTTCTTGGTAACTTGGGTAATAAGAATCCAAGAAGGTGATTTAGGGTTTTTCCACCTCACTCCTGGAGGAAAAAAAAAATGAAGGTCTGCTGCTAGAGGGGCTAAGAAATGTCATATCCTGCCCTAGCTGGTTTGGCTCAGTGGGTTAGAGCCTTGGCCTGTGGACTGCAGGTTCCAGGTTCAATTCTGACCAAGGGCATGTACCTAGGTTGCAGGCTCCTCCCTGGCTGGGGCCCAGGTCAGGGCTCATGCAGGAGGCAACCAATTGAAATGTCCCTCTCACATTGATGTTTCTCTCTGTCTTTTCCTCTCTCTTCCACACTCTCTAAAAATCAATGGGAAAATATCCTCAGGTGAGGATAAAAAATAAATAAAAGAAAGAAAGAAAGAAATGTCATGTGCTATGAAAGAGACATCTTGAAAATGCCTAAATAAAGTGTCATTTTTTCGTGGTGAAGGGACTGGAGTCCGTGTTGATGAAAACACCTTGGTGGCTGCGGCGGCCAGCAGTGGCAGCAGCAGTGGGGTGATGGGGGTGGCTCCTTCCCCTGATCAGTCTGGTTTCCTCCTGTCAGTAGGACATCCCCTGAGGCTCCCAGACTGTGAGAGGGGGCAGGCTTGGCTGAGGGACACCGCCCCCCCCAGCATGAATTTTGTGCACTGGGCCTCTAGTGTAATATAACAGTATAAATAATTTTCAATTATGCTATGTACATTTTTGCACTTTATATTATTCCTTTACTGAATCTGTGATGTTTTTCTATATTGTCCCACATAGATATGCTTTATTTTTTTTATGGAATATTTCCTACTATATGGATTTAGTAGGAAATATTTTTAAAATCATACTTTTAAAATCAATAGCTTACTGATGGAAATTCAATTATTTCTCCCCAGTCCAATGCTTTAATACCACCAGTCGTGCAACAAACACCCTTGTGCATATACCTATATATGTGTGAGTACATCTGTGGTATATATTTCTAGAAGTAAAATGGCTGAATCAAAGGACATGTGTATGCTGAGAGCTATAGTCGAATTGTCTTGCAAAGAGATTACAATATAGCACATACAATAGGCATAATATTAAAATCTTTAACCTCTGCCAATATGACAGGTAGAAAATGATATCTTTGTTATCATTCTTATTTATTTCATTATGAGTGGGTCAAACATTTTAATAAGTTTATACACTATTCTCCTTTTAATGATCATATTTTTCATGTCTATAACCTATTTTAGCCTATTTGGTTTGTCTTTGACTTCTAGTGAAAGCAAAACTTGTTACAAAAACATGGGTTCAGATGTTTTATTTGAAAGATGATGACTGAAAACAGGAGTTATAGAGTTGGCAGAGTGAGTCAGAAAGGAAGAAAAGGCAATAAAGAGGTGTATGGATGCATTATTTAGGTCACTGTAAATACAAGGTACAAGATGGAACAGACTCATTTCTCTCTTCCCCTTCCCACCATGTACAACTAACTACAAACTCTGGATTTATAATGCATGTGGAAACCAAAAGAGGACTTTGAAAGGTGATAAGAGGAAGGCAAGGTGCTTTGGGACTGACAAGACTGGAGAAACAACACAGAGGCAAGGCCACTGTTCTCAAAACTGCCTTGTATTGGCACAAGAACATACATATAGAGCAGTGGAACAGACCAAAGAACCCAGAAATTGACACAAGCCAATATGCTCAATTAATATTTGACAAAAGAGGCAAGACCATATAATGGAGTCAAGACAGTTTTTTCAATAAATGGTGTTGGGAAAATTGGACAGATACATGCAAAAAAATGAAACTAGACCACCAACTTACACCATACACAAAAATAAACTCAAAATGGATAAAGGACTTAAATGTATGATGGGAAACCATAGAAATATTAGAAGAAGCCATAGGCAGCAAAATAGTAGACATTTGTCGTAGCAATATCTTTACTGATACAGCTCCTAGGGCAGTGATGGCGAACCTTTTGAGCTTGGTGTGTCAGCATTTTGAAAACCCCTAACTTAACTCTGGTGCCGTGTCACATATAGAAATTTTTTGATATTTGCAACCATAGTAAAACAAAGATGTATAATTTTGATATTTATTTTATATATTTAAATGCCATTTAACAAAGAAAAATCAACCAAAAAAATGAGTTCGCCTGTAACCTCTGACACGCGTGTCATAGGTTCACCATCTAGGACCTAGGAAAATGGAAACTAAGGATAAAATAAACAAATGGGACTTTATCAAAATAAAACGCTTCTGCACAGAAAAAAAAAACAAAAACCTATCAACAGAACAACAATAAAGCCCACTGCTTGGGAGAACATATTTGCCAATGTTATCTCTGATAAGGCTTGAGTCTCCAAAATTTACAGGGAACCCATACAACTTTACAAAAGGAAGATAAACAATTCAATCAAAAAATGAGCAAAGGACCTAAATAGACACTTTTTGAAAGAGAACATACAGAAAGCCAAGAGACATATGTAAATATGCTCAAAGTCACTAATCATCTGAGGGTTGCAAATCAAAATGAAAATGAGGTACCATCTCACCCCTGCAAGAATGGCTATCATCAACAAATCAACAAATGACAAGTGCTGGAGAGGATGCGGAGAAAAGGGCACCCTCCTTCACTGTTGGTGGGAATGCAGACTGGTGCAGCCACTGTGGAAAACAGAATGGCGTTTCTTCAAAAAAATAAAATGGAACTGCCATTTGACCCAGTAATCTCACTTCTAAGAATATAACCCAGGAAAACAGAAACACAAATCAGAAAGGATATTTGCACCCCTATGTTCATAGCAGCACAATTTACAATAGCAAAAATTTGGAAACAGCCTAAGTGCCCATCAGCAGATGAGTGGATTAGAAAACTGTGGTACATCTACACAATGGAATACTATGCTGCTGTAAAAAGGAAGGAGTTCTTACCATTTGAAACAGCATGAATGGACCTAGAGAGCATTATGCTAAGTGAAATAAGCCATTCAGTGAAAGATAAATACCACATGATCTCACTCATTTGTGGAATATAAAGAACATTAAAAAGTGATGAACAAAAATAGATATAGAAGCAATGAAGCATTGAACAGACTGTCAAAGACTGCCAAACTACAGTGGGAATGCAGGGGAGGGTTGACGGGGGTAAGAGATCAACTAAAGGACTTGTATGAATGCATATAAACATAACCAATGGACACAAGACACTGGGGGGTGGTGAGGGCATGTGCGGGGGTAGGGGAGACCCAAGGGAGGTCAATGGGAAAAAAGGAGACATAAAGTATTACTATTTGCAATACTTTAAACAATAAAATAAAATTTAAAAAAGAAATATGCTGTTGGTATTTGAATGAGGATTGCATTGAATCTATAAATTGCTTTAGGTAGTATGGACATTTTAATGATGTTGATTCTACCAATCTATGAACATGGTATATTCTTTCATTTGTTTATGTGAACTTCTATTTCTTTTTTCAATGTCCTGTAGTTTTCTGAGTACAGGTCTTTTACCTCCTTAGTTAAGTTTATTCCTAGGTATCTTAATTTTTTTTTGTTGCAATGGTAAATGGGATTTTTGTTTTTAGTTTCTCTTTCTGTGAGTTCATTATTGGTGTATAAAAAAGCCATAGATTTCTGGGTGTTAATTTTGCATCCTGCTACATTGCCAAATTCATTTATTAAGTCTAGTAGATTTTTTTGATGCAGTCTTTAGTGTTTTCTATGTACTGTATCATGTCATCTGCAAATAATGACAGTTTTACTTCTTCTTATCCAATTTGGATTCCTTTTATTTCTTCTTGTCTGATTGCTATGGCTAGTACTTCCAGTACTATGTTAAACAGGAGTGGTGAAAGTGGGCATCCTTGTCTTGTCCCTATTCTTAGGAGAAATGATTTTAGTTTTTTTCTGTTAAGGATGATGTTGGCTGTAGGTTTGTCATATAGGCTTTTGTTACTTTGAGTTATGATCCCTCTATTCCCACTTTGAATAAAGCTGTTTTTTAAAAATTGAATGTATCATGTAAGCAGCAGGTTATATGAATCTGGATCTCAGGGAAGTGGTTCAGACTGAAGATAATTATTTGTGTCTTGCCAGTGTATAGATGACTTTAAAATGCATGATAATAGGTGTTATAAAGTAGAAAAAATTATAATGGAAGAGATATAAGATACTAGAAATGAGCCCTGAGGTGTTATAACATTTAGAGATAAGAGATGACAACAAACCAAAAGAGGAGACAGTAAGAAATGAGAGCAGTTAGCATGGTTATATGTTTTCCTACAGACACAATCAATTACAGTAATGATGCAGGAGACAAATCAGGAGAAAGTGGTATCCCAGAAGCCAAGAGAAGAAATTATGTCAAGGAAGATGGAGTTATCAATTTTGCCATATTCAATGGCTTTATTACCTCCAAGAACCTGAGACTCCTTAAGGGTTAAAGTCCCTATAAATCAGTGATTCTCAACCTTGGCTGCACATTAGAATCACCTGGGAATCTTTTTAAAATCCTGATTTCTGGGTCTCATCCTCCAGAAATTCCGTTTCTTTGTTAGTAATGTTGTGGCCCCACCCCATAACAAAGAAACAGAATTTCCGGAGGATGAGGCCCAGAAATCAGAATTTTTAAAAGATTCCCAGATGATTCTAATGTGCAGCCAAGGTTGAGAACCACTGCTATAAATAAAAAAGTGGTATTGTAGGGAGTGGCTAGGGTCAAGCCTCTGGCTCACCTGTGGCAGGGCCACAAACAAGTCCCAGCCTGGAGGGCAGAGCTCGCCTAGCATAATTAACCCTGACCTTGTAGCCCTCCCTAATTCTTTCCTAGGTAGCTATTGGGCTGTGGGAGGTGCAGCAAGTGTTACCAAAACAAGAACCTTTGTATACCTGTTAATCGACCCTTGTTTTAATCAGACTATAAAAAATAGCATTGGCTTGCAGGCTGGGTCGTATGTGTCCTCATCCAGGCATGGGAGAACCCCCGAGGCCCAGCTGTAGTCTCTTTGTCTGCCTTCTTTAATCCTTCACCACCCCTCCTCAGGTTTACCCTTGGCCCCAGCTGTAGTCTCTTTGTCTGTCTTTTTTTAAAAAAATATTTTATTGATTTTTTACAGAGAAGAAGGGAGGAGAGTGATAGAGAGTTAGAAACATCGATGAGAGTGATACATCCATTCAACTGCCTCTTGCACACTCCCTACTGGGGATGTGCCTGCAACCAAGGTACATGCCCTTGACAGGAATTGAACCTGGGACCCTTCAGTCCCCAGGCCGATGCTCTATCCACTGAGCCAAACTGGTCAGGGCTTGTCTGTCTTCTTTAATCCTTCACCACCCCTCCTCAGGTTCACCCTTGGCTGTGCTGGTGTGGCACATGCTATTATGTTGGAAATCATAGTGTTGTGATAAGATT
Source organism: Myotis daubentonii (assembly GCF_963259705.1). Taxonomy (NCBI): domain Eukaryota; kingdom Metazoa; phylum Chordata; class Mammalia; order Chiroptera; family Vespertilionidae; genus Myotis; species Myotis daubentonii. Next base: position 54,262,412 of record NC_081861.1, read on the forward strand.
CAGTTAATAGACTTGCATTACTGGAGTCTTCAAATGCACTATTCCCTTTCAGAGTGATAAAGTTACTAATAGTGACTTCTACTCATGACCTACCCCATCCCCAGGTTTTGGTAAAGGATCCCTAGGACAATGTCCTTTATCGACCTTGGAGCATTACCCTGCCCATTCTAATATCAATCTGTGATGATATTTGTATTCCTTGGCTCATGACATTGTCTCTTAAAATAGGAAAAATATCTGGGCCTTATATATTCAGTTGATTGTAATGGAGAACTTTGAATTTAGTCTCGAAAAGCCCAGACAAGCTTGTCATGTCTGAATAAACCAACTTCTGAATGCCTGGCTACACTTAACAAATTGGGACCACACCCAGCTGTCCCTACTGGGAAAGCTTGATGAACATCTCTCCAGAATATTCCAAGACAATAAATATTAATGGCACCATGTCTTAAATGCTTCTGTGACCTGCTAAGAGAAGTACTATTCTTTTCTGGCCCCAATTAAAGGGTTCAGCTTCCTTGATGACCTGCCAGGATTACTCCACCTCCTATTTCCCATCATCAGCCTATATTAAACTCTTTCTTAAATGCTAAGAAACTATAAATCTTTATTCCTCTCTTTGGATAAGGTTACCCTTTTGATAAGGTTCCTCCTCTTCTCCACAGGAATTCAGGACACTGGGGTGAGATGGGAAATAAGTCAGCATTAAAACATGCTTGGGTTTAACCCACATCCTGTGAGTCCGTGTGTCTATGTAAAGTCCAACACACTTAGAAGAAAATTGACTAGTTTCTAATTCCACCACTATACCCAGGAAGATTTTAGCCAGATTAATAATATACCACTAGTTGGCCAAAATTATTAATGGAACAATAGGCAGAACCCCTAACACCTTTTAATCAGTGTGTTATTATACACTTTAAGTAAATTAATATTCCTTAAATGAGTTCTAATTCAGAGGCATTAAGATAAGTATATTTCAAATAATGACATCCATCAATAATTCAATTTTTTTATTTTTAGAGGTTGAACAACGGTTCATTGAAGACTTTCTGATGAAACAATTAGCAATCTCAAAGATGATTTCAATATTTTTTTTAAAGTTAGAGCACAGACTAAATACAAATCAATTTAAATCAGCACATTTTTGAAAAAGAATAGAAGAATACCTAAAAGTTCCCATTGAATTCATGTGGTATTATTCCTGGTTTTATGGATACTATCTTATATCTTAATTAAGTAAGACCTGGCAGAAAACAATTAGTGATTAATTTATATAGACACTGGTAGCACTGAAAATGTTAAAATTTATGCATTCTAATGGTTTGTGTGTGTACATACATATGTAATTTCTGTTTTGCCTATTTTACTCTCTTAATCATTATCCTTTCTTACTGTTTTCTCTGAGGATCTTACCTTTCTTTAACATACTTAATCAGAGCTTTTCTTGACAATCCTTTTCACACATCATTTTCTAGTTTTCAAATATTTCCAATGATGCCTTTTATTTTAATAAAAGGGTTTTGATGACAAAATTAAAGTACACTGAAATAAAACTTTCTCTGTCCCAATACTACTAACAACCTACCACAACATTCATGCTTCAAATCACAGAACTAGGGAATTGACTTGTCAAGTATCCCCCACCACATTTCTGTGATAGGCCAGGGCTTCCAGATGCTGCTGCTACAAGGTAAGGTGTTGATATAATTTCTTCTATTACAGTGCACTGACTACAACATTTCATTGTCCCTTCACTTACTTGTTCTAGCTGGCATATGGTATAAAAATTCCAGATGAATTAACATATAAATCAAAAATACTCATTACTTCTGAACCACTTTAAATATGTTCAGTCCTATTTGGCTACCCAACATTTCAATGTTTCTTTTTAATATATGATCACCTTGCTTTCTTCACTAAACACCTTATCCTTTAAAGCTCAGTTACACATTTTGCAATCTCTCCGGCTTGTTTAATTTGGGACATTTCTGTATATGTAGCTCACTATTGTCTATGTGTATTAGAATAACAACCACAGAGTACAATGGGAGTTGACATCCTAAAATAGTTTACCCTCTTACTACCTTAAAATATGATTTTAACATAAAAGTTATTTTTGAAACTTAACTTTGAGTAAATATTTTGAAGAAAAATTAATTTCTAAAAGACTTGATTCTACATACTACTTAAATGAGAACATTTTCTGAAATTCAAACATAGCAAGCTCCATTTGCTCAGCGATGAGGTACTTGCACAAAGTTCCCCATGGCCTTTAAGGTGTACAAATTTATGATAATGAAGACTACTTCTAAGGAAATAATTTGACATGAAAGTTTTTTTTTTCTTTTTAAACTACTGCATTTAAAAAGTTATTTTAATTGTAAACACTCAAGAATAAGCCAGTTTTAGGATCACATTATTGTATCACAGTAACAGAGATGTGAATCACATTTATTTTTTTAATTCATGGATTCGGGTTCTCCTAAATTCTCACTATTGAGCTACTAAACTCTTGATATAAGTTGTTGTATCATCATTCCTGGCACTAAGATCCTAAGAAAATAACATGCTATCATGAAATCACACATAGTCAGCTGCTTTTGTATTTTGTTTAACCAGGTAGTTTGAAAATTATGATCCCACTAGCACTGGCTTCAGATTTTAGAAGCAGGCTAGAGGAATTATACTGAGGTAAACTTTGTGGTAGTTCAGTTGCCTCTCTATTGCCCCAGAACTAACCATGGTATTGAGGATGGATATGCAGAAATTATGCTTTTCACCAGGTAGCAGTTACCATAGGTGACCAAAAATCACCTTTGCATGGCATCTATAACATATATGGATGATAAACTAGCATGATTTTCAGCACTCTAAATTTGTAGGTTTGGGTATCTGAACAAAGTTTTATTTTTTCAAAATATTTTCATTATTTTTACCTAAAACATTAAGTCCCTACATGTGGATTTATCACTTTAGATAAATTTCCAATTTTACAGAAATAGAAATATAAAAGATAAATTTTAGCAGCTAAAATTTTATTATATATTTTTTTAATAACTGAAGGGAAACTTTTATATAGTTTAATCTGGGGTTGGGAAAATATTTAATGTCTGTTGGCCAGATAAGAATATTGATAAATCAACCAATTGGTTCTTGGGGTTAAAATTTGACTCCTACATTAAAGTATTAAAAAAATAAAGTAATTCTACAGTACATGTGTATAGGAGTTCAGTCCTGTATTCAGGCATGCAAGTGTATTATTTAAAAACCATAGGGGTTTTTAAAAACTATTGCACATTGTTGGGGGTTCTGAGAAAAATAAAGCATCTGAGGTTTAACTTTCTTCTTACCAGGAGAAAAACAGCTTAACATGCAGTGAAAAGAACACAACTGCTCTCTTACTGTGAGTTTAACTGCCATGGGGCAATGGGAAAATGGGTGGTCTTTTCCCCCTTTATCACTGTAGTTTTCTCCAGGCATATAGGTTGTTCAACCTTAGTCTGGTTTATAGCATAGTCCTTGTTGTTTTCATTTCATAATCTAACATTTAGTTCTTTATATGACTTTGAAAATTCCTATATGGTTCATTTATACTCTTACTTTTTCTGAAAAAGCTCATTCAGTGCCAATTCTTTTGAAAACTACTTGAAATCTAACTCATTACAGGTTTCTTCACTCCATGTCATAAAATCTCAATATAGATACTGTCCAAACTGTCCAAAGAATAATGCTTGAATTCACAGTAACAAAAGTGACAAAGGTTGTGCAAAAGATATTGTACACCATTGGAGTACATAGAGCTTGCTACAGTTAATTTTATATATAAAGCTGCACTTCTCATTAGAACTATTATGTGCTACATTAAAAGTAAAGTATGTGATTTAACATTTCACTAATAATAAAACTGAATGCTAATTTAATCTCAGAATTTTTAAGATGCAAATTGCATATTTATGATGTTTGTAAATGGTGTAATCAATCATTGTAATCTTTTAAACACCATAATCGCTTTGGAGCTCTTCAAGCTTTCCAAGGGTCATAAAGTAAACCCGGCTGTGGCGATTGCGCAAAGTAGAGGTAAAGAATAGCTTTAAAAAGAAAGAAAGACACCATCAGTAAATGTTTAGTACATTGTAACCTGATATTTGTTAGATACAACTATAATTTCAATTTATCTGCATCAATCACTTAAAATATTAAGCTATACTGCTTTTCAGAATAGAATTTCTTCAATTTAAAGACTAAGAATTTTAAAATAGAATGTAGTATAAATATATTTTTAAAAAATACCTTTTACCATCCTAATATATAAAAACCCAGGGTCCATAATGTCCAAAATGACTGAAGGCTTGACCAAATGCCAGGCTGCGTGCAGCAGGCTCTGATGAGCGGAACTGGTGAGCAGGCTGAACTGCTGACCTCTTGGGGAGAGAGAGAGGTGGGGCTGATCAGCAGTTACCACAGCTGCTGGTGAGGCCCAGAGAGAGAGAGAAGCAGGGTCTAATCTGCAGTCTCTTTCTGGGCCTCACCAGCAGCCAGGCCTCTCTCTCTCTGAGAGATCAGCAGTTCAGTCCCCTGGCCAGCAGCCTGGAGTGGCTGCTAATCAGCCCAGCGTCTCTGATCAGACCTAGAGATAGGCTTGGAGATGCTGACTGGCATAGAAACCGACCAATCAGAACCTAATCTGAGTGAACTGAAAAGGCAGAACCTAAGGTGGGGGCTGAGGAGGGGTTTTCAGGGAAACAGCTGTTTGGTGTAAGGTGTAAGAAAGCGGTTCAAATTTTTAAAGACCAGTTTGGCAGTATAGTGCATATGGTTGGCTATCAGTCCAGATATAGGGATTATGTATTTTTGTCTGCCAAGAGCATTTCCTCCTGCTGAAAAAGGCCTTCCCCCCACTTTAAGCAATCCTATCTTATATAATCTATCTATACTAATAAAAGGGTAATATGCTAATTAGACTGGGTGGACCAGCCATCTTCCAGATGTCTGACTTCGTTCAGGACAAAGCCATGGTGGTGGGGGCTGAGGCAGAGGCAGTTAGGGGCAATCAGGACAGCAGGAGAGGGCAGTTGGGGGTGAGATCAGGCCAGCAGGGATGGCCATTGTGAGCGAGATCAGGCTGGCAGGGGAGGGAAGTTGGGGATGAGATCAGGCTGGCATGGGAGGGCGGTTAGGGGTGATCAGGCAAGCAGGGGAGAGCAGTTAGGGGTGAGATCAGGCCGGCATGGGAGGGCAGGTGGGGGCAACATCAGGCTGGCAGGAGTGGGCAGTTAGGGGTGATCAGGCAGGTAAAGGCAGTTAGGGGTGATCAGGCAGGCAGGCAGGTGGGCAGTTAGGAGCCAGTGGTCCCAGATTGTGAGAGGGATATCTGACTGCTGGTCATCCTCCAAGGGGTTCTCGATTGGAGAAGTGCAGGCTGGGATGAAGAAATAACCCCTGTGCAAGAATTTCATGCATTGGGCCACTAGTCCTATATAATAAAAGCCTAATATGCTAAGTGTCCGGTCATCCATTCAACCAATCAAAGTGTAATATGCTAATGATATGCTAAGGCCGCTGAACCTCTTGCTATGATGTGCACTGACCACCAGGGGGCAGAGAGTCAACTGGTCAACCAGCTGCTATGATGTGCATTGAACACCAGGGAGAAGACACTCTGACTGGTAGGTTAGCTTGCTGCTGGGCTCTGGCTGATCAAGACTGAGCAAGATGGGCCAGAAAAACCCTGGAGCCCTCCCAAGGTCCCTCCCCAGCTGGCCAACCTTTCGCATCCCTCACTGGCCCAGATCGTGCACAGGTGGGGTCCCTCATCCTGGCCTGCACCCTTTCGCAATCCGGCTGAGGGACCACCCCCCCCTCCGAGTGCATGAATTTTGTGCACTGGGCCTCTAGTATTCTATAAAATGGCACTATATTTAAACAAAATTATTTTTTTGTAGGTGACAATTATCTGGTAAAGTTTTTGATTAATTTTGGTTAACAATTCTTTGCTTAAAAAATCAACTTTCACTTGTTGACTTTCCTTTTTTAAATATAAGGAAATGATTAAATTATTTTGATGTTCACCATTGTTGCTGGCTTTTATGAAATTTTCTACTCGGTGCAATTTTAATTTTCTCTGTCAGTGGAATGCACTGACATCGATAGATTGACATTATGAGCTAAACTGATTGGCTTAGAGAGAAACATGTCATATAAATATGGTATGTGCCATAAACATAATTAGAATGGAGATGAAGAAACTAAGGCCCAGAAAGATTAATCAAACTTCAAGGTTCTTACACCTAGTCATGCGGTAGAGCCAGCACTGCATCTTAGGTCTATGTGACTTCAAACACCAGTTCTTGCCATTATATTACTTTATATTGAAAACTAGTACCTTTCCTTGAAGCACATTGCTGTACCCTGGCTGTTCTGATACTAAGTGAATCTTCTGTAATTTCTTCTAAATGTGATTGATTCCTAATCCTATTAGGATTATTTCTTCTTGTTATTATTTCTCATAATATAAGGACTGTAATGATTTTATTCAATGCATTTTTCACCTAAACTGTCTGATTGGGTTGATAAAATTGATTACATTACACTAATAGCCAAATTATAATTTTATTTTTCTTTCTTGTAAAATGGAAAAAATAATAGCAAATCCGTCTTAAAGATTAAATGTAGTTTTAAAAGTAGTAATTTTTTTAGTTAATTTTCATTGTTTTCTTTATTTTTTCTTTTACTGGAGGATATATTACCTTGTCACCTCGGGTACACAGAAATCTCAGCTTCTTAATTGACCTGCGCTTCAGTTCACTTTCGAGAAGCCTTGATTGCAAAGAGCGAACTTCAATGGCCTTTTGGCCCCATCCTGTGGTTCGCTGTGTACATTCATATGCTATAATAAAAATTAAAAATTAGAAAAACACAAAATATTTCTAACAGAGATAGAAAATTATAACCACAGCCACTATTTGATTATTAAGAATCTGATTATTACAGTTCAGGTAAACACTTTATTTCCTCCTTCTATAGTCAGTCATTTGGCTATTATGCTGCTTAGCAGTGTTGTTTAAACCAGCTATTTATTGTTAGCATTGTGATCAATGCTGAATAACTATATCTAAATTAATTTTGCTACTCATATTCTCTAATACTGCAGAAAAAATCTAAGGGTTAATTCTACCCTGTTGATAGAAAGTCAAATCTACCCACAACTATTCTTCTTTTACAATCTAGTTGAGGTACAACATTCCATAAGGTTTTGTAATTGTGTTCAAGTAACATACATGGAAAACTGACTAACTTTTCAAAATTAAAACTGTTAAAAATGACCTGCTCAAATAATGACTTTAGCAACTCTAATATAGTTCAATGAATTACTATGTTATAAAGAAAAATAAAACTAATTTGATACTGTTAATGCTTTTTCTTTCTCAGGAAATTTTTGTAAGATTTCAACTTTTATAACCTGTTTTATTTTACTTGGTGACAATAAAGATTATGACAATTGCTTTAAAGCAGAAAACCTAATCATGTAAATGGCCATACAGTCAGTTGGTGCTGTAAGGTTTTTTTGACACAAGTGGCTGTATTATTTTTAAATGTTTAACTTTCAAGTTGATATTCTTTATGTACTTTATGGGGAGGCAAATTTCCATAAATAGATATAATCCTACACTTAAAATAATATAAAAATTTTGAGTCAAGTTAAAATAGTCTAGAAAGCACTAAAACAAGATTCCTTCATTCTCATATTAACATGACTAAAATTAGAATTCAGTTCATTAGATTTTTCATTTTCTTCTATTATAAAGTCAATAAAATCTGAGTTGATATAATTATAATTAAAATTTTCCCTTATCTGGCCACAAAAGTTCTAGGATAAGAATGGACCTGGAGAGTATTATGAAAAGTGAAGTGAGCCAGTCAGAGAAAGAGAAATACCATATGATTTCACTTATATGTGGATTCTAATGAACAAAATAAACTGATGAACAAAATAGAAACAGAATCATGGTTTTTCAGAAGGGAGGGTGTTGGGCGGGGGACTGAGTAAAAAATGGTGAAAGGATTAAACAAACTGCCCCAAACCTCATTGAGAGACAACACTATGGTCATTACCAGAGAGAAACAGGGATGGGGGAGGTAAGAGAGGGAAAATGGGGGGAGAAATGGTAATGGAAAGAAACATGACTTGGGAGTTGAACAAAGAATATACAGATAATGTATTATAGAATTGTACACCTTAAAACTATATAATTTTATTAGCCAATGTACCTCCAATAGATTCAATAAATGAATAAATAAACCAAAATTTAACTGGCCTATACATATGTATGTAAAATGTGCATTAAAAATTCATGAAAAATTATGAAACTTTTATGAAAGTGACTTTTCATAGGCAGTGTGAGCCATTTTGAATCCCTCAACTAAAACTTAGCAAGAATTTATTATTTCTTGCTTCCTTTTACATTACATTTCCAAATATTTATGCAAATGAAATTGACATAAACTTGAATTAAATTGCAACCATATTTTATTGAAAGGAGATTTTACAAGCCCAATTTTAGACTAGAATTAAAATCACTCCAGATATGAGGAAAGCTATGGAATACATAGCTTGACTGACGGGAACAAGTAATAGTTTTTTGCCTATTCAGATTTGAATTTTTTCACCTATGTGAATACGTCATTAAAATTGAATTATTGTCAACAACCACAGAGAGCAACAATTTCTAAACTTAATGCACAGCTTACTTGCAGAGTCAAGTACACAGTTCATATGGCATTACATAATTCCCAACTTAATGTTGAAACACTAATCTGCCTCTTAACCTAGCTACTGAGCTAGCCTGCTTATGAGGTGGAATCTAATGATTTGGGTTGGAATAGTTAGTGATATTTGCTGTGATTGTTAAGCTTCTATATCTATTTGAATATCTAGAGAAATGATCTTATTACTTAACACATTTAATATATCTCAAGAAAATGTAAAATTCAGATTGGGGAAATCTGGATCTAGGTTAGCTTTAAATATCAAGTAGTTGTTTTTAGATAGAAAAAGAAATAATTTATTTCTTTAATATCAGTATTATACTGTAGTCTTTAGTATACCCTCAAAATGCCCTTAATACACAAACCAAAATAGGATGTTCTTATAGTGCTATAATTTATTTTACATATAAAGTGATGGTTTTCAAATTCTAACAACTAAAGTATTTTGTGTTGTTTTAGGTCAGAAGTTGTCTTAAGGACAGGACCTGTACCAGATAACTTTTTAAGAGCCCTTTGATTCATATGATTGCCTACTGGCATATATACCAGAGGTTTGTTCTGTTCCCCATTTGAATGGAATTTTCTTATTTCAGTTTCTGATTATCAAATTGATTAAAAAGTACCAGTGTAATGGTTAGATAAAGATTCATTATTTTCAGTTTCCTTTGCCCTAGGTCTATTAATTATATTGTAGGCATTTACCTTTCATCACTTAAAATGGTTTTAAATCCTCTGTGAGTTCTTACCTGTTTGAAGCAATTTGAGGAGGTTTTCAGGACAATCGTTAACAACATGTATGGAAAATAAAGGGTTCTGCAGACACCATGCAAAGTGCTCTCATCCCATAATGAAAAAAATGTCAGTTAAAAAGCAGTTCTTTTAAACTGGTCTTTACAGCCACATGAGGATCACATTTAGCCCTTTAATAGAGATTTCAGAAGCTTCTGGCTTCTCTATTGACAAACTACCTTTCTCTTTTTTTTCTCTCTTCCCCTCTCCTCTTCTTCATTTGCTTCTTTAAACTCCTTCCCCTTCCAGGTATATTTATCCTCCATTCTACTCTCTCTAATGTTTTCACTCTCCATATACATTCTGTTCGCTATCTAGAATCACCTCTGTAGTCTCAGAGACATATACAAAAATCTCAAATTATTCAGATTTCTCAGATCTGCAGTGCTGCATTGGTCAGGAAGAAAAAATATCCTGGCCTGATGAAGACAAAAAGGCAGTTATCTTTACTTTGCCATCTGGGTGGTACCTAATGGGCATTCCAGTAAGTCATATTTATCTCCTTGTAAATGAAGGATGATGAAATCTTAGTGACAGCCAATATGTCACAAAGTCAGTTTGTATTTAATTCTTCATGAGACTATTACTCAATAAACAGAACACTATTGACTATATGAAATAGAAACATTAGGCTCTTCTTTTAAGACTATTTGTCAGTCTCCTTAGAAAAAGGTAAATCCCAAAGTAAATGTGCTAGAATGAACCATTTTCAACATCTGTGTAAAATCTGCAAGCAAAGGGAGTTAAAATATAATTATACATTATTGTGGAAAGAAATTCCCTTTTTATTATACTTATTATTGCAAATGAACAACTAAGCCAAAATCAGTCTCTTTATGGTAGGTTGTGGATTCATTAAGCATATAACAAGCACATCACTTCACTAAGGGAACAACTATGCACTATCCCAAATTAACTCTATGCTTTGAAAAAGTATCACATATCAGAAAATGGAAGCTTCTATGGCATCATGTGAAAGAGGAAAATTTTTATACCTACCTACTGAAGACGGTATATCTTTCCACACTTCAAGGATCTTCTTGAAGAGTTGTTCATTTGCTTCCATAGAAAGGGCTTCAGCATTGAAGGTGAGCATCATGCCAATTCCCAAGGAATCAGGTAAAATGATGATATTCTGTGGTATAATGATTTCCAGGGGCTGGAATTATGTTTCATAAGGATTTATATGTCCAAAATTTGATCACTACTACTTTAATTGATGCAGATTGGTTGAGCAATAAAGATTAAAAGGGGGTTCAAAGTGCAGGGAGAAAGACGAATTTTTATCTCAATATTAAACAGCATGCTGCCCAACACTTAAAAAGAACCTTCCTTATGTCATAAAGTCATCACTACTTAATATTCTTCTTTATATTTAGGAAAAATCTTTGTTTGAAAAAAGCAGAGATTTATTTCCAATACACAAAAACTCATTGAAATTTTACAAAGTATTATGAATAATGATAGAATCATTATTACTTGTTATGGAGTTGGATTTCAGGACATTAATGAATATCTTAGTAATTAATGCATGAATCAAGTAACAAATACACAACAACGGGTTATACACAAACTCATTCAAATCAGAAAAGAAATAACTTCAGAATAGCTTGAACTTAAAATGTTTATAAGGGGCAGTTTTATATTCTTCACTGCTTGAAATATGTCATCCTCCCTTCACAAAAATGTAAGATTTCTTTCCAATTAATAAAATATTAAAATACCTTCAATACACAAATTCAGACATGTACTCAGAAATGTCTAAGAATTTCTAAAATTCATAATGCGTAAAACAATGTGACAAAATTTACCTAAACTACAGATATTGTCATGTTGATAGTATTTTCCTGAGAAATGAACAATTACATTCCTCTATCATTTCTCCAAATTAGTAAAATTACAGGATAAAAGCTCAGAAATTATACTTGCCAAACCCAGTGTACTCAGGCCAAGTGCTTGAGGCCATGTCTCAGCAACAACAATCCTTAAAACCAAAATGGGGACCCAGAGGCGAAAAGCAATTTTTATGCGTTCCCTGGGCACTAGCATGAGCAATTGAATCAGAAACTAGATGAAGGAAGAGAGAAAAATAAATTGCAAGAAAGAAAGTTGCCTCTAGAAAATTTGTTTAGAATAAAGGTGGACTGCTGTAAATTCAGAGAGCCTGAGAGGTAATTCTCTTGCTTCTCAGATAGTTCCTCAAGTAACCACATATTCTTTAGTATACATGGCTTCCTTGTAGCATTACAGCATTTGTAATCTAGCACTCTTGAAAAAATATTATTTTTAGTACATGCTGTTTCAGAAGACACTCTCCCCAACCTTATATTAGAGTCCTTTCTCATTTAGTGGGCCAAGACACTAGGGTGCTTAGCTAAAAATACTATTTTTGAATATACTTGAGATATCCTAATTAGGTCAGAAAAGTGTTGTGTTTTTTTTAACCCATCTTCTCTCCTTTCTTCCACAATAATTACCTGATTGCTTTCAAAAGCAAATAATTCTCCTTGCTTAATAGTCAAGTGGAACACGGGGTTTAATCTCCTTGAACTCTTTGAAATAAGTGTAAACTTGGACAAGTGCTGCAATGTTCAATACTGTACTAACTTCAAAATAACACTATCTGACATGACATTTAAAAATAAGATGCAGGAAGCTACAGGAGATACCCCAACTGAAGAGTACTATAATATTTAAATAAAAATGAACTTGCACTTGCACTGATATTTAAATGGCTTTAGCCTGGCTTGGTCCAGTATTTTCCATATTATAAACAGGGTGATTTCTATATAATCATAGGTGACAACTGAGTAATCAGTTAATTATATTGTTCATATATGACCAAACTTTTAAAAATGTCTCTACTAATGATCTACATAATTTGTTATAGATGTATTAAATAATCCTGAATGTTATGCAAAATATCAGATTACTTTAGTGATTTAAAAGTACAGAAAGTCTTCTCTTGGACTTTTGTATAATGTTAAATTGCTAAAATTTTACTTGTTGACAAACTGGGGAATTAAGAAAAGGTGAAGTAGATTTGTTGGTTCAGCCCTTTTTTTTTTTTTCAAAAGAACAAATATCATTGCTATCAACAAATTTGAGACACAACATAATTATATTTTGTATGACATGTTTGTGGGAGGGGGATTATGTTATGTTCCAGATTTTTATATAAATAATGTGTATAGTGTTTTTACAACTCCCTATTTTTTTGATGTGTCATATTTTTACTATTTACAATTATTTAAGAGTTGAGGTGAATTAGCTTTGTAAATGCTGAATCCTTTGGTCAGAAATTTTAATTATAATTGATACTACAAGATAACTTTTTATGATAATTTTTATATATCACAGTTAAAGTACTACAATCTGAATAAAGAAGGGTGATATACATAATAATGTTGCAATTGTGGTGGTGTCTTTTTTAGAGAATCTTTTAGTGTATTATAGGGTGCAGAAGGACTGAATTAAGGAATGCAAGCTCATATGCCTGTTAGTGCCAGTTATTATAAATACATAAAGATAAATAGAGAATGTATAGCATATATTCCATCTAAAAGGAGGCAGGCACAAATAATAATGATTAGATAGTAATGTGGGTCTAATGTAGTCAGATCTTTTGGTTTATCAATAGAAGTCCAAATTTTTAAGTGTAAACTCTATTCATTTATTTTTTTTAATTAAATCTTTATTGTTCAGATTATTACATTTGTTCCTCTTTTTTCTTCCCATAACTCCCCTCCTCCAAGTTCCCGCCCCACCCTCTGCCCTCACTCCCCACCCACTGTCCTCATCCATAGGTGCACGATTTTTGTCCAGTCTCTTCCCGCATCTCCCACACCCCTTTCCCCCCCAAGAATAGTCAGTCCATTCCCTTTCTATGTCCCTGATTCTATTATAATCACCAGTTCATTCTGTTCATGAGATTATTTATTAACTTGATTCTTAGATTCACTTGTTGATAGATGCATATTTGTTGTTCATAATTTGTATCTTTACCTTTCTCTTCTTCTTCCTCTTCTTAAAGGATACCTTTCAGCATTTCATATAATACTGGTTTGGTGGTGATGAACTCCTTTAGCTTTTCCTTATCTGTGAAGCTCTTTATCTGACCTTCAATTCTGAATGATAGCTTTGCTGGATAAAGTAACCTTGGTTATGGGTTCTTGCTATTCATCACTTTGAATATTTCTTGCCACTCCCTTCTGGCCTGCAAAGTTTCTGTTGAGAAATCCGCTGACAGTCGTATGGGTGTTCCCTTGTAGGTAACTGAGTTTCTTTCTCTTGCTGCTTTTAAGATTCTCTCTTTGTCTTTTGCTCTTGGCATTTTAATTATGATGTGTCTTGTTGTGGTCCTCTTTGGATTCCTTTTGTTTGGGGTTCTCTGCGCTTCTTGGACCTGTAAGTCTATTTCTTTCACCAGGTAGGGGAAGTTTTCTGTCATTATTTCTTCAAATAGGTTTTCAATATCTTGCTCTCTCTCATCTTCTGGCACCCCTATAATTCTGATGTTGGTACCCTTGAAGCTGTCCCAGAGGCTCCTTACACTATCTTCGTATTTTCGGATTATTTTTTCATTTTGCTTTTCCAGTTGGGTGTTTTTTGCTTCTTCACATTTCAGTTCTTTGACTTGATTCTTGCGCTCCTCTGGTCTGCTGTTGGGAGTCTGTATAATATTCTTTATTTCAGTCAGTGTATGCTTAATTTCTAGTTGGTTCTTTATCACAACATCGAGGGTCTCATTAGATTTCTTGAGGATCTCACTACACTTATCAGAAGTTTTTAGAAAATTATTGAAAGACCTTAAAAGTGTGGTTTTGAGCTCTATATCTTCCATTTCTGGCATCTGCGTCCTGTTTCTTTGTCTCCGCATTTTTTATGCTTTCTTGGTGCAACTCCTAGTGGTCTTTATGTGCACTCTTGTTGTAGTTAAGCCTAGATTGTTGTAGGTAATACTGGCGGGGATTTGACCTCCAGGCCAACTGGCTGTGAGCAACTCTATTCATTTAAAAACAAAAAACATTGTGCCAGACTAACACTATTTGTCTACAGAACAGATATAGTTATCTGGACTAAGAAACCTTCAGTGATTTTTGTTTATACATTACTACTTCCTGGCACTCTATACCTTCCTGGCACTCTATACTTACCTTTGAGGCCTCAATTCCAGTATAGATATTAATAATCATATTTTATTTCTTTAAGAGTTTGACAGTTGTGAAAAACTCAAATTGTGATAAACAATACTTTTCAAGGATCTTACGTTATTTGGCAGGGTCACATCAGACATAACCTCAGATTCTGCATCAATGATGTGATATCCATTTGCTGAGCTGAAGAAAATCTTTAGTCTTTTTTCAGAACCAATAGCCAGGTCAACTGTAACTGGCTTATGACCAAGTGTTGGAAATACCTGCAGATATAAAAGCATATATGGCCAAAAGGCCAAAAATGACACTCTAATGCAAAAATTCCCCTGCCCTTTGCTTAACAGGTTTATAAAACTCAGGTGATGGTAAAAAAAAAATCACATAATGTATTTAGAGACCTATGTATTGTAATTTTTATCAGATCTGGTACTACAATAAGAACAAAATTATATTTAGATCTTAAATATTGACTTTCCCTTTGAAGGTCAAGTCTCTAATAATCGTAAAAGGCTTGTATGACCCTGCACTCTGTTTGCTGTCTTTAAATTCCTTGCCTTGAGCTTCAGCAAATGAAGGAGCTCATCTGGTCTCTTAAAATTGTTCGCTGGATCAGCTGCCTGTATTTTTGCCAGAATTCGTATACAGGCTTCATAGGACATGTAGTCTCCTTTGGAGTCTGCTGATTGATCAATGCATACTTGGTAGGGAATGAAAAAGGCCAGACATGTTAACCTACCATAAACTGGATGTACTCTAGGCTCCTACGGTTGCTAGTTCAAGGAAACAAAAAGCCAAATAGGATTCATCACCAAGTTCAGGTCACAGTGGAGGACTGAGCATCACAGGATTCATCATACTGTAGCCATGTGGTAGTATTCAAACATTTGGAATGAGGACTTGAACTAGGAACTGTGCATCAGGCTAGACAGACTGTTGGTACTTATCATCTTTGCTTTCCAGCTCCATACCAGGCAGCTTTGACCAATCAGCAGACACCCAAGAACAAACCCACATCCAAATACTGACAGCCAAACCAAAGCCCAATTTAGGGAGATCAGATCAGGGATGTGACTTTGGAAGGGCGGGCCCAGAATGTCTTTATAGTATTCTATATTACTTATAAAAGAATATATTTATTTTGCAAATAGACATTGAGGGACAGTCATAAAAATTAGCTTATCTTTATTGTATACATGTGATTTGTGATAAGTTTTGTCCTATAAAATATGTCATGTGAAGAGATTTTAACCCAATATACAAAAGTATTTCATAAATACCTGGATGAGGTCTATCATGATGTGTTCTTACCAGCACTCTGTAAAAAATTTGTAGATGTACCAACTTGTTCAAAATTACCTGGTACATTTGCTAAATATATAGATTTCCAGGCCCCACTTTAGACCTACTAATTGGCTTGGGGTTGTGTCTGAGATCTAAACTTTTAGCAAATGAGCCAGATGATTCTGATATACACCCTAGATTAAGACTTTATATAATGCTGCTAATTCATTGATCAGTCCTCAATACTATGGACTAAGTATAAAATAATCCTATTTAAGTAGAATTCTGGAGCATTATAAAAAGACAATATAGATTAAAGGAGTCCCCAGTTTATGAGACTAGATTAAAAACTCATCCGCAACCTAATTGTGTGGGATGACAAATGTTTACCTTAAGAGGCTGATCCATAGAAGTTTAGTTAAACCATATAAAAATAGAAATAATACTGGTAATCAAAATAAACCTAAGCACTATTCATTGCTATATTTCTAGATAGAAATGTATTTGGAGTTTCAGCCTGGAAGGCTTATAGAGCCACCTTTCTCTTCCCATCCCCCATCTATTAAAGTAAAGGCTTTCTCTCCCTTCATCCCTCTACCATTGGGTTCCACCCTCTAATATTGCCAAGCCTTTTCTTCTCCTCCATTTGCTCTCCACTGTCCACTAAAATTGGACAGGGACTTTCTCCGTTTCAAGTCATTGGGATGGCATACAAAGCCTGTGTTGGGGCTCTAGAAGAGAAGGTCTTTATGTGACTACAGGAATTGGGAGTGAGGAGATGGTGTGGAGGTCCTCTCATGGGAGGGATCAGGGATTTCCCTCCACTTTCCTTTCCTTTGGTGCCTGTGAATTGTCTAAAAATGGTTAAATGATAATGATTGACATGGTATATCCAAATTAAAATGACTAGAAGAATAGTATATATTTCTGCTACTATGTTCTAAAATATTTTTTATGTTTACAATTTTTCAAAATAAAAACATTATCAAAAGGAAAAGGAAACCACTCACTTTAATAGCAGTGCTTTCGTCAAAGGACTTTGGTGCCCATGCATAAAGATGAATTGATGATTTCAAAGCAATTGCAATATATGTTGTTTCTTCATGTTGGACTACAGTGATAAAATACAAAGAAGTAGCAATGCCACAGAGTTAAAGAGAACACTCAAGTATTTATATTTGCTATTGAAAAATTTAAAACCACAGTGTAAGACCACAGATCATATATTTTTAGAAAAGTCACCTGGTTACAATTTGTTGCTCTCCCCTCCCCTGCAAGGCAACAAAATCATTGTGTAATTTAATGGAGTATAAGCATTAGCTTTCAAAAGCACTCAAAATTGTACACTGAAAACTACAGAACAGTATTCAAAGAAATTAAAGAAGCCCTAAATAAATGGGAAGACTTCTTTTATTCATGCATGGGTAGACTTAACATTGTTAAGAGGGCAATATTCCCCAAAGTGATCTACATATTAAATGTAATCTTTCTTGAAATCCTAATGACCTTTTATGCAGAAATGCTAATGTTGGTTCTAAAATTCACATGGAATTGAAAGAGGCCCACATAGCCAAAACCATCTTGATAAAGAAAAAAAAAAGTTTGCGAACGCACATTTCCCAATTTCAAAACACTACAAGCTACACTAATTAAAATAGCGTAGTACTGACTGACATAGGATAGGCATGTAGATCAATGGAGAATTAATGGGAGTCTACAAATAAATCAATACATCTCTGGTCAATGATGTCAAGACCATTCAATTAGGAAAGAATAGACTATTATATAAATGTTACTGGGAGAATTTAATATCTACATACAAAAGAGTGGGGTAAAAGTATGTTTAAAGTTGTTTATATGGAAAATAATACAATTACTGATAAATAATAACACAAGAATGAACTCTGTGTACTCACAACTGTAAACCTACTTTTGCCCACATTAGTTATAGAATGCATGCTTAAAGGTGAACAACACAAAAAATGACTTTAAAAAGAATAAAAATAAATCATAATGAATGGCAATGTTCTCAAATGGAATGCTAAAATTTTGAATACAGAAAACACAATAGATTTTTCTGAATTGAAATATGCGAAATAAGCAATTAAACAGAAAAACAACAACAACAACAACAAAAAGAAAACACCCAAAAAACAAAACACCAACAGGATGAATGAACCTTGAAAATATAAGTGATGGAAGCCTCACACACACACAAAAAAAAACTCATAATGTGTGATGCATTTAAATAAGTTGTCCAGGATAGACAAATTTATAGTAAAATAAAGTAGATCAGTGGTTAATGAGAACCCTGAGAAAGAAGAAGATACCTAGCAAGAAAGGCTCCTAGTGGCTAACTTGGCTCAAATTTAAAAGCAGAGCCTAGTAGCTGTTTCTAAATAAAGGTCCTGCGCACAAACTGCACTTCAGGGAGAAGCCTACAATGAACTGCCTAACACAGTGTGTTCCTGACAGCTGAGCCAGCCCTTATAAAGGAATTTATGAAATTGTATTTCAGCCAATAGGACTGAGGCTTTCTCCATCCAATTGGAGTTGCACAGCTATATCCCTATTAGCATTTTCACCAACCAATCAGAGTGGGTCCGATTGACCATCAGGACATTGCCTTTGGGCCCAAACTGATAGGATTTTGAGTGCTAATTAGCATGTGGATAGACAAATCTTGGACCAGCTGTGGGGACTTCTGTCTATAAGTCAGTCCTCCTCTCCTTTGGATAGCACACTTTCACTTCTCATTGAAGGCTAAAGACCACGTTCCCCTAGATGGAGCTGAAACACCTAAGACCAGACCAGAGCAGGGGGAGCATACCAGACTAGAGTAGATTTGTCTAGGCCAGTGGTCGGCAAACTGCGGCTCGCAAGCCACAGGTGGCTCTTTGGCCCCTTGAGTGTGGCCATGAAGTTTCAATCACACTGTACCTGTGCGCCCGCACGTGGTATTTTGTGGAAGAGCCACACTCAAGGGGCCGCAGTTTGTCGACCACTGGTCTAGGCTGAGAGGGAACTAGCCCCAGGGCTGTCCCTCCTAGGGCTGCATTGCTCAGTGCCTCTCCCCAAGGCTTCCTCACAGCCATGCTGTTTCACAGACATTCTGCTTCATAATTGAGCTGTAACACTATTGAGCTGTTCCATAGCTGTGCTAGCCATAACTTATTACAATTGGCTGTGTGCACTGAGTAAAGTTCCCTTTTTCACTGCACCCCAAAATGGGAATGCCTGTTGGCATTTAATTGGAGCCACGGACCATCAGGCAACATTACCCAGGCTTGTGAGAGGAGAATAATGTGAATGTAAGACTAATTGAATGTGGAAAGGTTGCTAATGGCTATGGGATTTTATTGGCGGTGGACGATGAAAATTAGATTAAGGTGATGGTTATTATACAACTCTATAAACATTCTAAAATTGTATACTATTAGAGGGGTACACTTTATGGTATGTAAATTATTTCAATAGTTTCTACTTTGTGCTCTTATTTGGCAGTGACATTAATTCTGTCCTCTCTAGCCAGACTTCATCTGAGACCAATATATATAATATAAGGTCTCTCTCTCTCTTTCTCTCTCTCTCATTCTTTTTTTTTTTTTTTGCACTGTTCCCAAGATGGTCAAAGAATTATGATTACTACGCCCCCAACAAGCAAAGGAAATCTACTGTTCCATTTGTCAGTAGGGCAAATATTTTTGTTATTTATAAGAACAGGGATGGGTTGGAATGGGGTCAGCCAGAAAAACTAGACTTAGCTAGTCCTTCCGCTTACCAAGAGCCCAGATTTTCAAGTTGGTTGGTTACCTTTGTAATCTCTCTCTCTCTCTTTCTCTTTCTCTGTCTCTTTAAAAAAATATATATTTTATTGATTTCAGAGAGGAAGGAAGAGGGAGAGAGAGAGAGATAGAAACATCAATGATGAGAGAGAACCATTGATCTGCTGCCTTCTGCATGCCCCACACTGGGGATTGAGCCCACAACTTGGGTATGTGTCCTGACCTGGAATCGAACCTCAACCTTCTGGCTCACAGATTGTCACTCAATCATTGAGCCATGCCTGCTGGGAAACTCTCTCTTATTGAACTAAAATATTTATAAGTTGGTGGTAAGCAGTTCTGTTATATAAACTCCTGGGTTACCATTGGGGGATGTCATTCACCTCTGGCTGCAAAATTTACATAATATACTTTGAAGGAAAGTAGTGATACATAAAAGTAGAAAAGCCTGGTTAATGTGGCTCAATGGTTGAGCATTGACCCATAAACCAGGAGGTCATGGTTTGATTCTGGTCAGGGCACATGCCTGGGTCGTGGGCTCAATCCCTAGTCAGGGGTATGCAGGAGGAAGCTAATCAATGATTCTCTGTTACCATTGATGTTTATATTCCTCTCTCCCTTTCCCTTCCTCTCTCTGAAATAAATTAAAAAAAATTTAAAAAAGATAAAACTAGAAGAAAGTAATGTATTTATTTAATGCCCAATTCAGGTACTCATTTCTCTCTTCAATAGTGTACGTGTACACATGTACACACATATGTAAATCTATCCTGGGAAAGCCTCATTATATGCAGAGCAGAAATGGTTAGTCAGGATAGAAATACCCTGATGCAACTCATACTAGGTGATCCCACCTATCTTTTACTTATGTCACTAGTTCTGCCTATAGGGGCAATTAGTAAAGAGGAAAGAAGGAAATGAAGGCTGAGAGTAGAGGAAATTTGCTTTAGAAATATAACAAAATGGGATAACATTACTTTCCAGTTGTTGACAGATTGAGAGTAGGATTCTGAGACCCTCGAGTTATTACTCCATTTCACAGTGAATGATTTTGAAGAGGCAGGGATATGAAAACATGCTAATCAGACAGGAAATATTAAAGAATCATATTCATGAATCTCAACAGTGGGGAGCAAGAGCCAACAGACCATAGGAGACTTTTTCTTTTGACTTATTGTAGAATTTCCTCATCAGTGTTAAAAGGGATTTGCTAATTAAAAATAAAAGGAATTATTATATGATTCTATTTTATTGCTATTTAGAGGAAAGATAATTTCATATAAATAATCTTGTGTATTATTGAAGAAACACTAAAGCATTATATAGTCGAAGTTATATAGAAACAGGAAAATAATAGTTTATAATGGAGTAATTAGAGTGACTGAGAAGAGGAGAAAGGTGAGAAAGTAAACCAAATTTAACTTCTATAGCTATTTCAGTCAATCTATATTTTTTCAATAACAGCCATAAGTGTGGCATAAAAATCCTGGAAAATGTGGCAATAAAATTCACTCATTTTTGTATATGAAGTTGAAACTTTGCCCTTTTTCTGCCTTTCATAACAATGTACTTCACCAAGTGAAGGGAATCAAAATTTGTATACTATAGTAAATATGAAATGGGACTTACGAACACTGAAGTGTTCACAGCCTGTCAACTTATCAATAGCTTTGCAGGCTTCCTCTGTCTTTAGCATTTCCTCTTGTCTTCTTTTACTTTCTGGATCATCATTCAAAATCTTGTTCCTCAGCCAGGTCAGATAATACACCCGAAGTCTGTTTTTATGGCCTGATGGGTGAAAAAACAATATAGTGTTTCAATCTATTTTCTTCATATACTAAAAGAATAAAAAGTAAAGGCATTCTGCCTTTGTAACCGAATGTTTTCATTAGGGTAAAAAGCACTTTTAAAAAGCTGTACTGCATCAGTCTTCCCTTCTGAGTTTGTAAATGTGATAGCAATGTTTCTCACTTCCAAAAGATAGTAAAAGTTCCACCAGCTACCTATGTGCCTGTCTGAAGTGAATGTAAAATATTTCTTTGGGGCAGGTTAAGACTGCCACTGTGCAGGCAACAGAATTACCATACATTCATTTGTATCTTGGCTTTCATCTAAGTCATGATCCTTCTAGGATTCAAAGATGGAGAAACTTCCCCTGGTATTGGGAATGAATGAGAGGGCTGCCTAATGTATTCACTGTTAGACATTCAGGGACAGTGGAGTGGGATGGATCTCTCTGTGCTCTTTCATTTTGGCATATTTACAAACTAGTTGAATGGTTTTATTATTTTTTCTCAACCCAATTTATCTTTAATATTAATTTTCTAATTATAAATGCCATCAATATTTTATAATTCCTTCAGGAAAACCTGGCCATTAAAATTTCATGTTTTTAGTGGCTTTATATTCATTTTAGGGTTTATGATTAAAAGATTTCTAGGCCCAATAATATGATTCTTATTTATAAGATAAATCTTAAATATAGTTTTATATGATACTTTAAAAAACAATGTTAGAATTCAGACATCCATATCTGTTGCCATTCTATTCTTAAATGGTAAAATAAATGTGTGCGCTAAACTATTAGGCGTATTTATACATGATGTTCTCTGTACTATCTGAGGCAAAAATAATCCACATTTGAAAAAATTTTCAGCTTTAAAAATGGCACATTTAGGTTAGAGGAAGCTGAATAAAAAGTAAAGCACTGTGTTATCCAGCCACCCAGGTATTTTCAAATGTTGCTAAATGCTGCTTTTATGTACATCAAGCAGTTATAAATGGATGACTGTATAATCTGATAAAAATTGTGAGGTTTTAGCATCTATAGAGGATTTTATTCTCTAACTAAAACTTAAAGCAAAGTTAATCATATTTAAGAATACAGATAAATATTAATCAATGTACAATATGGCTATTAGGTATAGGCTGGAAGTACATAAACATATCTAAATGACTGCATTTAGCATCATTTTATTCTACACTCAAACCATTTTTAAAATTTTTCTGTCCTTTTGTCTGCCATCTTTGGCTTATAGTCAGTTTTAATGCTAACATTACTAACATCCATATACTTGCTCTCTCATATTAAAAGGTTCAAGCTCAGACTGACCAAAGCTAAGAAATTCAACTACTATATGAATGGAGTGGAGAGGCCTTAGAGCAGTGGTTCTCAACCTTCCTAATGCCGCGGCCCTTGAATACAGTTCCTCATGTTGTGGTGACCCCCATTTTCATTGTTACAAATTGAACATAATTAAAGCATAGTGATTAATCACAAAAACAATATGTAATTATATATGTGTTTTCCGATGGTCTTAGGCGACCCCTGTGAAAGGGTCGTTCGACCCCAAAGGGGTCGCGACCCACAGGTTGAGAACCACTGCCTTTGAGGCTCCAGTCTAGTTACTAACCTTATCCATAAGCTTTTATGATAAGTTTGTGCCAGGGACAACACAGCATCATTTTTATCTATTTACTTCATTCTTTGTTGCTTCGAATACATCACAAGAAAGGTATATAGTGGATGTTAGTGTGGTTATGTGTGCATGGGTGGGTGAAATTGTGAGTTGTGAAGTAGTAGGTGGATAATTAGAAAAGATCTGAGTGCTGGCCAGATGGCTCAGTTGGTTAGAGCGCCATTCTGGCATATACCAAAAGTTTGCAGGTTCAATCCTTGTCAGGGCAAGTAAATGAGACAACCGATCAATGTGTGTCTCTCATCTCTCTTCTCTCTCTCTCTCTCTCTCTCTCTCTCTCTCTCTCTCTCTCTCCCCCTCTCTCTCTCTCCTGCTCTAAAATAATTAATAAAACACATGGCTTTTCTTATAATTGACCTAGGTTAGGTGTATTGCAATCAAATATACAAATACCAAAGGAAAGTCAGAAGTTAGTTTAAATTATAAATAGGTTAAAAAAATACTAGTGGAAAGTCTGGTGTCCCAAATAAATGTGATATTTAAAGTGCTTTCCTATTAACACCTTCTCCTGAGAAAGTCTTTAACCCAGTTTGAAACCTAATTAATTTGTATAATTATTCAGCTAATTTTAGTTCTTAAACAAACCCGAGATAGTAATCAGCAAATTGAGTGGCTCTACAACTTGAATCTGACGAAATGGTCTTCGTTTTATAAGTTTTGTAATATCTGCCTTTCCACTTCTGTCCATAAGATACAGATTAGATCTGGTTCCCAACAGCAAATTCACTCCTGTTTATATATAAAAAGAAAAGTTCTATATTAGCTCAGATTATATTTTTATAATGAACTTTATATTAGTATTTTTGTTATGCCAATGTTCTGGTTTATATAAAGGTGGCGTATCATTTTAGGCTAATGTTAACCTTATTCTGTGTAAAAATGGAATATCTACGAACAGAACAAATTTCATTGAAATACATACAAATATAGAAGATAATACCCTTTGGCAATATTGTACTGGCTGGTGTCTAGTGTGCCATATTTTATCTCAGAACCTTTAGTTGTGTCCCAAACTTTATAAAAATCAATCAACCCCTTGGAAAGTTACCATTAAATATTAAAGATGTCTAGCACCTACAAAGATATCAATTCAGTTGATTTCTCATTTCTAACTATATCTATGGGTTTTAATGTTTTCAAAATAATTATATGTACACTGATTTAAAATGGAATGATTCTGTGTTCATACTACATATATTAAAATATTTACATTGCAAAAAGTCTATTAAATTAATCCCTACTTTTGTGTATTTAAATTTTGACACTCTTTGCTGGTTCTAGTCACTCAAAAAACAATAACAAACAAACAAACAAAAAACATATAAGCACTGTTTTAAAATACCAGAATGACAAAACTGAAATAGAAGATTAAACTAAAGTTTGAATGTACTTCAAACGACTGTGGGAGTTTTCCTCCATATCCTAAGACACAGGGGAAAATCAGCAAGGTAATATAAGAAAGATTACTTCAATATATTCCTTCTTCTTGGAGAATATTTTTCTCTAGGGGTAAAGGCAAGGATCTCTGCCTTCATTTTCCCATTCTGTCTTTTACCAGTTCTATAAGTAATGCCTAGGCCAGTGGCAGATTTACAAACTACATTTTTCCCCCACAGGGGAATCTGAGAGGGAGAAGGAAGTGCAGTCAATTTTTACTGTAATCTCTTGTTTTTCAAAATAATTTTTCACAAATAATGAAAATTAATTACTAGGCATGAACTGGAATGATAATGAAGTAAACTTGTTTTTCTTAAATCTGATACATTACATTAGCAAAAACTTTGAGGATGTTAGATTTTAACCTAGGTAGTTCAATCCTTATAACTATAATGTCCACCACATTGCTCTATTTTTAATATAAAGTTCTGTCCCATGTTCAATCATACATGAAGTAAAATCTATGAATTTGAAAATTGGAGATTGGCATTTCCTTTGGATTTCCCCTCTTCTTCTGTTCATTTATTGTTTCATTTATGCTATAAACTGGCTTAAGGTAAAATATTGTCTCAGTACTACTAATATGGTTATATTAGTAATTCATTCTTCTAGAATAAAGGACTGAAAAAGTCTATCAAAGATATAGAAGTAACTTTCTCAACAAATTCTCAAGATTATTTTAAAACAAGAACTTGCAGAAATATTTCTTGTAATATCTCATAAATTATATGCTGCACATCTTATATTAAAACATACTAAGTTCAAAAATTTAAAAAAATCATAACCTAATTCAATTTTATATTTCAGTTCAGTTAATTCAGGTTAAAAAGAGAAAATAGAATGAAAAGGTAGGGAACACCAATTCAAACATCAAACTACATTCAGTGAAGATAAATCATCAAAAAGGAGCTAATTACTTATATAAATATATTTTTTAATTTCTTGGTAACGATTTGGTAATAGAAAATAAATGTTTTATACCTATGATTTTTTCACAGCTTTATTACATAGATAAAATATAATCTTCAAAGAAGCAACAGCTCATTTTAAAGAAACCAAACTCACCCCACAAAGAACCACAGCAGATCTCAGAAGAAAATTCCTTTTCATACATGTGGATTAGTGGTTTTTTACATGCAGTAGAGACATATAGTGGGTTAACATTTACTTCAGAGGTTTTCTTAGGTGATTTCTCAGGTACTTCCACTAATCCAGTATATACTGTGAAGTAAGGAGATTATATTGAGAGAAATTACTAATGTTTACACAATATGTGCTTGCGTGTTTCCACAAATGAGACACAGCCCCGATAAGTTCCTTTTTTTCTATGGCATTTTATTTTTTAAATGTAGGTATCATTTTTGTAACTCCTAAACCATCAGATAACACACATGACAGTTAAAATACATTTCTGAATATAAATGTATTTCAAGTTACTGTGCTTAGATTGAAAAAAAATTACAAATGAGGGACTCAATTTTTCAAATTTAGGTGCCATATAGACTCAGAGAAGAGTAGATTTTTAAAGCTTATATCCATCTGGCTTATTGTCAACTGAATATCAGGATGATTTAATTCATTTCAAATCCTGAACTAGTGGCCAAACCCTGTATTTAATATGTGAAAAGACATCAGCGTTTGGAGATTAAACACACTTACAAATGGAATTGGCAAACTCAGTATTTGCAGCACTCCCAGAAATGTTGAAAGGAGATGAGTGACTGGCAGAAAAACCTGATTCTGTTGATGCTTCTGATATGTCTATACTGTCATTCTCATTATCAGGTGTTGAGGCAATGGTGTTTGAGGTCCCACTTCTGCCAACTGATTCCTAAAAGATGAAAAATTAATTTTGATTTTATTAGGAACTTAATGGTGAGAGAAATACAATATTCCTGGGGTTCATTTGAAAATCAGAATGCAAAATTTGTTAATGTCTATAATTCTGCACCTATATAAAATGCACATTTGCCAGAGGAACCCAACAATTTCATCTGAAAGAGAGACACAAGTTATGTTGAGATAATTTATATCACAGGATAAATTCAAGGAGCTTGAAGTCTCTAACTATAAAATTTAGAAACCTAACATTTGTGAAATTTTTACTATGTACTAGGTACTCTGCTGGACATCTCTACTCCAACAAACTAGACAACCTGAAGGAAACTGACAAATTCCTAGAAAAATACAACCTTCTAAAAAATCAGGACGAATCTAAAAATCTCAATAGGCCAATAACTATGGAAGAAATTGAAGCAGTCATCAAAAAGCTTCCAGCAAACAAAAGCCCGGGGCCAGATGGCTTCACAGGGGAGTTTTACCAAACATTCAAGGAAGAACTAAAAGCTATCCTCCTCAGACTATTCCAAAAAATTCAAGGGGAAGGAACACTTCCAAGCTCATTCTATGAAGCCAGCATCACCCTCATACCAGAACCAGATAAAGACAACACAATGAACGTGAATTACAGGCCAATATTCCTCATGAACATAGATGCCAAAATCCTCAACAAAATCCTAGGAAATCGGATCCAGCAGCACATCAGAAAGATCATACACCATGGCCAAGTAAGATTTATCCCAGGGATGCAAGGATGGTACAATATCTGCAAATCAATAAATGTGATACATCACATAACCAAATTGAGAGGAAAAAAAACACACATAGTCATATCCATTGATGTAGTAAAAGCATTTGGCAAAATCCAACAGCCATTTTTGATAAAAACTCTCAGCAAGGTGGGAATGGAAGTATCATACCTCAACATAATAAAAGTCATATATGACAAACCCACAACCAACATCATACTCATTGGGAAAAAACTAAAACCATTTCCCCTAAGAGCAGGAACAAGACAGGGATGCCACTCTCACCACTCCTGTTTGACACAGTACTGGAAGTATTAGCCATTGCGATTAGAACAGAAGAAGAAATGAAAGGGATCCAAATTGGAAAAGAAGAAGTAAAACTGTCCTTATTCGCAGATGACCTGATATTGTGCATAAAAAACCCTAAAGACTCCATCAAAAAACTACTAGAATTAATAAATTAATTCGGCAATGTAGCAGGATACAAAATTAACACCAAGAAATCTATGGCATTTCTATACACCAATAGTGAACTTATAGAAAGAGAGACTAAAAAGGTAATCCTATTTACCATCACACCAAAAAAAATTAAGATACCTGGGAATAAACCTAACTGAAGAGGTAAAAGACCTCTACTCAGAAAACTACAGGATGTTGAAAAAAGAGATAGAGGAAGACATAAGCAGATGGAAGAACAAACCATGTTTATGGATTGGTAGAATCAACATCATTAAAATGTCCATACTACCCAAAGCAATCTATAAATTCAACGCACTTCCCATTAAAATACCAATGGCATATTTCATATACCTAAAACGAACTCTCCAAAAATTCATCTGGGATAAAAAAAAAGACCCCGAATAGCTGCAGCAATCCTGAGAAAGAAGAACAAAGTAGGTGGGATCTCAATACCAGATATCAAGCTGTATTACAAAGCCACTATTCTCAAAACTGCCTGGTACTGGCACAAGAACAGACATATAGATCAATGGAATAGAATAGAGAGCCCTGAAATTGACCTGAACGAATATACTCAATTAATATTTGACAAAGGAGGCAAGAACATACAATGGAGTTAAGACAGTCTCTTCAATAAATGGTGCTGGGAAAATTGGACAGATACATGCAAAAAAAAATGAAACTAGACCACCAACTTACACCATATACAAAAATAAACTCAAAATAGATAAAGGACTTAAATGTAAGATGGGAAACCATAAAAATACTAGAGGAATCCAAAGGCAACCAAATCTCAGACATATGCCAATACAATTTCTTCACCAATACATCTCCTAGGGCCGTAATGACTAGTAGTGATAGTTGTACAACATTGTGAATGTACTTAATTTTACTGAATTCTATACTTAAAATAGTTAAAATGGAAAAACTTGTTATGCATATTTTACCAAAATAAAAGCTTCCTATAAAAAAAGTATGTGTTAAAACAAGCATGTGATCTGAGTAATAAAGGCAAATAAAGCAGATATTCTTGTTCATGAAAATAAATAGGAATCATCCAAATTAGAAGAATCAAAGATCCACCTACAGCTATAATTAAAAATGTTTAAGGCTTTGCTCTGAAGTTTAAAATATATATGGAATGGCTGAAAATGTGACATATCACATGAAGAAACACATTCACAAGGAGAGTAATTTATTCTCCTTTTCAAATGGTGAATTACCTCTTGTTGATGTTCATTGTCCTGGGATGTTGGTCTCTCCAAACCTGGATCATCTGTCTCTGAACAACTTTCTCCTTCACTGAGTTCAAAGACTTCACTCTCTTCATTGGTTTCATGGACTCCCCTACCTCCATTGCCCTCCATGCCTCTTCTCCCACTTCCTATATTGGCTTTATCTTCGTGATCTCCCATAGCTGTATTGTCCCCACTGGCTGCATATCTTAAATGGCTTCTACTGGTTCTCTGGCTTCCATAGCTGCTGCAGGTACCTTCTCCTCCATTATCATCAACTCTACCATTTTGCTTCCAGCTTGCACCTCTGCCATAGCTTGACCTGATAACAAGATTCAATTAATGATCAGGGGAAAGCAACCCAACAAAAACATGTCTGAAAGTCAGCAAATTAAACTGAATTAAAATGTGTTGCATACATAGGTACTATCTCTAGGCACATTTTTGCTCTATGTGAATATTGGTAATATATAGATAAGAAATATGTCCTTATGTCCTTTCAATCTTATATACTGAATTAACACCATAGCCACCGTTAGTTCCCTAGCTGTATTTGGATGGCAGATGGAAGATAACTTTAATCCTGTATTAAGAGCATATGTTAGGTTGGTAGTAAGAATGTATATTTTTTAAAATAATAGACTATTTTCTGTATTAGCAAATTCACAGCCACATGAATGATCAAGCCCATACTCTTGACTCAATCACAACATATTTGAATAATTCTTCTTGCAATATATATAATTTATGCTAATGTGAACATGTGCCTTGTTTTTCTAACATGTGTATCATTGCTCTGCTATAGAATCCCATTCTATAGCAGCAGAAGGGAAGTAATATAGATTTAATTAAGCTAAGATAGTAATTTAATTAGCTGCTAACAAAACCAAGCTTAACAAAATGCCTCAATAATCTTTTGCATAACAGGCATCCTAAACATGTACCTATTATAACTCTAAAGGCAAATTTATTTGGCACTGGAATTCCTGGTAGAATTTTAGTTATCAAAAAAGAAAAAAAATGCCTCTTCTGTCATATATATCCCCCAATAAAATTAAAATTGAACCAAAACAAGATATGGATTTCAATATTATAAAGAAAATAATTCTTCCACTGTTAATTATTTTTATACAAATATAAAAATATATTATAGTAACTACTATTCTTTGAGATATGTTTGAATACAAGCCATGAGCATATGTAAATAAGAACACAGTGGCTATTTAGAGCAGGAGCAAGGAACTAAAAGCATACAGAAAAATAACTGGTGGAATGCCAAAAACACTATTTCACTAAATATTATCACTTTGGGCAGCTATTTTATAAATAGATAAAATTTAACAAATACTGAATTTAGTTATAACATTTTTCAGCATTCCAATAATGCCATGTTAGTAAGTTTCAGCCTGAAAATATGAGTGAAAGTCAAATTTTTATTCATCTTAAAGCAAATTTAGATATTTTGTTTGAAAATACTAGGGCTTCATCTTATAGCTTTAAATGAACACACTACTAAATTTGTCATCCTCATTTCTCATACTTATTGCAGTTTCACAGGGCAGGATGTTTCAGTAACATTAATGTTAACAGATGACTTG
The DNA here is from genome assembly GCF_963259705.1 of Myotis daubentonii. Classification (NCBI taxonomy): domain Eukaryota; kingdom Metazoa; phylum Chordata; class Mammalia; order Chiroptera; family Vespertilionidae; genus Myotis; species Myotis daubentonii. The sequence continues at coordinate 54,292,988 of NC_081861.1, forward strand.
GGGTGGTGAATACACAATACAGTGTACTGTGCAGATGATGTGTTGTGGAATTTTGCACCAGAAACCTGTATGATTTTGTTAACCAGTGTCACCCCATAAATTCAATAAAAAGGAAATGAACAGAAAAAATAAGTAAATGAGGTTTTTGTTTATAAAAATTAAAGAATCTAATACTTGAATATTAATAAAATACAGTATAAAATAAAAATTAAGTGTTTTCATTGAATAATTATAATATATTATTAAAAAATCAACATTTACCCATATGCAAGTGCAATTCCTTCACTCACTTAGCAATAAATTTTGCAAGTAAACCAAAGATGCAAATATTTTTGAAATTGTAAAATATAGATAATGCAAGTAATCCAGAAAAAAAAAACAACCTTGGCCAACTAGGAGCATCATCATGATTATTGCCTTTGTCATCAACACCTTCATCATTGCCATCATCATCTTGGTCTTCACCAACATCATTAGCCTGACCAACATGGTTATCCAAGGCATCATTGCTCATAAGTATCTTATCATGCTCATAAGTATCTTCATACACATCATTAGAATCATTATCATCACCATCAGTATCAATACCAGCATCATAGAGTTCAACATAATCACCATCTTCTTCAGGTGGCTGAATGAAAGGTGCAGGAGTTAACCAATCATTCCGGAAGATTTCAGAGAGTGCATTATAGCCTACCCATTCATTTGTCAAATAAACGGGGGGTGATATTTTTCCTACTTTAAATCCATCTGGAACCTGTGTGCATAAGAAAGGTTAATGTAGTTTCTAGTATCCTTGCATTTTCGTCTACATTGAAACATATCCAAGCTGACAATACTTTAAAAAAATATATTTTCAATTGAAATGAAGACAAAACCAACATTTTTGTAATGATGAGATGACAAAACCCAAACCTAAGCTGTGATCATTAATGACCTTTCTGGATGACACGAGAAAAAATTTACTCACTTTTGAAATTACCCTTACTTGTCTTCTGAAGAATAAACATTAGGTTTTGGTGCTAGAGAGTAAAACAGATTATTTGATGCACTATAGAAGATAGAGTATGTTTTTTTTCCTTTTGTTTTATTCTCTGACATTGGGATTAATACATACTTATTAAAATTGATATGTTAATTTTCAAGCTCTAGTTTTATACAACACAGGTTGTCTTAAAGTAACTCAAATACTTTTAAGCATATTAATATAAATCCACATTTAAGTATGTGATGTATCATATAAGCAACTTTTGAATGAGCTACAAATGATGTGCGTGTGTGTGTGTGGTAGGAGTAATTACAAAAGTAAAACGTAATGATCTAAAAGCACACTACACAAAGAATTGGAAGACTTTTTATGTATGCAGTTGGAGGGAATTTTCCTTTTCTTTACTTTTTATACATTGCCTGATCATCCAAGAAATGATGAGACAAAAATTGAGCAGCTAGTCTCTACTCCTTAATTTGAGATTAGTTTCTAAAAATAGTTCTTTTAATAATCTTCTCTTGAATATGTTCTGACACAAGAATGTGAAAATAAAATATTTTAATCTTTATATTGAAGTATTACAGCTGCCCCCTCTACTTTCTCCCATTGCCTTCCTCCATCCAGTTCCTGCCCCACCCCAGTCCTTTACTGCACTATTGTTGTGACCATGGGCAATGCATATATTCATATAAGTTTTTTGGTTTATCTCTTCCCACCCCCTTTCTGTCTGAGATCTTTCACTCTGTTCCATGCTTCCATATCTATTGTACTATTTTGTTTGTCAGTTTATTATATTCATTAGATTCCACATATAAGTGAAATCATGTAATATTTGTCTTTCTTTGACTGGCTTATTTCGCTTAGCATAAAACTCTCCAGGTTCTTCCATGCTATCTCAAAAGATAAGAGATCTTTCTTTTTAATAGCTACATAGTATTCCATTGTGTGAAGGTACCATGACTTTTTTATCCACTCATGTACTGATAGGCACTTAGGCTGTTTCCAGATCTTAGCTACTGTAAATAACGCTGCTATGAACATAGGGGTGCATATATATTCTTTCTGATTGGTATTCAGGATTCTGAGGGTATATTCCCAGAAATGGGATCCCTGGGTAAAAGGCAGTTCCATTTTTAATTTTTTAGGTAACTCCATACTGCTTTCCATAGTGGCTGCACCAGTTTACATTCCCATCAACAGTACACTAAAAGCATTCCCTTTTTCTACATCCTCACCAGCACTTGCTATTTGTTGATCAATTAAATGTTCTTCCATTTCAAGTTTAATTTCTAGATTTCATCTTGTGCATACTCACATATCAATAGAAGTCTTTAAAAGATTAACTTAAACACTAAACACTTTAACCTTTCCCTCAAGTAAAGATAAAAATAAGTCAAAAGAAATTTAAAATGAAAAAGAACAAACATAAATGTATTATGAGTTAAGATGGAAACCTACATGGATATCAACCAGCAACTTCTGATCAATTGTAGAATAAGGAGGTGATGACTGTGACCTTCTCCTAGTCACTGGACTCTCTTCCTTGGAAGATTCTGTGGAATGTCAAAAAGGCATTAGTAACAGTGGTGATCCCAGCAATTGCCTTCATTTTTATAGTGTAACTGTTCTATCCCTTAGTATTTTTCAAGTAACTTTTCATTCAGGAAATATCACCTGATAAATTCTCATGGGGCTAGGATTCTTTGTTCTGTTTTAAGTAACAGAGACAGGCTCAAGGTTTGCACTGCCTGTAGAACTACATGGCTATTCTTTATTTCCTGTTTATTTAATTAATTGGGGTGACACTGGTTAACAAAATTATACAGATACATGTGTATTCTGTTATCAATATTAAGGCTACACTTGCTAAGCATTTCTATCTGTGTAAGAAGGTGCACAGTAAGACTGGTAGACAGTTCTATTAAGAGAAAGAATATATTAAAAACAGGAAGAGCTATGTGGTATCACTGGCCTCCCAGAATAACCAGTACAAAAAGAGCCCAACAGCATATTAGAAGATGATAGATTAGACCAAACTCTCAAGAAGAGAGTTGATTGCAATCATTATCATGCCATTTCCACTAAAGGATATAGCCTTAAGTATTTCTATATAGGTGAGAAGTGAACAACTGAAAAGAGACAAAACTTAGACCTTTTTATAAAGCTGGGAATCTTTATATAGTGGTGCTGTGCAATAGAACTTTCTTTAGCAATAGTAATGTTCTGTATCTGTACTGTCCTATACAGTAGCCACTAGACATACATGGCTATTGAGCATTTGAAATATGCAGAGTGTGCCTATGGGGTTGACTTTTTAACATAATTTTCTTTTCATTTAGGTTTTAATTTTAACAGCCACATGTAGTTAGTTGCTATAACAATGCACAGCTCAAACTTGTTGTGTAAGTATTTCTATTTAAAATTCAAATTTATTTGGATTGGAAGTCTGGATTTTTGAGATGAAGATTTGTGGTATAGTAATCCACACCTGTGATTTAAATCCAGTGGTAGTATGCGTGAGTGAACTTTGAAAAAGCTTCACTAAGGGGACACTCGGGTCCCTGTTTATTGTTTTTTGTGCACTTGATTTTAAAGATAAATAGTACTATCCCACTTTTATTTGCAGCATTGGCATATATAGCCAAAGTATTGGTACTGCAACTCCAGAAAACATGTATTTGCATACACTGGTAACTTTTGAGAATATTATGCTGAACACACCCTACAATTTGTGTCTCCATCTTCTGACACTGTTGTATATTTGCAGTTTCCTATCTTTCTGCAGGAAACCATTTTCTCTCAAGTCTCTTGGTGTGTTATTAGGCTAAGTAGGAATATTAGGCAAGTGTTTGAGATTTTGAGGCAAATTTATAGTATGTGTTCTCCTTTCCTACATGTTGAAGTATGCTATCCCATGGGAACTTAAAATGTTCTATGTAGCACACATAGAATTTTAGAATTTTAGAGCTGAAAAGAACTTTAGCTATTATCTACACAGTTGCCACCCATTCCCTTCACCTACTAATCACGGTTCAGACTGCTTTGGGGCTTAAGGCAAGATTTCTTTATTTCAAAAAAGGTGGTAGGAATAAACACATGCTCACAACTACTTCATCTAATATTTCCATATACTAAAGACAGCCTATCAAAATAAGCTTATTGGAGAGGCCTCTCCCAAGTAACTTTCCCATATATTTCCCATATATTATAGAAACTAAACACACTCCGGCTCCCTAGACACATCCATAGCTACTATTCAACTGAAAGAAGAAACTTTTGAAAAATCAATTTTCTTTTCTAATATGTCACTATCAAACAACCAAAATTGTGAATCATTAGCTATGTTTTTACAGTTTGTGCTTTGAATCACCTGATGTTGCTGGGCAATTTTGAGGATTTTGCAAACTTCTTTGTCTGGTGTCAATGGGCTTCTGAACTTGTTCCAAAAGAGACCACTGAGGAACACTAATGAAAAGACAGAAAAGTATGTTTTATTTCCTAATATGTACAATGCAATGTTAGGGCCAACAAAAAGTTTTGTTTAAGTATATGGGCATATACCAAATTAGGAAGAAGTAGACCTTATATTTTCCAATTTCCACTTTCCCCCAAACGTGCTATTTTATCTTTAACAAAGAAACAATTTCCAAAATATAAAAAATGTTCCCATATAGTCATGTGTTTCTTCTACATATCATATTTACTTCTAAAAATTCCTATAAAATTTATTTAAGCAAGTGTTCAGACATTAATAAAGTAATACATCAATAAATATAACTTTTTAGTGTAGAGTATGTGAGGATTTCAACATGATAAAATGGCTAATATATGCATGTTTTAATGTAAAATATTCCACTATTATCATCCTGATTTAAAATGCTTTAAATCCACGATTTTTAATGTCCACTTCCCGTTATAGATAGATAGATGGATGGACACAGATAGAACACTTTAATATTAACTATTCAAATTCAGAGAGTATTTAGAAAGATTTTTGGAACCAGTGCTGCTAAATTTTATAGTTGCTTTGGAATTTCTGCATAGGAAAGACTATAGTTATTAATTTAAGATTGGGACAGACAAGTTTTTCTATAAACCAAACTTTCAGGAAAGACTGAAGTTTCATTTAAATCAATTTTAGAAATTTAAGCATACTTAAAATTAATACATTTGTTATCCATAATTTCAAAATTTATTTTGTCACATGGTCAACCAATTCCAGTTAACAGAAATATATATAATTTTATTAAAGTCATACCCCATGATACTAAAAAAAGATACACAAAACTAAAGTGGTTTCTTCCCCTCTTTGTGGCCAGAAAGACCATGACAATTCATTCATTGAATACAGAGAAAGAGAACATTCCCAATCTAGGTTTTAAATTTTCCAAGATTTCTACACATAAAATCTAAGGACATAAATATATTGACTTTTAAAGTATAACATGGTAGGAATATGCAAACTATACACTATCAACTCTATGCCATCTGGGCATGTGATCCAGTATCTTGAATATAGTCAGTGCTCAATATTTACTGAATGACTGAGTAAATGAATATAGGCTAAGTTGTTCCCATAAATTGGAGTTGGAGGGGGTATGATTTTAATGGAACATTTTCATTTAAATTTAGCTTCCAAATATAACACATTGCACACAACATGTAAAATATGAAACATGAAATTTGAAAATTATTGAAATTTCACCAATATTACAGAGATAAGAATTTCTGTGACTGGTACAAACTATCACTGATATAATGTTGAGTTTTAGATTTGATTTTTCCCTATAGATCATTTCAGGCTTGCACATTCTGTGTCATTAGCTTCTGAGGTTAGGGATTATTTATATGTATGTTTTATCACGTAGTACATAATAAAATTTGTAATTGAAGTATATGATACAAATTAAATTATACTTGTCCTATCTAATAAAAGAGAAACATGGTAATTAGCTGTATGTCTGCTACCCTTCCCATTGGCTAATCAGGGTGATATGCAAATTACCTGCCAGCCAAGATGGCAGCTGGCAGCCAGGCAGCTTGAAGCGAACATGAGGCTCGCTTGCTTCAGTGACAGAGGACTCCAACGTTCCCCGCCTGCCGCTCCCGGCCTCTGAGCTTGCAGTTTGAAACATTGTTACAAATATAGAAGCTAAACAAAACCCCAGAAACCTGCTTTCAGCCAGCCGGGATCTCAGAGCTGGAGTTGAAACAGTATTTCCATTATAGAACACAAACAAACCATATACCTGCTTTCAGCAGCGGAGGCCTAAGAGCTGGAGCCAAGCCTCAGAGCTAAAGCTGGCCCAGAATAAAAAGAAAAAGAAAAAAAGGAATGGTTGGGAGCTTCAGTCACCTGCCAGCCTGAAAACAGCCCTCAGCCCCTCACCCAGACTGGCCAGGCACCCCAGTGGGGAAACCCCCCCTGAAGGGTGTGTGACCAGCTGCAAACAGCCATCATCCTCTCATCGAGGCTGGCCAGGCACCCAAGTGGGGACCCACACCCTGATCCAGGATGCCCTTCAGGGCAAACCAGCCGGCCCCCACCCATGCACCAGGCCTCTATCCTATATAGTAAAAGGGTAATATGCCTCCCAGCACTGGGATCAGCAGAGCCAAGAGGCCTCCCGGCACCTGGATCAGCGTGACAGAGGGCAGCACTCAAACCCCCTGATTGCCCTGCGGCTTTGTGTGTGACAGGGGGCAGGGCCACAACCTCCCTATCCGCCCTGCTCTGTTTGTGACAGGGGAAGGTGCCCCAATCCCCTGATCAGCCCTGCTCAGTGCCTGATAGGGGGGAGCTCCCCAACCCCCTGATTGCCCTGCAGCTCTGTGTGTGACAGGGTGCAGCGCCCCAACCCCCTGATCGGCCCTGCTCTGTGTGTGACAGGGTGCAGTGCCCAACTCCCCCCCCCACCCCCTCCATGGGCCCTGCTCTGTGTGTGACGGGGTAGAGCCATAACCTCCCCATCGGCCCTGCTCTGAGTGTGACAGTGGCAGCGCCCCAACCCCCTGATCGGCCCTGCTCTGTGGGTGATAGGGCAGTGCCCCAAGGTCCCCACCGGGCCCTGCTCTGTGTGTGACCAGGTAGAGCCATAACCTCCCCATTGGCACTGCCCTGAGTGTGACAGGGTGTGGCGCCCCAACCCCCTGATCCACCCTGCTCTGTGTGTGACAGGGGGGAGCTCCCCAACCCCCTGATGGGCCCTGTTCTGTGTGTGACAGGGGGGAGATCCCCAACCCCCTGATCGACCCTGCTCTGTGCATGACAGGGTATGGAGCCCCAACCCCCCTGATTGGCCCTGCTCTGTGCGTGACAGGGGGTGGCGCCGCAACCTCCCCATCGACCCTGCCTTGAGTGTGACAGGGGGCGGTGCCCCAACCCCCCATTCCGCCCTACCCTGAGCCTGACTGAGGGTGGCATCACAACCTCCCAATCCGCCCTGCTCTGTGCATGACAGGGGGCGGCGCCCCAACTACCCAATCAGCCCTGCTCTGACCCTGACCAGGGGCTGCACCTAGGGATTGGGCCTGCCCTCTGCCACCCAGGAGCAGGCCTAAGCCAGCAGGTCGTTATCTCCCGAGGGGTCCCAGACTGCGAGAGGGCACAGGCCGGGCTGAGGGACCCCCCTTCCCCCCCTGAGTGCACAAATTTTTGTGTACCGGGCCTCTAGTTTTATTATAAATTACCAATTGAAAGCTGTCAAAGAATTCATTGTTGTTACTTTTATTAAATTGGGGATCTTACCAACTAACTATCAAACTAAATGACACTAAGAGGGCATACATCCAAATGTGAAATATCTAGGTAATGGATGATTGAAATTAAGGTTTTAAATATGGACCATTGATGATGATGTTATTATTGATATTTTAGTTTTAACTTAACACAGAACTTAGTGTCAAATAGATAAGCTTTAATTTTCCATGTGATAGTAAATAGTGAGTAAAAATATCAGAGACACATACCTTGAAGAGAACATGACGTGGTGTGCATGATCCCGGTTATAAGGCACAGAAGTACATCTTTCTTGGACCTTAAAAACACAATGCAATACTTTGATAGAATTCTCTATCATAAATACTTTTGAGTTTAATTTATGGAAAAATACCTTTCTTCATATAGAGATATTTTCTTAAAAATCCAACTTATAAAATCTAATTTTTATAAATAGATTGTATTTTCAAAATTATTTATAACATTAGAACTGCTTAACCATAATTTCTGATGATAGCTCCAAATCCTCCTATATAATAAAAGGCTAACATTCAAATACACTGAACGGTGGAACAACCCAGAACAACCAAACAATTGAACAACCAGTCACTATGATGTGCGTTGCCCACCAGGGGGCCGGTGCAGAACATAGTGGGCATTGGCAGCAGGTGGCAGAGCGCAGAACATAGCATGGATTGGCTGTGGTGGGATGGCAGAGCAGGTGAGCAGGGGCGCCAGACCAAGGTGGGGCACCGGTCTCTGTCATTGGGGTGAGCCTCTGGTGGTTACTGAATATTCTTTGCTCCTGTGTGCCACGGTTCCACCTGGCACTTGCACCTGCTGCCGGTGCCAGCCCTGTTCACACCCGCTGCTTGTGCTGGAGCTGCTGCTAAGACTGGCTGCCAGCCCCTGGTGCCCGGCACTGGTCCGGATTGCTCAGCTCTGTCAGTGGGTGCAAACAGTGGCTGCCGATCCAATCGCCCCTCAGGGCTTCTCCACACCCCCTGCTCCTGAGGGGCAATCAGGGCTGGCAGCCACCTCTTGCACCCACTGCCAGTGATGGTCCCACTCACACCCGCTGCCAGCACTAGAGCTGCCACTCGCACCAGTTGCCAGCACCTGGCATCAGTCCGGATAGCTCAGCGCTGTCAGTAGGTGCTAATGGAGGTGCAGCCCTGATCACCCCTGAGGGCTTCTCCACCTCCCCCTGCTCCTGAAGGGCGATAGGGACAGTAGGCAATGCTCGCACCCGCCAATGACAACAGCCTCACTTGCACCTGCTGCTGGTGCTGGTCCCAATCGCACCGTGCTGTCAGAGTCAGTGGGTGTGAGCAGGGCCAGCACCTTCAGTGAGTGGGAGAGGTGGCAGCGGAAGTGGGGCTACAGGCAGACAGGGGACTGGGGGCCGTGGTGGGAGGGGCCGGGCAGGGGTGCGGAGGATGGGCTGAGACCCGCCCCTGTGCCCACCTCAGCCTCGCAGCCCACAGTTCCTTTCAAGGTGCATGGATTCATGCACTGGGCCCCTAGTAAGTATTATAAATTCTTTGGTTTATCTCTCCTTGTTCACCCACCCATACATCGAGGTATGTCAGTCTGTCTCATGCCTCCATGCTTCAGGTCTTATTTTGTTGGTCAATTCATTTTGTTCATTAGATTTCATATATAAGTGAGATCATGTGATATTTATTTGTCCTCCTCAGTTTGGCTTATTTCATTTAGTATAATAGTCTCCAGATCCAGACATGCTGTCCCAAAAGGTAAGAGATCCCTGTTTTTTATAGATGCATATTATCCCATTGTGTAAATGTCCTAAAGTTGTTTTTTTATCTATTCTCATCTACTAATAGGCATTTGGGCTATTTTGAAATCTTAGCTATTGTAAATAACGCTGCTATGAACATGGGGGTGCATATACCAGGTATTCTTTCTGATTGGTGTTTTGGGTTTTTAGGACATATTCCCAGAAGTGGGATTGCTGGGTCAAATGGAAGTTTCATTTTTCAGTTTTTGAGGAAACTCTATATTGCTTTCCATAATGGCTGCACCAGTCTGCATTCCCACCAACCGTGTAATAGTGTTCCCTTTTTTTCACAGCCTCACCAGTGCTTGTTGTTTATTAATTTATTGATGGCAGCCATTCTGATAGGTGTGTAGTAGTGATATCTAATTGTGGTTTTAATTTCTATTTCTCTGATGATTAGTGACTTTGAGCATTTTTCTATATGTCTCTTGGCTATATGTATGTCCTCTTTGGAGAAGTGTCTATTCAGGTTCCCTGCCCATTTTTTAATTGGATTTTTTGTTTTCCTTTTGCAGAGTTGTATGAGTATTTTGTATGTTTTGGAGATTAATCCCTTACCAGATATATCATTGGCAAATATGTTCTCCCTTACAGTGGGCTCCCTTTTCATTTTGATGGTGGTTTCTTTTATGGTGCATAAAAGATGTAGTCCCATTTATTTATTTTTTTCCTTTGTTTATCTTGCCCAAGAAGATGTATCAGCAAATATTCTGCTATGTGAGATATCTGAGATTTTACTGTTTATGTTTTCTTCTAGGATTTTTTTTGTTTCCTGGCTTAAATTTAAGTCTTTTATCCATTTTGAGTTTATTATTGTGTCTGGTGTAAGTTGGTGGTCTAGTTTAATCTTTTTGCATGTATCTGTCCAATTTTCCCAATACCATTTGTTGAAAAGTCTGTCTTTACTCCATTTTATGTTCTTGCCTCCTTTGTCAAATATTAATTGGCCATAATGGTGTGGGTCAAGTTCTGGGGTCTCTCTGCTGTTCCCTTGATCTATAAGCTTATTCTTGTGCCAGTACCAGGCTATTTTGATTACAATGGCTTCCTATTATAGTTTTATATCCAGTATTGTGATACCTCCAACTTTGTTCTTCTGTCTCAAAATTGCTGAAGCTATTCAGGGTCTTTTATTATTCCACATACATTTTTGGAGTATTTGTCCTAGTTCTGTGAATTATGCTACTGGTAGTTTAATAGGGATTGCATTGAATCTATAGATTGTTTTGGGTAGTATGGACATTTCAATCCATGAACATGGTATATGCTTCCATTTGTTTGTATCATCCTTTGTTTCTTTTTTCAATGTGCTATAGTTTTCCAAGTACAGGTATTTTACCTCCTTGGCTGAGTTTATTCCTAGGTATCTTATTTTGCTGTTGTTGTTGCAATGGTAAATGGGGTTGTCTGTTTAGTTTCTCATTCTGAGAATTCATTGTTGGTGTATAAAAGTGCATTCAATTTCAAAATGCTGATTTTGTATCTTGCCACCTTGCTGAATTCATTTATTAAATCTAGTAGTTTCCTGGTAGAGTCTTTAGGGTTTTCTACATACATTATCATGTCATCTGCAAATAATGACAGGTTTACTTCCTCCTTTCCAATTTGGATACCCTTTATTTCTTCTTCTTGCTTGATTGCTATGGTTAGGACTTCCATTACTATGTTGAATAAGAGTGGTGAAAGCAGACATCCTTGTGTTGTTCCTGTTCCTAAGGGAAATTCTTTTAGTTTTTGCCCATTGAGTATTATGTTGGCTATAGGTTTGTCATATCTGGCCTCTATTTCCACTTTGCTGAGAGTTTTTATTTTTATTTTTAAAAAAAGGGTGCTTGATCTTGTTGAATGCTTTTTCTGCATCTATTGATATGATCATGTGATTTTTATCTTTCACTTTGTTTATGTGATGCATCACATTTATTGATTTGTGAATCTTGTACCAGCCTTGCATCCCCAGAATAAATCCTACTTGATCATGATGTATGATCTTTTTAATATATTGCTGGATCTGATTTGCTAATATTTTGTTGGGGATTTTAGCATCTGTGTTCATCAGGGATATTGGCCTGTAAGTTTCTTCCTTTGTAGTGTCTTTATTTCATTTAGTTTTATATCACTGGCTTTATACTCAAAATAGTTTTTAGCTACCCCGTTCAAAAAGGCAGTCAGACTAGATTCTTTAGAAAGGAAAATTCAAGTGTTACAATGTGAAAAAATCTGGCATTTTCATGCTGATAAAAATCATTCTATAGTTTCTAGAAACTGTCCTAACCTTACTAAACTATTTTTTTTCTCTGTGTACTAACTTACCAAGTTTGTCTTTTCACTACCACAGACAGATCGATAGGAAATAAAAAAAAAATGTCAGTTGTTCATATGTTTTGCTAATGAGTTTTTCCAAATACAACCATCTATCTGGCAGTATGCAGAATAAGCATCTGACTGACTTTTTCGACATTCAATTCTGATAGCTGGAATCATATTGACTCAGGCTAGGCCTCTTGATTCATGAAGCTGATTTCAGAGAGTTTATTGACATTAGTAAAACAGAGGCCAACATTACATAGAAGAGATAAAGGCCAAAAATAATAAAGGCTAATGTTTAATATGAATTGGCTATATTTGGTCTGTAAAATGGGGAGAAGAAAATGATTAGTAGGAATAGCATATACTAAGACAAACCAATCATACACAGCTCATTATATTTCTTTCCTTGGGTGTTATGTTAAAGGTAATAATTATTATCTAGGAATAAGAGTAAAATCCTCATTTTATAAGGTAGAGAGGGAGATATATTGCTGCTTGTAACTAAATAGTACAATCCAGCTTATGTTTCTTCTGCCTGTGTTTAGTAAGTATTTATAAAACAATACTCACTTCAGAGGACTCTTACTATCAGAAAAAAAAAAAACACCCACATATTTAAAAAGGATAATTGACCATGAAAAATGTAAGAGTAGACTACTGTGAAGCATTCTGAATCAATAAATATAGTAATCTGGGGCCTTTGTGCTGATTAAGAACAACAATGAAACTTATGGGCCACTATTAGTAAGCAAGAAGTTTTGAGTTTTCACCCATCCACCTAATTAATGATCCTTAGTAATTAAGAAATTTATAGATGGGTAGCTGTTAGAAATGTTAGCTATGATGATACTATTTTGTCTGCACATGAATTTAAATTGCAACTTGAGCCTCAGAAATACCATGTGCTATACAGCTATTAATATAGCTGCGAAAACAAAAGCCAACCTGGACACCAGGACTTAATTATTCCCCAAAGTGTAAGAAAATAAACCACAAATTAGATGAACCAGACCTTGTCATAAGCTACATCCCAGAACAGAGATGATCAAGGAAAAATATATGTATAGTTGGGTGAGAAGGGTGAAGGTATTAAGCCAAGGAAAAATGAAAGACTCACAGACACAGACAACAGTATGGTGATTACCACTGGAAAGAAGGGTGGGGAGGTAGAAGAAAGGGGAGGTTAAGGGAGGATAAATGGTGATAAAAGGAGATTTAACTTGGAGTAGTGAACACACAATATGCAGGTGATGTATTGTGGGATTGTATACCTGAAACATGTATAATTTTATTAAGCAATATTGCCCTAATAAATTCATTAAAAAAGAAAACAGAAAGAAAAATTAAATTATTTTATATTTAAAGTAATGGCCCAGTGCATGAAATTTGTGCACATTAAAAGGGAATTAATTAGAGGAAATATTTTAATATTGCTATTTGCCCTTTCTATATAATAGAAGCATCAGAGATGAAAGAAAATTAGTAAAATGTATATGAAAATCTTCCTTCTGACAGAGTCTGGGGCATGCCATGGGACCCAGAGTCAAGTCCCCGCCCACCCGCATGCACCTTGAAATTGTGTGATGACCCAGACCCAGTCGGCCCCACCCTTGTCAAGCCCCACTGGGCAGGGGGTGCAGCCTCAGGTCCCATGGCCTGGCACCAGGCAGGGGTAGCAGCCTCAGGTGCCCCATCAAACCCCTCTGGGTGGGGGATGCAGCCTCAGGGTCCCTGGTGCACCCTCAGGTCCTCCGACCTGGCACTTGGGTGGGGGGCATGGCCTGAGTTCCCCTGTCAAGTCCCGCATGGCAGGGGACACGGCCTGAGGTCCCCCGTCAAGCCCCGCCAGGTGGGGGTGCGGCCTGAGGTCCCCAGGCCTGGGCCGGGGCAGGGGGCACACTTCGAGGTCCCCTGTCAAGCCCCACCAGGCAGGGGGTGTGACCTGAGGTCCCCCGTCAAACCCTGTTGGGTGGGGGCCACGGCATGAGATCCACCATCAAGCCCTGCCAGGCAGGGACCATGGCCTGAGGTCCCCCGGCCCAGCCCGGTGCCATGCAGCCTCAGGTCCCTGCTGATTGCTTGTTACAAGAACCCTGCCTCTGCTGTGTGTGCAGCCATTTTGTGTTATAGGAACCCTGCCTCTATTGTGGGAGCAGCCATCTTGTGACGGCATGACAGTGTGAGGGTTAATATTACCTCTTTATTATATAGGAAAAGAGATCCTAAGGCCAAATACTTTAAGAACTACTATCCTAGGCACTTATTCATGGCAGTTATTAATGTTATAAGCTGAACAATCAAATTTTATAGGCAGTATTTTTAATTAAAAGAATGACTGACAAGACAAACTATGATTATTCAACTTGGGTATGTAGCTGGCATTTTATTTAAAATAAGTGAAATAAACCTGTCTACTCAAGGAAAAACATCTAATGTTATTTGTTAGCAATAATAAAATTGAGCATTCAATGAAAACTAAAAATGTAAACTCCTATCTGTCACCATGCACTTTATAGTTTATCAACACTCAATAATGTTTATGATGAAAGTAATGGTGATACTAACAAGTGCTGTGTGTTGATGCTGTATAATAAAACATAATGTGCAAACATTTGGGAAGATCTAGATAAACAGTGAACCAATATTTTCCAACTGAACAATACATAAAGTTACAAAATCCTGCATGAATAAAACATCTATTCATAGTATATAAGAGACCAATAGATTTTAATGTTACCAAATATACAAAATTTAATTAATATGATTTTAAATTCCACTTTTCCAGTGTTTGTGTATTATCAAAGAATATCCACAATTATCTGAAAAAGCTATAAAAATTTTCCCTTTCAAACTACCTTTATGTGAGAAACCAGCTTTTATTCATATACTTTTACGTAAACAACATATTTCTCAATAAAAATTGTTTCTTAGTTATCTTTCTAAGATCCAATTGTTATATGGTGCTCCTCTACGTAAAAACTGCCAATATTTCCCATTTTTTATAGGATTATGTCCTGTTACCTCCTTCACTTTCTGGTCAGGTCATATTTTCTCGTCATCTTCCTTCTAAGATCCGTGACATCCTAAGATTCCCTTTGGTTTTACCACACAGATGTACTCATGGTTCCCCCAAACACAGCATCTCTTAGAATTTCCATTAGCTGCCTAAAATGCCTTGCCATTTTGCTTGGCTGGCTCTTATTTATTCTTTTAAACCAGGTTGAAATGAAACTAGATTGGAATGAAACCAGTTCATAGTTCTGTGTACCCATAGTTCTATGTATGGATACATTACTGTATGTCTCATATTCTAGCTATTTGCATAACTAACTCTCTCTCACTAGATTGTGAACTCTTCGTTTTTATAATCACACCTTCCCACAAATTTCAGCTATCCTCTCTTCAACACATTGAAGTACCTGTTATACAAGAGGTGTTCAGTTTACTAAAAAATAAATTAAATGAGTAAATAAGAATGATTGCAATTTAAATAAAATGTTTAAATATTTAAAATAAAAAATTGTTTCTTAGTTTTGTTTTTAAATAAATTATAAATATTTTAATTTTTGTTTTAATTTATAATACATTAAATATTGAATGTCACAAATCACATACACAAACGTTTTTGGGGGTCTGCAATTTTTTAAGAGTATAAAAAGATCCTGAGCCCAAAACATTTAAGACCCACAGTTCTAGGCACTTATTAATGTCATAGCAACTAATATTGAGAAATTTACCTCATTTCCTTTAGGATTTGGTATGTATGGCTGCAGTGGTTCTATTTGGGCTTCAGCCTGAATTGAATGAAATACTTCATCATTGTCTGATGATTCATCTTCTTTGTCCTTTTGAAATAAAAGGAAAATAATTATTTTAATTGCTGTTAACATGAAAATTATAGGAACAACTCCATCTTCCTGATTATTTATTCATAATAAAAATTAATAATTTAAAAATATTTAAATTGATTTAAACCAGTAGTTTATACTAGTTATTGGCTCTGGGTCTCTTTCAGAATCTAATGAATGCTACAGATTATCCATAGAAAACAGTATATAGACACACATGTCTCCATATATATTCAGGAGGACCACTGACTGCTTTCAGCTCGCCTATTAGCCCCAGATTAAGAATCTGTGGATTCGCAAGGATATATGCATTCTTATCTTGATTGCACCATTATTCACAGTGACCAAGACAACCAAAGTGGCCTTTGATAGATGATTGGATAAAGAAGATATGGTACATATACACAATGGAATACTACTCAGCCATTAGAAATGATGAAATCATGTCATTTGTGACAAACTGGATGGACCTTGATAATATTATGCTAAGCAAAGTAAGTAAGTAAAAAAAAAAGTTAAGAACCATATGATTTCACTCATATGTAGGATATAAAACTGAAACTCATAGACGCAGACAATAGTGTGGTGGTTACCAGAGGGAAAGTTGTTGGGGGCTAGTAAAGGGTAAAGGGAACCAGATATATGGTAATGGAAGATGATATGATTGTGCACCTGTGGTGAGCACACAATGCAATATACAGATCATGTATCATAGAAATGTATACTTGAAATCTATATCATCCTATTAACCAATATCACCCCAATAAATTTAAAAAATAATCTCTGGTCTAAAGCTTAACACATAACCCCAAATTGTCATGTTTTGTATGCATTTATAACTATAAAGTGTGGTCTTCTTGTGCAACAGAAGTTCTGAAATACAGCAGTGCAAATATTTTTCCTTAATTGAGCCCTGGGAGTTTACAAAAGTTTCTGTTTCCCCATTTAAGCCAGTCAATATTATTTCTTCTATTCAAATAGAGTAATAAAAATGTGTTTTCTTTGCTTCTGGTGAGTTGAAACACTTACATATGTCTCTGAGTGCTAATACATTTTCAGGTATTTTAAAAGACCTATGACTTTGACTACAGTATCAATAATGTACACTTAAAGATAGGCATGCCTGTACAAGATCATAGGGTCATGAGATTAGTAACTATTACCTATTATTTTTATTTCATTTTTAGAGTGGTTTCTCTCATATATATCTAAAACATTATATTACAATAAATATGTACATTGTACTAACACTAAAAGTTTTGCAAGGATGCATAAAAGTTTTTTTCACAAATGTGAAACCCATTAGATTCAGGGCTGATTGAGAATATTCATGAGCATTTTATTTATTTTTGTTTGTTTTAAATTTATCTTTAGTGTTGAAAGTATTACAGATGTCCCCTTCCCCCCACCCCCCATTGACCCCTTCTAGCCCACTTCCACCCTTTGCCCCAGGCCTTCACCACACTATCGTCTGTGTCCATGGGTTATGCATATATGCATATAAATTCATTAGTTAATCTCTTTCCACCCCCCATCCCCCCTGCCTTCCCTCTGAGATTCAACAGTCTGTTCCATGCTTCTATGTCTCTGGATCTATTTAGTTCATCAGTTTATTTTGTTCTTTAGATTCCACACATGAATGCTATCATGTGATACTTGTCTTTAACTGGTCATTGCCCCAATTTCAGGACAAATATCACCATTCTGGACTCATATATTCTTTTTAATATCTGGTTTCTTTTTCTTCCTATCTCCCATTTTGGGGGGATTAAATTTCCCCTTTTGGGTCTTTCTTCTCTTGCTACTTCTAATTTTTTTCATGTTAAATACGTCAGGGAAATAACATTTGTTAAATTGGCTCAATGGGCACAAACCAAAAGACTCCCTTAACCACACATTCAGACAATGTTCATGTTTAATTACTACATTAATTATTATTAGAATAATTGGGTGATGATACCAGGGTTTAATTTAGGAACCTCACAATGATTTCTTTTACATAAATACATGCTTTGAAGTATTAGAAAACAAAAGATCTCCTAATATTGTTGATCTCATTAATTTGCTTATAAAGCTCACAAACCCTTCATTGTCAAATCAGATTTGTCACATTGAGTTCATCAACTTTGGCCAATTATATCCTATATAATAAATAGGTAATATGCAAATTGACCCTCACACCCTTGCACAAGATGGCCATCCCCATGTAGTCACAAGATGGCTGCCACAAGATGTCCAGCAAGGGAGGGCAGTTGAGGGGGACAAGTCTGTCAGGGGAGGGCAGTTGGGGACGATCAGGTTGGCAGGGGAGGGCAGTTGGGGGTGACTGGGCCAGCAGAGGAGGGCAATTGGGGGTGATCAGGCCAGCAGGGGAGTGATTAAGGGGCAATCAGGCTGGCAGGCAGAAGTGGTTAAGGGCAATCTGGTATATGTCCAACTGTGTGGTCAGGCCTAAACTGGCAGTTGGACATCCCCCAAGGGGTCCCAGATTGGAGAGGGTGCAGGCTGGGCTGAGGGAACCCCCCACCCCCTAGTGCATGATTTTCATGCACTGGGCCTCTAGTCCACTTAGATAAGACAAATTTGAAAGAACAAAGTTTTCTGACTATTCCAAAATAAGGTAAAGTGATTAAGATAATGTGTCCCACATTTTGAAAGAGTGCAGAGACAAATTCACAATGTGTCCTATTCAATGCAGCTGCTTCATTAATTAATGATATAAAATTGGTGGAAAATTAGTGAGATTAGTCATACATATGGTAACTGTATACAAAATCCTTTGGAAACTGATTTTCCTTCTCATTTTAAGCTTGACTTAAACAATTAGTGCAATTCACTTAAATGGTACAGTTAATCACTCCATGGAATGAAAAAGCAATAAACTGACTTAGATGTTAGAGGAATGAAACCAAAGTTGTTGTTTTTTTAATTTGTTTTTGTTGCTGTGTATTTTTAATACATTTTATTGGAAAGCTTTTTAATTATTTTATTGAATTTATTGGGGTGATATTGCTTAATAAAAGTTATATAATTATTGCAAAGTTTGAACTTTGGAAGTAATTTGAAAGATCCAACTAATGCATGACCCATAGACACAGACAATGATGTGGTGTTGGCCAGAGGGAAGGGGGGAGGTGGGCTGGGTGGAGGTGGGCAATGGGTAGGGGGATGAGGACATGTGCAATAGTGTCAACAATAAAAATAAAGTTAAAAAATATCCAACTAGTAATTTTAAATATGCATACGTATGATGTCTCTTTATTGGTTAAGGGAATAATAAGTAGTAAACTAATAATTAAGCTATATTTCCACAGGGATATTAAGCAATTGCCTGGATCATTCAAGCAAATTTTTCTTTCTCAAGTGAAAATTATCTGGAAATTTCAGGATCATTTACTTGAAGCACAAACTATTTAGCTAATCTTCTCTGGAACATTTGGTTTTACAGAGGGAAAACGTAAGTGTGAGCTAGCATATTTTCTCTGCATGTTTCACTAAGTAAAAATATCAAAATATCTTACACTTGCAACTTGTCTCAATTCTTCCTCGTGTTGATTAAAGATATCTTCCCATCTGCGTTGGCGCCTTCGCCTGTAGGCTTGTAAATCTAAAAGCTCAAACTCTTCCGGTCTCCGTGATAACTTTGCCCGGAACTTCTTTGGTGATAATCTTTTTGCCAGTGCTTGCCTTAGACTAGAAACCTTTGATTTTTTCTTCTTCTGTGCCTGTTCTGGTTGCGAATAAAATATGTTTGATGACAGGTTTTCCATCAGGGTTTGCAGTGGACCAAGTGGCTTTGAGTTATGTGAGTTTGGTGCTCGAAGTAAATTTCTTGATAGTCCCTCTATCAGTGCTTGAACTGAGCCAACGTCCTGTGGGGGCTCTAGTGCCCAGGCCTGTGCCTGAGGTGACTCTTCGGTTTGTCCCTCTACTGGAATAAGCACCTGAGTATCCAAATGTAGTGGAAACAACACGTGGTGGTTCTGTGACAGTAGAGGCAAGAACACCTGGGCTTGTACATGTAATGACTCTAGTTCCTCCTCCTCAGTCTCTGCCTGTGTAGGCTCAGCAGCCTGTTCCTGTACCTCTGGCTGTTCAGGTACTTGATTCTGCTCCAGCTGCTGTTCAGGTAACTGGTTCTGCCCTTGCTGTTGTCCAGGGGCTTGAACTTGCCCTTGTTGTTGTTCAGGTACCTGATTTTGCCCCTGAAATTCTTCTGGGACTCGATCCAGATCCTGTGGCTTTTCTGATGCCTGGGGCTGAGCCTGATTTTTCTGGTCTCTGGGTACCTGGGCATGTAGACGTAGAGACCTAGGTGCCTTAACCTGAGCCTGTAGTGGCATGAGCATCCAGGCTGCCCTCCGTAGTCGTGGAGGTGTTTTAATCTGCATCTGTAGGGGCCTAGATGTTTTAGCCTTAATCTGAGCCTGTAGTGGCATGAACACCTGAGCTGCCCCTTGTAGTCTCTGAGATGGCTGGGCTTGCCCCTGTAGAGATGTAGGTGCATTGTTCTGAGCCTGTAGTGGCTTGAACACCTTGGTTGCTCCCTGTGGATGCTGGAGTGCCTGGACCTGTGGCTCTTCTCGATCAGGTAACCACCTTGGCTGAGAGGGTTCTCCATGCAGGACTCTAAGTGGTCTGCATCTACTGCTAGTTGGCAGTCTCAGAAGTTCATGGGTACAACAACGTCCTCTAGAAATAAAAATACAAGCATTTGCCATACAATGAGAATTGTCAGTGGAGAGAAGCCATTCAGGGGAAATGATTTTATTTTAAAAGATAAATGTTTTCTGAACCAAAGATGGTTTTAGTAAATCTTTTTAAATCATTCCTGTAATGTCTAAATTATTGTTTGTATTACTAATATACTTGATCATCCTATTGTCAGATATTAAGGAATCTTTTAATGGTAATCAAAAAGTTTCTTCAACATTTTCACATAAATATCTCTTGAAAATATAGATTTTTTTTTTGTTGTATGAGAAAAGATTAAGTTTTTCTGAGTCAAATACAACAGTTTGAAAATTAACTGTCTTAAGTGAATTGCTAACATCAAATTCTATATATAACTTGTCTAACGCACCTGAATTTTCGTGTGGTGTACTGCTCCTTAATATCTTCTTCTCTTTCAAAGATCAGAGGTATTCCTTTTTATTAAAGAAAAATAATGCATAACAATCAGCAGAGATTAATGTAATCCAGCTTATCCAACTTTCACCCTTTATTGCTCAGGATGTTGAGTGAATTTAAAAGGACAACAAGAAGGTAACCCTTCAAATCACATCTGTGATATAGACAATATCCAGGTTCTTGGGTCCACTTTTATAGTACAGTGCAGTGAAGCTGTTCCATAGAGACTAATTTCTATGGTCATAGAAAGAAAATTTAGCAATCTGCTACAATTTGAAAGAGAAAGAATTGAGAAAGGCAAAGGGAGAAAAGGACAAGAGAAACTCTAGATGATTGGTGAACATTGCTTATAGGTATGTGCTCTAGATTTAAGGACTTTATAACTTGGACCTACACCATCTTTGTTCCTTTCAAAGAATATTGAAAATGAAGATAAATATTTTAGGTCCTTTCAAGGAGAAGTTTAAAAATCTAAATTCTGGGTTTCATACATAATGCATTGAAAAGTTCAGCTACTTTCCTGTCAGCTGTGCTGAACTGAAATATAGACCCAAACAAAATATGTTTTTTAAAGCTATGTTAAAGTGTTTAGGGCAACTATATTTATATCTTCCATATAATCTTCATATGAATGTGACTTTTCCTGTAGTTAACAATATGGTAAACTTGAAACTATGGAATTTAGTAAATCAAGTAGATGTGTGGTCTTCATGCACCCATTTGAGACTGTCTGGATTTTGTGATGCTCATCCAATGAATTCTCCACCATGGCTAAATAAATTAACTCTTGCTGCTTCTTGCTCCGAAATAGCATATAGTTATACTAGAGGCCCGGTGCACAAATTTGTGCATTAGTAGGGTTCCTTGGCCTGGCCTATAGGATTGGGCTGAAACTGGCTCTCTGACATCCACTGAGGGGTCCCGGATTGTGAGAGGGTGCAGGCCAGGCTAAGGGACCCCACCGGTGCATGACCAGGGCAGGGAGGGATGTGGGAGGTTGGGCAGCCAGGGAGGGACCGCGGGAGGGCTCCAGGTCATGTCCAGCCCGTTTCACTCAGTCTCGATCAGCTGGACCCCAGCAGCAAGCTAACCTACTGGTCAGAGTGTCTGCCCTCTGTGGTCAGTGCATGTCATAGAGAGTAGTTGAGCAGCCTTAGCATATCATTAGCATATTACGCTTTGCTTGGTTAAACAGAGGACCAGATGACCAGACACTTAGCATATTAGGCTTTTATTATATAGGGTAGATGAAAGAAGTTACATTGAAATAAATATGAAGCTGATTTGAAAATGTGTGCTATATTTTTCAGGTTTCCCCTTTTCCACTCTATAACCACTCTCAACTTTGTCTATGGTGCCTCAAATTAAGTTTGGAATTTCCCATACAATCTATAAGGTAGAACTTCCTAAGTAGTTTCCTCTGGATTTGATAATAATCCATCCTGCCATTTTTGGTGTTAATATATAGAAGCTTATTTTTATTTGTACAAATAGTTCATTTAATTATATTTTATAGTTGGAGATTAGAACATAAAAAACACTTTGTATGGCACACAGACTTCAAATTTAAAAGTCAATAAATGGTTAATTACAAAGCCATTTATCTCATTGGCGTTAATTAAAATGTCAGCCAAAGAATCCAATTATTATATAGCTTTTTTATTTACTTTATTTCTTTGGTTAGGAGTTAAAAAATAAAATTGGCACATCCCAAAATTCTTCCCGAGGCTTTCAAGGTCTGTAAATACGAACACTTTGCCAGTTGTAACAGCCAGAAATAATGAATTAAGTGCACATGGCACACTAGTAGAAAAACTAAGTACTGAGGGCCTCAGAATTTTTACTTTCAACCTAATTTTCAAAAAAGGAGATTTTTCCTGAAAAAAAGAGAATAAGTTCTACTTTCATCTAAATAGTCATTCCAGTGAAATGAAAGATCATACGTTCTACCTTTTTTCTGTCTTTTTTTAATGATTCCAGTAAGATGTTTCTTCAGTGACTCAACAACATGTCCTTCATGTTTTATATTCTGAACAAATGGATGATGAAGCATATTAGCAGAAGTGGGACGAAATAGGAAATTTTTTATCGTGCATTTTTCCATGAAATTGTGGAACTTGCGAGACCTAAAATACATGAGTCAAAGAGATAAAAGGGCATTCTCACGCCTGCCACACCCCATCCACATGCCCACCCACATGCCACTATGAAGTTCATATTTGTGGAAACTGTTACCTATCACTATAATTGTCTTTTTAATTGCTAAATATCCTGCAGCTTGACAATATACTTATACAATGCCATTCAAACCTCAGAAGAGATCAGCTTTTGGCATTTTCTACCCAAAGAATAGTAGAAACTTCAGTGAGTTCAGAAGTGTGTACATGGTAAAAAGTCAAGTAGTAGAATAGCATTTAAGTGGTTAATGTAATAAATGTAAACCATGAGACTAGATTTATCACCCCAAAGCAGTCACACTTGAAATCTGAATGCTTCACTTGACTATATGGAACTACAGAGGTTTAGATATAGTGATCCTCCAAAACAGGGGTTATTGAGACTAACTTTATAAAATGACCCATGAAATCAGATGTGCCCAGAAAACCTGTATCTGTGGGAATGGTTAAACTGAATCACAATCAAGAATGTTAGTGATCAAATCACAGTCACCACTTCTACCAGGGCAAGCAATACTAATAAGCAAGAAGGTCCAGTACTAGATCAAAAAGCTTCATTGAAAAGGACTTCCAAGTTTAGTTGGCTTGTAGCACCCTGGGAGAACAAGTTTTCTTTTCTAGGTTTGTGGGTGTTTAGGTTAATGAATGGGCCAATCACTGACTACCTATCTAAGCACAGTGAGAAAAGTTACAAATGATTTCCATAGGTACATCCCATTACTGGAGAAACAAAGGAATATGCCATTAATGCCAGTACTATAATGCCATCATAATATATTCTGGATGGTATTACTTATTTCTAGTTGGTTAGCTACTTTTTAAAGCAAACTAGTCATTTAGACACCACACTTAAGGTACTGAATTTTAAGAAATATTGTTGAACAAAGATGTTGAAGTAGGACTGACCAAATGAATTAACACTTCTCTGGTAAATAAAAAAAATATCAAATTAATGTATGTGGGAGATTGGGTCATTCATGTTTACCATCCACTGGATTTGACTTTGGGAGCAGATTCCCGCAAAATTACAAAGAGGGCTTCCAAGGGCTGGAGGTTACACAGTGCTGCAAAGGAAAATAGATAAGTTTAGAATGAATGACTGAGAAAAAAAAGAACAAAGTTAGAGGTATCATGCTACCTGACTTCAAATTATACTAAAGAACTACGATAATTAAAACAGCATGATATTGGCAGAGAACAGACACACAGATCAATGGAACAGGATAGAGAGCCAGCTATAAAACCACGTGTATAGGGACAGATAATTTTTGACAAAGGAGCCAGTAATGTATATTGGAGTGAAGATGGTCTCTTCAATAAATGGTGCAGGGAAAACTGGGAAGCCACATGCAATTGAATGAAACTGGATTACAATTTGTCCCATGTACAAAAATTAATTCAAAATGGATCAAAAACCTAAATATATGAGACCCCAAACAATAAGATACATAGAAGAAAATATGGATACCAACTTATGGACCTGGGTCGTAGAGAACTTTTTATAAACTTGAACCTAAAGGTAGGGGAAGTAAAGGCAAAAATAAATGAATGAAACTATATCAAACTAAAAAGCTTCTGCACAGCAAATGAAACTGACAACAAAACAAAGAGGTAGTCAACTAAATGGGAGGTATTTGTAAACAATAGCTCCTCCAATAAAGGTTTAATTTCCAAAATATATAAAGAACTCATAAAACTCAAGATCAAACAAGCAAATAATTTAATCTAAAAGGGGGCAGAGGACCTGAAAAGATAGTTCTCCCAAGAAGACATACGAACAGCCAATAGATATATGAAAAGATGTTCAACCTCACTGGCCATAAGGAAATGCAAATAAAAACTACAATGAGATGCCACCTTATACCTGTTAGAGTGGCCATTATCAACAAGACAAGCACTAACAAGTGTTGGAGAGGTTGTGGAAAAGGGGGAACCCTCATTCACTGCTGGTGGGAATGTAGACTGGGACAACCACTTTGGAAAGCAGTCTGGTGATTCCTCAAAAAATTAAGAATAGAGCTACCATATGACCCAACAATCCCACTCCTGATTGTATATCTGAAAAACTCAAAATCATGTATTCACAAAGATATATGCACCCCTATGTTCATTGCAAGATTATTCACAGGGTGGAGACATGGAAATAATCTAAGTGTCCCATGAGAGAGGATTGGATAAAGAAGGATAAAGAGAGGATTGGTACATATACACAGTGGAGTTCTATGCAGTTATAAGATAGGATGAAATACTGTCATTTGCGACAACATGGATGGACCTTGAAAACATTATGCTAAATAAAATAAGTCATTTAGAAAAGCTAAGAACCATATGATTTCACTTGTATGTGGGTTATAAAATGAAACTCACGAACACAAATAGCAGTGGGGTAGTTGCCCGAGGGAAGGGGGTAGGTGGAATGGGTACTAAGATAAGGTGACAGGAGATTTGACTTTGTGTGATAAAGATCTTGTAACATAGAAACCCACACCTGAAACCTATATGTTCATGTTGACCAATGTCACCCTAATCAATTAATAAATAAAATAAAAATAGAATGAATGAGAAAGGTAACTACAGAGCACACTCCTCATTCCAGAAGGAATTCTAAGCAAATGAAGTTCATGAAAAGCTCACTTTAACACAAACAGTCCTTTATATAAGACCCTAAATGTTCATTATTGACAGTTGTGACAAATTAATAATAAATTACACTATATAATATGTTTGAAATATGTTATTGATAACATATCTTTAGAAGGAAACCAAAAGTGGAGGAGACAAAGCACTCTTTTGTGTTTTTGTACTGTAACTATCTATAGTTATAAAATTAGAATTATGTAATTATAAATTGAAAAAGTCAAACAGACTAGTAGTTAAGCAAAATAATGTATAAAGATGATTGATTAGTCTAAAAAGATGAGAAGACTATGTTTTGGAAGTTGACAGTCCTATGAAAAGAGGTAGATCTAGTATAATTAACTAGTAAGGACACACTTTCTAGAGTAAGATGGCCTGGGTTCAATTCATAGCTCAGCCTTTGTGATCTTGGGAAAATTACTTAACCTATCTGTGCCTCATTTTTTATTGGAAAAACAGGAAATATATCAAGAATTCTTTCAGGGAGTTGCTGTGAGGATTAAATGGCAACCTACAAGCATAAGTGTCTAGCACAGATTAGACACTTAATAAATATAAGCTATTGATATTATCATAAAGATTTTAACTATCTGACAATTCGAGTTTGTGCCAAATTATTGGACTTTCATTCCTTATTTCAGACACACAGCCCTACAAAGAAAATCCTATTCCAATATGTGCTATACAAATTCATTACCTCATTGGTCTGAGAATTCTGCACTTTCCTATAAGTGTTTAAATATGTGTTTCACTTCACTTATTTCCTCTTATGTTTTGGTTAAAGAAAACTGGCAATGTAAAAAATTCCCAAAGGCGAACCATAGTGTAAATTTCACCTAACACTTCAAGTGTGTCATTAATGTTAGGAAAATTTGATATTAATGCCACTTTAAAGTCATCCTTCCTCTTCCAAAATACATCTCCAGGAAAATTACAATGTCAAACTGGTCTCTCATAACAGTAGAAAAATAAACCTTCTGAAGCAATTTCATTAGAGTGATATAAAGGCAATTGTTCAAAGGTCATTATTTGTTTCAATTACATGGGCATAAATTAATAGAAAGTGCAGGTTTCTAATTGAGGGCAGAATGAACTCCAAGCTCAAAAGATCAGGGTCATATTTGACTGTCTTCATTCTTTTACTGTGCCCAATCAGTCATCAGATTCTGTCCTTTAAACACATTGCAAATGACTTTGTACAATATTGAGCAGTTGTCATTTATTAAAAGCTGAGCATCATTCAGTCAACTAACAATATCTTTAGGAGTCAAGAGTTAGGGAATACACTTGGTAGGTTTTCATTAAGGGAAAGAAGTCCACAAAGGAATAGAGTATAGGGTGGTTAAAAAAGCCATATCAAACAGCAATTGTGGAAGTTTCCTATATGGTCTAATTTTAGGAATGCTAATAAATGCCCCTTCACACCATACCACTTAACAGTGCCTACATTTCACCATTACATGAATATTCATTTGAAATAGCAAACCTCCTTTAAAAATACATTTATTCATAACTCACAGGAGTCTGTGCCCTGGGTGGCTGGAGACTACCAATGTTATCACCAATAAGGGTTTAACCTCCAAAGTTTACAGGGAAGTCATACAACTAAACAAAGGGAAGATAAACAACCCAATCAAAAAAATGGGCAATGGACCTAAATAGATACTTTCCAAAAGAAGACAGACGGAAGGCCAAGAGACATATGAAAACATGCTCAGAGTCACTAATCATCCGAAAAATGAAAATCAAAATGACAATGAGGTACCATCTCACACCTGTCAGAATGGCTATCATCAGCAAATCAACAAACGACAAGTGCTGGAGAGGATGCGAAGAAAAAGGAACCCTCGTGCACTGCTGGTGGGAATGCAGACTGGTGCAGCCACTATGGAGAACAGTATGGAATTTCCACAAAAAACTAAAAATGGAACTTCCATTTGACCCAGTGATCCCACTTCTAGGAATATATTCCAAGAAACTAGAAAGACCAATTAGAAAGGAAATATGCACCCCTATGTTCATAGCAGCACAACTCACCATAGCTAAGATTTGGAAACAGCCTAAATGCACATCAGCAGATGAGTGGATTAAAAAACTGTGGTACATCTACACAACGGAATACTACGCTGTGGTAAAAAAGGAGTTCCTACTATTTGCAACATCATGGATGGGACTGGAGAGCATTATGCTAAGCGAAATAAGTCAGTCAGAGAAAGATAAATATCACATGATCTCACTCATTTATGGAATATAATGAACAACATAATCTGATGAACAAAAACAGATCCAGAGACAGAGAAGCATCTATCAGATCGTCAAACCTCAGAGGGAATATAAGGGAGGGTGTGGGTAAGGGGGAGAGATCAACCAAAGGTCTTGTATGCATGCATATAAGCCTAACCAATGGACACAGACAATAGGGGGGTGAGGGCATGAGAGGGAGGATGGGGGGTAATAGGGGGATAAGGACACATATGTAATACCTTAATCAATAAAGAAATTAAAAATACATCTATTGATGAGTTGTAAACATTTAACTGGGAGCAATTTGAATTGATTTGATAAGGTTGAGATCTGAAGAAAGCTTTTGAATACTTAAGAAATGGGTATCTTAATGGGACAATATTAAATTTGAGTCATGAGACAATAATGTAAACATTGATCTGTGTGTAAAGTGAGGACACTACAAGAAACAGAAGTAGGACACTAAACAAACATGGATGACAGCATTAAAAATAATCTCTACAACACCAAGGGGAATGCTAATATAGAGAAATGTATGATTTAGATGAAGGGAAATTGGCTGTTGTAGATCCTTAACAAGGAAGGAGAGTTGCAATAAACTGTCAACCTGATTCTACCTCTTCACTAGGCAATAAATTTTTTTCCAAATAATATCAAAGAAACTAAGAACTGCATCTATTCAACATTGGCCTATGATATTCTGATGTTTGAATAACTATTAGCAATATTCTGGCCTTGGTTTGAAAGTTTTCACGTCTTCACATTGTTTGAATTCCTACCCAGTACTCAAGAACTTAAGAAGGTCTGGGTGAACGGTGGTCCTATCTTCTCTCCTCTGAGAGTCCCTATAGCATATTTTCAATAAGAAGTTCTTGTTCCTCTCTCTTTGCTTCTCTGGGAGAGACTCACCAAAGAAAGAAAGGAATTTTGTTATTTAGACCTCAGAGATAATTATCACAGAATTGTTGCTTCGGAAGGTCATTCTCTCTGAGATGATAACTATAACCTGAAGGATTTCTGCTCTCTTAAATTGATAACGATAATTTCCATACAAAGTTAATACTTCAAGCAATACAGAAGGCTGTTGAAAAACAGTTTTTTAGCATTGTGGCTATTTCAAGTTACTCATGACCAAAAGTCACACCATTCCAATTACTTATCCAGGAATGCTGATCCTATTTTCTTTTTTAAAAAACTTTATTGTTGAAAGTATTACATATGTCCTCCTTTTTCTCCCATTGACCCCTTATAGGCCACCCCTAGCCCCAGGCCTCCACCACTCTATTGTATGTGTCCATTGAGATTTAAAATCTTTTCTCATTGAGAGTTAAGAATCTTTTGGTCCTCATTTGTCTTTTACAAGAAGTTTGCCATTTGTATACTCTGTGCAAAACTTCTTCTCTACACTCCTTCTGTGAGTTTGCTGATTATCCCTTTCTCCTATAATTTTATACTTTAGAATAAAAAATGAAACACAAAGGTGAACTAAAAAGCACAAATCTATAAAACGCAGAAAGCTAGATTTTTGAAAAGATGTGGTGAGGAACACTCAGAAACAACAGAAAAAAATATACTACTTGATGCAGTCATCAATCCTAACCAAATACACTCATCAATACTCATATGAAATATCATATTGTGTATTGAGAGAGAGAGAGAGAGAGAGAGAGAGAGAGAGAGAGAGAGAGAGATCATTTAAGCATGTTTCTTTTACAGAAAAAGAATTGAGTGATGATGGATAGTAATATGTATTTTCCCAGTCTCATTTCAATTTTATATATGTAGCATATATAGTTTTCTCCATCATTTATTTTTTACTCACCCAACATAGATACTTTGTAGTTTTTTGGACACTAGAGGAAAGGCATCAGAAACCTGATCTCCCCATTTATCCCAGTTTTAATCCAAGCCCCCATTGTGATAATCCGAGGGACTTAGCAATTCTTAAAAATGATATTATGACTATTGTGCCTCCTTGAACTTGCTCCCATTGGCCTTGACATACATTAACAAGATAGTCCAAGCTTTAAAAGCTTGGTGTGTGGACATTGTGGAGAGGGAGCATGCAGGAACATAGGAATCTGTAGGATCTGCTTGGAGAGTCAGGAGCAAAGCAATCCCGTCCCCCAACCCCATCTCTGAAACATACTCCAGGCATTTCTCTCACTTCTCATCCAACAATACTAGGAGTGTATTTATCATTTACATTTTTGGGTTTAGGTAATTAGGACAGAAAATATGCTCTGCTTATGGGGCCATACATTAGATGGTTGCCAATAATGTATATCTAAATTTACATGCCATTTTCACCTTCCTACCAGAAATCAGTGTCCTGAAACAGGATGCTGATAGGTCATTTAAATTCTGGGAAGGAAAGGAAACAAAAGGAAGTGGAACCTTCTGAGATTTTAAGGGAGCTAGGAAGATACAAAAGGTAAGCTGGACTGACTCCAAAGGGGTGGTGGTGGTGGTGGGGGGGGAGCTTACTTTCCAACATTATTGAGTATTGGCTCAATTTCAACCAACCACTGGAAAATTTTCTCAACTGTCACTGTCTGAAGTAATAACAGTATGTGACTGTAATTGTTTTGGAACCTAAATATTCCACCAGTCAATATTTATTGAAATGCCCTTATTTCAGGTGGGTCAGGACTGCCAGGACCAAATACTATTGTGATTAAATTGAAATAATACTCAATCAGCCCAAAATGTGATACATAAAAGAGAAAAGGAAAATCTCTTTTTATAGACATATCTGGCCATTTTGACTAGAACATTCAGTAATCACTGAAAAGGCTACCATTTATAGTAAGGCAGATAATGTGGCACCTGGTGGCCAGTAAAAGCTGACTGGTACATTCTCAAAGTGGCAGATTTGAACAATATGTTTTCCTAACTTTTAACAAATATCAAGTATTTTTACTCACGAGGAGCCCCTTCAGCCATTTCAATAGCAGTGATTCCCACGGACCACACATCACTCTGCAAAGGAAAAGATGACCCCAAAAAGTCAGTTAAAAATAAGAAACAATATTTAGAATCTCAAAATACTCTTTGGCTGAGGGAGTGGTAGTGGTGGTGTCAATGCCAGAGCCATTTTATGGATTTCCTATAGAATGTTGTTACAGAGAGATGTTATGTGAGCTTGTGATGTTAGTATTGTTCTATACAGCAGTTGATATTGGATGGGCTTAAGTAAGTATAAGAAGAACCATGATTGATATGTTGCTATTATTACCTTAACTGAAATAGCAAAAGAAATTTGTTGTAAAGAAATCCTATCACATAAACCTACTTACTAAATGTGCAATCTTAGGCAAACTAACTCTCTTTGGCTCAACTTTTTAAAAATATGTTTTTTACTGATTTTTTACAGACAGGAAGGGAGAGGGATAGAGAGTTAGAAACATCGATGAGAGAGAAACATCGATCAGCTGCCTCCTGCACACTCCCCACGGGGATGTGCCCGCAACCAAGGTACATGCCCTTGACCGGAATTGAACCTGGGACCCTTGAGTCCGCAGGCTGACACTCTATCCACTGAGCCAAACTGGTCAAGGCTCTGTGGCTCAATTTTATAAAATTGGTATATATATATTTAAAGTTCCTTGAATATGGTAAGTTGATGATGGAATTATTATAATTCTAAGAAATTATATTCAAGAATTTTCTAGGAAATTATCCTTAATGCTATTAATTGTATTTGGTTTTTCGAATGAGGAAATGGCACAGGGGCTAGAAGTACATTGCGTGGCTACAATAATAAAGTTAATTGGATTATTAGAGCAACAGTTTACAGATCTCTTAGCTTCAAAGGGTTGTTGTGATGGTCTAAGTTTAAGCTTTATTTCAGTTATATGAAGCTAAAAATTAAAAATAAATCATTAATGTTGTGAAAAATCCTTGGAAGACCTCAGTTGTACAATTATAAAGCATTATTTTTACAGTAAGCCACTTAAAGAACAATATGTTTCCATCATCTCCATAGCTACTAATAGCACTAGACTATATACTAAGCTTTCAATAGATCTGCTTGCTGATCAAGCAGAGGACATTTAAGGGAAAGGGAAAAGAGATGAACCTTGCGTTAATCAACTTCAAGTGTCTAGTCCTGGTTCCACACAAAATGAAACCCCAGTGAATTATTTGGATGACTTATGATGTGAGGAGTGAGTGTAGTTTTACCAGTCTATAGCAAATGGAGAGTTCTATTTCTACACTAGCTCTTAGAAATGTGTATATAGATATATATATTGTCCAAATTGCAGTTTCAGTTAAAATTTTAATAACATGAATTATTATTTTATTCATCTCTTCTACTGATTTTCTGTGATTTGGAGGTGAACCATGCCAAAGATCTCTCTATCACCCTGAGCAATGAAATTGTTTTTCTTTTTGGAGCTAAATTACTGTAGGGATTAATAATTGACTTTACATTTATTCATTTTTAAGTTTTAAAAGCCCTCTGTCCCTGAAAGTTAAATTTCCATATAAAGCCACATAATATTTTACTAAGAAGTTGCAAGCAGCATGAACTAGACATTCTTCCTCAAGTATGGAGAACTCCCAATGGTCTAATTTGTCTACAGTCTTAGAAAATATTATTTTTCTGCATATAATCAAACCACATATAGGAATAGTGGCTGGTATTTCCTATTAGAGTTTAGTGTGAAAGGAGGAGATGCCTGCATTTTAATATTTTATTTTATCATTTAAAATAAACATTAGTCAAAAGCCCTTTCCAAATTTTTATCCTCACTATCTGCATCCTCGCACTTACTCTGTAATCATAGGAGCGTCTAGGGTCCTCGTCACAGTCGATCACTTCAGGTGCCATCCAGTATGGTGTCCCAATGAAGCTATTTCTCCTACCATTAGTTCTGCTCACCTGGGCACTCACTCCAAAATCCACTGAAAAAAATCCAGCATATGTCAAAATAATTTATCAGTAACAAAAAGTTCAATAAGTTATTGCTTTAACTTAGAAAGAAAATACAAAAGCCACAATGGATAACAGATTTTTATTCCAGCTCAGAAAACCTTGCCATAAAGTCTATTCCAGGGATACTGGGAAATAGGATTTTTATGCTATTTATATTGGAAAGAGACTCAGCAGTGCTATTATAAATCTATAGTAGGTTTGGCTAAATGTTTACCATGAATATTAAAAATAAAGTTCCATCAGTACACCCTAAACCTCTGAAGTGATAACATATGTAGTGTTTGGACCTGTCACCAAGCTGGAGGAAGACCAGTACTATTAGCAACATATAAGAAATCTAAAACCTAGTAGTAGCTTATTAGGAGACCTCATTCACCACAGTAGAAATTCCTATCACACTGATAAAGAAAAATGAGTTTTCTGCTAGAATTTAAGTTCTACAGATCTTCTGAATCATATGCAAATATTTACTGTAGTTAAATACAGCTTAGCTTAGACTATGAAAGTTCAGTCTTCTATTCATCTGTGGGATACATTATATGAAAATATTTAGTATGGTATCCTCAGAAACAGACAGAAAAAAGGCTAGAGTAGACTGGAGTATTTAGTCGAGAACAAATAATACAGGGATAAAAAATGAAGTAGATTTTCTAACTCAGAATAATTTCTAGGAATCAAGAGGATGGAGAAAACATTGACTGAAAAGTAGTTTGAAAAATTTAGAAAAATAAAAAAATTAAAAGGTTAAGCATTTAAGGCAGTCTTTAAAGATCTAATAAGAACAATAAAAAGTCCATGATATGTAAAATTCATCATGCACAACCTCATTATCTAGATTATTTTGGAGAATAAGTTAAAACAGAGCTCAGCATTTAATTATCCCTGAGGGCCAACTTTAAGGGCCAAGAAATATCTGTGAAAGCTATAGTTGATATAAGACATTCAGGGAATAAAATAAAAGGATAAAAGATGAGAAGAGTGACCAATAGAATAAAAGGGAAAAAAAGGAAAGCTGAAAATAAAGGTAAAGATCAGACTTTAACAGTGGCATAATTTAAACTCTTCTGTAATGATTAAGGACCAGAATATGAGGATTGTTGGTCAATTGCAATTGTAATACATTCATTTTCAATCTCTTTCTTTTCTGTGATTCCATTTGGCAGTCATTGGTTTTGCCCTCCTTAGAAAATGTCTCCTGATACCTTGCCCCATCCAATTTGCAGCCCCACCCAAGCTGTTTGCAGCAGCTTCTCCATATGAATGGTTTGTCCTGGCTCAGGCTTCAGACTTTGCTAAAATCTTTCAAACAAGCTTCAGCTAGTGACGGTGTGCCCCAAACCTATCAATAAAAGGCCCAAGACCTGGCACTAGCACAAGCACCAGCTTGCATTGCTTCACAGCTGGGCCTCGCTGGGAAACTCCAAGCCCAATACAAATAGCAAAGAGCAGCAGTCTGCATATTTTTCTGTAGTTCCTGTCAGGTGGTCCCAGGCAGTGTCTGGAGGCCCTAGAGCCAGTGCACCCTATGGACAGCTTTAGACCATAGCATATTGCAACTCTACACATCCACAAGCAACACGCTCAAGACACAGACTTAGTGAGCACCAAAGCCCCACTGAAGCAAGTCCGGCTCCATAGGGGTGTCTCCTGAATAGCAGCTCTGCCACTGTAGTTGTGACTGGTACTCACAGCCAATGAAGCCAATAGCAATAAAGGCTCATCTACAACAAGACTGTGCACACAGACCACACAGAGGTGTACCTAGAGGGCCCAGCTCAGGTGACTGGGGAAGCTGAGCCACTGGACCCTACAGAACACCTACTACATGAGGTAAATTTATCAATTCCAGGATAGAGAAAAGATCTACTTAATACATAGAAATAAAAACAAGGAAGCAACTAAAATGTGGAGACAAAGAAACATGTCACAAATGAAAGAAATGAAAGCAAGCAAACAACTGATTATAGAATTCAAAACCATGGTTACAAGGTTACTCAAAGATCTTCATAAGACTTTTAAGGATCTTGGTAAGAATGTCAAAGACATAAAAAAGGACCAATAAGCCCTAACTGGTTTGGCTCAGTGGATAGAGCATTAGCCTGTGGACTCAAGGGTCCCAGGTTTGATTCCAGTCAAGCGCATGTACCTTGGTTATGGGCACATACCCAGTAGGGAATGTGCAGGAGGCAGCTGATCAATGTTTCTCTCTCATCGATGTTTCTAACTCTCTATCCCTCTCCATTGCTCTCTGTAAAAAATCAAATATATACATATATATATATATATATATATATATATATATATATATAATCTCCAATGCATACACTAACTGAAATAAAGAATAATTTACAGGGATTCAACAGTAAAGTAGAGGATTCTGAGAATTAACTCAACAATTTGGAATATGAGGAAGCAAAAAACACCCAATCAGAAGAGCAAAAAGAAAAAAGAATCCCCAAATATGAAGATAGTAAGGAGCCTCTGGGACAGCTTCATGTGTACTAACATTCACATTATGGGGATGCCAGAAGGAGAAGAGAGAGACCAAAATATTGAAAACTTATTTGAAGAAATAATGGCAGATTATTTCCCCTAACTGGTAAAAGAAATAGACTTACAAGTCCAGGAAGCACAGAGAGTCCCAAACAAGAGGGACCCAAAGACACACACCAAGACACATCATAATTAAAATACCAAGGGTTAAAGGCAGAGAGAAAATCTTAGAAGCAGAAAGAGAAAAGCAGTTAATTACCTACAAGGGAGCACCTGTATGATTGTCATCTGATTTCTCAATAGAAACTTTGCAGGCCAAAAGTGAGTGGCAAGAAATATTCAAAGTGATGAACAGTAAGGACCTATAATCAAGATTACTCTACCTAGCCAAGCTATCATTTAGAATTGAGGGTCAGATAAAGAGTTTCATAAATAAGAAAAAGCTAAAGGAGCTCATCACCACAAAATCAATATTACATAAAATGTTGAAGGGTATTCTTGAAGAAGAAGAAGAAGAAGAAGAAGGGATAAAAAATAGGAACAATAAAATGGCAACAAATACATATCTATCAACATTTGAATCTAAAAATCAAACAAGAAATTTAACACTAGAAAGACTGAAATTTAGTATATACCTATATTGCCCAAAAGCAGTCAAAATGACTGCATTGTGAAAGAATATCATCGGAGCACTCTTCACTTATGTTCCTTAGCTTTTCCAATAACTCACTTCTATTCGACATTTCTTTCATGAATTTAGGGCGCAAAAGAAATAAAATAAACAACTTATTAGAACAAGTATCACTGCATAAAGATTCGAATAACAAGTACTAGTTTAGCTTATTGAGCAACTGCAACTTATCAAGTATCGACAATTTATCATGTATTTGTATGTTATCATGTGATGGTAATCGAAAAAAAATGAAAACTGTTATCTCAATACAGAGCCGAACTGGTCATATAAGAAATTTACTCAATTCAATAATAAGAGTCTAAAATTTCCCCAAGCAGTCAAAATGACTGCTTTGGGGCAATATAGGTATAATATATATATATATATATATATATATATATATATATATATATATATATATACAGGAAATGAAGGAGGGGGAGGTAACTACAATTATTAATAAACGCATTTATATGTTGTACAAAAAGTCACAAAATTCTAAGACATTGTGTCCTTATATACATAATTGTTTTTCTAATTGAAATTAAAAAGCAGTCAAAATGACTTCCTTGGGCAATCTAGTGTTAATGAACAAAATAAAAGTGAATAAAATAGAATCAGAGGCATGAAAGCATGGTACACACTGATGAATCTCAGAAGGAAGGGGGAAATGAGGGTAGGAAGAGATTAACCAAAGATTTTACCTATAGATATAGACAGTGGGATGGTGAAGGGGTGGGGCAGGAACAGTGGAGGGGAACAATGACGGGGGGAAATAATTATCTCAACAATAAAGATTTTTTTAAAAACAGAAAATGTTGCTTAAAAATATGCTGGGATCCTGGCCAATTACTCAATGGTTAAAGTGTCCACCTGCAGTTCGAAGGGTCTCGGGTTTGATTCCTGGCCCAGGGCATATACCTTGGTTGCAGGTTCGATCCCCTGCCCTGGTCAGGGTGCGTATGGGAGGCAACCAGTCAATGCGTCTCTCTCACATCTCTCTCTCTCTCTCTCTCTCTCTCTCTCTCTCTCTCTCTCACCCCCACCCTTTCACTCTCTCTAAAATTTAATGGAAAAATATTCTTGGGTGAGGATTAAAAAATATGCTGGAATATGATAAATCTAAAATCACATGTAAAGGGTGTCCCAAAACTCATGCAAGAAGTAATTTTGATAGAAAACACGGGTTTGTAATTAAAAATTGTAAATTTATTATTGATTCATAAAGTATACAGTATAGGGTTATGTATGGAATAGCATATTGGGTAAATGGCCTCCACAGCTTTGCTGGCACATATGCACTCTTTTGTTATTGCCTGAGCAGCCGCATTTTCGAAGAAGAATGGTCTGATAATGCCTCCAGCCCAAAATCTGCACCAAACAGTGACACGTTATGGATGCATTTATTTCTCAACAATCACTCGTGGATTTTCTGAACCCCAAATGTGACAATTTTATTGATTAACCAAGCCATCAAGATGAAAATGAGCCTCATCGAAATTCAGCCACATTTATGAAAAACGGTCATGGAAAATTTCAACAAAAGTGTATGTATGTGCCAGCAAAGCTGTGGAGGCCATTTACCTGATATGCTATTCCATACATAACCCTATACTATAAACCTTAAGAATCAATAAAAAATTACAATTTTTAATTATAAACCTGTGTTTTCTATCAAAATTACTTCTTGCGTGAGTTTTGGGACACCCTTTATATGATGTCAGAGAAGCAATTAGGTGTATCTTTCTTACCCCACCTCCCTTCCAAACAAATATTGAAATTTTGACTGGTTTTGCAGGCAGGGAAGACACAGCCTAAACAAGTAAATGATATTGTTAGAAACATGATAGGAAACAAAATTATTTAAAGGACTTTTCTCCATTAAGATATTTTGGGCTTCACTTAAGGTATTGTAAGAATAAACTTACCTAGCTTTACTTCAGCATTATGAGTCAATAGCACATTCTGACCTTTGATGTCCCGGTGAATTACACGGTGTGCATGAAGATGAGCTAAGCCCTGCATATAATATATTTATTTTTAAAAGCCACATCAGCATATATATTTTCTTTTTTTCCACATAATATTATTAATATCTTTGGAAAAACTTTTGAGAATAAAAATGGCCCAGATTTGCATTTTTCAGACAAAATTATTTTGTTAGACTGGAATTACTATAACCAGTTCCCAGAAATACTATTTTTGGCTATTAGGAAAGGAAAATAAATCAGGACACCAAAAAAAGAACATCAAAAAGTAATGTTTGTGCATACACTGGACCATTTACTTTCTTTTCTAGCATCCATATTTCCAACAAACCATAAGAGTGAAGGTCTGGACATCTTATAATTATAGTCCAGACATTGTTTTGCTCTATTCCTACCATTTGTTTAGTAAAAAATATTTTCTAGTCAACCTTGTAGGCTGAGAATCTGCAAGAATGTAAAAATTCATTTTAAAGCATTTACAATTTGTATTGGCTTACCATACTGGCTCCTCTGAAATTAACCCGTGACCTGGCTAACGTATGACCTGGCTTCAGTGATATTATTCCAGATACTAAGTGGGGATTAATAATAGAAGTAACAGTAAAAACAGCTACTACTTATTGAGTTCTTACTCTTTGCCAAGCACTGTGCTGAGTGCTTTACATGCAATAAATATTAAATTCTCACAGCAACCCTTTGAGGAAGGTGCTAATATTATCCCATGTTATAGATGAGAAAGGTGAGATTTGAAGAAATTAAGTAACTGACTCAAGGACACACAGCTAATACATAATGACCCAGAATTTAAACTCAATCTATCATTTGCATTCTTAACTATTTACACTATTGCCACAAGTAATGAGAAGAAGGACATTTTAACTTTGTATTAGTGATGCTGTTTAGTTCCGTTAATATTTTTCTTGGGTGTTCCCTAAGCACTGAAGTCACAAGGAAAAAATTGGATTTGGTAGATCAAGATTTTCATTCTCATCCAATTTGGTATTCAAAATAAAGTTTTAAGAATAGGGCTTTATTAAAAGAGATATCTGTCTGCAAAATCATTTGTGGACATTTTATAAAACACTGCTTTCTACATAACCTTTATCTTAATTTCTAATGACAGTTCTATGCTTTAAAAATAACTCTAAAATCATAATAACATAATAAATATTCCATGTAGTTATGACCATGATCCATTGAGCACAAGAGCTTAAATCTGACATAGCCATTAAAGGTCATGACTTGGAAGAACCTGCTTACAAATCTTGTGCTCTACCTTAAAGTTTAAGGACATCACCTGAAAATCTGCTTTCTCTAAACCCTTTTGGTCTCTTTTTTGGTATCCTGATTCAGAGGTCATGCTTAGAATTTTTAAACCAACCTATAGGAAGTTATAAGGTACATTGTATATATTACTCCCAGGTATTTTCAAGGCCAGAAGACAGTAATTATATAAAGACTCACCTGAAGTATTTCTCGGCAGATATAAGCAATCCAATCTTCTTTCAAACTCTGATTTCTGGTCATTCTAACTACATCAGTAACTGAGCCTGCTGCACATAATTCCATCACCATCTGCAGTGAAGC
Source organism: Myotis daubentonii (assembly GCF_963259705.1). Classification (NCBI taxonomy): domain Eukaryota; kingdom Metazoa; phylum Chordata; class Mammalia; order Chiroptera; family Vespertilionidae; genus Myotis; species Myotis daubentonii. The sequence continues at coordinate 54,332,521 of NC_081861.1, forward strand.
CAGCAATATATCAAGAATTTGAAAATAATTATCTGAAAATATCTCAAGAGTTTTAGTCCATATGACTTGCATTTATATGTAATGTTTAGAGATTAAGACACTGCAAAGATTGGCTCAATTGTCTGATGGAAGACTCCAAAGGCTGGTAGAATTATAAAGAGTTGAAAAATGTACCAAAGCTTTTTTATCTACTCATCTACTGATGGGCACTTGGGTTGCTTCCAAATCTTGGCTATTGTAAATAACACTGCAACGAACACAGTGGTGCATATATTGTTGCAGGTCTCTTCAGATAAATTCTCAGAAGTGGAATCACAGGGTCATAAGGCAGTTCCATTTTTAATATTTTGAGGTAATTCCATACTGCTTTCCACAATGGCTACACCAATCTGCATTCCCTCCAACAGTTCATGGGAGTTCCCTTTTCTCTACATCCTTGCTAACACTTTTGTTGTTGTTGTTGTTATTGTTGTTGTTGTTGAATTAGTGTCAGCCATTCTGACAGGTGTGAGGTGAAATCTCATTGTTATTTTAATTTGAATTTCTCTAATGATTAGTGACATTAAGCATCTTTTCATATGTCTATTAGCCATCTGTATGTCCTCTTTGGAGAAGTGTCTATTTTGGACCTTTGCCCATTTTTAATTAGATTTTTGGTCTTGAATTGTATAAGTTCTTTATTAGTAGATGAGTGGGTAAAAAAAATCCGTGGTACATTTACACAGTGGAATACTACTCAGCCATAAAAAGAAGGAATCTTACCTTTTATGACAGCATGAATGGACCTGGAGAGTATTATGCTAAGTGAAATAAGCCGGTCAAGGAAGAGAATTACCATATGATTTCACTTATATGTGGAATTAAATGAACAAAATAAACTAACAAATGAAATAGAAACAGACTCATAGATACAGAGAATAGACTGATAGCTGTCAGAAAGGAGGGCTTTGGGGGGCTGAGTAAAAATGGTGAAGGGACTAAGCAAAGAAAAAAAAACACCTCATAGACACAGAAAACAATATGATGATTACCAGAGGGAGAAGGGGCTAGGAGATGTAGAAGAGGGTATAAGAGGGATAAATGATGATGGAAATAGACTTGACTTGGGGTGGTGAACACACAACACAATATACAGATGCTGTGTTATAGAATTGTACACCTGAAGCCTATGTAGTTTTACTAGCCAGTGTCACTCCAGTAAATTCAATAAATTAAAAAAAAAACAACTGTTGGAAAGCCTGGTCAGGGTACATGCCTGGGTTGTGGGCTTGATCCCCAGTAGGGAGTGCACAGGAGGCAGCTGATCAATTAGTCTCTCTCATCATTGATGTTTCTATCTCTCTCTCCCTCTCCCTTGCTCTCTGAAATCAATAAAAAATATTTTTTAAAATACAAATATCTAGGGACAGAGGGAAGACAGGTAACACACCAGGTATTTTTAATCAGGAGGTAGGATTTGAGCTAAGCCTTAAAGGAGAGGTAGTGTTTGGAGATGCTGCAAAGGATTTATTGAAAACAGAATGAGTACATGCCTTTAGAAAGAAATTTGTGTAGGGTACAAAGCTGAGTGATGGTTGGAGTGAAACAAAACTGTTTTGGTTGTGTGGTATTTCAGCTTATGAAAGTGTACATCCTCAAGTGTGACCTGGTATTATAGAATAAAATCAAGGTAATTAATACATACCCAAAGTTGGTGCCTCTGGCCAGCAGGGCTCAGCTTGAAAAATGCACCATAGAAGGACACAATGTTTTTGTGGAAAGAGTACTTCTTCAAAAGGTTGAGTTCAGTCCTGAGATCCTCTTCCTCATCCTGCAGAATAAGAATAGAGAGTAAATTCCTAAGCTATTCCATTCAATGACTGTGAGACTCTAAACACAGTAAATCAGAGGGGAATCCTATGGCAACCCATTAAACCATATAGAAATTTATAGTAAAATTTTATCTAGAATTGTCAGAGAATGGAGATCTTTGGTGAACTGGGAATTTGGGAGAAAATAAAGGTTAATTAAAGATCCTTTAATTCAATGGTTTTCAAAATGTGATCCTGGAACCAGCAGCATCAGCCACTATATAAAGCTTTAACTGAAGTGAATAATTACAGAGTTGTTTGTTTGTAATGTTTTTATTGTGATTATAGAGACCCGGTGCATGAAATTAGTGCACGGGGGTCCCTCAGCCCGGCCTGCACCCTCTCACAATCCGGGACTGCTGGCTCCTAATCGCTTGTCTGTCTGCCTGCCTGCCTGCCTGCCTGATTGCCCCTAACCCCTCTGCCTGCCTGCCTGATCACCCCTTACCCTTCTACCTGCCTGCGTGATCACCCCTAACCACTCACCTGCCTGCCTGATCACCCCTAACCACTCTGCCTGCTTGCCTGATAGTCCCTAACCACTTCCTGCATGTCTGATCACCCCTAACCACCTCTTACTCAGCCCCAGCTGTGGCGGCTTCATCCAGAAGGATGTCTGGAATGACATCCGGAAGGTTGTTCCGCTGTCCAGTCTAATTTGCATACTATGCTTTTATTATTATAGATAATTTATATAACATACAACTCATTCATTTAAAGTATAAAATTCAATGGTTTTCAGTTTTTAAAAGAATTATGCAACCATTAACACAATCAATTTAGAATATTTTTATTACTCCCAAAAGGAAGCCCCACACCCTTTAGCTATCACCCCTAAATTTTGCCACACAAACATCTCAGTTTTAAGAAACCACTATATAATTTCTATCACTGTAGATATATCTATCCTGAACACTTTACATAAATGACAATCATAAAATATGTGGGCTTCTGTGACTAGCTTTTTTCCAAGATTCATCCATGTTATAGCATATATTAGTATTTCACTCATTTTATTTTACTATTCATTAAATTATGGACATCTAGGTTTTCTCACCCTTTGGCTAATATGAATAATGCTAACATGAGCATTAATATTGAGTTTTTGTATGGATATATGTTTTCATGTCTCTTTGGTATATACCTAGGAGTGAAATTGTTAGGTCAAATGCTAACTCTATATTTAACATTTTGGTGAAATGTCAAACTGCCACAGTGTCTGTGCCATTTTACATTTCCAACAACAATGATTGCAATTTATCCATCTCCTCACAAATATTCATTATTTCTGTTTTATTATTATAAACATCCTAGTGGGTATAAAGTAGTAGTTAACTATGGTTCTGATTTGCAAATCCCTGACGACCCATGATGTTAAGAATTTTTTCATGTGTTTCTTGGCCATTTGTATATGATCTTCAGAGGAATGTTGAATCAAAAAATTTTGCCCCTGTATTTTAATTGGGTTACTTGTCTTTTTTATTATTGAAGTATAAGATTATTTATATATTCTAAATACAAGTATTTTATCCAATTCTGTGGATTAACTTTCCACTTTTTTGATAGTGTACTTTGAGGTACATTTTTTTTTATTTTGATGAAGTCCAATCTATTGATTTCTTGTTTTGTTGCTTGTACATTTGATGCTAAATCTAAATATCCATTGCCAAATTTACGGTCATGAAGATTTACCTCAATCTTATCTTGTAAGCATTTTATAGTTTTAGCTCTCTAAACATTTAGGTTTTTGATCTATTCTGAATATATATATATATATATATATATATATATATATATATATATATATAATGTATGTATATAAACTGACTGTCCGACCAGTAGCTATGATGCGCAATGACCACCAGGGGGAAGACACTCAATGCAAGAGCTGCCGAGCTGCGGTGACTTGGCAGCTGCAGTTCTTGGGTGATGCACCCAGAACCAAGGAGGAAGCCCAATTCTAGGATGGGTCACCTGAGAACCACCCTCTCGCAATCCGGGACACCTTGGGGGATGTTGAGAGACGGTTTCAGCCTGATCCCCGCAGGCCAGGCCGAGGGACCCCACCTGCCAGAGGGACCCTGTTCACTCCACAGATGCCCTTTGAGCCGCGGTGCCACCCCAGGTGCAGCCGGCCGGGGAGGGACCATGGGAGGTTGGCTCCAGGGTCTGTCCAGCCCATCTCACCCAGTCCCACCCCACCAGCCACCTTTTAATTAATTTCCTTTCGATGTGCACCAGGGCAGTAGTTTTGATATACAGTAGGGCTCAAAATTCATTCATTTACATGTGGGTATCCTGTTGTCTCAGCATTATTTGTTGGAAAGACTATCCTGTCTACATGAATTGTCATTCACCCTTATCTAAAATCAGTTTACCTTACCTATATAGAAATAGTTCCATCCAATTGGTTTACATATACATCTATCCTTATGCCTATACAACACAGCCATGATTAGTTTGTGATTCACTGCATTTTAAAGGTACTGGTTTGATCTGTGGTGATATGTTTTAAAATATATGTTTCAAGTCAATCATTTTCCTAATCATTCATTCTAGTGGTACGTAACTGCACCTTTCTTCCTACTAATGGTAACAGTTGGATGTATATTTCTCTAGACATTTTATATACTATCGCAGTAGTTAGAGATGACAGAGAGAGGTAAATGGGTAGAGATATAATTTAAATGTATATACTAGTATATGTTTTAATCTAAACAAGCTCATATTATTCTCACTATTTTGTAGCTTGCATGTTTTATTCAATAACTAAAGATGATCTTTGTATATCAATAAATACAAATGCACTTCCATTTTATGGATGCATCAAATTGCATAAAATGGAGATATGTGTCTGCCACTCAGGGGCCAGGTCAGGCCTAGATATATTGTTTTTGAGGATTGTCTATATAGTGATAATCGATGCCATCTTTTGGGATGAACCACCAAGGTAGAGTACATAATTTCAAAAGATATTTTAGCAGAAGGCATTATGATGTCATCAGAAAAGAGCATCTACACTGGGCATTAGGACACATCAACTTCAGCACTGATAGACAAGAATTGGATATTAACTGAATCTTCCCAAGGTTCAACTTATCCTCAGAAATATCATGGCAGATGTTTGCCATTACCTATCTTTATTGGATGTTAGAACCAAATGAGACAACATATTTAAAATTCTTTAAATATTTGAAAGAATAATGCTATAAATGCAATATTTTATGACATAGCTTCTTTGTTACTTGACCTTATTTGAATTAGAGTGTTATGAAAATATACAGCTCTCTCCACTTTTTACCCTAATCTACAAATATGAGCAAACTTCATTTCCAGAAAATTTGTTATAGTGGAGTAAAATAGGAAGCAAATGTGTTTCCCTAATATTCAAGTATGTCTCCTTAGACCATGACAACCCAGTAGTTTCCTAACTCTTCTGTAACTTTTCTTAGCCAGTCTAAAAAAAGCTTTTCACCTCTTAATAATTTGAAACCATCACACTTTTGTGTATTCATGTGTAATGGACTAGAGAAAACTATCTTAAATTATTAAATTAAGGAAATACTTACATTTTGTGGAATTTTCAATGAACATATCATTGATTTACACATTTAAGTGTCATAGTCCTAACTAAAAAGGAACTTACAAACAGGAAAATAAGATCCCCACACATGAATGACATAACTATTAATGAATACAAAGTAGAGCATAATGAAGTTGATGGTGATATGAAATCACTCAGAAAGTCAATCTGCACTTGACAAATGGATCACCACTGGGTCCTTTGAATCTTTATTAACTCTAATTTTCATTTGATTATAATTTTAAAAGCTTTCTTACTACTTGTACAAAAGTTCAATTTTATATGAGCGCTTCAGGAATACTCTTATTGTACAAAGTGAAATATATTAATGGTATGTAAAGTAAGGAAGACTTTTAAATTAATGATACAGTTAATTTCCTCTTCTGAAGTCCAGTGAAAAAGGATATCATTGACTTATTTGAGGCAATGAATTAGAAAAGGACTAATTGGCATGAAAAGTAATTAAAAGTTAATCTCTATCTTTACTTCTCTCCAGAATTTCCTTCAATTACCTTGACTTGTTGATTTGGGTTAGGGGAAAATACATCTTATCATTTCCCTAAAATGAACAGGTAACAGTATATTTCAGTCAGTTATTTTCCTTCCTTCTCAATGTGTTCTCTAAGACCAAGTAGAAAAGACAAGCAATTAGTTTTTTGTATTTAGCTAAATTGTGGCTCTGGATTAAAATAGTTATGAAATAAATATAAGGCAAAACTAGTTTTTTATTTTCCCCAAGTATTGATAATATATTTTGTAAAAAAAAAAGTTTGAAATGGCTGGCAGCAGAGCATTCTTTAGCATTTCCCTATGATTTTCCAGTGGATTTACCAATAAACATTAAACTACTAGACAACAAATCTAGGCACCTATTTGTCTTTAAGGGAAGCAGGTGGAGCCTGATTTATAGTTGGAAAACCTAATGGCAGGTTTTTTCTTTGTATTAATAGTATGACAAAGGCATGAATGAATAAAACAATCAACTTGTACCATGAGAATTCCATGGAAGTTCAAGTTCCAGTCTTATCTCATCCTCTAATAAGATGCTTTCTACTTCCCTTTGCCTTTTTCTGCAAAGCTAAAAGTTGATTTTGTGGCTTTCATCCTTGCCATGTAGTACCCTTAAAATTTCTGCTTCCTCTCTGATGTGGCTCTTCTTTGAAATGATAAGAATATCTGCTATCACCCAGAAATAAACCACAAGAAGTAGCAATTCTCTATGTACATGGACACTCTTAGTTCCTAGTAAGGCACCAGGATTCTGCTAAAAGAAATAAACCAGTGGTTCTAAACCTTGGCTGCACATTAGAATCACCTGGAAATCTTTTGAAAATCCTGATTTCTGGGCCTCATCCTCAGGAAATTCTGTTTCTTTGTTATGGGGTGCGGCCACAACATTTGTAACAAAGAAACAGAATTTCCGGAGGATGAGGCCCAGAAATCAGGATTTTAAAAAGATTCCCAGGTGATTCTAATGTGCAGCCAAGGTTGAGAACCACTGAAATAAACAGTAGTAAAGGGTGCAATAAATAGGAATGAGGATAGATGGTGTGAGGATAAGCAAACAAAGAGCTGGTTAAAGAGAAGCAAGGGCCAGACTGAGTCATATGACTTGTTTGGTAATATGATATCAAGGAGCTTCCTTTTCTATTTGGGTTACAAAGCCTATGTCCCCAAGCAAGAACAGGATAATGGCTGGGCTCTAGGTAGCTATATAAAAGGGTGTCCCAAAATTCACGCAAGAAGTAATTTTGATACAAAACACAGGTATATAATTAAAAATAGTAAATTTATTTATTCATAAGGTATACAGTATAGGGTTATGTATGGAATAGCATATCGGGTAAATGGCCTCCACAGCTTTGCTGGCACATACACACTCTTTTGTTGAAATTGTCCATGACTGTTTTTGCATAAATGTGGCTGAATTTCGATGAGGCTCATTTTCATCTTGATGGCTTGGTTAATCAACAAAATTGTCGCATTTGGGGTTCAGAAAATCCACGAGTGATTGTTGAGAAACAAATGCATCCACAACGTGTCACTGTTTGGTGCGGATTTTGGGCTGGAGGCATCATCGGACCATTCTTCTTTGAAAATGCGGCTGCTCAGGCAACAACAAAAGAGGGCGTATGTGCCAGCAAAGCCGTGGAGGCCATTCACCAAATATGCTATTCCATACATAACCCTATACTGTATTCTTTATGAATCAATAAAAAATTTACAATTTTTAATTATAAACCTGTGTTTTCTATCAAAATTACTTCTTGCATGAGTTTTGGGACACTCTTTAGTTGCATTTGACCCTACTTTTTAACCCTGTTTATAGGTAGGCCAAATATTCTGGTGCCATTTTATCCATGAGGAACTAGAGGCCTAGACAAGTAAGACCACTTTTCTCAAGTAGTTCTTGGCTATTTAGTGGTAGATTTTATATTTAAACTAATTCATGAATTCCACATATTTGCTATTTCCATAAAACCCTGACTGAAAGAGATAGATGTGTGTTCAAGTCACAAATTTCTTATCCCAAATGATTCAAGATGACTTAGAGATGCAAACTGGCTGATCAGCTAGCTATTAATTTTTCTTACTGAAATATATAATGAGAGAATTCAAAGTTCCCAACTAAAACTTTTTTTAAAATATATTTTATTGATTTTTTTTACAGAGAGGAAGGGAGAGGGATAGAGAGTTAGAAACATCGATGAGAGAGAAACATCGATCAGCTGCCTCCTGCTCACTCCCTACTGGGTATGTGCCCGCAACCAAACCTGGAACCCTTGAGTCCACAGGCTGACGCTCTATCCACTCAGCCAAACCGGTTAGGGTTAAAACTTTTTTAAGAGTGGGTTTCCCACATAAATGTACATTCCCCAAAACCAATAAACCATGATCAAATATGTTTAGAAAGCATTAGTGTGTTTGAAATTCTCAACAGAGTTGAGCTTGTGAGAAACACATAAGTACCTTATAACCATCAGGCCAAGTGGGTAATTTAAAAGTCCACATATCCCAGTAATATGATGACATAGCATTTCCTGGTTTAGGGCCAACTTATCCCAGAGTGGCCTGAAAATACAGATTTTTTTTTTTCAAGAAGAGGAACTGCAAGAATGCCAAAACTTCTTTTGTAATTTCACCCAATTCTAGAATAAAAATATTTTCCCCAATGGAAAGAATACCAGAGAGGGTTTGGGGAAGATATTTAAAACATTTATTAACACAAATGTTTGATAAATCCAGAATTGGTCAAACAATTATATTTTTCATACTTTACATTTTACAGCTTCTTCATCTACCAAAGCATGTTATTATTCACCACTACTTGTTTAATCGGGATATGCTTTGTCTCCTGAGATACATCCTCTATAATAAAAGGGCAATATGCAAATAGAGCAAACGGCAGAACAACGGAACAACCAATGAAAGTGTAATATGCTAATGATATGGCTGCCCAACTGCTTGCTACAACATGCACTGACCATCAGGGGGCAGATGCTCTGACTGGTAGGTTAGCTTGCTGCTGGGGTCTGGCCGATTGGGACTGAGCAAGATGGGCCACACATGCTCTGGAGCCCTTCTACAGTTCCTCCCCGGCCTGATCATGCACCAGTGGGGTCTCTCAGCCTGTCCTACACCCTCTCGCAATCCAGGACCCCTTGGGGGATGTCGGACAGGTGGTTTCAGCCCGATCCCGCAGGCCACTCCCCTAGGGAGGGTGCCAGACTCAAGGCTCATGGCTGGCAAGCGCTGCAGTGGCAGTACGAGCCTCTCCTGATCAGGACAGATTGGGTGCGAGCCCATGGCAGGCACAAAAGGGCCAGGATCAGCAGAAGCAGCAGGTAGGAGCTGCAGGCGGTGTTGGACTGCAGGTTTCAGCCTGATCCCTGCAGGCCACCCAGAGGGACCCCACCCATGCACGAATTCGTGCACCGGGCCTCTAGTTATAAATAAAATAGGAGCCCACTACTTTCTAGAAGAATCATGAAGCTGTTTATCAATACCATTTTAATATAACTAGAAACATTTTCTAAATGTGACTGTGCTAATGGAAAGGGTTATTTTAATGTCCCTGAGAGCATATTTATTAAGACACAAAAGGTTGAAAGTATTTGAATACCAGAGACTTGACTGTAGGGGAGAAATGTAAGAAAAAAAGATATATTGATAAGAACAAGGATTCTGATTTTGGCCCACAGAATACTTTGATAGATCACCAACATCTAAATCACCAATGTCTATTGGAAAAATTTTTCTTTGCCTGCTCTTATTCTGGAGCCATCAAATTCAAGACATAGAGACTGTTTTCGAAGACAGTTAAAAAGCTTTAAGTTTCATCTTCACAGTCCTTCTTGTATTTAAGTACTGTACCAGATATCTGAAGACTTTTAAGCTTGGCAGCTTGTTTTTCTGTCTGCTATTGTTCTTACAATAAAAAAAGGTAGTCCTTATTTGGCTCATATATAATTGCAAAGTTTCTTAGGATCATAATGGGGGAAAAGCCTGTCCAAAATACCATGTAGAAGGTGTGACAAAGGACCTTGCTAAGGCCAATTTTAGCTGAAATTTTCTCTTTGTCCCATCATCTCCTTTGTTGCTACTCAGCTGGGGTGTTATATACTTTACTAGTGGCCCGGTGCACGAAATTCATGCACAGGGGAGGGTGTGTTCCTCAGCCTGGCCTGCACCTTCTCCAATTTGGGACCCCTCGAAGGATGTCCTACTTTTACAGGGATCGGGCCTAAACCAGCAGTAAGACATCCCTCTTGCAATCAGGGACTGCTGGCTCCTAACCATTCACCTGCCTGCCTGCCTGCCTGATTGGCTCTAACCACTCTGCCTGCTGGTCTTCTCACCCCCCACTGTCCCCTCCCGCTGCCGGCCTGCTTGCCCCCAAATGCCCCCCTGCCAGCCTGATCACATCAAACTGCCCCCCCCTTTTGCCTGCTTGCCCCTACCTTCCCTCCCCACTGGCCTGCTCATCCCCAACTGTCCCCCTGCTGGCCTGCTCACTCCAAACTGCCCCCCCCCGCTGTCCTGATCACCTCCAACTGACCCCCACTGATGGCTGCTTGTCCCCAACTGGCCCCCCTGCTGGTCTTCTTACCCCCAACCGCCCTGCCCCCCACCAGCCTGATCACCCACAACTGCCCTCCCCTCTTGGCCTCTAACTGCCTCTACCTTGGCCTTGCCACCATGGCTTTGTCCAGAAGAACATCTGGAAGGTCTCCCAGTCTAATTAGCATATTACTCTTTTATTAGTATAGATATATTTGTCTGTAAATATGATATGATTGCAGATATGAGTAGGACCAGGTAAAATTTTATAGAATAGGCCTTTTATTACAGATGGTTTGCCATGTATGTATTTTTTCTAAAGAAGTAAAAATTACTTTAAAAAATGTTTCAGGAAGACTTTGAGAAATTTATAGTATCTGGTTTTCTTCCAAGAAAGCTGTCACTTTTATGCCAGAGTGAGAATTATTTGTATCCTTTGTATGTCAGCATTGGGCCACTGTGACTGGGGGGCACTTAGCTTGACTTGAGAGTAATTATCTTGCTCACTGGCTGAGAAGGAGGGCGTGTGGCAGAGGAGATAAATACTCTGTTCTAGATTATTCATAGATTGCTGACTTTCTGGATTGATTGTGCAAGCTCCTCCTTTTATTGATGTCCACCTTCTATTGACAGACATCTACCCTGGGAGAGAAATGAGATGAAACTCTCTTTCTTTTCATTGTAAAAAGCATTTGAATTCCTAAGGTGTGATAAGGCCATCCAGACATCCACAGTCAAGGTACACATTTTCATGGAGGATGTTCCCACTCTTGAATAAATCAAAACAATGTTTTCTTTTAATTTAAACTTTCTTCTATAACTGTTTTCTTGTTACTTAAAAGCTCATTTTTTTTGAAACTACTTCCAAATCTTTTCAAGCTGTATATGTCCTTGGAATGAATTTATAAATAAGAATTGAGCCTGGACGGTGTGACTCAGTGGTTTAGCATTGGCCTATGAACCAGGAAGTCACAGCTTGATTCCAGGTCAGGCCACATGCCCGGGTTGTGGGCTTGATCCCCAGTATGGGGCATGTAGGAGGCAGCCGATCAATGATTCTCTCTCATCATTGATGTTTCTATTTCTCTCCCTCTCCCTTCCTCTCTGAATCAGTATGAATATATTTTAGAGAGAGAGAGGAGAGAGAGAGAGAGAGAGAGAGAGAGAGAGAGAGAGAGAGAGAGAGGAGTATATATGTTTGTAAATAAGAAAACATGTATTTGATGCTCTTAGAAAGTCTTATTTTCTTTTATTAAAACTTGTGCAGTATAGGGAACTCCATAGATTCTCTTAATTTGAAGAAAGTTAGAGGGAAAGGTACTAATTCAGAGTTCCTTGGGAAAATGTGTCACTTATATATTTTTTTATGTTTATTTTTTTTAAATCAAAAACTGAAATATTTTCTATTCAGAAAATATATTTGGATCTAAATATCTTCTATAATTTTAACCCTAAAATATCAATTTAAATATTTTAAAAATGGTTGGAATGTTTGTTTTTTTTAAATAAGTTAGGTTACTGGAGTTCTACATGTTACTGGATCACCTGGGGTAATTTTCTGATTGGAAAATTAAGAATTATAGTCAGAGGGGAGGACATGAGAATTTTTAAAGAACATATTCAATTTACTTTAGAAGCCAAACCTCTCTTATCATGTGACTTGTATTGTATGTTTGTTAAACTATATTATCACATAAGCATTGCTGCTATTGGGACAAACAGTGACAGTTGATTTGGGTCATTTGAATGTCCACTGTCTGTTTTAATTTGTATGTTCATTTTGACTCTGTCATATGCTCAAACTTCAGTGGAAGTCATGAGAACCTATTATTTTTGCCTGCTCCCTCCTTTACGTTGGAAATATTCTTTTTTACTCAGAGGGACCTTAACTTTGATGTAAGGGATTGTTTCCGTTGCCAACTGTTTTCTTCCTTGCCAAGTAAGAGAGTTGTTGTGAACTCTTCAGTGATGCCTTCCCCAGGATATTTGCAGATGTGGTTGGGAAAAGTCATTTCATCCCCGACCTTTGCATGTCAGGTGCTGGGATGAGTGCCACAGCCACAGGCACGGCGGCACCCAGTGCCCGGGGCTCTCCCTTTGCGATCTCAGATCAGGGGGCTACAGGGCACCCAGTGCCCGGGGTGCCACTGTGCCTGCGGCCAGGCTCTCCCTTAGCAATCGCTCATCAAGGGGCCGCAGAGCACCCAGTGCCCAGGGTGCCACTGTGCCCGTGGCCAGGGGTCTCCCTTCGCGAGCACCGGCTGGGGGCAGGCAAAGGTGGCCAGTTCTCTGATCCAGGGCTGGGGGTCACCTTTGCCCTGCCATCCAGCTCTTGCCTGCCGCCTGCATTTTCAATCACCGTTCTTCTATCCTTCACCTTTTGCCTCCCATCATTGTGCCTATGTATGCAAATTAACCGCCATCTTTCTTGGCAGTTAATTTGCATATCACCCTGATTATCCAATGGGAAGGGTAGCGAAGGTATGGTCAATTACCCTTTTTGTCTTTTATTAGATAGGATGGGTTTACTCATCTGCAGTTAACACTTACTTGTTGAAGTAACCATTTATGCTAGGCCCTGCTTTCTGACTTATGCTAGTGTTCAAATATGATGATTGACTCTGTGAATATGTGAAAAGGTATAAATATGTTGTCACTGCACACAAGAATATTTTAGTGGTGGCCTTCTAAAGATAATACAACACAAAGGGATTAGTTTAAAGTTGAAAAATAAGAGAAGACTACTTGAGGGCTAATGAGGACTTTTAGTACTCACACTGTATCTCCAACCGACAGACTTTTGATACTTATTCACTCTCACTCGCCTTCCTATTTCAGGTAAAGGAGTCTGCAAAACCAAGAAGAAAATGCTATTAGAACCACTGGTACACTCTGAATATGATTTACTCTTTAGTACTTTGTGCTCTTTCAGCACTAAATGGAAAAGTAACATAATATTATTCCTCTCTCATTTTTTGCTAATAGGTTTAACTAAAACATTGTACTCATATATGCAGAAACTTAGCACCAAATTCATAATAACAGATTTAACTGCCTATTGAGAAATTATAATTTGATGATAACAAAGTGATATTTCCCCTTTAAAACAATGTAATTGACACTATGTATGGGCAGAATATGATTTTTAAATATTTCAAAGTTAGAGTATCTAAAAATTAAATTAAATGTGGGTCAAGGTCTCTCAAGTTAAAATAAGGAAATAAGTACTTTAGGGAGTCTCATTCAAATAGTACTAGATTGGTTATTGGAATGTCAGGTTTGTAGGTCAAAATAAATCCACAAAACATTAAAATCCCTTAAAATTCACATTGGTTTGCAACATTTGACACTTACTGGCAAAACAAAAAAAGCATGCAAATCTTTAAATAGATTCAGCAATTCACTCCCTGCACAAATTGTAAAAGAACAGTTTATGGCATAGACAACAGTTCAGTGACTATGCATAGTTTTCAAACATACTATTTGAGAATTTTCCTTGTATATTAAAGTGAAAGTTCTTTGACCTTTGCTATGTTCATGCTAGTATTATCTTGAGAAAGTAAGGCACTCATGCTAAAGAAAGAGGACAGAAATCAGTGCTTAGAAAATTCTCTGACAATATGTTATAAACTGTGGCTCAACCCTATGAATGTTAACAGGAACAGTGCAAATTAAACTGTCTTGCTCACCTGTCAGAAAATATAAGAAAAACTTGTATCTCAGACAAGTTCATTACTTCTACTTGTCATTGAGAATCTAATGGCCTCAATTCTCAAAAAGAATAGTTGGAGAGGGAAAATAATATGATGGAGCACAGAAGGATTAACACAATATTAGAAGAAATCTCCTCTTTGATACCCCTGGAAACAGATAATCAACTAGAAATATATATATATATAAAATCATGATTTCTTAATTCTTACATCATGCCAAAATAAATGCATTTGACCTTCAAATATAATAAATTAATAATAAAGATAATATACTAATGGGTAGAAAAAATTAAATGATAAATATAATAAATTCAGGTTCACATAATTATAATTACACATAATGATTTATAAAAACAATATTCTTTTTAACTGTTTATCCTTAGACCATTGTCCATTAAGGGAATAAAATATAGACAGGATATAATATTACCTTACGAGCATTCATCACTTTAACAGCTGTAAATGCACCAGTTTTTTCATGGAGACCCTGAAACATAGCATAGTAATAAACATTAAATGCTGGCTATAGAATCAAGTAGTCAAACAGCAAAGTTAAAATATTACAATAAAATAAGGCCAAAAACTGTAGCTTATCTAAAATACTATATGGAGAGTAAATGTAAGGTATAATATAGAGAACAAAAAGATTAAATTATGAACATTTTAATTTTAATATTTTTATTGATTTCAGAGAAGGAGAGGGCGAGAGAAATAGAAACATCAATGATGAGAGAATCATTGATTGGCTGCCTCCTGCATGCTTCCCACTGGGGATCCAGCCCACAACCTGGGCATGTGCCCTGACCAGAAATTGAGCCGTGACCTCCTGGTTCATAGGTTGATGCTCAACCACTGAGCCATGCTGGCCAGGCAAATTATGAACATTTTAAAGAAATACAAAGTATTTCACTCAAAAAATCAAGCAAGTTTATGGAGTAATTTTGTTTACCTTTTTATTACAGTATTGTTAAAATACAATATTATATTCATTTCAGGTGTACAAAGTAGTGATTTGACATTTATATACCTTATGAAGTGATCACCATGATAAGTATTCTACTGTGTTTGTCTCACTACCTAAAGTTCTTACAATATTATTGATTACATTCCCTGTATTGTATACTATATCCCCATAACTTACTTCTTTTATAAGTGGGAATTTTTATCTCTAATCCCTTTCATCATATTTTACTCAATCCTACAAGCTCCCTCTATTCTGACATCCATCAGTTCATTCTCTGTATCTATGAGTCTGTTCCTATTTGTGTGTGTGTGTGTGTGTGTGTGTGTGTGTGTGTGTGTGTTGCTATTTTAGATTCCAAATATAAGTGAAATCATTTGATATTAAGTATTTCCCTGCCTGACTTATTTCACTAGCATAATACCCTCTGGGTCCATCCATATTGTTGAAAATGGCAAGATTTCATTCTTTCTCATGGCTGAGTAATATTTTATCATTGAACACTTAGGTTAATTCCATATCTTGGATATTGTAAATAATACTTCCATAGACAGACATGCATGTAACTTTTCTAATTAATGTTTCATGTTTTATTCAGATAAATACCCAGAAGTGGAATTCCTGCGTTGTACAGTAGTTTACTTAAAAGAGTTGACTTTATTATTTCCTTCCTTCCACTTACTTTGGACTTTATTTGTAATTTTTTGAAGAACCTCCATACTGTTTTCTGTAGTTGCTGCATCAATGAATAAACCCATTAACAGTGTACAAGGGTTATCTTTTCTCCTCATTCTCACCAACACTGGTTACTTGATGTCTTTTTTATAATAGCCACTCTGACAGGTGTGAGGTGATATCTAATTGTCATGTTGATTTGTATTTCCCTAAAGATTAACGATGCTGAGCATCTTTTCATGTATCTATTGGTCATCTGTATGTCTTCTTTGGAAAAATATCTATTCATGTACTCTGCCCATTTTTTGGTTTTGATATTGAGGGTTTTTTTTAAAGATATCTATCTATCTATATCTATATCTATATCTATATCTATATCTACATCTATATCTATCTATATCCTCTATATCTATCTATATCTATATATATCTATATCATCTATATCTATATCTCTCTATGTATATCTATATAGATGGTCTCATGTCGCCCTCAGAGGCCCCTCCCTCCCTCCGTGTAACCAGGGCATGGGATGCTGGGCTTGCATAACTGCAAGAAGCCCCTCCTTCCCTCCGCATGGCCAGGGCATGGAACACTGGGCTTGCATTGCCAGGGCAATGCCGCCAGTGTGCCACCCTAGCCGCTATGGGAGCCACCATCTTTGTGATGGAGTGACAGTTAATTTGCATATCATATGCTTGTTAGATAGGATATATCTTACCTAATAAAAGAGAAACATGGTAATTAGCCGTACATCCGCTACCCTTCACATTGGCTAATCAGGGTGATATGCAAATTAACTGCCAGCCAAGATGGCGGCCAGCAGCCAGGCAGCTTGAAGCTAATATGAGGCTTGCTTGCTTCAGTGAGGGAGGAAACCAACATTCCCTGCCTGCCTTGCCGGCTTCTGAGCTTGCAGTTTGAAACATTGTTGCAAATATAGAAGCTAAATAAAACCCCAGAAACCTGCTTTCAGCCAGCCAGGATCTCAGAGCTGGCGTTGATACAGTGTTTTGATTATAGAACCCAATCAAACCAGCTACCTGCTTTCAGCAGCAGAGGCCTCAGAGCTGGAGCCAGAGCTAAAGCTGGCCCAGAATTAAAAAAAAGAAAAAAAGGAGCAGTTGGGAGCTTCAGTCACCCGCCAGCCTGAAAACAGCCCTCAGCCCCTCACCCAGACTGGCCAGGCACCCCAGTGGGGACCCCAACCCTGAAGGGTGTGTGACCAGCTGCAAACAACAATCATCCCCTCACCCAGGCTGGCCAGGCACCCCAGTGGGGACCACCACCCTGATCCAGGACACCCTTCAGGGCAAACCAGCCGGCCCCCACCCATGCACCAGGCCTCTATTCTATATAGTAAAAGGGTAATATGCCTCCCGGCACCGGGATCAGCGTGACAGGGGGCAGCGCCCCAACCCCCTGATGGGCCCTGCTCTGTGGGTGATAGAGGGCGGCGCCCCAATCACCCCCCCCCATGGGCCTGCTCTGTGTGTGATGGGGTAGAGCCATAACCTCCCCATCGGCCCTGCCCTGAGTGTGACAGTGGCGGCGCCCCAACCCCCTGATCGGCCCTGATCTGTGGATGATAGAGGGCGGCGCCCCAACCCCCTGATCCGCCCTGCTCTGTGTGTGACTGGGGGAGGTGCCCCAACCCCCTGATGGGCCCTGCTCTGTGAGTGACAGTGGGGAGCTCCTCAACCCCCTGATCAGCCTGCTCTGTGTGTGACAGGGTATGGAGCCCCAACCCCCCTGATGGGCCCTGCTCTGTGAGTGACAGTGGGGAGCTCCTCAACCCCCTGATCAGCCTGCTCTGTGTGTGACAAGGTATGGAGCCCCAACCCCCCTGATTGACCCTGCTCTGTGCGTGACAGGGGGTGGTGCCGGAACTTCCCTATGTACCCTGCCTTGAGTGTGACAGGGGGCGGTGCCCCAACCCCCCAATCAGCCCTACCCTGAGCGTGACTAGGGGTGGCATCGCAACCTCCAGATCCGCCCTGCTCTGTGCATGACAGGGGGAGGCGCCCCAACTCCCCAATCGGCCCTGCTCTGAGCCTGACCAGGGGCTGCACCTAGGGATTGGGTTTTTATTCTCTGCCACCGGGGAGCAGGCCTAAGCCAGAAGGTCGTTATCTCCCGAGGGGTCCCAGACTACGAGAGGGCACAGGCCGGGCTGAGGGACCCCTCTCCCACACGAGTGCACAAGTTTTTGTGCACCGGGCCTCTTGTATAAGCATAACCAATAGACACAGACAGTGGGGAAGTGAAGGCCAGTACTGGAGGGTGACAAAAATGGGGGGGGGAGAGGATAAGTGTAATAATTACAACAATAAAGAATTAAAAAAAATAAAACCTGTTCATAGAGAGAGAGAGACAGAGAGAGAGACAGAGAGAGAGACAGAGAGAGAATATGAAATATGGAGACATCTAAGTAAACCTATAGCAGCACAGGGCAGTACATTGACTCAGATTCTAAGTAAAAATCATAAAAATATGGACTGTCAGACTCATAGACGAAGGGGATTAGCAAAGAGAGCATGAGCCTTTGTGGAAAACATTAAAAAGTGAAAACCAAGAATGAAGTTAAAGCATCATAGAAAATAGGAAGTAGATCATAGAGGAGATTTAGAAGTTTGGAAAGAAGAAAAGGGTGAGGGCAGAGAAGAAGGCTGATTCACATAGTAAACAAAATAAAATAATGTTGAAAGATAACAGAAAAGGTAGAATGTCTGAACTCATGTTTTCATTCTCTATCAAGCAAAATTATTTTTCAAACTGGAAAAAAATGAAGAAATTTTTAATTATAAGTAATGAGATACAAAGAGAAATCTTAGAAGCTTTCAATATAATCAAGTCTTCTCGATCATTTAAATTCATTTTCAAAATACAAAAATATTTGCAGGCATGATTTGAGAGGCAGTGGGCAAAGTTCTTGAAAACCTAAGGGGAATGAGGAAATCCCAAACCTATAGACAATGAAGACATGGACTGATAGCCAACAAAGTATTAGAACATAGTATTAACAGATAATGTGTGTTCTCTTAAAAAATAAGTGATCAGTATGAACTAGAATGAGTTTACTAAAGGTATTTTTTTCTTTATTGATTAAAGTATTACATATGTCTCCTTTTTCCCCCATTGCCCTCTCCCTGGCCACTCCCATCTCCCAGCACATGCCCTCACCACCCTGGTGTCTGTGTCCATTGGTTATGCTTATATGCATGCATACAAGTCCTTTGGTTGATCTTTTACCTCCTCACTCCCCACCTTCCCTCATAGGTTGGACAGTCTGTTTGATGCTTCTATGACTCTGGTTCTATTTTTGTTCATCAGTTTATGTTATTCATTATATTACTCAAATGAGTGAGATCATGTGATATTTATCTTTCTCTGATTGGCTTATTTCTCTCTCCATATCCATCCATGCTGTTGTGAAAGGCAAGGGTTGTGAGCTCTGGCCCAATCTCTGCAGGCCACGCTGAGGGACCCCACCTGTGCATGAATTCGTGCACCAGGCCTCTAGCATAAGATCATTGTAAAATTGCTGCTTGCTAAACTACTCTTTCAGAGAGTTCCCTCTGAATCTTGAGTTTGTAATATTTAATTTTGAAATAATTTTAGACTTAGAGAATGGTTTCAAAGCTACTACAGAGTAACTGACCATGGTACAATTGTCAAAACTAAGAAACTAACATTGGTCCAATACTCTTAGAATATTCTTACAAGAAATCAAAGGAAGGCTGAGACTTGCAATGGTTGCAATTAAAGAATTAGAAAAAAAATCACCAAGAGCAAAGATGTGTCATTAGAAACCAAGGCTAAGATAATTTATACCTTTGTATTCCCTATTACCATGTACAGATGTGAAAATTGGAAAGTGAAAAAGGCTAAGAGGGAAAAATATGATTGATTTGAAACATGGTGCTGGAGAAAAACTTTACAGCCCCCTAGACCACCAGAAAGAAAAAGTAGGCATGCTTAAACAAATTAAAATGTCACTGAAGGCAAAAATGACAATACTGAAGTTGTTCTACTTCATACACATCATGAGAAGGCAAGATTATTTGGAAAAGATAATAATGGTGGGAAAAATGCAGCATGAAAAGAGGAAAATCAAATTTGAGATTAACTCCATAAAATAAGTCATATTTATGAGTCTACAGGATCTGACTTATGTGGACACTGTGTATATTTCTCATTTATAGGTTCACTAGTAGTCAGAGCCCATTCAGTGGCATGTAACACACACATAGACACACACAATACTCTTAACTATATCGTAGTCTTTGTTTGGATTTCTACAGTTTTTCTACTAATGTCCTTTTTATAGGACCCAAACTTGGATGCCACATTCAATTTAGCTGTCATGTCTCCTGAGGCTCTTCCAAACTGACAGTTCCTCAGTCTTATTTCCTGTTGTGTGTTGTTGTTGTTTTTTTTGACCATGACACTTTTCAAGAGTACTAGTCAAGTATTTTGTAGAATGTCCCTCACTTTGGGTTTGTCTGAAATTTTCTCAAAAATAGAGTGAGATTATGGTTTTGGTAAAAGAGCATCACAGAGGTTAAGTGCTGTTCTCATCACATCTTGTCAGGGATACATGGTATGACCATGACTGATCACTGGTCATAATTATACTTGGTCACTTGATTTAAGTGATGTCTGATAAGTTTTTTTCACAGTAAAGTTATTATTTTTCATTTTCATACTCTATTCGTTAGAAGGGACTTTCATTGCCTTTGAAAAGGGATAACATGATTTTTGAGTATTTATCTAGCAAATTTAAAGTCATCTTGAGATAAACTGATTATTCAGTGGTGCCATCTTGTGGTTCACTGATTATATAGAAGCTGTTTTTGTTTTATTTTTTTTATCTCCTTAGCTTAAGTACATTACATATTGTCAAAAAACAGATTGTCTCACAAATGAGAACTTAACCAGGACCAGCAAATTCAATTTCTAGAATGTGCCTTTTTTCAATTATAATGTATATTTTACAACAAATTAGTTCAAAAAGTCATTTGTTGGAAACACACATAAAAATTCTAAGACAGTAGTTTGGTTTTGTATTCTAGAATGAGAGTTAAATATCCTCCCAGTTACCACCTGACCTTAGTGAATATTATACATGAAAATCACAAGGAAATCCTTAAAATATAAATGTGGGAGATTTTATATGTTTTTATATCATCAGTTATACCACTTATATATAGGAGCCACTAGCTGCACTGGAATAACAATGTTCCCTTAAACCAGTGGTTCTCAACCTGTGGGTCAAGACCCCTTTGGGGGTTGAGCGACCCTTTCACAGGGGTCGCCTAAGACCATCGGAAAACACATATATAATTACATGTTACTTTTTTGATTAATCACTATGCTTTAATTATGTTCAATTTATAACAATGAAAATACATCCTGCATATCAGATATTTATATTATGATTCATAACAGTAGCAAAATTACAGTTATGAAGTAGCAACAAAAATAATTTTATGGTTGGGGGTCACCGCAACATGAGGAACTGTATTAAAGGGTCACTGCATTAGGAAGGTTGAGAACCACTGCCTTAAACAGACTTTGTGTGCAAAGAATGACCTTTTAATTATCAAGCATCACAGAGCAAGAAGAATAAAATTCTACAAGCTTTAATTCATATTATAAGACAAGAAATGCTGCTTAAATATTTTGTATAAATTCATAGGCCCTCTCATATTTAAATAATAGAAGGTGACTTCTAGTGACAATGCTTTGTAGCTATTCTTGATTCTAGGTTCAAGCCTATGGATATTTGGAATCAAATAATCTATATCTGCACCTCAGGCAAGTACTTGTCTTGTCATCAAGTTTAGTTACTAATAGATGCAACTTATATGATACTAGAGGCCTGGTGCATGGGAATTTGTGCACTCGGGGGGTGGGAGGGTCCCTCAGCCTGGCCTGCACCCTCTCACAGTCCAGGACCCCTTGAGGGATGTCCACCTGCCAGCTTAGGCCTGCTCCCTGGGGGATAGGGCCTAAGCTGGCAGTCAGACATCCCTCTGACAGCCCGGGAGCTCATGGGGAGTGGGCTTCAGCCACAGTCAGACATCCTTAGTGCTGGCAAGGAGGCAGGAGAGGTTCCCGCCACTGCTGCTGCACTCGCAGCCATCAGCCCAGCTTGTGGCTAAGCAGAGCTCCCCCAGTGGGAGTGCACTGACCACCAGGGGGCAGCTTCAGCATTGAGCATCTGCCCCCTGGTGGTCAGTGTGCATCATAGTGACCAGTCATTCCTGGTCATTCCGCTTTAGGGTCAATTTGCATATTACCCTTTTATTATATAGGATAATTTTAGGGGCAACAGAAGGTAAACTCCAAAAATCCCTCCCTCCACCTCACAACCTGCTACAAATTATAAAAATCATTTATTATTTCCTTAATTTTATTAGTCATGAAACTCCCTGATTATTCAAATGTTAGCTCTGAGAAAGACACATTTAGTTATTGTTTTCCATTAACACTTTAGCATGAGTTAGATGATCAGATTAGATAACTGCAAGAATAGCAATAAATAGTAAAGTGTTCATGGAAGCAGAGGTGGAAGAAGGAAAGGGCTAGAGTCTGAGGAGTTCCAGGAGAGGTCATTCCTCAGCCATAATGAAGGTAGCAGATGCCTGGAATGGGAAGCAAGGCAAAGGTAAGTGAGAAGTTTTTCTCACTGTGTGAAGGGAATAAACAAGGTAGGGTAGGGAATGGAGAGGTGAAAAAAGTGCCAAGTCAATCTTTTATTGGGGAAATTTATAGTTTTTAAGATGTACACATCTGAAAAAAATAGAGAATCAAATGCAAAGACTGGTTAACTTAAATTATTGGGTTCCAAATACAGTCTAAGTACAATTTCAAGGTTTTTAAAGAATAAATACTTGATACCATGTGAGAGTTGTAAAGGATTTTCCTGGCTAATTTATGCTCTCACAACTATGTTCTCAGATTGTAAAACTATAGTAATTGGGAGAAACATGGGTTCTTTTTCAAGTACCATTTGAAATAACTCAGGAGAGAACATAAATTCCTCAATGTGTTGATTTCAATTTGGCAAGGATTTGTGTTCTTAATGAATTAATTTAGATAATCAAATAAGCAGCATTATTTAGTCCGCTTTCTCTAGGAAAAACCATTTATTACTGTGCTATTACTGTTCAATGGCTCCAAACTGAATATTACCATCCTGAATTTATACTATAAATAGAAAATGTGGCATATCTCTGAATTTAGGATACTTGTAACATATTTACAAAATTGTAAAAAGGTGTATTGCCTGCTTTAAACAAAAACCAATGCACGAAAATCTTGAATATATATACATAGATAGATAGATAGATAGATAGATAGATAGATAGATAGATAGAGATAGATATAGATAGATATAGATTTATAGATATAGATAGATATAGATATAGATATAATCATAAAGTAACTCTCTTGTTTATGAATGAACTTGTACTAGTTTTCATTAAACACCAAACTCCTCCAATTTATTTTGGAAAGTCAAATACCACATTTTAGATTACTTTTAATTTGCGGGGGATGGGGGGGCAGTATCTCAAATGAAAGAAAGCAATGTCAACGTGTACATTGAGGAT
This sequence comes from Myotis daubentonii, assembly GCF_963259705.1. Lineage (NCBI taxonomy): Eukaryota > Metazoa > Chordata > Mammalia > Chiroptera > Vespertilionidae > Myotis > Myotis daubentonii. The sequence goes on from NC_081861.1 coordinate 54,355,980, forward strand.
CCGGAATCAAACTATAGGTTATCCAGTAATTACAGATGAAAATTATAAATTGTCAGTATCTGGATCACATGGGACATAGCCTTGCTGACTTCTAACTGACCAACCAGCCCAACATACTTTCTTTTTGCATACAGCATCTCATGATTTCCAATTTTGATTTAGAGGTCTGTTCTCTGACTTTGGACCTGCTCAAATGGAGATAAATATCTATTTCAGTTGTTCATTATAATGTCTGTTAGCAAATCTAGGAGACAGATGTAGATGTGGAAGGGAGAGTAAGGAGAGGAGTAATGGTAGAGCAGGGAACAGATGATGGCCTTAAGTGGGTTCAGTCTTCTCAAATCCTTTATAAGTAAATAACCACATTGACAATGATAAGCAAAGTACATTGAATAAATTAATTACAGACAGAAAATTATAATGGAAAATACATTAAGGCAATAAAGTCTAGTTATCAAACACAACATTATACCAAAGATTTAGCCACTCCATCAATAAAATCAGGTGAAACATGAAAATTATTTTGGAATATATATTTTTTCATTAGGTATATCTAGTGCCTAGCACAATGGGTGGTATATAAGACCTTTTAATGGATAATAGTTGGGTGAATAATGAGTAGAGTAACTGTAAAGGCTTCCTAGAAGAGGTAGATTGTCAATAGGATAATGGAAATGGCACAGACTTTAAGCAGATTCTGAAGTGCAGGGTGGATCCAGTGTATACCATGAGCAAAGGCTATGAGATAATGCTGAGTATGAAAGCATAGCTACTAAAGAAGAGAAAGAAATTGGGAGTGACCACAAAGAAGAGAGATAAAAAGAGAATGCAAGAGTGCACCTGTTTGTATCAGAAGTATCAGGGTAAAAATGTTTTAAATAGACTCTTGTTTAAATGAAGACAGAAGTAATCATTAAGAAATTAGCCATTAGTAACTTAATTCTTTATGACTAATTTTTGTTCGTTAATGGTCTGAGGCAAAGCTCAGGGTGGGTAAGGCACTGAAAGCCTAGCCCTGAATTGCAGTAATGATCAATTTCTTGGGGATTACACATTTTAAACCTTAACAAATGATTTAGAATAGCACTTGTGACAGCTGTGGTGGAAAAATCCATCATTCTGTGGCAGTTATTACCATGTTTTTCCCCAGAAAGAATACAAGACAGTCGTTGACAGCCTTGTAAGTCTGATTAGGTTAAAAACTTATTTTTAATTATGCAGTTAAGGAAACTGTCGTGGAAAGACTGGATTATTCAGCAGTTTCTACATAGTCCTTCTAGTTATTTGCTTTGCCATCTGATGGCAAAGCTAAACCACATAATTCCCAGGGCATTATTTCTTCCTTTTCAATTATATTTTGTAAGGCACACACTATACACATGTCCACTTGGAAACCTTGTTTTTCATTCACAGTTTTGTTCTTCTACTCATTCATTTGGGTTCCAGCTTTCTCCTAGCAAACAAACAAGTGATACTTCAAAGTCACCAAGATTGCAGCCCTAGACAGCACTCAGGAGTACTTTGTGCTATGCTGTTGGGGGATGAGACAGTATAGCTATCAGTATAGTTTTTGTCAGTATTGTGTCTATGCAGAAAAACAAAGACATGGTGCTAGAGAAGACTTAAAAGTTTAGCAAGTCTGTATTTCTGACTCTAAGCAGGGCCTTTTCTAAACCAGTGCTTGAGATGGGAAGTAATCATTGTTTGGTTCTTATTCAGAAGTATTTTAATTGATTCCCTTTTTAGTCTTCATCACCACCAACAAATTCAACAATACCAAAGGGATAAATAGATTCAGAGCAGTAAGGATTTAGAGGCGTGGCTGAGATGGAAGAGAATCTAGCACTGACTAGTAGTAGTGGTGGGTGGGTAGAGCTGGGGGCATATATTGCAACATGTCAATCAATCACCCTCCATATCACACTTTATCAGTCAGGAAAATTTACTTATTTCTAAAGATTGCCAAAGAAAGAGATGCAACCTGTTTGAGGTCTTTAAAATAATTCTACAGACTTCAAGTTTAGATTTGTTTTAAAAAGTTTGTCAAGTGCTATTTGATAACTGACAAGATTATTAAGAAACATGGTTTATATAACTCCCACAAAGTACAGTAGAGTGTTAGGCCCCAAATCTTTGTATTTGATTGAGTGGTAATAGTTATTTGGCTGCCAAAGGGCATTAAAGAGATTTTCTGATTTGATATATGCATAAGAACATCATCATCACAAAGATTTTTTGTCAATTTATTTCAACTAAAAAAATAAGTTCACTCATTACTCCCACCCCCTAAAACTCACATCTGATAATCACTAATCTGTATATATGAGCTATCTATCTATCTATCTATCTATCTATCTATCTATCTATCTATCCATCCATCCATCCACATATTCCACATACAAGAGAGATTATATGGTATTTGTCTTTGTTTGACATATTTCACTTAGCATAATGCTATTCAGGTCCACTAATGTCACAAATGGCAAGATTTTATTCTTTTTTATGGTTGAGTAATATTCCATGAGGGTGCACCTACCCCTTCAAATTACTGGTTTCATTTTCTTTGGGTGAATGCCAGGAAGTTGAATTGCTGGATCATAGTTTTATTTTTAACTTTTTAAAGAACATCCATACTGTTCTCTATAGTGGCTGTACCAACTTACATTCCCACCAACACTGTGCAGGTTTTCCCTTTTATCTACATCCTCACCAACTCTTGCTATTTCTTGTTTTTCTAATAATCGCTACTACAACAGGTATGAGGTGATATTGTGTTTTTTTTTAATATATTTTATTGATTTTTTACAGAGAGGAAGGGAGAGGGATAGAGAGTTAGAAACATCGATGAGAGAGAAACATCGATCAGCTGCCTCCTGCACACCTCCTACTGGGGATGTGTCTGCAACCAAGGTACATGCCCTTGAACGGAATCGAACCCACTGGGCCAAACTGGTTAGGGCTTATTGTGGTTTTAATTTGTATTTATCTGGTGATTAATGATGTAGAATATCTTTTCATATGCATGTTGTCCATATGTACGCCTTCTTTGTAAAAATGAGTATTCAGATCTCCTCATTTTTAATCAGTTTTTTTTACTATTGTGTTCTTTTTATATATTATATATTACTGCATATCAGATACATTAATTCAAATATTTTTCCATTCAGTAGGTTACATTTCTACTTTGGTTTCCTTTGCTGTTCAAAAGCTTTTTATTTTGATGTATTCCCACTTTTTATTTATGATTTTGTTGCCTTTATTTTTTGGTATCAGATTCAAAATTTTATCACTAAGGCTACTGCCAAAGAGTTTACCTTATATATTTTCTTCTAGGAGTTTTATTACTTTAGGTCTTACATTCAAGTCTTTAATCCACTTTGAGTTAATTTTTGTGTATGACGTAAGATAACAGTCCAGTTTCACTCTTTTGCATGCAGTTGTCCAATTTTTTCAATATTAGTTATTATATTGTGTATTCTCATTGTGTATTCTTGGTTTATTTGTTGTACATTAATTTTCCATATATGCATGGGTTTATTTATTGGCTTTCTATTCTTTAAATTGATCTATATGTGTTTAAATTACTACAGCTTTGTAATATAATTTAAAATCAGGGAGCATGGTGCTCCCTGCTTTTTTTTTTCCTTAAGATTGCTTTGGCTATTTGGGGTCTTTTACAGTTTCATACAAAATTTAGAATTATTTGTTTTATTTCTGTGAAAAATTCCATTAGAATTTTGATAGGGATTGCACATCTGTATATTGATTTTAGTAGAATGGACATTTTAGCAATGTTAGTTCTTCTATGAGCATGGAATATCTTTCCATTTATCTGTATTTTCTTCAAATTCTTTCTTTAGTACCTTGTAGTTTTCAGTGTATAGGATTTTTACCCCCTTGGTTAAATTTATTCTTATGTATTTTGTTATTTTTGATGTATTTATAAATGGGGTTAATTTCCTCATTTCTTTTTTCTGATAGTTCAACGTTAATGTACAGAAATGCAAAATATATTTTTATATTAATTTTGTATCTTGCAAGTTTACTAAAACATTTTAGTACTTCTAACAGACTTTTTATGGTGTCTTTAGAGTTTTCTATATATACCAGTCATCTCATGTCATCTGCAAATAGTAACAGTTTTCTTCCTTTCCAATCTGAATGCCTTTTATTTCTTTTTATTGCCTAATTGCTCTGACTAGGACTTCCAATGAAATGTTGAATAAAAGTGGTGAGAGTTGGCATTCTAGTCTTGTTCCAGATCTAAGAGGAAAAGCTTTTAGCTTTTCACAATTAAGTATGATAACTGTGGGCTTGTCACATATGGCCTTATTACATCACAGTATGTTCCCTCTACCCCCACTTGGCTTGAATTTTTAAAGAATCATAAATAAATGTTGAATTTTGTCAAATGCTTTTTCTGCATGTATTGGGAAGATCATATGTTCTTTATCCTTCATTTTGTTACTGTGGCGTAACACATTGTCTAATTTGTGGATATTGAACCATCCTTGCATCCTAACAAACATTGCATATATTCCACTTGATCATGGTTAATGACCCTTTAATTAAAAATATGTTTTATTGATTTTTAAATAGAGAGGAAGGAAGAGGAGAGAGAGAGAGAGAGAGAGAGAGAGAGAGAGAGATCAATGTGTGAGAGAAACATCAATTGGTTGCCTCCTGTAACCTGTAATCACCCCAACTGGAACCAAACCCACAACTTGGACATGTGCCCTGCAAGAGACATTTTGGCACACAGGATAACATTCAACCAACTGAGCCTTGACCCTTTTTATGTTTTCTTGAATTTGGTTTACTAATATTTTTTTAAAATAAATCTTTATTGTTCAGATTATTAGAGTTGTTCCTCTTTTTTCCCCCATAGCTCCCCTCCACCTGGTTACCATCCAACCCCCTGCCCTTACCCCCCCGCACTGTCCTCCTCCATAGGTGTATGGTTTTTGTCCAGTCTCTTCCCGCACCCGCCACACCCCCTTCCCCCTGAGAATTGTCAGTCCACTCCCTTTCTATGGCCCTGATTCTATTCTATTCACCAGTTTATTCTGTTTGTCAGATTTTTTATTCACTTGATTTTTAGATTCACTTGTTGATAGATATGTAATTGTTGTCACTTTGTTGTTCATAATTTTTATTTTTACCTTTTTCTTCTTCTTCCTCTTCTTAGAGAATACCATTCAGCATTTCATATAATACTGGTTTGGGGTGATGAACTCCTTTAGCTTTTTCTTATCTGTGAAGCTCTTTATCTGATCTTCAATTCTAAATGATAGCTTTGCTGGGTAGAGTAATCTTGGTTGTAGGTTCTTGCTATTGATCACTTTGAATATTTATTGCCACTCCCTGCTGGCCTGCTTAGTTTCTGTTGAGAAATCAGCTGACTGTCATGTGGGTACTCCCTTGTAGGTAACTAACTGTTTTTCTCTTGCTGCTTTTAAGATTCTTTCTTTGTATTTTGCCCTTGGCATTTTAATTATGATGTGTCTTGGTGTGGTCCTCTTTGGATTCCTTTTGTTTGGGGTTCTCTGCGCTTCCTGGACTTGTAAGTCTATTTCTTTCACCAGGTAGGGGAAGTTTTCTGTCATTATTTCTTCAAATAGGTTTTCAATATCTTGCTCTCTCTCTTCTTCCGGCACCCCTATAATTCGGATGTTGGTATGATTTAAGTTGTCCCAGAGGCTCCTTGTGCTATCTTCATAATTTTTTATTCTTTTTTCATTTTGCTTTTCCGGTTGTGTGTTTTTTGCTTCTTTGTATTTCAAATCTTTGACTTGATTCTTGGGATCCTCTAGTCTGCTATTGGATCCCTGTATAATAATTTTTATTTCAGTCAGTGTATGCTTAATTTCTAATTGGTCCTTTTTCATATCCTTGAGGGTCTCACTATATTTCTTGGAGGTTTCTAGAAGATTCTTGAGTAACCTTATAATCGTGGTTTTGAACTCTATGTCCAATAGTTTGCTTTCCTCCATTTATTACATTTGTGACCTGTTTCTTTGTCTCTGCATTTTGGGTGCTTCCCTGTGTTGATAGAGTGGCTTTGTGTGCTAGGTGTCCTATAGGGCCCAGTGGCTCAGCCTCCCCAATTACCTGGGGTGGACACTCTTGGTGCACCCTTTTGAGGGCTGTGTGCACAGTCTTGTTGTAGTTAAGCCTTGATTGCTCTTGGTATCACTGGGTGGTATTGACCTCCAGGCCAATTGGCTGTGAGGACCAGTTTTGTCTATAATGGGAGAACTTCTGTGCTGGAGACACCCTTATGGGACAGGACTTGCTTCAGTGGGGCTTTGGTGCTCACTGATTCTGCCCAGGTTTTTAGGCATAGAAAGGCCAGGCCATTTATATGCAAAAGCCTCTGCACACAGCTTGGGTGGGGTTGTAAATTGAGTGGGGCAGGGTCTCAGGGAATCACCAGGGTGGAGCAAACCACAAAGGCTGCCAGTCTTCTCTGCCTCGGAGAGGTCCCAGGGTCTGTGTCCTGCGTCCTGTGCAGGAACAATGACTGCTGCAAGCACCTCTGCGAGAAAGCCGCCCTCACATTCCAGCCCGATGCCAGATAGTCAAGTTTCTCTCTGCATGAGTCTGGGTCCCCAAATTATCACCTGGAGCTGGAGTTCAGAGCAGTCAGGAGCTTGTTTCTTCCTCCCTATTGAAAAAGACAACAGCATACCCAGCTGCCAGCCCCTTTCATGCGTGTCTCTATACCTCCACACTTCCATACCTCTGCACCTCCTACCGGATTCAATGTGCTTTTGTCTTTCCTTCTAGTTGTAGAATTTCCACTCAGTCAGCCTTCCCGTGGTTCTGGATGGTATTTGTTTTGTCTTTTAGTTATAGTTTTAATGTGGTTGTGTGTGGCAGCAAATTTAGGTGTTTACCTATGCCACCATCTTGGTTGTTTCCTACTAATATTTTCTTGAGGAAGTTTGTATCTATGTTGAGCAGGAATATTGGCCTATAAGTTTCTGTTCCTGTGGTATAATTATCTGGTTTTGGTGTCAGGGTAATAATGTTAGCCTCAAATATGATTTTGTAAAAGTTCTCTCCTCTTCCATTTTCTGGAGAACTTTGAGAAGGATTGGTATTAATTTTTCTTTAAATATTTGGTGGAACTCACAAGTGAAGCTATCTGGTCCTGGATATTTGTTTGTTAGGAGGTTTGTTTTTAAATATATCCTATATAATAAAAGCCTAATATGCTAAGTGTTTGGTCATCCAGCTGGCCGTTCAACCAATCAAAGCATAATATGCTAATAATATGCTAAGGCCGCTCAACAGTTCGCTATGGCATGCACTGGCCACTAGGGGGAAGATGCTCTGACCAGTAGGTTAGCTTGCTACTGGGGTCCAGCCGATCGGGACTGAGTGAAATGGGCCGAATACGCCCTGGGACCCTTCTGCAGTTCCTCCCTGGCTGGCCAACTCTCATGATATACTTATAAAGATAGGACACGTCTTCATAGTGACCTAAAAGTCACAACTGTGCCATGAACAATATTTATATTAATAAAATCCAGAAGTAATCTCTTTGTTATTGTTGTAGAAGGAAACATAGCTGTTGTTTCCTTCCCCCATGGTTCAACATTTGCCCTGAAAAATGTTGCAGCTTGTTCATAGAATTCTTCAATCCTAAAGTGTCAAGGTTAAAACAATATTCATTCAATCCCAGAAATATCTGCTCCTATTTATTCTGAATTCATTCTAAAAGTAGAAATTTATACCCAAATAATTTTCCAACTTTTAAAAAATATTTTTATTGATTTCAGAGAGGAAGGGAGAGGGAGAGATAGAAACATCAATGATGAGAGAGAATCATTGACTGACTGCCTCTTGCATACACCCCACTGGGGATTAAGCCCACAACCTGGGCAGAATTGAACCTGGGACCCTTCTGTCCACAGGCCAACACTCTATCCACTGAGCCAAACCAGCTAGGGTGACATTAGCTAATTCTTATCCATGCTCTGCTAACTCATGACTACTACTCCAAAGGTTCTTCCCCAAATCCTGTTGTTTATAATCCGTATGAGTACATAAGACGTTGAGAGCTCAAATTCCCTCCCCTCTTGTTTTCTTGAGCAAACTCCAAGTTATCCAAATCCTGGCTAAATGGAGCCAAATAATATTTACTGAAACAAAAATTTTGTAGTTAAAAGTATTTAGCCATCACCATAATCCAGCAGAATAATATTTTTCCTCATCCAGATATTTGGGACACTCATGGTCCTGCTTATCAGAACTGTGAAAGGAGTTGGAAGAGGGCCTTTTTGGTTTCAGTGGCTTTGTAGTTTAGAAACTGCCCTGTAATTTGAGGCAATTATATGTGCTTCTATGGCAGCTTCAACTCAGTTTATTACCCTTGCTATTACTCCTGCAGGGAAAATAGGTCAAAATAAGTATTAACATCATTTGCAAATGGAGCTACTCTATATTGTGTACAGCATTCAAACAGTGAATTGCACAAAATGGACATTAAGTTCAATGTTACTGCCTGAATGATACATACAACATTTGCTAGAAATAAATGAATAGCTACTAGTAGGCAACAAGGGAAGACCTTAATGCACTGTTATGCAACAAGCATACCCCCTTCTATACGAGGACAAAAGTACAAAGAAAGCCACTGAGTGCTGTTGCTACAAATGGGTGTCATCATAAAACATTCAGGGCTGTTCCTAAATTCAAGTTTAAAGTCACGGTCTATAATTCTGTTTATGCTCAGGAAACTGTTTAGGAATTCTGTGAGACTAGGGCACACAGTGTGTCAAACACTCTCAAAACACTTCCAACCAGCTTTATCTATAAAATATAGTGAAATAATGATAAAATGAAAATTTAGTTAATTCTCCATGTGTGAAGCTTCCCCGCAATGATATTTTTTCCCTATGAAAGATCATACACTACAAAAATAGGGAACTCAGCTATCAGAAGCCACTTTTGTAAACAGAATTTTTCCTTCTCAGTTTCCCATTTCTCCCATTGTCACAGACAGTATACATTTTTTATTTAAGGCTTGTCCGGGCTTGAACATGGAGTGGTGGGTGAGGGTATGGGCAAGGGCAAAGAATCAAACCCTCTATACACAAACAGGTTTAAACACACAACAGATTGCAATGTCACAGTGTTTTAACACAGATTTCTTTCTTGATGCAGTGCATGAATCAGTTAACACTCCTGCAAAATACACTCCATCTGGTCAGACAGATGTAAGCTGCAGTGTTTACAGTTCTAGCAAACAGCACAACTATTTGAAAGAAAAGCACTGAGACAGGTGGTAGGTAAGGAGACTCAACCAAAAGAAGCAGCTTTGCCTCAAAATCTACCCAATCAAAACAGGATTCTCAACTCTCTCAGTTCTATACACAGAAGTACAAACACAACATCCCTTAGCAATCAAGTTAATGTGGAGAGGAAATTGATGCTTTAAAAGGAAAAAAAATCATTATAAATGGAATTTTCTCCAAAATCTACATCAGTGATTAGTAGTTCTCAAAGTTTACTTAGGAGCACCAAATTTTGACTGGGATGAAAACTAAGACTTTGGAAAATGTCAAAAATGGAAAAGAAAGAAGTAGTGGGGAGAGTGAGAGAAGAGACAGGGAATAGAAAAGATTGAGAAAAGAGATAAGGAGAAAAATGGCTTCCATTGAAGATATGTCAAAAAAACAGCAACAGCTCTCAGGGTCTAGTCAATATTTTAAAGCACAGATGATTGAAGAAAGTAAAGGGCATCTTTTGCCAATATCAATGTGGTAACTTCCCACTAACTACCTGGAGTTCTCATTCTAGACCCTAAATTGACTTAGTTACTTCTTGAATTAGCCTTGAATTGACCTTTGTGGGCAGTTCCATGCCCTAGATGTTTACTTCCATAACTCCCCACTTTGTGTCCCCATTCCTTTAGGATTCTGCTCCAGACTTTTCAAAGTCAAAGCATTAGCTAACCTTCTCTTACTGATGTACTGGGAAGGTCTTGTGTAATGACCTCCAATGGCACCAAGGTACTTAAATGTGCATTTTAACTGGAGCTGACTCTTTTACGGAGGACGTTTTTAACTCTCAGAAATTAACTAAGTGGTGGGAATTTCAGCACATTTTGCCTACTATTGTGATGGATTTGCCAATAACAGGCTACTTACATCAAGCCTACAGAAATGAAATCTGAAGTGTGAAATCAACTAAAAGGCTGAAAGTTAACCACCTCAGTGCATCCTTCACTGTTTTGAAGCAGACAAAAGTGGGTGGGAGAAAAGGATAGTAGAATATAATCATGTAGAGAATCCTGAGCTGAAAACTGTAACATGATAAAAGGAGAATGATGCCAGTGCACAGGAAATAAAATCCAAGTACAGAAAGATCTTAAGGCTATCCAAAAGAGGAAAGCCATGGAGACAAGTCAAATCTAGCAAGGCAATATGGACAACACACAACAGATTGCAATAATAAGGCAATAATAAGGCTAAATAATAAGGCTGAAAATAATAAGGCTGAAAACATACATTTATGCCAAATATCTGGTTATTTCAATAAAATCTATGTCTCTGTGGGTAGAGTGTTAGTAGTGAGCAATGAGTGGAGCAATGACTATTCCCAGATTTGGAGGAAAGGGAAAAAAAAAAAGATCTAAGGGATCATGGGCTCAGACAGAAATCAACTTTGCTTCTTTATTATTTTGAAGGTTTTTTTTTTTTAAATTGGTGCCTCTTTTTTCTGCTCTATTTTCTACCATTAGTCTCCTAGATTAGTAGCATAGCCATAATTAAGCTCAAGACTACCTTTCCATTCTAGTGATCTTTTCACTCCTTCACACAACCTTTCACATTTAAGAATTATTGCTTGAGCCCAGCCAGTGTGACCCAGTGGTTGAATGTCAGCCCATGAACCAGGAGGTCATGGTTTGATTCCTGGTCAGGGCATGTGCCTGGGTTGTGGGCTCAATCCCCAGAAGGGGGTATCGGGAGGCAGTTGTGAATGATTCTCTCTCATCATTGATGTTTCTATCTCTCTCTCCCTCTCCCTTCTCTCTGAAATCAATAAAATATATTTTAAAAATTATTGATTGAATCCCACCTCTATGACAGACATCAGGCAAGACATTATAAAAATCAGTTTCTATCAAGAAACTTTTAGCTGAAACCAGTTTGGCTCAGTGGATAGAGCGCTGGCCTGCGGACTCAAGGGTCCCAGGTTCAATTCCGGTCGGGGGCATGTGCCTGGGTTGCGGGCATATCCCCAGTAGGAGATGTGCAGGAGGCAGCTGATCGATGTTTCTCTCTCATCGATGTTTCTAACTCTCTATCTCTCTCCCTTCCTCTCTGTAAAAAATCAATAAAATATATTTTAAAAAAAGAAACTTTTAATATGGTAATAAAGTACACAAATTACCATAATGCAGGAGAAAACGTGACAATTTTCATAAGAGGGGGGCAAATGAAAAGTTACAAAGCCATTGAAAATATGAGAATTATTGAAAATATGTCACAACTACAGATCAGATTTCCCCCATATCAGTTAGATTCTATGCATTTGACTATTTTCAAAGGCTCAGTATATATTTGAATTCATAAGTAACAGTTACAGTTTTAGATCATAGTTTCTATATGATCTCATATTGGTTGCAATACTACATATTACTATTAAAATAATAAGCTTCAGGTGGGACCCATGATTAAATCCAAGAGAGCAAACTGCTAATATTTGTAATATATAAGGAAAGCAGCTGGTATAACAGGATGATTGATTTTTTAATCTTTTAATTTCTAAGTATAATGGAAGAAATAGTTTAATGTATAAAGATCTGAGTTAATTCAAATTCAGGCACAAATGCACTGTTTAAATATTACCTTAACCAGTTAAGTATTTCTTTGACAATGCTGGGACTTATTAAACAATCTAAATGTTTGATGAGCTTTATTATCAGGGTGGGCTTATATAAATCAGGGACTGGAGTCTAATTACTAGTATTAATCCAGAATTAAGCCACTAACTTTAGAGGGCCTATCTATCACCTTAGAAAGTTGAGCTTGGATAATCATCAGACTTTCCAAATACCATATATCCATAGCTGGATTAGGATCAGAATATGGAGCCCAGAAAAAACACTTCATCTATGCCTGATTTGGACAAGAGAGCATCTATAAGATGTAGCTTTGAGAGTCACTTTGCCTTTTCAAAAAATAAACAATTACATTATTCTTCATTAATTTGCCAGAATTTCAATAAGGCCAATCTGAATTGCTTGAAATTGTAATAGGCAACTTTAAAGAGTCTACTTTAATGTTTGGATAAGAATTATATTTCAATGAATTTATCAATACTATAATAATTTTTCACTATTTTCTACTGCATACAATCCAACAAAAATTAAGTGAATGCGTGTGCTAGCAAATCACTGTGCTAGGAAGTGTGATGGAATATCAAGTGCTGCCAAAAGACTTGAAAAAAATTGTTAACCTAAATAGATTACAAAATCTTCTTATGTTTATCTAATATATTGATTTGCATAACACTTTTTTTCAAATCAACCAACAAGTATTTAGGAATTATTATGCTATGGATTTGCTACTTTTATTTGATATGCATGAGAGGTTCAAAAAGCTCTTTTCTTTTCAATCTAAAGTATTATTAGATTGGACAAATACATGATTAAGTAAATATATTTGAGTATATATTGAATATTCATTTCTCTGAATTATTTACATATGCATGTGTTCAATTTCTAAATACAGAGGATTTTTGACACAATTTTGTTATTGTTTTCTTTGGTCAGAGAGTACATTCTGCAAGATATGGATTAATTTACTATTTAAGATTTTCTTTATAGCATAGCTTATAATCGATTTTTCAAAATGTCTCTTATGTGCTGGGAAAGAGTGTTTATTCTGTAATATTTGATTGCATAATTCTGAATATTTCTAAGAAATAAGCTTGTTTATATATTGTTTAAATTTGTATTGATTTTTAGAGAGAGGAAGGGGGAGAGAAAGAATGTGATAGCAACATAAATCTGTTGTTCCACTTATTATTGCATTCATTAGTTTCTTCTTGTATGTGCCCTGACCCAAGAGCTAACCCTCAGACTTTTGGGATGAAGCTCTGCTAATTGATTTTTTATTAATTTTTTGTTAACTTGATCTGATCTGTAAAATTCTAAGACAGGTGTCAAATTCTTCCATTGTGAGTATGGATGGAGCAATATGTCCTTGTAATTCTGTCACTCACTTTTAGGGTGTTTTTATGTGCATGTGCATAGAAGTTCCAAGAAAAAAAATTCATTTGGCACTTCATAACACAAATTAAAATGTATCATGAAAAACCCGCTAACTTTTATCGCTTACTTTGTTTCAAGTGCTTGACAAGTTTTTGAAAGCTGTAACACCTAGAGTAATCCCCAGGCCAAGCAGTGTTCCTTAGCCCAAACTTTGAAAACATAGAAGCGTTGAACAGACTGTGGAATCTCAGGGGGAAGGTGGGGGAGGGTGGTTGGAAAGAGATCAACCAGAGAACTTGTATGCATAATCCATGGACACAGACAATAGGGTGGTGAAGGCCTGGGGTGTGTGTGGGGGGCGGGGGGCAGGGACACACAAGAAGGAATCAATGGGGGAAAAAGGGGACATATGTAATATTTTCAACAATAAAGATGCAATTAGAAAAAGAACTGATAACATAAAAAAATAACTGACTGAAATGGTTTTTCACTAAATTGACCACCAAATGGCTGTGTTGGCAAAATATTCATGAGGAAAAGCTTATCTTTCCATAGCAATGTCTGCAGGCTATCAGACCAATGGTATATTTTTCTTTAATAAGTCTTCAACAGATATAGAAATAGAGCTAGAGGGCTGCAAAGAAAGGTTGCAATTATGGTTTACTATTTCTGTATTCCAATTTTGTTTATTAATGCACAAAATCTTATTCCTTTCAGGACTAAATTATAATATTTATATAAACAATAGTTCAACAGCCTTCACCATTTGTGTGGGTTTAAATGTTAGTCGCACTCATTAACAGTTGCTAAAATATATCGCAAGGTTTCCATTTCAGCAAGGCAATTATTTAAAAAGAAAAGATCCTGCTATTTCTCTAAGCCTACACCTTCGATTTCACAAAACTAAAGCATTCCAGTTTAAAATGTCTTAACTGATGATGTGATCATGAGTCAGTCAGTGAAGTGACTAAGAACTTTCTCTTATTCATGATACACTATACATTTATTTCATTGTGAACTCTGAGAAGTCAAAATATTCCAATATCTTTATGGGGCATTACCTGAAAGAGTGTGAGCTCTGGGGCCTCCTTAAGGATGACACTGTATCTGTAAAAATTAAGCCTTCCTTCCACTAACTCCCCTCCCATTCTCCTCAACCTACCACTACATGCATGGACTTAAAGAGATAGTGAGATTGCTTTATACTTGTCTTGGTTAAATGGAACTCTGGCAGTATGTTTTAGCATCAATCAAGGATTACAACAAGTATTTAAATGAAGGGGAGATTCACAGGTTAAAATAAAAGTCAAACACAATCTTAAAAGGAAAAACATTCTTCCAAGAATAGCCTGAAGAGATGTGTAGTTTGGAGGAGCAGACCCAACCACTTTGACAGGGTTACAGTTGGACTGCAGATGGGATCATTAGCCATAGACTGCCTTGTTGCCCACACTGGGGGAGAGATGAGGGAGGGAAGGAGGGAGGAAGGAGGGAGAAAGAGAGGGAGGGAGGGAGGAAGGGAGGGAGGGAGGAAGGGAGGGAGGGAGGGAGGAAGGGAGGGAGGGAGGGAGGGAGAGAGGGAGGGATGAAGAGAGAGAGAGAGAGAGAGAGAGAGAGAGAGAGAGAGAGAGAAAGAAGGAGGAGGAGGAGGAGGAGGAGGAGGAGGAGGAGGAGGAGGAGGAGAAGGAGGAGAAGGTTTGGGGAAGGGAAGGAGGAAACACTAACTCTCCTTAGAGAGTGGGCTAAGTATGCAGCCAAAGAAGTTCATTTTACTGGTCCATTTTGCCTAGCATCTCTGAATATTATTAGTCTCTTAGCAAAATTCAGATACCCTAAATGACCTAGTTTCATTCTCCCAAATTTACTCTGGCCTGAACAAATCTTGGTATACAGACAGCCAAATGGAAACTAGTTTTTCTACCCTGGCAAGTTTAACTACCAAATTAAATCAATAAGATTATTCAGATATTGAGAAACATATGTATGTGTGTATGTGCATATGTGTGCTTAATAGTTTTACTATATTCATTAAACTTTTGACAACTTGATAAATATTTGCCAGCAGCTAAAATAAGTGTTGATTCCTATAAAAGTCTGATTTATCTACCTGGTATACTTTATGGTTTCAGAATTTTTTCCAATAATACTTATTTTATTACTTTTAATTTTAAAGGGTTTAGAAATTTTCATTCAAATAATAGAGGAAGATTTTTCTTGAAGGAGAACCAAGATGGCGGCATAGGTTAACGCCGGAGTTTGCTGCTTTGAACAACTACTTCAAAAGTGAAACCGAAAAACGGAAGGGACATCACCCAGAACCACAGGAATGCTGGCTGAGTGGAAGTCCTACAACTAGGAGGAAAGAGAAACGCACACGGACACTCAGAGGAGGCACAGTGCTGAAGTCAAATTCTGAGGTGCGTAGTGCGCGGAGCGGGCTGGCGGTGGAGGGCGCGGTAGGCGTTTTAAATCGGGAGGGAGTCGCAGACTCTGAGCTCCAGATACAGGCGAGTCTTTAGGGACCCAGACTCAAACGGGAGAAGCGGGACTGTCTGGCTTTGGTCAGAGCGAGTGCAGCTTTCTCTCCCAGCTTTGCAGCGGGTGCTGGGACTCAGAGAGGCAGAGCCCCTGGGGACAGGACTGAGAGCCGCCATAACTGCTCTCTCCGGCCCACCCTGTTGATCCTGTCCGACCTGCCCCACCCAAGCCCTGCACAGAAGCATTTGCCGGATAGCCTCAGGCAAAGGCTAGATTAGCACCTCCCTAGAGGACAGAAGTTCTCTCACTGCTGACACAGCTGATTCTCATAGCCACTTGGCCTGGAGGTCAAACCCTCCCTGGAATTAGCTAAAACAATCAAGATTTAACTATAAGACTGCGAACAAAGACCACTAGGGGGTGCACCAAGGAAGCATAACAAAATGCGGAGACAAAGAAACAGGACAAAATTGTCAATGGAAGATATAGAGTTCAGAACCACACTTTTAAGGTCTCTCAAGAACTGTTTAGAAGCTGCCGATAAACTTAATGAGATCTACACGAAAACTAATAAGACCCTCGATCTTATATTGGGGAACCAACTAGAAATTAAGCATACACGGACTGAAATAACGAATATTATACAGACTCCCGACAGCAGACCAGAGGAGCGCAAGAATCAAGTCAATGATTTTAAATGCGAGGAAGCAAAAAACATCCAACCAGAAAAGCAAAATGAAAAAAGAATCCAAAAATGCGAGGATAGTATAAGGAGCCTCTGGGACAGCTTCAAGCGTACCAACATCAGAATTATAGGGGTGCCAGAAGATGAGAGAGAGCAAGATATTGAAAACCTATTTGAAGAAATAATGACAGAAAACTACCCCCACCTGGTGAAAGAAATGGACTTACAGGTCCAAGAAGCGCGGAGAACCCCAACCAAAAGGAATCCAAAGAGGACCACACCAAGACACATCATCATTAAAGTGCCAAGAGCAAAAGATAAAGAGAGAATCTTAAAAACAGCAAGAGAAAGAAACTCAGTTACCTACAAGGGAATACCCATACGACTGTCAGCTGATTTCTCAGCAGAAACTTTGCAGGCCAGAAGGGAGTGGCAAGAAATATTCAAAGTGATGAATACCAAGAACCTACAGCCAAGATTACTTTATCCAGCAAAGCTATCATTCAGAATTGAAGGTCAGATAAAGAGCTTCACAGATAAGGAAAAGCTAAAGGAGTTCATCACCACCAAACCAGGATTATATGAAATGCTGAAAGGTATCCTTTAAGAAGAGGAAGAGGAAGAAAAAGGTAAAGATACAAATTATGAACAACAAATATGCATCTATGAACAAGTGAATCTAAGAATCAAGTGAATAAATAATCTGATGAACAGAATGAACTGTTGATTATAATAGAATCAGGGACATAGAAAGGGAATGGACTGACTATTCTTGGGGGGGAAAAGGGGTGTGGGAGATGTGGGAAGAGACTGGACAAGAATCGTGCACCTATGGATGAGGACGGTGGGTGGGGAGTGAGGGCGGAGGGTGGGGCGGGAACTGGGAGGAGGGGAGTTATGGGGGGGAAAAAAAGAGGAACAAATGTAATAATCTGAACAATAAAGATTTAATTAAAAAAAACAAATAATAGAGGAAGATTTTTCTAATAAATCTAGTGAGTAAATTTTCAAAATTTCTCAGTCATAACTAGACATTGGAATAGATATTTTATGGTCTCCTCCATGTTTACTAGGTAACTAGATGTACCACACAACATTATATACTGAATATCTGTTTAGTGCCTATGTCCCATTTAGATTTTTGAAATTGAGCAACAAGTACTGTGGGATCCTTTCTATATCCTATGTAAATCTATGTTCTGCCCCTTCAGATATATAAGTTAAATGAAACATATCCATCCCTACAGTATACATTCCAAATAAACTTACAGCAAAAAAAAGTTTAAATATAATATTATTTTTACTTTAGACTGAGAGAAAGGGAGAGGGAGAAAGAGAGAGAGAAACATCAATATGAAAGAAAAATATGGATTCGTTGCCTCCTGCACGGGACCCCACCAGGGATCGAACCTGCAACCTAGGTATTTTCCCTGACCAGAATCAGACCCACAATCTTTTGGTGCATGGGACAATGCTCCAACCAACTGAGCCACACTGGCTAGGACTCTAATATTTATGTTTCCATAAAAATTAAAATTTTATATCGTTACATATGACACTGAATGACCATGCATAAAGGAAAATTTGAAAGATGGTCCTCTTGAAAGAGTGACTAAATTTGGTTAAATAAGTTGTTCTGAGTTAATGACCTAATTGACTGTAATGACAAAAGTTTTTGAGAAACGCATTCCCCTAAGCTTTGCTTATATAGTTTTCAGATATGACCTCACATGGTGAAAAAAAAAGCAGTTTGAGAAATGTCAATCTGAGAAATGAAGATTGTTAGGCTCCAACTTTCATCTGAAAAAGTACAAAAAGTTCAGACTCTCCTAAAGAGACTCTACTTAAGCCAATTTGAACATTATTATCATTTTAAGAGAAAATATTATTTTACAAATAATAACAGAAATGATTGAAGTGATGCTAAATTAATCTTCCTAGGGAAGTTTAGATATAGTAGTTAAGCTGAGAGAGAAGGTTCAATGGTAACCGGAAAGACTATCTTCTAATATAAGAAGGCAGTGTGATTATAGGAACTGAAAAATGGGAAATAGGTTTTTTTAAATTTCTTTAAAATATATCTTATTGATTCTCCACAGAGAGGAAGGGAGAGGGACAGAGAGCCAGAAACATCGATGAGAGAGAAAAATCGATCAGCTGCCTCCTGCACAACCCCAACTGGGGATGTGCCCACAACCAAGGTACATGCCCTTGACCAGAATCGAACCTGGGACCCTTCAGTCCACAAGCCTACGCTCTATATACTTAGCCAAACCGGTTAGGGTGGAAAATAGGTTTTAATTAAAGCATGAAAGATTCTGACTAAATGTCAGCAATAATTCTTTGATGATTAGAATGGTAACATATGGGAATCAGTCATTTTTCACATAGACTTTTAAAAACTCTGTGTGTGTGTGTGTGTGTGTATAACCTGAAAGTTCAGCCAGCCTATGGAAAGGGTATTAGAACAAAACTCTATTCCCTGATAGTAACAGTATTCAATTTACAACTTCCTTCTTAACTTTTATAACTTTAGCACCCTTAGAATCAGTCCTAGTGTTTCATATTGACTTTCCCTCTTGCCCTTGCCTTTCAAGAAATGCAATCAATATGGTACAAAAACCTGAGCCAAGGTTTCAAAAAAATGATATAGCTTAACTATTATTCCTTGTCTACCATTTGTACAATATTGGTTTCATTTGCCTGTGGCCTATCCTGCAGGATAAATGGAATATAATATCTCCTGCTATGTTTTAACCTTTTAATGACTAAAATCCTAATCTCAAACCAGCCATTCATCATTTGTAAGATTTAAGGACAGTTAAATTATGAACTTGCTAGGGACTCTGCAGACTCTCTCTGACACAAATGTATTGCCTACTGGAAACAAGTTTAATTAACTTACTGAGGTGCATTAAGGCACAATAAGCACAAGACCCTCCACCTTGGTTTTAACATTTGCCACTAATTATATTCATCATAAATGTTGATTTAGGAGAGTTAAAGCCACAAACACACCCATTGTAAAAACAATATTTTCTCTGTATAGTTTGTATATAAAATCATCCATGTCATAGTACTAAAGTATTCTGTAACTTATTGCTATTATTTGAAACAAATTTCTAGATCAGCGGTTCTCAACCTGTGGGTCGCGACCCCTTTGGGGGTTGAAGGACCCTTTCACAGGGGTCGCCTAAGACCAACAGAAAACACATATATAATTACATATTGTTTTTGTGATTAATCACTATGCTTTAATTATGTTCAATTTGTAACAATGAAATTGGGGGTCACCACAACATGAGGAACTGTATTAAAGCGTTGCAGCATTAGGAAGGTTGAGAACCACTGCTCTAGATAATCTCAGCCAAAGGAAAATTAGAAGAGCCATCGAGAGAATGGAGAATGCATTTCTTCTTCATTTTTGTTTTATTTTTGTTGTTGAAAGTATTACATGTGTCCATTTTTTTTTGCCTTACTGACCCCTTCTCCCCACCCCCACCCCACACCCTAGGCATTCAGCATGCTATTGTCCTTGTCTATTGGTTATGCATATATGCATACAAGTTATTTGGTTGATTCCTTCCCACCCACTTCTGCATTCCTTCTGAGATTCCATATTATATTCCATGCTTCTATGTCTCTGGATCTATTTTGCTCATCGGTTTATTTTGTTCTTAAGATTCGACACGTGAATGAGAATATGTGATACTTGTCTTTCTCTGACAGGGTTATTTCACTTAGCATAATACTCTCCAGGTCCCTCCATGCTGTATCAAAGTATAAGAAATCATTCTTCTTTATTGTTCCATAGTATTCCATGGTGAAAATGTACCACAGCTTTTATATATATTTTTTCTTTATTGGTTTCAGAGAGGAAGGGAGGAGAGAGAGATAGAAACATCAATGATGAGAGAGAATCATTGATTGGCTGCCTCCTGCACACCCCCACTGGGGATTGAGCCTGCAACCCAGGCATGTGCCCTTGGCCGGAATCGAACCTGGGACCCTTCAGTCCGCAGGCCGACGCTCTATCCACTGAGCCAAGCCGGCTATGGCTGTACCACAGCTTTTTTATCCACTCATCTACTGATGGGCACTTGGGCTATTTCCAGAACTTAGCTATTGTAAAAAAGCACTGCTATGAACGTAGAGGTGCATATGTTCTTTCTGACCAGTGTTCCAGGTCTCTTAGAATATATTCCTAGAAGTGGGAACACTGGATCAAATGGAAGTTCCATATTTAATTTTTGAGGAAACTCCATACAGTTTTTCATAATGGCTACACCATTCTGCATTCCCACTAGCAGTGTACAGGTGTGAAGTGATACCTCATTGTCACTTTAATTTGGATCTCTCTGATGATCAGTGACTTTGAGCATTTTTTTCATATGCCTCTTGGACATCTGTATAAAAATATAAAACTTTCGAGTCCACTTTGGAGAAGTATCTATTTAGGTCATTTGCCATTTTTTTATTGGATTGTCTTCCTTTTACTAACTTGTATGAGTTCCTTATATATTTTGGATATTAACCCTTTATCAGATGTATCATTGCCAAATATGTTCTCCCATACAGTGGGCTCATTTTTCATTTTGTTGATGGTTTCTTTTGCTGTGCAGAAGCTATTTATTTTGATGTAGACCCATTGGTTTATTTTATCCTTATTTTCCTATGCCATAGGAAATGTATGCACAAACATATGGCTAAGAAAGATGTCTGAGATTTTGCTGCCAATGGATTCTTCTAGGATGTTTATGGTTTCACAACTTAAATTTAATTCTGTAAACCATTTTGAATTTGTTCTTGTGTATGGTATAAGTTGGTGGTCTAGTTTCATTTTTTTGCATGTATCTGTCCAATTTCCCCAACACCATTTACTGAAGAGGCTGTCTTGACTCCTCTGTATGTCCTTGCCTCTTCTGTCAATCATTAATTGAGCATATTGGCTTTGCTTTGATTTCTGGTCACTATTCTGTTTCATTGATCTATGTGCCTGTTCTTGTGCCAGGACCAGGCTGTTTTGATTGGTGAGGCTTTGTAATATAACTTGATATCTGGTAATGTGGTCCCTCAAACTTTGTTCTTCTTTCTCAAGATTGCTATGGATATTTTGGTTATTTTTATTACTATTATTATCCTATCTAATAAAAGAGTAATATGCAAATTAACCATCACACCCTCACTCCCTCACTCCTTCAGTCTGTCACAAAGATGGCGGTGGCCACGGAGCTGGAGTGAGCAGGAGGCTTAGGTTGCCCCTGGTGAAGGAGAAAGCCAAGCTTCCTGCCTTCCCTGGCCGACCCTGAGCTCTGCTCAAGGCTACAAAGTTTCAATTATGGAAGATAATAAATCCCAGATACCTACTTCCAGCCCGCGGCGATGGACAGCCTGAAAATGGTCAACAGCCCCTCACCCAGGCTGGCCAGGCACCCTAGCGGGACCCCCACCCTGATCCGGGACACCCTTCTGGGCAAACCAGCTGGCTCCCACCCGTGTACCAGGACTCTATCCTGTATAATAAAATGGTCATATGTAAATTGACCCTAAAAGCAAAAGGACTGGGAATGACTGGTCACTATGACACACACTGACCACCAGGGGTAAGATGCTCAATGCAGGAGATGACCCCTGGTGGTCAGTGCGCTTCCACAGGGGGAGCTCTGCTCAGCCACAAGCCAGGCTGACTGCTACCAGCACAACGGTGGGCAGGGGGAGCCTCTCCTGCCTCCTCAGCAGCACTAAGGTTGTCTGACTGCAGCTTAGGCCTGCTCCCCACTGGCAAGTGGACATCCCCCAAGGGCTCCCTGGCTGCCAGAGGGATGTCTGAATGCCAGCTTAGGCCCCATCCCCCAGGAAGTGGGTCTAACCCAGCAAGTGGACATCCTCCTAGGGGTCCCAGAATGTGAGAGGGCACAGGCCGGGCTGAGGGACACCCCCCCCCAAGTGCACAAATTTTTGTGCACCAGCCCTCTAGTTGTTATTATTATTATTATTATTATTATTATTATTATTATTGTTATTATTATTGGTTCCATATAAATTTTTGGAGTATTTGGTCCATATCTTAAAAATATACCTTTGGTATTTTAATGGGAATTTCATTGAATCTATAGATTGCTTTGGGTAGTATGGCCATTTTAATGATGTTAATTCTACCAATCCATGAACACAGTCTATTCTTTCACTTGTTTAGATTTTTAACCACCTTGGTTAAGTTTATGCTAAATATATATATATATATATACACATACATATACACACACACACACTAGAGGCCCGGTGCACAAAAATTTGTTCACTTGGGGGGAGAGGGGGTCCCTCAGCCTGGCCTGTGCCCTCTCGCAGTCTGGGACCCCTCAGGGGATGACAACCTGCTGGCTTAGGCCCTCTCCCCGGGGAATTAGGCCTAAGATGGCAATCAGACATCCCTCTGGCAGCCGGGCAGCCCTCGGGGGATGTCCACTTGCCAGCGGGGAGCAGGCCTAAACTGCAGTCGGACATCCTTAGCGCTGCTGAGGAGGCAGGAGAGGCTCCCACCACCACCACTGTACTGGCAGCCATCAGCCTGGCTTGTGGCTGAGCAGAGCTCCTCCCATGTGAGAACGCCCTGACCACCAGGGGGCAGCTCCTGCATTGAGTGTCTGCCCCCTGGTGGTCAGTGTGTGTCATAGTGACCAGTCATTCCCAGTCCTTCGGCTGTTAGGGTCAGTTTGCATATTACCCTTTTACTATATAGGATAGAGGCCTGGTGCACGGGTGGGGGACAGCTGGTTTGCCCTGAAGGGTGTCCTGGATCAGGGTGGGCGTCCCGCTTGGGTGCCTGGCCAGCCTGGATGAGGGGGATGATGGCTGTTTGCAGCTGATCACACCCCCTACAGGGTGGGGGTCCCCACTGGGGTGCCTGGCCTGTCCGGGTGAGGGGCTGAGGGCCATTTCCAGCCTGGCGAGTGACTGAAGCTCCCAACCTCTCCTTTTTTTCTTTTTTTTTAATTATTATTATTCTGGGATTTATTTACCTTCTATGGCTGGCACTGGAACTGAGAGCCAGCTTTAGCTCTGAGGCTCAGCTCCAGCTCTGAGATCTTGGCTGCTGAAAGCAGGTATCTGGGTTTGTTTGGCTTCTATAATTGAAATACTGGTGCTGCTCCAGCTCTGAGGCCCGGCTGGCTGAAAGCAGGTTTCTGGGGATTGTTTAGCTTCTATAATTTCAACATTGTTTCTTAGAGTGCAGCTCAGAGCCCGGCAGCAGCAGGCAGGGAACCTTGGCTTCCTCCATCACTGGAGCAAGCAAGCCTCCTGTTCACTTCAGCTGCCTGGCTGCCAGGTTGGCAGTTAATTTGCATATCACCCTGATTAGCCAATGGGAAGCGTATCAGAAGTATGGTTAATTACCATGTTTGTCTATTATTAGATAGGATATATATATACACATATATTTGCAATGGTAAATCAGATTGATTTTTTAGTTTCTCCTTCTGAAAGTTCATTATTGCTATATAAAAATACCATTGAATTCTGGTTATTAATATTGTTTTCTGCTACATTGCCTATTTTCTTTATTAAATCTAGTGGTCTTTGGCGGAGTCTTTAGGGTTTCCTATGTAGAATATCATATCATCAGTGAATAGTGAAGTTTTACTTCCTCCTTTCCAATTTAAACACCTTTTATGCTTGCTTCTTATCTGATCACTGAGGCTAGCAATTCCAGTACTATGCTGAATAAGAGTAGTGAAAGCAGCCATCCCTCTCTTCTTTCTGTTCTTGGAGGAAGTGATTTTAGTTTCTGCACATTGAGTACAATGTTGGACAAAGGCATGTTATATATGGTCTTTATTATGATCCCTCTATTACCACTTTGCTGAGAGTTTTTTTTTTAATCAAAAATGGGTGTTGGATCTTGTTGAATGCTTTTTCAGAGTCTATTGATATGATCATGTAATTTTCGCCTTTCAATTTGTTTACCTGATGTGTCACATTTATTGGTTTGTGGATATTATATCAGTCTTGCAAAAATCCTACTTGGTCATGGTGTATGATATTTTAAATATATTGCTTGATTCAATTTGCTAATATTTGTGAAGATTTTAGCATGTATGTTCATCAGGAATATTGGCCTGTAATTCTCTTTCGTTGTAGTGTCTTTATCTGGTTTTGGAATTAGGATAATGCTGGCCTCATAGAAAAAGATCTTGGAAGTGTTCCTTCCTCTTGGATTTTTTGGAATAGTTTGAGGAAGGCCGGTATTAGTTCTTCTTTTAATGTTTGGTAAAATTCCCCTGTGAAGCCATCCAGACAAGGGCTTTTGTTTGCTGGGAAGTTTTTCTTGTTTGGTTTTTATTATTGCTTCAATTTCATCAGTTGTTATTTGCATATTCAGGTTTTATGACTCTTCCTGATTCTGTTTTGGAAGATTGTATTTTTCTATAAATTTGTCCATTTCATCTACATTGTCTAGCTTGTTGCCATATAGTTGTTCATAGTATTTACTTAAAATCCTTTGTATTTATGTGGTGTCAGTTGTTACTTCATTGCTTTCATTTCTGATTTTATTCATTTGGGTCCTCTCACTTTGTTTCTTTATCAGTCTGGCTGAAAGTTTTTCAATCTTGTTTATCTTTTCAAAGAACCAGCTCTTGGATTCATTCATCCTTTGTATTATGTTTATAATCTTTATACCATTTATTTCTTCTCTAATCTTTATTATAATTTTCTTCCTTTTACCTACTCTGTGTTTTTTATGTTGTTCTCTTTCTAATTCTTTAAGTTGTAGGATTAAGTAGTTTATTATTAATTTTCTTGTTTTTTTGAGGTAGACCTATAGTGCTATGAACTTCCCCCCTCAACTGCTTTTGCTGTGTCCCAGCGAATTTGGATTGTGTGTTCATTTTCATTTGTTTCCAGAAAATTTTTGATTCCCTTCTTGATCTCATTGGTAACCCATTCATTGTTTAATATACTTTTTAGCCTCCAGGTGTCTGAATGTTTTTGCGTGTTTTTACTGTAGTTGATTTTTATTTAATCCATTGTGATATGAGAAAATGCTTGATATGATTTTAATCTTCCTGAACTTGCTTGTTTTGTGTCCTAACATGTGGTTGATCTTTGAAAATATCCCATATGCAGATGGGAAGAATGCCTATTCTGCAGCTTTGGGGTGAACTGTTTTGTAAATGTCAATTAAATCCATCTGCTCCAGTGTGTCACTTAGAGTCACTGTTCACTGTAATATTATTGTTGTTTTTTGTTTGTTTTGTTTTTGTTTTGTTTTGTTTTGTTTTTGGTCTGGAAGATCTATCCAGTGAAGTCAGAGGGGTGTTAAAGTGCCCTACTGTGCTTGTATTTTCATCAACCTCTCCCTTAAAGTCCTCTAGACATTTTAAAAATATATTTAGGTATTCCTACATTATTTTCATATATGTTTACCAGGGTTATATTATCTTGTTGGATCACCCCTTTTAGTATTATGTAGTGACCTTTATTGTCACTTGTGATGGCCTTCATTATGAAGTACATTTTGTCAGATATGAGTATTACTACCCCAGCTATTTTTTGTTTCCATTTGCATGGAAATTCTTTTTTTCATCCCGTCACTTTCATCCTGTGTGAAACGTTTGTTCTGAGTTGGGTCTCTTGTAGGTTGCATATATTTGGATCATGATTTCAGAGTCACTCAGCTACCCTACATCTTTTGATTGCAGCACTTAACCCATTTGCATTTAAGGTTTTTATTGATAGGTATTTATTTATTGCCATTTTAATTTTTTATACCTATGTTTCTCTCTATTTCTTCTTATTACAGCAGTCACTTTAGCATTTTTTGCAGTGCTGGTTTGACTGTGATAAACTCCTTTAGGCTTTCTTTTTGTGTGTGTGTGTCTAGGAAGCTCTTTATTTTAACATATATTTTGAATGATAAGCTTGCTGGATATAGTAATCTTGGTTTCACATCCTTGCTTTTCATTACCTTGAATACTTCATGCCATTCCTATAGAGTTTTTGATGAAAAATCTGTTGAAAGCATTATGGGAACTCCTTTGTAGGTAACAATTGCTATTCTCTTGCTGCCTTTAAGATTCTCTTTGTCTTTAATTTTGGGCATTTTAATTATGATGAGTCTGTGTGTGGTCCTGTTTGGTTCTCTTTGCTTGAAACTCTCTGTGCCTCCTGAGCTTGTGTGAATTTTTCCTTCACCAGGTTAATGAAGTTTTCTTCCATTATTTCTTCAAACAGGATCTGTATCCCTTACTAACTTTCTTCCCCTTTTGGCACACCTGTTATGCGAATTTGTTATGTTTCATGTTGTCCCACAGCTCCCTTAAACTGTCCTCCTGTTGTTTAATTGTTTTCTCTTTATGGCTCTCTGATTGAGTCATTTCATATACTCTGTCTTCTAATTCACTGATGCAATCCACTTTTTCAAATCAGCTATATATTCCATCCAATGTGTTCTTTATTAGTGCTATGTCATTCTCTATTTCTGAGTGGTCTTTTTTCATGGTTACTATAACTTTTCTCATACTGTTGTGCATCCTTTCCATCATTATTGTGCACTCTACAGATGATAAATTTCTTATCTCCATTTCATTTAGCTCTTCTGGAGAATGCTCTTGTTCTTTAATTTGGGACTTAGTTTTTTGTCTCCCCATTTTGGCTGCCTTTTAGGGTTTGTGTCTATGTATTAGGTACATATGCTATGGCTTCAAATATCTAGTGCAGGACAATGGCAGTTGCTGTTTGTGACTGGCCCTGAGTACCCCATTTGGAGCTATTAGCAATTCACAGCTTGTGGCTGCCTCTGCTGTTACTGGGTGCCTTTGAAAGGACCAATATGTGCACCAAATCTGCTTTTGCTAGCATAATGCCAAGAATTAGGTCAGGCAAAGACTCAAAGCTGGCTGTGATCTGCCTCTGACTGATGTCTGATTATTATTCAATCTTTACTAATCTCAGGCTATCAACCACAGTGTGGGGTGAGATGTTTTCCAACAGTTTGGGGCAATTGCTTCTGCTTGCAGGCTGATTGTTATTCTCAGTCTCTTAATGGGCCTCAGAAATTCCACACTGTGGGCAAGGGTTTTTCCAATAGGGTGGAGCAATTGTTACCCCTTTCCCCCCACCCCAGGAAAAAGCTTCCTGTATGATAAAAGTCTGCAGTAGATATATGTTCTCTGCAGTATGAGGGAATGACTCAGCACAGGAAATCTGAGTGTCTGCCTTCCAAGCTCTAATCCCAGAGCCCCCAACCCTGGTTTCTTCTCACAAAGCTCCATTCCACTCTGCCCTCCCTCTGCCAGAGCCCAAAGTGAGTGGCTACACATGAAAATTTGTGCATTGGTCCTTTAAGAGGGTGCCTGCATTTCCAGCCATCTCTCCCTGGCAGACAGCAACCCTACTGTTTTTCACAGACAGATGTTATATGGTTACTTTTCTCAGTTCTGGTGATCTGGGCTGGGGAGCCCATCTTGGGGTTTAGACCCCAGACTTCTCAGTGGGAAACCTCCACAGCTGTGATATCCCTCTGGGACTTCAGCTGCTGTCTGTGAGAGCCAGCCCAGCCCTACCAGGCCTCCACACTTCCTACCAGTCTCTATGTGGTCTCCACTCTCTGTCCTTGGTTGCCAGTGTTTTTCCAGATAGCCTTCAGTTGGTTACTCAGGATGTTTGATCCTGGGAGTGTGTCAATGCAGCTTCCACTTACCCTCTTGCCATTTTGGAATCAGAGCTTATTCTGGAGGACAGCTGAGCAAGTTTGGAATCTGTTGGGAAGTATGCCAGGAAGAACAGTCTGAATAGCTCTGGAATGCCTGAAATGGCTGTTCAACCAGAATAATTTTTTTCCTATTTCTCTTCATTTTAAATATGAGTGGTGACTTTCTTTTTATTTTTATTTTTAAGTGCCTAATGATTATATTTAATTTGTATAGGATAATTATCTGGTGTTTTCCATTTGTAATTTAAGTGGCTAACCACTAAGACATTCTTCTTTCATTTAAGAGATGGCAGTCAATATTCAAAACTTGCTATTGGGTAATCAATTTATCAATTTTATATCATAATATAAAATAATTTACGGTAACAAAGACCCAAGTATAATTGTTTAAATTTAGAAACCAGTCATTTTTTGCTTCTTTAATAAAAAAGTTGTTTCAATAACTATTTTATAGCAAGTAATTACAGTTTTTATCTTATCACTGCCTCATATCTGTCACTGAAATTCAAATATCTAAATTTTTTTATATATTAAAAAATATCATGGCAGGTATTATACAAACTTTAATAATTATATGAAAATAAGTTACATAAGTCTTAGCTTGTTTGGCTCAGTGGATAGAGCATCACCCTGTGGACTGAAGGTTCACAGGTTTGATTCCGGACAAGGGCACATGCCTCAGGTTGTGGGCTCAATCCCCAGTAGAGGAAATGCAAGAGGCAGCCATTCAATGATTCTCTCGCATCACTGATGTTTCTATCTCTCCCTCCCTCTCCCTCTCCCCTCTTCTCTGAAATCAATAAAATATATTTGAAAAAAAGAAGAAAAAAGAAAATAAATTAAATAAACTATTACATTTATATTTATGGTAAAATTATTGTTGAAAAGAGTGGCAAGGCAATTATTGAGAAGTAATCATTCTGTTTTATCAATGCTACTAGGACAAACTGCAAAAGAATGAAGTTGTACCCCTACCTCATACCAAATATAAAATATTAACCAAAAATGGACCAGCTACCTAAATGTAAGAGCTAAACCTGTAACTTCTAGAAGAAAGTACAGGAGTAAATCTTTGTGACACTGTTTTGGGTAATGGATTTTTGAACAGATAACATTAAACTGTATATGGATAACCCTAAATATTCCACCCAAAAAGTCCTACTAGAACTAATAAATGGATTCAGTAAATTAGCAGAATACAAAGTAAATATCCAGAAATCAGGAGCATTTTTATACATCAATAATGTACTATCAGAAAAAGAACTAAGAAAAAGCTAAAGGAGTTCATCACCACCAAACCAGTATTATATGAAATGCTGAAAGGTATCCTTTAAGAAGAGGAAGAAGAAAAAGGTAAAGATACAAATTTTGAACAACAAATACACATCTATCAACAAGTGAATCTGAAAATCAAGTGAATAATCTGATGAACAGAATGAACTGGTGATTATAATAGAATCAAGGGCATAGAAGGGGAGTGGACTGACTATTCTTGGGGTGAAAAGGGGTGTGGGGGATGAGGGAAGAGACTGGACAAAAATCGTGCACCTATGGATGAGGACAGTGGGTGGGGAGTGAGGGAGGAGGGTGGGGTGGGAACTGGGTGGAGGGGAGTTATGGGGGGGGGGGGAAAGAGGAACAAATGTAATAATCTGAACAATAAAGATTTAATTTAAAAAAAAGAAAAAGAACTAAGAAAAAAAAATCCCATCCATAATTTCTTCAAAAATAAAAAATAAAATACCTATGAATAAATTTAACAAGGAGGTCAAAGACCTGTACACAGAAAGTTATAAGACACTGAAGAAAGAAATTGAAGAAGGTGCAAATAAGTGGAAGCATATTCTGTGTTCATGAATAGGAAGACTTATCATCATTAAAATGTCCATACTACTCAAATAAATCTATAAATCTATAAACTCAACACAATCTCTATCAAGATACCAACGGCATATTTCACAGAACCAGAACAAATAGTCCAAAAATTTATGTGGAAACACAAAAGACCCCAAATATCAACAGCAATCACGAGAAAGAAGAACCAAGTTGGAGGAATCACATTACCTGATATCAAACTATATTACAAGGCCATAGGAATTAAAACAGCATGGTACTGGCATCAAAACTGATATATAGACCAATGGTGCCGGGAGCCCGTCCATCCTTGCTGTTTCAAGGGACCTGGCATATATGGCATACTGTTCTTAATATGTTTGCTCACCTTCTTGGCGCTGTGTTTTAACCAAGGTCACCTCTCCGAGAAAGGTTGAATCCCCAGGTAGGG
Organism: Myotis daubentonii; assembly: GCF_963259705.1. NCBI lineage: Eukaryota > Metazoa > Chordata > Mammalia > Chiroptera > Vespertilionidae > Myotis > Myotis daubentonii. The sequence goes on from NC_081861.1 coordinate 54,386,371, forward strand.
ATTTTCCCCTGAAGTTAGGGAGGGAATAAAACCCCTCAACTAAGTGCCAGGCGGGTAATTAATCCCTTTAACTATGAACAATCATGCTTAAACTACATAATCTTTTCTCCCTGGAATGGAGATAAGAAACGCCCTAACCTTTGTAATAGAGATTGATAGGATTGAATCAACTGGTATAAATACAGTTGTAACAAGACAGAAACAGACAGAACTCAGAACAAGACAGCAAGAGACAGAACTCAGACAGGGCTTGGAAGACAGGACCAAGAGAGACAGAGCCTAGGCACAGAACCTACACAGAACGTTCTCTAGGGACAGAAGAACTTCGCTGGCGAGAGCATGCCGGAGGATCCTGGACAGGGACTGGCCTCGGAGCCTGGAGGCAAAGCCTGGTGAGAGAGCATGGCAGGGGATCCTGGACTGAACCTGACTGCGGAGATTGGCAAGAGAACCTGACCAGGACCTGGCCACAGAACCTGGCTGGAGATCCGAAGCAGAACCTCTCTGGAGATCGAGACCATTCCTTCTTCACCGACTCCGTCCACACCTTTGGGGACCCCTGGACCCGCTGGGGCAGGACCCCGGCATATGGCGCCCGAACAGGGACCCCTAGGTAAGCGCCCCACACTCGGGACGGATCGGACTCCACCGTAGGAAGAGGGTGGATAGTCTTCGCCGACTCCGTCCACACCTTTGGGAACCCCTGGAACAGGATTCCCCTAGGTAAGCCCCCCTCCCCCATTGAGAACCCCCACACTCGGGACGGATCAGACTCCACCGTAGGAAGAGGGTGGATAGTCTTCGCCGAATCCGTCCACACCTTTGGGAACCCCTGGAACAGGATTCCCCTAGGTAAGCCCCCCCATTGAGAACCCCCACATTCGGGACGGATAGGACTCCACCAGGGTGCTGCAAACCCCCCTACAGAGGATAAGTAGGGTAAGAAGGTGGATAGTACAGAACTTAGATTGAGAAGATGTGCTATACTGAGTCCAAAGAAAGAAGACTCTGTATTGATCTTTACATTAAGAAGATGTGCCATACTGAGTCTAAAGTAATGAGACTCTGTATTGATCTTTTAACACATATGCTTGCTAGCAGAGGAATTAAGGTTACTCCCAGTCAGACAGAACATTTTATACAAGAAGTATGTCCATGCTTTTCTGAGGAAGGAAAGGTAAATGTAATGGCATGGGAGAAGTTAGGCCCAAGGAGCCTTATCCTTAACCCCACTGCAGCCTTTCTACCCTGGGAAAGTGCAGGATTGGCAAGCTCTCCCTGGGGTGATAGATCAGGACTCAGGTAATAGCAGAAAGCGCCAATCCTACTCTTAAAATGGATACAAGAGAGCGTTTCAGGTTTTTCTTTTTAATGCTTGCTTTTAAAAAATAAAAAAGGGGGAATTTGCCGGGAGCCCGTCCATCCTTGCTGTTTCAAGGGACCTGGCATATATGGCATACTGTTCTTAATATGTTTGCTCACCTTCTTGGCGCTGTGTTTTAACCAAGGTCACCTCTCCGAGAAAGGTTGAATCCCCAGGTAGGGATTTTCCCCTGAAGTTAGGGAGGGAATAAAACCCCTCAACTAAGTGCCAGGCGGGTAATTAATCCCTTTAACTATGAACAATCATGCTTAAACTACATAATCTTTTCTCCCTGGAATGGAGATAAGAAACGCCCTAACCTTTGTAATAGAGATTGATAGGATTGAATCAACTGGTATAAATACAGTTGTAACAAGACAGAAACAGACAGAACTCAGAACAAGACAGCAAGAGACAGAACTCAGACAGGGCTTGGAAGACAGGACCAAGAGAGACAGAGCCTAGGCACAGAACCTACACAGAACGTTCTCTAGGGACAGAAGAACTTCGCTGGCGAGAGCATGCCGGAGGATCCTGGACAGGGACTGGCCTCGGAGCCTGGAGGCAAAGCCTGGTGAGAGAGCATGGCAGGGGATCCTGGACTGAACCTGACTGCGGAGATTGGCAAGAGAACCTGACCAGGACCTGGCCACAGAACCTGGCTGGAGATCCGAAGCAGAACCTCTCTGGAGATCGAGACCATTCCTTCTTCACCGACTCCGTCCACACCTTTGGGGACCCCTGGACCCGCTGGGGCAGGACCCCGGCACAATGGAACAGAATAAAGAGCCCAGAAATAAATCCACACCTTTATAGTTAATATTTGACAAAGAAGGAAAAAGCAGCATACAATGGATAAAAGACCATCTATTCAATAAATGATGCTGGAATATTGGACAAATACATGCAAAAAATCAAAGTAGACCACATTTTTACACAATACAAAAGAATACAATCAAAATGGGTTAAAAAGTTAATTGTCAGACTCAAAACCACAAAAATCCTAGACAAAAACATAGGCAATATAATCTCAGACATTTCAGATAGCAATATATTTTAAAGAAAAATAAACAAATGGGACTACATCAAACTAAAATGGTTTTCACAGCAAAGGAATCCCTCAATGAAATGAAAAGAAAACCCACTGAATAGGAGAACATATTCACTGATATATCTTATAAAAGGTTAGTATCCAGATTTATAACAAACTTATAAAAGTCAACACCAAAAATAAATTCAATTAAAAATGGGCAAAGACCTGAAAAGATACTTTTCCAAAGAGAACATACAGACGGTCAATAGATGATCAACATCAGTAATCATCAGAGAGATACAAATTAAAACCACAATAAGATTACAACTTATACCTGTCTAAATGGCTATCATCAATATATCAACAAAAAACAAGTGTTGATGAGGATTTGGAGAAAAGGGAACCCTCATGTACTGCTGGTGGGAATGCAGATTGTTGCAGCCACTGTGGAGAACAGTATGGAGTTACCTCAAAAAGTTAAAAATGAAACTGCCTTATGACCCCGCAATCCCACTTCTGGGATTTTATCTGAAAAGAAACCCAAAACACTAATTCAAAAGAATATATGCACTCTATGTTCATTGCAGCATTATTTCCAATAGCCAATATTTGGAAGCAGTCCAAACGTCCATCAGTAGATGAGTGGATAACAAAAAAGCTGTGAAACATTTACACAATGGAATACTAAATAAAGGAAATTTTAACCTTTGTGACAGCATGGGTGAACCTGGAGAGTATTATATTAAGAAGGGAAATAAGCCAGTCAGAGAAAGTCCAGTACCATATGATTTCACTCATATGTGGAATCTAATGAACAAAATGAACTAACAATCAAAATATACACAGATTAATAGATACAGAGCAGGCTGACAGTTGTCAGGGGTGGGGCTGTGTGGATGGGTGGAGGGATTTAGTAAAAAAAAAAAAAAAAGAAACAGAAGAGAAAACAACATAGGCAACGATGTGGTGATTGTCAGGTGGAGGAGGGTATAAAGGGGATAATGGTTATAGACAAAGACTTGATTTGGGATTATGAACATATAATACACTGTACAAATGATGTGTGGTAGAATTTTGCACCTGAAACCTGTATAATGTTGTTAACTAGTGTTACTACAATAAATTTAATAAAAAATAAAATAAAATATGTAGATAAATTTGCCTTCATTAAAATTAAATTAAAACCCAAAGAATGGGTTAAAATATTTACATGAGAGAAAATATTAGTGACTTGTGTCAGAAAACTTGAATAGACATTTATCAAAGGAAGCTATCTAAGAGGTCAATAAGCACATGAACATATAATGAACATCATTAATCATTTGAGAAATGCAAATCAAAACCACAAAATCACTCCATATCAGCAAGGATGGTGTGTGTGTGTGTGTGTGTGTGAAAAGAGTGTTGGTAAAGATGAAAAGAAATCAGAACTTTCATATACTGTAAATGAGTTGGTAAAATGATGCAGCCCCTTTGGAAAACAGTCTTGTGGTTCCTCAGAAAGTCACTAATAGTTACTATATGGCCCAAAAATTTCATTCCAAGGTGTGCACACAATAGGATTGAAGACAAATCCATGCAAAAACTTGTACATGTATAATAATAGAAACATTATTCATAATAGCAAAAAAAACTTGGAACACCCCAAATGTCTAGCAAAACTGAAGAATGAATAAACAAAATGTGTTACCTATACTAATAATAGAGAAATATGCAAATTATCCATCATGTCATGACCGGATCAGCAGGCTGTGTTCCCGCCCTCTGCTCAGGCAGCTGCAAGGCCTGGGGTAGGATAGGATACGATCAGAGGGGTTAAGAAAGGAGAGGGAGAGGAAGGCAGGCCTGCATGAAAACAGGCTGAGAGGAGAAACAGAAATACAGAAAGGGAATAAGAAAAACATGCAGGAATGGAAAAGGGAAGGAAATGCAGTGCTGCACGCGGGAGCGGGTGGTGACCATAGGGGGCTGGGGGAAGCAGGTGCACCTGGCGAGAGGTGGGGTGGGAGCTCTGCCTAGACACAGGAGGAGGACAGTGGCCCCCGGCATGGGCCATTGGCGGGGATGCTTCCACAGGTCCGGGACAGAGTGGTGGAAGGTCCGAGGCCTTCTGGGCAGAAGCGCTCCTGTTTTATGTCAGCAGCAGCGACTGGCTGCATGGGCCTTGGCCACCCTTGCTGGGCCAGGCGTGCCGGGCAGGGAATGGGAGCAGGATGGCAGAGGGGAGGCCAGGGAAGTGGGGGCAGTGAACACCTGGCCAGGGCTGAGCCCTGGGCTGAAGGTTAATGGTCCCCCTTCTGAACGGAACCTTTAAGAAGGGAGGGAGGGAGGGAGGGAGGGAGGGAGGGAGGGAGGGAGGGAAGAACTTTATAAAGGAGTCAGTAGAGAGCAGAGTTAAAGAAGGAACGAGGATGTATGAGTGAACTTCAGGAGCTATAATGAAAATCAAGTATAATTATGTACTGGGGACAGATTTTAAAAGTAGGAGTCAGAAAAGAAAAAAAGATAAATGATAGTGAATAATTAGGCAGGTAGGTAGATAGATATTAAAACAGTGGAAGTAAGTAGAGAAGAATGTATGGGAAAGGTAGGATGAGAGAGAAAGAGGGAGGGAAGAAAAGTTTTAAAGGGGAGCCGATAGAGCTTAAAAGGAGAATGGGAAGAAGGAAGAAATGGGGGAGGAAGCAAAGCAGGTCCAAGGGAGGAAGTGAAGAAAAAAAATAAGATGGGAAGGAAGGAAAAGGGAAGGGGGCAGGGGTAAAGATAAAGGAAAGAAGGAGTTTGGGGAGGGGGGGTGGGTAGGAGAAAGATGGGAAGAAGGATGATGGAACAGAAGTAGGAAATAAGGAGGAAAGAAAAGTATATCAATGATTAGTCAGTAGGAAAATTGTTACATAAAGGAGAGAGGAAAATTGTGTGAGAGGGAGAAGCCAATAAGGAAGTAAAATACAATTTGTTTGTAAAAGGGATAAGATTAAAAAAAAAATTAATAGGGGCAACCAGGCCAGAAGGGGAGGGCAGTTAGGGGGATCAGGCCAGCAGGGGAGGGCAGTTAGTGGGATCAGGCAGGCAGAGTGGTTAGGGCAGGCAGGCAGGTGAGCAGTTAGGAGCCAGAGGTCCCAGATTGCGAGAGGTTGCAGGTTGGGCTGAGGGACCCTTCCCCATGTACAAATTTCATGCACCAGGCCTCTAGTATCCATATAATGCAATATTATTTGGCTATAAGAAAGAATGGTGGTGGTTGCCCTAACTACTTTGGCTCAGTGGATAGAGCGTCGGCCTGTGGACTGAAGGGTCCCAGGTTCGATTCCGGTCAAGGGCATGTACCTTGGTTGCAGGCACATCCCCAGTAGGGGGTGTGCAGGAGGCAGCTGATCGATGTTTCTCTCTCATCAATGTTTCTAACTCTCTAATCTTCTCCCTTCCTCTCTGTAAAAAAATCAATAAAATGTATTTTTTTAAAAAAGAATGGTGTACTGAGTCACTACAACATGATGAATCTTGAAAATAGTATGCTTAAGTGAAAGTAGCTATTCACAAAAGGTCACATGTTGTATCATTCCATTTATGTGAAATTTCCAGAATAGGTAAATATTGTGAGACATTACATTTATTGTAGCCAACAGTTGGGGAAAGTGGGAAATTGGGAATAATTATTAATGGGTACAGTGTATCATAATAAAAAAATGTTCTAGAATCATATAGTGGTCAAGTTTTCACCAATTTGTGGATACAGTACACTAAAAACCACTGAATTGAATTATACACTTTTAAAGAGTGAAAGTTATGTGAATTTTATATCAATACTAGATGCCTGGTGCACAAAATTTGTGCATGGGTGGGGTCCCGCCCACACACCACCACTGCGTGGTTCCCCACCTCCCCACCTCCTCCTTCCTTTGCCACCCATGTGCTGCCACCATGAGGTTCCCAGCCTCCCAGCCTTCCCTCCTCCCAAATCCTTCCCTCGCCACCTGCACACGGCCACTGTGTGATTCCCGGTCCCCCACTTCCTACCCTCCTCCTTCCCTCACTGCCAGTGTCCGCCACCACCCACCCCCAGTTCTCTGTCCCAGCCCAGGGCCCAGCCCTGATCAAGCAATAAGGGCCTTCCAGCCAGGGAAAGGGATCAGGAGGTTGGCTGGAAAGCCCCATTGGCAATCGGGGCCTGTGGGCTGGGGGCAGCTCCTGGGTTGAGCATCTACTCCCTGGTGGTCAGTGAATGTCATAGCGAGCGGTTGTTCCAGTCATTCCAGTCATTCCATCATAATGTTTGCTTAGGCTTTTATATAGAGAGAGATCTGTTATTTAAAAATAAGTTAAATAATGATTGTGGGAATGTTAAATATAAATTTCCTCTAACCTTAGCAGAATAATTTAGTATAAGAAATAGCTGAATAATAATTACTAATATATTACAAGGACCCATTAATATTTGGACAGTGAAGCAAGCTTTGAATTTCAGCTATTTACCATTACCTAATTATGTGCCTAGCTATTAAGCAAGTTACTTTACCTCTCTGAATTTAGTTTTTTTCATCTGTAAAATAGGAATGATAATACCTTTCTCAGAGGAAATGAAAAGAAATAATGTACATGAAAGGGGTACCATAGTGCCTGAAACACATTAAGCATGCACACACACACACACACACACACACGCGCGCGTGCACACACACACACACACACACACACACACACACACACACACCACAGAACAAATTCATTCAATACAAGGTGCTGGAGTTGAACTTCAAAAACAAATTAAGGACTTCATCTTCAAGAGGTTCAGGGTCAACTAGGCTATTACAAATTACCATTAGCCAGTTTTATTATTCTTTCCAAGATATGTGGCATGGGATCCCCAACTACCCATTTGCTCCCTCAGAAGGTTTCTGCACCCTCCCATCCCTACCATCCACCATATGGCTATTAAAGCAAATCAGATAGTATAAAGAATTCTACTTATGCACATCCCTGTTGAGTGAACACTGTAAAGCCGTTATAGATCACTGTAGATATATATAACACATCTTTCAAAAGTATTTTTTGATAGAAGTCTGGCTTCCATGCACTCTGTTGAGGAACACATTCTAATGTGTTTCTGATATACCTGCATACTCCTCAGTTGCCACTTTTCTCTAGGTTCAAGCCACATTTCACCTTAACCACATTTTCCTTAATTAAGAGCTCTAAAGTGATTTTGGTACTGATTATATGCAATTATTTGGCAAGTCATCGACATAATAGTACTCTAATTTATTACTGTAGAATCTTATCTGGTAGGTTCCATTTATAGATACCTTTAAAAATATATATTTTATTGATTTTGTACAGAGAGGAAGAGAGAGAGAGAGTCAGAAACATCGATCAGCTATCTCCTGCACACCCCCCACTGGGAATGTGCCCACAACCAAGGTACATGCCCTTGACCGGAATCAAACCTTGGACCTTTCAGTCCACAGGCCGATGCTCTATCCACTGAGCCAAACCGGTTAGGGCTATAGATACTTTTTATGGGATGAATACAACTAAGTTCAACCAGAGAATGTGGCTTGCCTTAGATCCTATTATTTCTTGTTTGAAATTATCATTTTATCAAGTTTACTATTTTATGTAGGTCTAATTGTGTTTAAAATGGAAATCCAGGTCTTCACAACATAATTAGACTATATTACAGCACATATCAATATATCTCAATGAATTACTCTTTCATATTCTAATGCTGATTCAATCAAGAACACAGGTTTTTTATTTCTTCAATTGAAACATATCTATTTGAGCAAGCAATTAGAAGAAAGCAAGACAGTAAAATATTTATGAATAGTACCTATTCATCTTAGAAGCAATCTTTACTCTTTTAAGATGAATATAATTCTCTTACATAAAGAATAACTGCTCATTAATTCACTTATTCTCTTCTCCCACTAGTTCCAAATAAAAACTATTCCCATAAATTAAAGAAAGTGAAAACAATCCTAAAAACGATAATAGCCATTTTTTATGCTGACCAAAATGTCTTGGGTGAAGTAGATTCTGATTTCAGTAACTTGATACATTATTTCAACCCAGGTGGCTCCATCTTGACCCAGACACTGCTATATAGGCAAACAGATGTTTCTCAAATTTCACATGACATTATCCATTCCACCTGTTTTGTGACAGATTTACTTTCTGACACTTAAATCTCCCTTATGTCTCTTTCCACCCTTCCCCCAAATTAGATCACTTCAACAGAAGATGGCCGAGTTTAATGAGATTCTAATCTAGATCCCTTACATTTATATAAGAGACATAAACAACCTCCAGAAAGGGAAAGTAAACTTACTGGTGTCACATGGAGGAAGGATATAGTCAGTGGTATAGCTGGGCCCGAAATTATGCCTTTGGGGTCTCAGGCTCAGTGCTTTTCTATGACTATATAGTTTTATCTATGTAGTATTTTGGATATTTATTCATTCATCTATTCACATGTCTTTCAAACCCTTCTCTCTAATACCAAGAAGAAGAAATAAATTCAAGATAGCACACATTTTGGGGAGATTATTGAAATATAATTAACATTAGTAAAATTTACGCATTTTAGTATATATTTCTATAAGGTTTTTTTCTATGATTTTTTTAATTGTTGACAGTATTACAGATATTCTCCATTTCCTATCATTTTCCCCCTCTCCATACAAGCCCTGTCCCATCCCAGCCCCTCCCCATACTATTGTCTGTGTCCATGGGTTATGCATACATGAATATACTAGAGGCCCAGTCCACAAAATTTTTGCATGGGGGGAGGTTCCCTCAGCCCAGCTTGCACCCTCTCCAATCCAGGACCCAGGGATCGGGCTTAAACGAGCAGTTGGACATCCCTCTCACAATCCGGGACTGCTGGCTCCTAACTGCTCACCTGCCTGCCAGCCGGATCCCCCCTAACTGCCTCCCCTGCCAGCCTGATCACCCCCAACTGCCCCCCCGCTGGCCTGGTCGCCCCTAACTGCCCCCCGCTAGCCTGGTCACTCTTTACTTCCCCCCCTGCTGGCCTGGCCTCCCCCAACTGCCCCCTCTACTGGCCTGGTCACCCCCAACTGCCCCCCCTGATGGCCTGGTCACCCCTCATGGCACCCCCATGCCAGCCTGGTTGCTGGCAACTTCCACCCCTTGCCAGCCTGGTTGCCCCTCACTGCCCCCCTCTGCTGGCTTGGTCGCCCCTCACTGCCCCCCCTGCTAGCCTAGTCGCCCCAAGCAGCCTGCTATTCAGTTGTTTGGTCATCCCTCACTAACCCCATTGACGGCCTGGTCGCCCCACACAGCCTGCTGTTCAGTCCTTACTGTGTGGCTCTTTATTCTTATTATTTTGACAGTGATTGTAATGGAATTAGTGATTAATAGAAAATTATGTTTGATTAAACCTTTAATTTAACTATGTTGTAACCCAAAACACTTTTTCCCACCTTTTTTAGGAAGGCTTTCAAAATGCCATCGTCCATTTCTTGTCTTAAGTAGAGAAGTAAAGTCGGGGGGGGGGGCAAGGAAAAGGAGGATGAATGGAAGAAAGGAGCAACAAAAGAGGTAGGGGAAATGGTAAAGGAATTTTGCTTTGTCATATACAGTGGGGCCTTGACTTACGAGTGTCCCGACTAACAAGTTTTTCGAGATACAAGCTGTCTCTCGGCCGATTTTTTGCTTTGAGTTGCGAGCTAAAATTCAGGTTACCAGCCAGCTTCAGATACCCCACTGCTAGTTGCCGCAGCAAACGTCACAGTGAACATCACAACATCAGCCCAGCATCACGTGTCTCACTCGTTCACTTTTAATTTGACATACAAGTAATTTGAGTTATGAGCTCCGTCACGGAACGAATTACACTCGTTAGTCAAGGCCCCACTGGACTAGTATTTTGCAGATTCAGTGTTGAAGGTTGCTATAGACAGATTTGTGAAACTCTACTGAACGTGGACCCACCTGCCAGCTTGGATATAACTTTTTACACTTGTTTTGTTATTTTCCTTATTGTCCTACACATTATTTATGTAACAAAATCCCAGTAAATTAAGTCTCCCTTTAGTTTGGCTTAACCAATAAAGATACAATTGCAACAACATTAGTTTTTCCTTCTTTTAAAATATATAGTTCCCTACAAATTGAAATAAATGTTGTCATCATTTTGGGGGTGATTTTTCTTCTTATTTTTGGCCTTAAATGCCAGGAAATCCAGATCTTAGATTATTGGGGTAATTATCTTTATTCTATTCTTAATTGGTTTCTGATCTCTCACATTCATCTTAACATGGCATATTAACATTATAAATTACCTCAAATACTCTGACAAAAGTTGAGGTTGAATTTATAAATTATTTCAATCTTGCTTGCTTGGTAACTGGCTAAAAGGTTTAATGTGTAATGTGAACCTATACGAACAACCTTTTGCTTTTTAACTGATATCCCCTAATTTATGAAGAGTATGATTCTAATAAAATATTGCAGAGAGATACTATGATCTATACTAATAATAGCCAAGGGCCGCCACAACCACACGGATGACAGTAAGAGCAGGGGGTCCGCAGCGGGGGCAGGGTCACAGTGGACATCTCTCTGAATGCCTGGGCCAGGGGTCTGGTTCAAATCTCCCAGCAGGGGTTTAGTGGGGGTGGAGTCAATCTTGGATGAGCAGGGAGGTGAGGCTGAGCAGAGGGCAGAGCCCTGGCCAGGAGGCCTGTGGTCTGGGTAAGGCAGCCATAGGAGAGAGTAGTCCTGGGGATGACACGGGACTTTGGCGTTGTAGAAAGAACAGGGTGGAGGACAGCTTGGCTGGGACTTGCCCAGAGGCAGAAGGCCAGGTAGGAGGCTCTGCCAATAACAGTGGTGGTGGTCTGAGTTCTAGTCCCGATGCTGCTCCCCAGAGAACATTGGAGCTGGAAGGCACCTTCACAGTCACTCAATTCCCATTCCCTTTATAGGTAAGAAATCAAGACCAGGGAGGCCTGGTTCAAGTACAGGGGGTCCACAGTGGGGGCGGGGCTGCAGCAGAGGCCTCTCTGCATGCTTGTGGGGGGGGGGTCTGGTTCAAGTCCCGGATTGTGAGGGTGAGTGAGAATGACATAGGCTAAGGGACCAACAGGGGGTTAGTGGGGGTGGAGTCGATCTTGGATGAGCAGGGAGGTGAGGCTAAGTGGAGGGCAGAGCTCTGGCCAGGAGGCCTGTGGTCTGGGTAAGGCAGCCATAGGAGGGATTAGTCCTGAGGATGACACAGGACTTTGGCGTTGTAGAAAGAATAACTTCAGCCATCGAAGATCAAACTGTACACCCCAAATGCTTTTCCTTGAATGGTCCAGGTGGTAGTGGAAAAACATATCTGTATGAAGTTTTAATACATTATATTAGAGGTCATGGTGGTACTGTTTTACCCACAGCGTCTACAGGAATTGCTGAAAATTTATTTCTCAGTGGAAGAACCTTTCATGCCTAATAGAAATTACCAATTCCATTAAATGAAACTTCAATTTCTAGACTCGATATAAAGAGTGAAGTTGCTAAAACCATTAAAAAGGCTGAACTTCTCATTATTGATTAATGCACCATGGCATCCAATCATGCTACAAATTCCATAGGCAGATTATTAAGAGAAATTATGAATTTGAATGTTGCATTTGGTGAGAAAGTTCTCTTTCTCAGAGGGGATTTTCAACAATGTCTCAGCATTGTGAAGCATGCTATGTGATAAGCCACAGTACAAATGAGTGTAAAGTACTGTATTGTTTGGGGATGTTTCAGAAATTTGTCTCTTAAAACAAATATGAGATCAGAGGATCATGCTTATAGTGAATGGTTAGTAAAACTTGGAGATTGCAAACTTGATAGCAGTTTTCATTTAGGAATAGATATTAAAATCTCCTGTGAAATGATTTGTAACTGATCTATTATTGAAGCTACCTTTGGAAATACTATATATATATAGATAATATTAAAAATATATCTAAATGTGCAATTCTTTGTCCAAAAAATGAGCACGTTAAAAATTAAATGAAAAAAATTTGGATATACTTGATGGAGATTTTCACACATATTGATTCAACAGATAATGCTGAAAAGGTTTCTAAGAGTGAAGAATTCTAATACATTTTAAAGAAAAAAAAAGAAACAATATTAGAGTAGAAATACTTACTGGAAGATCTGAGGCATGGTTATGTATTTTTGAAGAACATAGAAAGAAGGTTTTAAGGCTAATTTGAAAGTGTGAAATTTGTGACGGTTGTGTAATGAGAAGGAAAAGAGAAATGTGGAAAGAAAGAAGTAAGTTCTAAAGTTAACTATTTAAAGTTTAAACAAAGGCCAGACCACTAGCTAATTTATAGCCTGCCTGTAACTAAAAAGCCCTTATCTCCCCCCTGTCAAGGACAGAGGGGGAGAGGGGGAGGGAAAGAAAGAAAAAACGGGGGCCAAGGGCCATTTTACTCTGAGCAAGAAAGCCTGAGGCTTCAGTCTTCAAGTCTGGCAGGACAAGGTTGCTGGATACTTAAGCTAAACCAGAATATTCAGCAGCAGAATTTTAAGACAGAAACATGTATAATGCCTCAGACCCCCCCACCCAGCCGTTCTTCAAATTGGCTGGGGGGTGTGGGCATCTTTACGTCAAATGTATAAGTTTGCTTTGATTTTCAATAAGAGAGCATACTTTAATTACTTGATAAGTTACCTTTACACAATATAATCAAATTCTCATATAAACTCATTCATATGAAAAGTCAATACCTGCATTCTTAACTTTCTCACCCACTTTTCTTCCTCCCATTTAGAAGCCTTCAAGCTCCAGATGGTGCTACAAGCCAGGACACTGAACTACCATTACAACCCTCTTGGGGAAGATGAAGAAGACTCAAGCTGTTGAACACCCATAGCGATGTCCCTCCTTTACAGGAAGTAGCTAGAGAGCGGTCAGCGACCCTATCCCCAATTCCTGAGTCTCCTATAATCTCCAAGGCTAAGGCTAGCTTGAGGATCAAGAGGGTGGAATGAAGGGAAAAATACATTTGGGGGGGGGCTAGCTATCTGAATCTGTGCCAGTAACCTGCATTCCAACGCACACTCTTGCTTGCCGATAAACTCCATTCTTATCAGTGATGCCTGTCCTACCTTGCAGAACCTGTTTCCCAGAATACTCCCATTTCACAGAGGCCATAAAGCATGAACCATATACAACCCCCTGAGGGGTTTGGCAGGACTGATGCCAAACAGCCCTCTGAGTGTGATATCACTTCCCCCATCCCAACTCACTAGGCCTGCAAAGCCTGTGAAAAGTCCAGAAGCCTGTTCAGTCTTTGGGGGACAAAGAAACTAAGGGTATACAGGGAAAGCTTCGTCCATATTCATCACTCAGGATTTGGAGACTGAATCCCCTGAGTCATGGCACTAATTCATCTGCAAATAAAGGCTAGTGCCCTGCTGATTAATTTTCCCGAGCCACCTGGCAGCTTATCTGCAACAAATAATTCTTTAATTTTTTTCTGTCTTCACCAAAAAGGCTCTCTGAAAAAACAACAACAAACAAACACAAAAAACAACAACAAGCTCTCTGAGATTGGCTGGATAAAACAGTAATGCTACTACTACGGGGAGAGTTGTAAACACTGGTATCTCATCATGAATACTTCTTGGAGGCTTGATGGAACCATCTTCCAGGTTATCACTGATCCAAGTATATCATGCAGATAGGTGTTTCTTTCTTTACTTAACAATCCCCTTGTGTGTGTGTGTTTTTATAGCATAATTAAAAGTTAGGGCTTTGAATGCCAGAGAAATCTGGTTTCAATCCTGGTTTAGACACTTACTGTATGACTTTAGACAAATTAGTTAACTTTTCTATGCCTCCGTTTCACATGCAAAATGATAACATTTATAAAAGCTACCTCATGGGATTTCTGTAAGGATCAAATATATTAATGCCAATAAATTACATAGACTAATGTCTAGTATATAGTAAGTATTTAATGGTAACTTGAATTGTTATTGGCTAGAATGCAAGACTGATTTATTTTGTACTTATACATTACAGTGCATGACTTTCCTCACTTCTTATTTAGAAACTACTTTTGCCTGAAGTACTAGAAAGAATTAATGATTGTAGAAGGTCCAGCAAATGAAATCCCCAAGAGAGCTGGGAGATACAGTGGGGCCTTGACTTACGAGTGTCCCGACTAACGAGTTTTTTGAGATACCAGCTGTCTCTGGGCTGATTTTTTGCATTGAGTTGATAGAGTAATTTGAGTTAACGAGCTCCTTAACGAGCTCCTTAATGAGCTCGGTCTCCGAACGAATTAAATTCGTAAGACAAGGCCCCACTGTAGTGGCATTGTTTCAGACTCTATTTCTCTCTCTACTAGGACTCTTAACAAATCCAGAGAGGATATAATTAATAAGGCCTCATCAATTGGAAATCTTCAGTATATTACTGCCCCTTTAGAAATCTTCTTAAAATATACAGACACATTCTACCTTTGCATATTATTAGTTGTCCTTGAGAAAACATTATTTACAAAAGGGATATAATATATCATACATTCTCTGATCCATCCTGAGTGGATTAGAAGCAACATTATATGATGGTTGGATTTAAACAGTTCTGCTGACAATTTGCCTCTATTTTGCACTGTAGATCAGTCATGTCCTATGTATTCATCCTTAAGCCCCAGTATCATAGACAAAATGATTGATTTAACTTACAACTCTCACAAGAAATGGACCACATGTAACTAAGCAATACAAATGGTCTTTCTTTGAGCATACTTTAGATCAGGGGTCCTCAAACTTTTTAAACAGGGGGCCAGTTCACTGTCCCTCAGACCGTTGGAGGGCCGGACTATAGTTTAAAAAAAAAACAAAAAACTATGAACAAATTCCTATGCACACTGCACATATCTTATTTTGAAGTAAAAAAACAAAACGGGAACAAATACAATATTTGTATTTGCATGTGGCCCGCGGGCCGTAGTTTGAGGACCCCTGCTGTAGATTGAAGCCAGTGACAGCCTGGCTTGTGAAACAAAAGAACATTAGGTCTTTGACAAAATAAGCATGCAAACAAGCAAAATCCATCATTGATTGATACGGATTGCAATCACATTAGGTGCTTGGACTATATAAGGCAAAGTAAACCAGAAGAGTGACCAATTAAGTCACCAGACCAGAGCACTTCCACTTTTGGAGTAAGGAAAAAGAGTGATCTTGATTCATTCTCTAGCCCAGGTGGGCTTAGCAGGCAAAATACTCTCCTTTGCATGTCAAAGAGTAAACTCTCCTTTCCCCTACTCAGCCCCTCAGTAGGGAGAGAATTACCTACTTGGACCCAGTGGCCCTTACATCTACCAGCAAAGCAGCTTTGCTAAAAAGCTCTGAAAGGAGCAACAAACATTTGTCAGAAGAAGCAGGCTGGAGAGGCAGCTATTCTACAAGATGACTACCTCCTCACACTATGACAGTTTTGAGATAGTTTTTAGATAGGCTGAACCAGCATTCTCTGCTACACCACAGCAGGTGGGAGAAACAGTCTCTCCTCCTTATTTCTTAAAACAGGGTTAACTGGTGGCAAATCTGTGAGCCAGGTAAAATGGGTTCTAGATAAGTTTAGCAGATAAAGTAAATGATAAGACAAACCCAGTTATATTTGAATTTCAAATAAACAAATATTTTTTTAGTGTAAGTATGTAACACTAGAGGCCCAGTGCACAAAATTCATGCATGGGGGGGGGCCCTCAGCCCTGCCTGCACCCTCTGCAATCTTGGACCCCTGTGGGATCGGGCCTGAACCGGCAGTCGAATATCCCTCTCACAATCTGGGACTGCTGGCTCCTAACTGCTTGCCTACCAGCCTACCTGATTGCCCCTAACTGCTCCCCTGCCAGCCTGATCACCCCTTAACCACTCCCCTGCTGGACTGATAGCCCCCAACTGCCCTCCCCTGCTGGACTGATCTCGCCCACAACTTCTCTACCCTGCAGGCCTGATCTTGCTCACAACTGCCCTCCCCTGCTGGCCTGATGGCCCCCAACTACCCTCCCCTGCCACCATCTTGTGGTGGCCATCTTGTGACAACATTGTGGTGGCCATCTTGTGGCAATGTCATGTGAGGGTGTTGCACAACGCCACCTAGGCTTTTATTATATAGGACTAGAGGCCAATTGCAGGAATATTCCTGCAAGAATAGGGCTTCGTGCGGCTGGAGCAAAGCAGAGAAGGGAGCGAAACTCACTGAGGTGGCCTTTGCTCCCGCTTCAAGCTCCTGCAGCTGGTCTTGCCCTCCTGCTCCCAGCCACTGCCCCTTCCCCTCCAAGCCGCTGCCCTTCCTGCCCCCAGCTGCTGCCCCTTATGCTACCAGCCACAGTGGTTGGGCTTGCCCTCCCGCTCCCATCCCCTGGGGCTGGGCTTGCCTTTTCGATCCCAGTGGCTGGGGCTGGGCTTGCCCTTCCGATCCCAGTGGCTGGGGCTGGGCTTGCCCTCCTGCTCCCAGCCTCTGCCCCTCCAGCTAGCAGCTGCTGAGGCTGGGCTTGCCCTCCCACCTCCGGCCTCCCATCTCCGCAGCCTTGGCACCGTTTCTGTCCTTGCAGCCTCTACTTAGCTCCCTTCTGTACTGCTTGGCCTCCATGTTGTCCTCAGTCTTTGCTCGCAGCTGGTATATGCAAATTAACTGCCATCTTTTAGCTTCTATAATTGAAACATTGTATCTTTTGAAGATGTTGCTTCAGGAGCTCAGAGATGGGTGGCTGCAGGCAGGAAACCTTGGCTTCCTCCATCGCCGGGGCAACCAAGCCTTCTGTTCGCTTCAGCTGCCTGGCTGCTGGCCGCCATCTTGGTTGGCAGTTAATTTGCATATCACCCTGATTAGCCAATGGGAAGCGTGTCGGAGGTATGGTTAATTACCATGTTCGTCTATTATTAGATAGGATTAGGACACAGTAACACTACACATATTGTTCTTTATCAAAATTCAAATTTAACTGGGCATCCTGTATTTTCATTTATCAAATCTGGCAACCTTAGTACTAACGTTTTCTTTATCCTTCTATCTCTCTTCTTTTTTCTCTCTACATTTCCACCAGTCCTCTACCTGATCGCAGAGATCTGTAATTTAAGGTTTAAATAAGAAAAAACACAAAATATAGAATTAACCAATAAAATTTAAATCAGCACAGTGGTACTACAGGGGATATTAAAGAAGCAATGTGTATTATCTAATCCCTGTCCTCATAGCCTTTTTACAATAAAAATTTTGATTGGGGTCAAGTGAAGCTACTTAAGTCCACATCTCATTCTGCAGGTTTTAATGCAAATAGAGGCTAAGTTGCATTCTTAAAAACTCAAATGACTTTTTCTTCTATATAAACCTGAGGCACACTCTCCAGCACTAAATATGTTACTGTAACTTATGAAAAGTGCATTGTAATTCTTTACCAAGTGCATAATGATATACAAACTATAAGTAAATAGCAAGATAATTCAAAACTCAAAAGAAACAAGTATTTATAAAGGAGTTGAAAGCACATTATGATACCTACTAGTCACTGTAGAGAGGCAGATCCTTTGCTGTTTAAAAAATAATACAAATTCTCCTGATTTGTAGAGAGTAAGGGAGACTTTATAATTCAGACTTAATGAAACCATAGAAATAGTTAATTTGCTTTTTCTTTCTTTAAACAAATTATCTTGCATAAATTAACTGACCATATTCTAATTGACTTCTGTAAACCCTCATCCAACCCAACTTACCTATCACTCATGCCACCCCCAGATATAAAAAGGTGGAGGAAATGGGGAGAGGAGGTTAATCTGGAAAGTTCTGGCCTCATACCAGAGCATCCAATTTGAAGGATTTCAGGGAGGTAGGCTAAAAGTGAATTATGCTTCTCTAATCTCCCTCCCTTGAAGTCCAAACATTAAGATCTACCTGAGAAGTTCCTTCTAAAATATATTTTGGATTAAATGTAAAATATCCATTTTAGTAAACTATGCATACTAGATGCCAACAAACATTTTGGTAATTTCCATTAAATAACCAGTCAATAAATTATGTCTGTATATTTTTAAACCTGGGAAGTGGTGGCAGTGGTGGTGGTGAAGAAATCAGTCAAACCAATTTTTACATTGCACTGGCTGGGGTAGATACAGACTCTTCACCCTACAAATATCACCAATCTGTTTTTCCCTTCTCATAAACTAGTTGGCACTTTTTTGTTCATATCTGTTTGTTCTGTCATTAGTTGAGTTGATGGGAGGATGCAACTACATTTACTCAATATGCTATGTTACTCAAGAATAAAAAGGGATAAATAAAGCATTTACATATGGTGTGCCAGACTGATAGGAGTTTTTCAGGGCATGAGACAGAAAAGTGCCCAACAAACCAAGGTGAGTTGATATATATATATATATTACCCTGAGAAAGATGATACCTAGATATCTACTAAGAAGGGCTACTGGTTGCTAATTGGGGTTAAATTTAAAAAAAAATTAAATAAAGCAGTGCCTAGCAGTCAATTATACACAGGGACCTCTCATGCAAACTGTGACTCAGGAAAAGCCTGCATTGAACTGTCTGCCTGCTGTGTTCCTGAAATTGTGCCAGCCCTTATAGAGGAGTTCCTGGAATTGTATTGCAACCAATAGGACTGGGGCTTTCCCCATCCAGTCAGCTCTGCACAGCTAAATCCTAACTGACCAATCAGGAAATTGACTTTTGGACCAATCAAACTGTGAGAATTTGGAGTCCTCATTTGCATGAGAATTGATCAATCAGGGACCAGAGGCAGGGGATTCTCTCTGTTTAAGTCAGCTCCCCTCTGGCTCTGGGAGTGCACTAAGACTATGACTGTGTTTCTCTGAGGAAAGCTGAAACACAGAAGACTTCTTGTGAAAGCAGATAAATGCAGTCCAGTGTAGGAGCAGAATGGAGCAGACTTGCACAGGGCAGAATGAGGCAGAGTGGACAAAACTGGAGCAGGTGGAGAAGACCACAGCAAAGCAGAGCTATCTAGCCAGAGAGGGCTGCTTCACTCTAGGGCAGCCTCACAGCCTTGCTGTTCCACAGCAGTGCTGTTTCATAATTGAGCTGTAACACTATTGAGCTGTTCTCATAGCCATGCTGAACAGTTTTGAAAGCCATAGTATATCACAATTGAACTGTTTGCACTAAATAAAGTTTCCCTCTTCAGTGCACTCCAAATTTGGGACTCCTGTTGGCATCAAATTGGTGCCAATGACCATTGCATGACTGTGTGTGTGTGTGTGTGTGTATGTGTGTGTGGGGAGGAATATGAAAAAAAATCTACATTTATAAAACATTTAAAGTTTAACATTTTACCATTTGGAAGCATTTACTTTTTTGAAACTCACTAAAGCTTAAGGTAGTTGAAAAAAATCGTGGCAAAACTGTGTAGAAGGCTAAGAGAAGCAAATCATTTGTAGGCTCTTATTTATGTGTTTTTCTTTCTAACAGCTGCCAATCTTCCAAGTCAGGAAATATTTGCACATGTCCTAGACATTTTCCTGAAGGTATGAGACTCTCTTGAACCATCCTTACACTTGGCTGTGCCAACAGCACTACAGCAAACTACAGTACCCTGAGAAAAAATATACTCTTTCAAGCTTCCTAAATGACTCATTCAGCAGAAAGTAATTTTAAAAAGTAAGGCTAATATTTTCATGCTTTGGAAATATTTATCTCTACACAGTGCCACCTTTTTTATAGTCAAGGGTAGAAAGTTACTTAGGTGGTATAATTTTGAAAGGCCAACCTGTCTCCAGAATTTATTTAACAGGGTGTCATTAGTCAACCCTTTCCATCAAGGCACATAAGCAGAGAGCCCCCTTTAAAATATGTCATTTGGGAGCAGGTCACTTTTGCACACATCTGCTAAGTCTCACAAAAATACATGTATGCATGTATGTGTGTATATATGTGTGTATACATATTTCTGCTAGTCCCAAAATATTACAAAAGTGATTATGATAGATTTTCTGGACACACCTAATTTTTCCATAATACCTACTTGTAGAATGGCAACATTTATAGTAAAAGAAAATGAGTGTGTGCAATAGAAAACATACTAAGACATCTACATTGAAATTTTTGCTTGTGATATATCTCTGATGACTTTGTGCCTACTATTTGGAGGCCCTTTTACTAGGTGCTCGGGAGATGTAGCCAAGATGAAAAAGTCTCAGTCCCTGCCCATGAAGAAATTTGTGAACTAGTTTTAAAGACTAATGAATTCTTAGGCATCTAATTCCAAACCTTGTAACTGGTTTTCTACTGTCATTGCACCACTTTATTTCGTGACAAGGTGGGAGGAACTTGGTTGCTTGCAAAATTCTTGTACAGGTTAACCACCAGGAAAGCCTTAAGCAGTAAGTTCTGTTGAAACCTGCATCACCATCTGATGAACAATACAAGGAGAATTTTACTTAAGCAGCAAATGTGGTATCTCCTCATCTCAATGCCAAACCTGCCTCCATCCACCTGCTTAACTCTCTTCCTCTGCCAATATCTAACCTTCCAAGCTATAGCCACTTAGCCCCTTCATGTAATTTATTCCAGCCTAGACTTTGGGAGATCTTTTCTTAGGCAGTGAACAACCAGGGTACCATTTATATATATAATACAAACAATTATATCTATAATTACTTAAATATACATATATACATATATATATATATATATATATATATATATATATATATATATATACACACACACACACACACACGCACACGCACACACACACACACATACACACACACGGTTCTAAAAATCAACTACGGTATTAGAAAACACACAAGTTATTTTTTTACTTATTACATTTTCAAATCCCCACCATTCAGAAACCAACCATCCACAAAGGAAATGTTGAGGTTCTGTTTCATCTTTGAGACACTATAACTTTCAATGATCCTTTGTTGCCTCCCTCTTCCCTAGGGCTCTCAGTAGGAGCAGTAACTGAGGCAAAATGAGTCCGGCCCTGAATACAAGCCTCTGCTCACTAGAAGAGAGTAAAGGAGTGACAGCAAGCACTTCTCTACCTTATTATGGTTTCCATGAGTAGGAATTTAGTCATGAGCTTTGAGTGTCCTGTAAAGCCCATCTGCTTCTCCCATCTACTTTAGAAATTCTACTAAGTCCCAGAAAAGTCCTTCAGACTAGAGTATATCTTTCTTGCCCATCATGAACAAATATGCTAGATCATAAATATTCTTCATCACTGATCTCAGCTCACTAGTTTCCTGTAAATTTTTGTACTTGGGAAGATAGTTGTGTTGTTTTTTAACTGGCTGATCTAGTTGAATGCTTTTGGACTCTGGCTTATACATCTTGAGCTGAATATAATAATAAAGAGCACAGAACTAGGTGGCAGGCAATTTTTGTTTGGAATCCTGAATTTGCAATTTAGTAGCTTTGTGAACTTGTTCAGTAACTCAGTTTCTTAGATCCTCAGTTTTCTAATTATGAGATGGGAGGATGTTGATAATTGTATCCACTTCATAACACTCTTATGAGACGTAAGTAAGACAATCCAAATTAAGCACTAGGCACAATGTAAACCTTCAGTAATATTATCCATTTATAGGAATGACCTCACTCTCTCTAAAGTGACAAATATTTTATTCTGCATCTTTTTTGTCTCATCCAATTTATATACTAAATAATTTTATTTAATTTTATTTTTTCTCAGAATCAAGAAAATCTGTTCTTCTCTGAATACTCTCATATTTGTCCTTTTAGATCATGGTAATGTTTCTCTTGTTTTATTTCTCTTCGGAGTTAATGATTTATACATAATGTTACTGGCAGTGCTTAGAATATAATCAATTTTTCCCTCAGGGGAACTTAAAATAATCCAACTTCCTTTTCTAGTCATAAAGTAACTCTGCCTATAAATGACATACCTGAAAGGAGCTTTCTTATTTTGCCAACACAAATTACACATAAACCATTTTCATATCATAATTTTTCCAATTGAAATGACACGATGTATACCTTATTGTTCCTCTGTCCATGCTCTGGTAGAGGAGGAATTTGTTATTACCTGGATGTAGCTGAACAGGGAAAAATAACCCTGTGGGTTAAAGGACTACTTATGATAATTCTTTGATATTTTACCATAATTTTACTCATAGGCCTCTTTGTAAGAGCCTACCTTCAGTGTAGCCCTAGTGACATAAAATAGTAAAAGCTTAGACTGTTACTTTGGTATCTTCAGGCAGCTACCAAAGTAACACATTAGTTTCTAAATGCAACTTTGGCATCATTGAGAAAAGTACGTAGGTACATATATAAACAACTATGGTACATTAGAAAGTCCTAAACTAAGTTAGGAGTCATTCTTATTTCAAGAGTTGGAACTGCCTAAATGCTATTCTTCAAAATGTTTGTTTCATAAAATGCAGCAAGTACCTAGCTTACTAGTTTTAGTGGTCAACTACTGGAGGATATGGGAAAGCAAGAATTATTGATACTCAAACACCAACCACCTTTACTGAATCTACTAAGAATCTGACCATAATCATATACACATATATAATTTATATTCTATGCAGTATAATTTATATATACATATATAGTATTTTGTGCATATATTTTATAAGCATATGTATATGCACTTTACAGGGCCTAAGCGACTGGCCAACTGGCAGAGCGGCCAACTAGCTGGTAGCTATGATGCACACTGACCACCAGAGGGCAGACACTCAAACACAGGAGGAGCGGAAACCATAGGCATGGAAACATGGAACAGACTGATAAATCTCAGAGGGAAGGGGGGAGAGGGGAGGGCGGGAAGAGATTAACCAAAGATCTTATATGCATACTAGAGGCCCATGCACGGCCTGGCCTGTGGGGATCAGGCTGAAATTGGCTCTCTCTGACATCCTCCGAGGGGTCCCAAATTGCGAGAGGGAGCAGGCCTAGGAACCCCAGGGGTGCACAAATCCATGCACCAGGCCTCTAGAATGTATATATTTACATTGATATGAATGTATGTACATATATATGCATATGTATATGAAACATAAAACAAATATTGTTTTCAATATATTAGACAAAGAGTACATTAGTGGTTCTAGCACTGCTCCCACCGTTGTTTAAAATAATTTATAAGAGTTTATCCTCATAAATTTTCCTAAAACTGATATATTAAAAAGTTTTATGTGTGTATATGAATGACAAAATTCTACCATATTGTAGGTTATCAATCTTGACTTTTGTTTAGAAATATAAATTTGTCTCCTCCATAAATTTTTGTCTTTTTTTATTGTTGAAAATATAAAAAAAAACCTTTGGGGTTTTTTTCCCATTGAACCCCTTAGACCTCACCCACCACACCCAGGCCTTCATCACACTATTGCCTGTGTCCATGGGCTATGCATATATGCATTTATAAGTTTCCTGGCTAATCACTCCCCACCAACCCCCACCCTCACCTTCCTTCTGAAATTTGTCAGTCTGTTCTATGCTTCTATGAATACGGATCTATTTTGTTCATCAGTTTATTTTGTTCATTAGATTCCTCATATGAGTAAGATGACATCATATTTGTCTTTCTCTGACTGGCTTATTTCCCTTAGCCTAATACTCTCCAGGTCCATGCATGCTGTTGCAAAATGGTAAGAGTTCCTTTTGTATTAGAGCCACATAGTATTTCAATGTGTAAATATACCACAGAATTTTATACACTCATCTGCTGATGGGCATTTGGGCTGTTTCCAGGTCTTATCTATTATAAATTGTGCTGATATGAACATAGGGGTGCATACATTCTTTCTGATTGGTGTATCAGGTTTCTTAGGATATGTTACTACAATTGGGATCACTGAGTCAAATGGGAGTTCCATTGTTTTGTTTTTTGATGAAACTGCACACTGTTTTCCATAACGGCTGTACCAGTCTGCATTCCCACCAGCAGTGCACTAGGTTACCCTTTTCTCCACATTCTTGCCAGCACTTGTCATTTATTGATTTGTAGATGATAGCCATTTTGATAGGTGTGAGGTGATACCTCATTGTGGTTCTAATTTGCATCTCTCTGATGATTAGTGACTTTGAGCATTTTGTCATGTCTCTTGGCCTTCTCTATGTCTTCTCTGGAGAAGTGTCTATTTAGGTCATTTGCCCATTTTTAATTGGATTGTTTGTCTTCCTTTTATTAAGTTGTATGAGTTCCTTGTATATTTTGGAAATTAACCCCTTATCAGTTACATCATTGGCAAATATGTTCTCCCTTTTCATTTTGTAGATGGTTTCTTTTGCTGTGCAGAAGCTTTTTATTTTTATGTAGTTCCATTTGTTTATTTTCACCTTTGTTTCCTTTGCCCTAGGAGCTGAATCTGTAAACATATTGCTGCGAGAGGTGTCTGAGATTTTGGACCTGTGGTTTCTTCTAAGATTTTTATGGTTTCATGACTTACATTTAAATCTTTTCTCCATTTGGAGTTTATTCTTGTGTATGGTGTAAGTTGGTGGTCTAGTTTCATTTTTTTTTTTGCATGTATCTGTCCAATTTTCCCAACACCATTTATTGAAGAGACTGGCTTTACTTTATTGTATGCCCTTGCCTACTTTTTCAAATATTAATTGAGCATAATTGTTTAGGTCAATTTCTGGGGTTTCTGTTCTGTTCCATTGATCTATATGCCTGTTCTCGTGCCAGTACCAGGTTTTTTTGAGTACAGTGGCTTTGTAGTGTAACTTGATATCTGGTATTGTGACTCCTACAACTTTGTTCTTCTTTTTTTTATTTTTTTTATTGCTTAAAGTATTACAAAGGGTATTACATATGTATCCATTTTATCCCCCCGCCCTAGACAGTCCCCTAGCCTCCCCTATGTTCTTCTTTTTCAAGACTGCTGCAGCTCTTCAGGGTCTTTTTTTTTGGTTCCATATAAATTTTTGGAGCATTCTACAATATCCAACACGTATATTTTTATAAAAATGCTCAGCAAAGGGGGAATAGAGGGATCATATCTCAACATAATAAAGGCCATACATGACAAACCTACAGCCAACATCATACTCAATGGGCAAAAAGTAAAGTTATTTTCCCCAATAACAGAAAGAAGACAGGGATGCCCATTTTCACCACTCTTATTCAACATAGTTGTGGAAGTCTGAGCCATAGCGATCAGACAAGAAGAAAAAATAAAAGGCATTCAAATGGGAAAGAAGGAAATAAAACTGTTATTATTCGCAGATGACATGATAGTGTACATAGAAAACCCTAAAGACGCCACCAAAAACTACGATATTTAATAAATGAATTCGGCAATGTAGCAGGATAGAAAATTAACATCCAGAAATCAATGGTATTTTTGTACACCAATAATGAACTCTGAGAAAGAGAAACTTAAAAACCAATCCCATTTGCCCTTGCAACAAAAAAATTAAGACAGGCATAAACTTATCCAAGGAGATAAAAGACTAGTACTCAGAAAACTACAGGACATAGAAGAAAAAAAAAAGAGAGAGAGAGGAATATATAAGTGAGTGGGCAAATATACCATGTTCATGGATTGTTAGAATCAACATTATTAAAATGTCCATACTACCCAAAGCAATCTATATATTCAATGCAATCCCTATTAAAATGCCACCTGCATATTTGACAGATCTAGAATGAACACTCCTTCATACATTTGGATTTGTCTTTTCTGCTCCTAGAACAACTTTATAAAATCAACTGGATTATGTATCTGAATATGTGAGCTCATGACTTTGCATTACCCCCTACATACCAAATCTATCATTTAAATATATATATCCATGTGTATCTTTGAACTTATTAAACAGATTAGAGTAATCGAGAAAAAAAATTGAGTTTTGAAAAAAATTAATTAGGGTCTCTTGAGAGCACAAATCCCACATATGACTTTTACTTTCACCTTTTGTTCCTATAATGTTAGTGCTTCTTCCTTCATTAAGATTTATCAGGAGGCAGAAGTAAATTTTGGTATAGCACAAAAATAAAAGGATAAGCCTATAACTCAGAGCCTGGGTTATATTCCACAGTTGGAGAGAGGTCATGGCCAAGATGGGAAAAAAAATTCCATTTTCTCCAAGGCCTTTAAGCTTCAGTACTTTCCACTAATATGGTCCCCCTGAGTCTCAATTTATTTAGCCTATGTTGGTTCCTTTTACCCCCTTTGCAAATATGCAATCTTAGTTTTCTTATTGAAGATAAACTTGTCCCAGGAGTCTCAGTTAGAAAGTCCATTAGATTTTCTTCTAATGGAAAAAAGTAACAATCTTATTTCCTCCCTCCTTTTGTCTAAGCCAGTGGTTCTCAACCTTCCTAATGCCGCGACCCTTTAATACAGTTCCTCATGTTGTGGTGACCCCCAACCATAAAATTATTTTCATTGGTACTTCATAACTGTAATTTTGCTACTGTTATGAACCATAATGCAAATATCTGATATGCAGGATGTATTTTCATTGTTACAAATTGAACATAATTAAAGCATAGTGATTAATCACAAAAACAACATGTAATTATATATGTGTTTTCCAATGGTCTTAAGTGACCCCTGAGAAAGGGTCGTTCGACCCCCAAAGGGGTCGCGACCCACAGGTTGAGAACCGCTGGCTAAGCTCACCCTAACTCTCCCTTTCCTTCCTGTAGCCTATCAAACATAGAAACCACAATCACAGGGAAAATAACCTCCTTCCTTATATCTACAAAATTAAGTCAATAAAATTACCCCCATTTAAAAAAAATGTTTTATGATCATTCTAACTAGCTCTAGTGTCCAATAGAATGCTTGGAACATAGTGGATATTCACTTGATATTAAATATATATATTTTTTTTTTTCACAGAAATATTTAAACATTCAAAGCAACATTTTCATTTAACGTTTCCTGATAGTGCAGCCTGAGAGATTACTTAAGAAAGATCAATTCTACCTTTTGAAGTCTATTATCACCAAGTGTTGATGTCCAGGAAAAAGGGGAACCAAGAGATGACTCTGGACTTATGGTACTTACACTAGGAAGGCACAACAGCCTAATAAGCAGTTAGCCTCAACTCGGCTGTAGCTTCAGTTTCTGCTTCTAAGTTTTACAGTGTATAATGAAACGCACAGTGTTATGCACTTTACAGATGCTCAAGCAGTATTTGTTGGCTGACTTAATTAAGCTATATTTGCAAAATGGCAAGGATGTGAGGAAACTTTCTTACCTAAAAAGAAAGCATTCATAGTGCTAGACATTTGGTAGGCAAATAAACAGTATAATTTCAGCCTAAAAGGAAAAATACTCAAACCCTATCCAATAGGTAGTGGCTAAGAAACCCAAATGTCAGCATGATGTTTCTGAAACTTAACTTAAAATATCATAAATTGTATGTCATCAGATTAGAGGACATTATTTTAATGCATTTCTGTTCCTATTCCAAGCCCCAACTTCAAATCCAGAAAATGTAACTAATAAACCTAAATTTCACCTGTCTTATGAGATTTTCAAAGTAAAAACAATGTGTCCAACAGTTATTTAAAAATCAAATTTAAGAAGGAATAATTAAATGGTGTTTAAAATATTTTCCATATTCAATGGTGAACTTCCAGAGTGCAAGCAATTCGGGAATTTACTCATGACTGTAATGCTAAATCTTCATACATCTGACTTAATCTTCTGACTACCAGGGACAGATGAATACTCTAATATCTCTCAAGAATGGCTGATTACTGCCCTATCCAGTTTGGCTCAGTGGAGAGAGCATCAGCCTGTGAACTGAAGGGTCCCGGGTTTGACTCCAGTTAAGAGCATATGCCTGTGTTGTCGGCTAGGTCATATATGCAGGAGGCAGCCAATCAATTATTCCCTCTCATCATTGATGTTTCTATCTCTCACTTCCTTTCTGAAATCAATAAAAATATATTTTTAAAAAAGAATGGCTGCTTACTTATGCCCTGGATATGCAAGAGCAATGAACTATTTGGGGCAGATTTTCCTTCCACCAGCACTGAGTTTCAACTAGGCATCAGGCACATGTCACAGTGAAGCTGTAGGTAGTCTCAATTATAGAAGTTTACCCTATTTCAGGTTAATTTTTCCTTTGTTAGAGATGGTTGCCTTGATTCCTTTTCCAATCCTGTTTCTGCCTTCATCATTTACAGACGGCATTGTGGGAATAGGTAACTGAGGTTAGTGGTACAGTCAAAACTTTATTAAGGCCCTAACTGGTTTGGCTCAGTGGATAGAGTGTTGGTCTGTAGACTGAAGGTTCCTGAGTTCAATTCCAGTCAAGGGCACATGCAGGGGTTACTGGCTTGATGCCCAGTAGGGGGCATGCAGGTGGCAACCAATCAATGATTCTCTCTCATCATTGATGTTTCTATCACTCTCTCCCTCTACCTTCCTCTCTGAAATCAATAAAATACATATATTAAAAAAAAACTTCATTAAGGTCAAAGCAAAGTGGTCCATTCATTCTGGAGATTCACTTCATTGTCTTACCCCACTAGTGTTCTGTTTAACAAATGGTGTTAGGTAACAGTAACATATAATAAAGCATCTTGCATTCCAAATTTACCAGCTACCCAGTTATAACATTGCATTGGGTACCATAGAAATTACTGAGATAATATCAGGCATCACTATCAGATGGTAAAGTAGAGGATGCAACATGATGAAAATAATTTCATTTGGTGAAATGAGGATTACTCAAGCTAGTAGCCAAAATCAACTTCTATTTGCAAAGTGATGAAGGGATTATAAGATAGGTATTACTATGCTGATGACAGTGAGAACAATAGTTTACATTTTATTGAGTTCCAGGCACTGTACTAAGTGTATTATTGAAGTCCTAGAAGAAACCCTGGATATTATATAGTCTAACACATTAATTTTGTAGTTGAAGAAATGGGCCCAGAAAAGTCAAGTTACATGTATAGTGTCAGTTAGTAGGAAATTCAGGTTTCCACCCACAGTGTCACCCTTAAAGGGTCTTGGTCTCTTTCATAATACATCATAAAATAACTGTGGCAACTCTTTGTACATCATTTTTTAGGAAATTAATTTTTAGAAGTACCATTATAAATCAGTTTCAACCTATTATCTTTTTTTTTACTAATATGGCCTCACATGGGCAAATTCTAAAAATTTCTCCAATTCAAATAACAACTCTTAAGTCATGAGATTAGCAGATAAAGTTGAAAGTGAAACCATATTTTATAACTACTAAGAAAAAAAGAGCAATTAACAAGAATCATGTAGCCTGGAGCTACTACCATATGTCAGAAACACAAGAGAATCCAGGCTTAAGATGAGGCTGACACCATGGAGTAAAGAGAGGAGAAACAAAAAGGACATTGATGCTGGATCAAGCCTCATCTGAAGTCTTTCTCTGATTTTTCAGTAATGTGAACCAAAGAATTGACATTGTTGCCTAAGCCACAATAAGTCAGATTTTCTCCTTTTTTTTTGCATCAAAATGCTTCTTACCTGATATTGCATATATTTTGCTTATTATAGTATTCCTGGTACCTACCACAACCTGACATAAAATAGATCCTAAATAAATATTTGATGAAATAAAAAAAAAGAAGAGCAGTACTTTCTTTTAAAACAAGAGAGAAAAATAAAAGCCACTATTTTAACTGAAGTTTGTACTGGCAGGAGGTGGGAGAGGGTAGAAAGATAAATATCTAATTAGAAGAAAAAGAAGGAAAGGAAAGGAAAGGAAAGGAAAGGAAAGGAAAGGAAAGGAAAGGAAAGGAAAGGAAAGGAAAGGAAAGGAAAGGAAAGGAAAGGAAAGGAAAGGAAAGGAAAGGGGTTTACAATGTGAATTGTGGGACTCAGCCTTCATTTCAATGTGCACAGACCTCAGCAGACAGCTGGAAACCTGCCAGAGAACAAGGACTTGGAAACAAGCTGGAAGACACTGGAGAGACTTTAACCAAAAACAAACACCAGTAGGGGATGTGGTTGGCAGCACAGCAAAAGCAAAGGACTTTATGAGTCACTATGACATTAATTTTGAATGGTATCATGCTTCCATTTTGTCATACAGGGTTTGGTACTATCAAATATACATACATATATATGTTCTTTTTTACATTTTAAAAAACATATATTTGTATTGATTTTTATAGAGGAAGGGAGAGGGAGAGATACAAACATCAATGATGAGAGCGAATCATTGATGAGCTGCTTTCTGCACACCCTCCCCACTGAGGATCGAGCTTGCAACCCTGGCATGTGCCCAGACCAGGAATTGAACCATGACCTCCCAGTTTATAGGTCAACTACAGCGGCTGGGCTGTATGAGTGTTCTTGACTTAAATAATATAACATTACAGACAATAAAAATATAGAATAGAAAAATACAGAATAAACATATCCAGTATCTCATTATTTTTTCATGTGCATGTTTTAACATAACTGTAAACAGTGTGTACATATAGTATGGAATACTTAACATCATAAGCACAGTTCTATGTTGCTAGAATCTTCGTAAACATTGTTTTTCAGAGAATGATATATTGACTGAGTATAAGGCAATTTACTCCATCTTATTTTTTTTTTTTACTATTTAAGATTTTGCTGAATTTGTCCTTTTACAAATGATAACAACAGTAATAATGATACCAATAGCTACTTTTAAATGATATATACAATGTGCAAGGCATTTTATATGCATTGTTTCTAAATTTTATCAAATATTGTAAGGTAGGTATACTAGTAATTTAGCTCAGTTTATGCTAGTAAATGAGGAAATTTATACTCAGAACTTAAGTGACTTGCTCAAGGTCATAGCTAATTAATGTCCAACTAAGCACTGAATCAGTCTGCCTAGTTCAAACATAGGCCCTTTTTACCACAATATACTACCTTTTTGCTAAAATGGATATCTTTATGCTTTTTCTGTATTTTTGGTGTTTATCATATATTTCCAAAAGTTGGATTATTGGTATAAAGAACATGAACATTTTTAAAGTGTTTTCTCCATTCTCAAAATTATTTCCCATGAAGGTTATGATGTATAATCCCACCATCCCAAAACTTTTTACAGAAGGAAATTAATTTGAGGTAGAAAAACAGAGGTCACAACAATGTTGTGTAAATAATGTAAATAAAGTGTATGTAATCATCTGTCTTCTGTAACACAGAGGTGCATACTTTGAAGATCTAATTGCAGAAAATGTTCTTTATCACTGGAGCTAAATAGGTACATATAAAATTCTTAGGAATTATAAATGTGTGTAGGACCTAGCATACGGTAGATGCTTCATGAAGATCTAATTACAAGGAATTGACATGGACTTCTGGCTCCTGCTGTGTATGTGAAAAACTAGAAAAAGTACAACCCCCACCCCAACAACAAAAAAACTGAATAATCTACAAAATCATAATTTTATCCTGAGCCTAAAAAGAAGTATCAAAGCAACCAACTAGCCTGAAATCTGAAGAAATACAAGCATCTGCAAGGAGAGATGGAACAAGAGCACTGGATCAACTGAAGCTATAGGCAGTGGTTCTCAACCTTCTGGCCCTTTAAATATACAGTTGCTCATGTGACACAACCATAAAATTCTTTTCGTTGCTACTTCATAACTGTAATGTTGCTACTGTTATGAATCGTAATGTAAATATCTGATATGCAGGATGGTCTTAGGCAACCCCTGGGAAAGGGTCATTCGACTGCCAAAGGGGTCGCGACACACAGGTTGAGAACCACTGCTATAGGGGGAAGAAAAGGTGAGCACAAAACCTGGTGCAAACAATTCAGCTAAATTTTTATGAACTGCTGAAGACCAAGTAAGGGCTGACATGAGAGTACAGTACCCCTGGGAGCCACAGATACAAGAAGAATTTATACACACTTGCAGGTTATTCTCCATGGATTTATAGAAATGACCTGATGGAGAGCAGAAGCCATTGCAATAAAAAAGCATACAACCATGTCCAATTCCTTTCCCACCAAGGAATAAAAGCTCCAGGAGAAGGGCAGCAAACCTGTCCTCACTTCCAGGGTGCAGGAAAAAAACCTACTAGAGCTGGGGAAAATGTAAAAAAAAAATACAAGTCCTCTACTCTGGGGGAGGTTCAGGAATTAGTACTGTGACTACTAGACCATCAAGAAGTATCCTACCAGTAGCAGAAGGTCACAATAACTAATAAAGCCAAACTCCCATGACCAAGAGACACAGGAATTGCCTCTGACTGAAGCTGAATCAGGGAAACAGGGAACACTTCCCTGCCCCACACCACTAGACTTAGAAACACTTAGCATTAAAGCAATAGCAGTATGCAGTGGTCCACAAACTGTGGCTCGGCAAACCGTGGCTCGCGAGCCACATTCGGCTCTTTGGCCCCTTGAGTGTGGCTCTTCCACAAAATACCAGCTCTTCCACAAAATACCAACTTCTGCGCATGGGCCACGAAGTTTCATTCGCACTGTACGTGTGCACCCACACGTGGTATTTTGTGGAAGAGCCACACTCAAGGGGCCAAAGAGCCGCATGTGGCTCGCGAGCCGCGGTTTGCCAACCATGGCTCTAGGGGAAGCATAAGAACATGGAGAGAGAATCTCTGAGGCACAGATGCATAGGGAAGGTCTACAACTGAGGATAGAGTGGGAATCTTGAGAAAAGGCATTCAGCAAACAAACCCTCATGCTAAGCACAAGGTAAGAGAAATTTGAAGCTGGTGGTGAACTGAAGGTAACTATAGCAACAACATAACCAAAGCATAGCTCATATTATTAGATTGACTCAAGCTCTTGTATTAACGACCTAACAGAACAAGAGTGACCATTTCAAGACATAAATACTGTTCTACATATAATGTCTGGCATTAAAAAAAATCTGATACAATAATCAAGAGAAAAAGCTCATTCTCAACAAAGTAATCAATATAACCAGACTTACAGATAACTTGGATATTCAAAGTACGAAACAGAAAATTTAATATAACTATGATTGATATATGAAAGGTTTCAGTGGAACTTGGATATTCTTTCAAGTAGAATATTACTTGAAGGTCTATACTGTGTAACTTAAGATGCATATTGAAAAAATCATTCTGGTGGTAGTTACATGACTGAATGTATCCAACTCATAAAACTGTACACTTAAAGTAGTAAATTTTTCTGAATACAAACTGCAGTGAGTCCTCACTTAATGTTGATAGGTTCTCCAACTTCTGATGAAATGTTGTACTATAATGGAAACCAATTTTATCATAGGTTAATTGATATAAACAAGAGTTAAATTCCTATGGCATTTCAACCACATTATAGTGAAATAACATTGAACAAAACAACATTATTTGAAGACCTACTGTATACTTCAATAAGCTCTAGTTTTTAAAAATGAACATGCACAACTTACCTTTTTACCCTCTTCATTTTTCTTGTTTTTATGGCATCATGGTTCTGATGATTGATGATGAGAAACCATATTTTTGTGGTATCTAATCTTACCTTTAATTTTTACCTTATATTAGTGAGGTTTTTATTCTTAAGATATGGTGGTATAGAAAGCTCTATACCTTCAAATAAAAACAAGAATACACACACACTACACACATACAACACAACACACACCTCAGGATTAAAATGTGTATAGGTACATGGAGATTATAACTGTGCCTTAAAGAAGAGAAACTTCCTTATATAAGGTGAAGGTATTTATGCACAATGTGGCAAAATTCACCTATATCACACAACTGTTAACTAATCATTTAGTCTGAGAGGCAATTGAGGTACCGTAAACAATATATTTGTATCCATTTAACATAACTATTCATAGTTCACTGATTCTGTTAATAGGGAAGGACAAAATGGTTTGAAAAAACTTGTGTCATTAATATTGGCATTCTCTCTGTTCCTAATACTCACCAAGTTTCTTTCTGCTTTTAGGATCATTCCACAATCATTTTTTTTTACTACTACTCAACTTCTATGCTACCAGCACTTTTGTGCAAATTTTAAAGACACCCCCCTATCCCAACCTCGGTAGATAAATTTAAAAAAGAAACCTTTTCTGGGAAGCTGCAGCCCTAAAGGTATAAGACTTGGCAAGTATAAGACACCCTTGTCTGAACTAGAAGGAAGTCCCTTCTTCTGGACCTATACACCTCTATACAGCCTACAATAAGGATCAGCCTAGGAGCAGTGATATTATTTTTTGATGGACAGGCCATGGAAAAGAAGAATACTGCATTTGTACAGAAACTTACACAAGATTGATAAAATGTGTATTCATCATATTAGAGAGTGGGGGAAGGGCATCTGATCAATGTGATAGGGCCACTAAAGCACCTCCAACTCCAACCCAGCCTCTAACACTGCCCTGCTTCTGTCTAGAATGCATAAACCTGGCTTTTGTTTGGTTATCTCATATTCTTTCTGCTGGTATCAGTTTACCTAGCACTTTCCCAAGGATGCCAATTCGTACCCTTAAATCTTAAATAAGCTTTCCTGTTGGATGCTCTTATATCACTAGGAATTTTCTTACATAAATAAATTACAACTGCAATTATACAGTAATTTATTTGTGTGCTTACTTATATATGTGCTTCTCCAACCCACTACACACACTCACATTTAATCACTTACACATTTTTAGACCATAAGCCACAGAAGAATAGGCACCAGAGACTATCACAGTACCTGGCACATACTTTGTGCTTAACAAATAATTACTAAATAAGTGCAGAATTTTTTTTCTTAGATTCTTTGGCAAACCCTGTCACACACATGTGCACACTCATGTACACTGTATGATATTGAATGCTATGGACATTTTTCTTTTTGTTAACATTCAGTTGAAAATTTCGAATGTGAGTACTTAGAATGGTATGGAGGTATAATATAAAACAAATGATATTTTTATTTGGGTACATCTTATTTTAATTAGTTTCCTTTTCTATTGGTGATTTCATCAATTCCCTGCTAATAATTTTTTACATCTTATGTTTGATTGGCTGGTTCATTCTAGATTGAAAAGCCATTCCTTTTGTAATAGTTGTCACAGGTGTCACTGAGCTATCTTAATTGAGTCATTTCTTGAAATGAAATGTGTTTTGTATTATTTAACTTGAAGTGTAGGGTTTTGCCTTGCAATCACTGCTGTTATTAGGAAAGTAAGAATGAATATATAATCTGTTTCCACTTACCAAATAGATTCTGCCATAAGTACCAAGGCCAATGGTTTTATCCAGTGAAAATATTCCAGTTGGATCCTGAAAACATGTTGAACAAAAATTGTCAATCATCATGGAAAAATAGGCAAGCATTCAAATATCAAGAATGGTCTTTCCAATCTGCCTTGATCCCATAGAATGGGAAAAACCAAAGTGTCAAAAACCTCACTAATAAATAAATAAATAAATAAATAAATAAATAAATAAATAAATAAACATGTCATAATTTCCCTGTTATAAGTGTAGTCATTTATAAAAAAGAAACAGTAACTGTATATTAATTATCATTAAACTGTAAAATGCATACCTTTATGTGTAGTTGAGGTACATGTCATAATATAATTAGAATATTAAAATAAAAATAAGTTCATTTACTTGCAATTGAAATGCTCTTTTAATATCCATTTTTTAGTACTAATCAGACAGGCAGAATATTTAGATTACAGCAATGATGTATGCATACTGGATATAAAATCTAGATAGCTTATGCATATAATAGTAATTGTTAAGAAAGAATATCATCTCTAAATATGAATCACAAAGCAAGATTATGGCATTAAAAGTTCATCACTTAAAAAAAACTAGGCAAAGTTGGTTTTGTTTGTCTTTAAACTAATCTTTGCATATCATTTCATGGCACAAAATCACTGATATTTTCTTTGTCTTAAGCCTAAATATGACATCATAGAAGACAAAATATAACGTGTTTACAGGTAAATTCCTAAAGCTTCTTGAACATTGTTTCCTTACCTTATAATATGGATATTCCTTTCTCATTCACCACAAAACATTTTTATCACTATTTAAACTTTTAGTCTAGCAGTTTATTTTGCTATTTCATCAAAACTCATATGAGGTATAAGTATATGCCAGTTTATAGACTAAATGGTAGCTGTGTTGGCAAATTATTGGAAATTCACGTGCCTTATAGAAAGCACCTTTAATAAAAACAAACTTTGTTTAACATTGTTTGAAAACATTTTTATTACTGTGACAAATGTGAGCTAAATAGAAAAACTATTGAGTATATACACTGTGTATACTGAAATTATAGACTCCTTTAAACTGGTGTGATATTTATATAATCTAGCAAAACTATCATAGGAAAATGACACAATTATGGGATTACTTCAGTCAAGAAGTATTCAACTAGATAGAGTCAGGAGACTGGAGTTTTAGCCCTAGCTCTGCCATTAATTAACTATATGACTCTGGCTAAGTTATTTACTTTCTTCAGGACTTACTTTTCACATATATAAAATGAAGGTGCTGTGTTAGGTGATTTTCCAGCTCTATCTCTAAAATCTTGTAAGAAAAAATTTAAGATTCCAACATTCTAAGATCCAGATGTTTCCACTGAATTGATAAACTGTTGTTATAGAAAACAGCAGCCTGCTTTATTAAAGTCATCATCAAAATCAATGTCACAATATGCACTGCATCATTATAAACAAACAGTTCAAGGAATATACTCCCAATGAAAATTCAAAAGTTTCTTGAAATACTAATTTTGAGGATTCAAGAGAAGTAAATATATATTGTTATACTGGCCTTGATATTAAGCATATCACTCCTGTTATAACTCACTGAAATTTTTATGGAAAAAAGTTAACCAACAGAGGAGTTGCTAGGGTTTGACTTGAAGATTTTATTACTTTAGCATATTTCTTTGAAGGATATCAATGAGGGATTTATATTAGAAATGATCAATTATAGAGAAAGAGCATTGGGCCATCTGTCAAAAGAATCAAATATGTTAACTGATTACTATTGGAAAACCATTCTTTGTTATAGTTAAGGCTGCATTTTAGCTGAAGTTTATTTCAGTATCTTTGAAAATATCTTAAATTTATGTAATCCCCCCTTTTTTTTTTACCTCTCAATGACATAAGTACCTTGCTCATAAATTTTGAATTCAGGCATCTAATTACTCCAAAAAAAAAAGGCACCAAGGAGGGACAGGGACAATAAAATGCCTGTGGAATTCTTGTGAGTCTTACTTTATTTATACTCATGTTGTATAGAAAAATTGTCTTGCTCACAAATGACCAAAACATCTTAATTCTCTTCATGCTCACATTTAATAAAAAAAGTTTTTAAATGTTTTTCTCTTGTTCTTAAAGGCATTTCATCATAATGTTCTACTCTATTCTCAGAGTATTTTTCATTAGTTTTATAGAATATTTTTCATTCCCCATCTTTATACTAGTATTTTTCAAGACTAAATGACTGTCAAACTGGGGGAAAAGAAATATTTTAATTACCAGGGTAATATTACTTACTTTCTTATATCAAAGTTTCCACTTAATTATAATTAGAAAATAGCTTATTCTGGGCCCCCAAAGGAAGGAAGAATTAAAAATGAACCTCTTTTTAAATTTACTACTGTGAAATTAAAAATGTCTATATCAGAGGGGTCTCCATAATAACTTGGTCCTCTCTTCTGCTCTACCATGCCAAGATAAGAAAAGCAGAAGAGGAAAGATCTTTATTTCTATGACTGCTATATCAATTTGGAGGTTATTTGGTGGTTTGGTATGCTTTGATGTTCCATTTCGTGAAAAAAAAGTAATTAAGAAACTCCAATTTGTATTTTTTTCCAAAATAAATTACTAAAATATTTTTAACCATAAAATGTTGGGCAAATACTTTATACTTTGCTGGATTTTTCTATTTATGTAATTTATCTATTACAATTTAAAAGTCCTGGACTGTTCGCACCCCTGACACCTAGCATTTGGAAGACTTGTTTCTGTCTTCTGAATTCAAGCAGAGAAGAAAGAAGAAGCACTTTGATGGATAATTTTATTAAGGGCAGGGGTGGGGGTAGCAGGAAGAAAAAGGACCACTAGACGGCACTGTTTACTGGTTATATAAGAGACTCAGAAACAGAAGCTGATTGACAGAACCAAATAAGGCAGAAATTAAATTAAGAACAAAAGGGAACCATTAAGTGGTCAATATGGGTAACAATAAATTTCTGATTTAGGGCAGTAATGAAGCAGACCTAGTGAACACATTCCAGTAGTCAGAGAGCTAGAGGAAGGAAAGAGATTGCACAGTACCTAGAATGAATAGCTGAGGCTTTCCTTCTTTTGTTTTAAATATGAAACATAGCAATTTTATGAAAAGTCTTTATAGAGAGAGAACCTGAAAATAGCAGATATAAGACTGGAAGTGCCAGAGTAAGTTTCAGAGATAGGTGGAGAAATGGGCTTCGCAATTCAAGTTGAAAACTTAGAAAAATAATCTCTTCTTCTAGACCAGTGTTTCTCAAACTGTGGACTACATAAACTCTCACTACATGAGAATCATGTAGGAAATTTTATTTAAAATGCACAGATTTCTTGCCCCTACCATGGAATTATGAAATTGGAATCTCTGAGGATGAGTTTTAAGATCCCCAGATGATTCTTATGTACTATTCTAGTACATTAAGATAAAATCCACTGTTCTAGAAACTGGAAAATAAGACTGAGAAAATAGATTGAAATACAGTGTCATGCTGGGGCGATGCTCTTCTAGAAGATATAATGAAGGCTATCCTGAATGTTTCAATACTTGTGGACAAGAAAGTAAAACTGCCTCAAAACAGGAGGCTAAGGGACTTAATAAAGTGGGAAGGTTCTCGTGACTGAATGTGGAAAATAGGTTTGTTCTGGGTTGTGGAAGACTGGGAGAGCTGGGATTTATATTTAAATATAAACCTAATGTAATTCAAATACAGTTCTTGGATCATGTGCTATTTCAGATCACCTCTGCCACTACTGTCCTCCAGGCCTATCTAATTCTGACCCCAATATAGATTAGGACTACACATGGCAGTGTCAAATACCAAGGCCACAGCCATGAGGAATGTCATTACCATACCGGACACATAAGGCAAAGGCGACTATTATAGTGAAGACATGCCAGATTTGGAGATGAAGAAATAGTTTCCAGTCCCAAAGATTGAGTGACATAGGCATTCTAAGAAGAAAAGATGATAGATAGATGATAGATGATGATAGATGGTAGATAGATAGATAGATAGATAGATAGATAGATAGATGATAGATAGATGGAACTTCAAGTATTGCTGGCAAGCAAGGTGGAAAAAAATACATCCACACATAGATATAGATATAGATATAGATATAGATATAGATATAGATATAGATATAGATATAGATATATAGATATACATAGTGTTGAAGTTTTTTTCAAAAAGAAAGCATAAACCACAGACCTCTGTACTTTTTTGTTTTGCCATCTATATGAGATATTTATTCAATAATCAATCAGAAAAAATTACAACACCCAATAATTAACAAAAATATAGTTGACTTGTCCTTTTCTGGTTATTATGTTGGCTCTGTATGTATCTAACTGTAGGGTATCATGCAAAAAAAGTTATACAATTCCCTCACCCCTCTCCTGCTTTCACTCTTGCTTACTATTTTCAGTTTTAAAATAATATCTATATAATAAAAAAAATACAAAAACCTTCCACCACTTTCGTTAAATCCCATTTTGCACAGAAGCTTGACCTCTCTCAAGGTTTTGTGTCCTCTGGTTATTTAGCTGGCCAGCCCAGCAAAGGACATAACATATCAATCTTAATCTAGATCTATATTTAATTATTCTATACTCTGCAAGATTTTTTTTTATCAATGTGAAACTCTAAGGTCTGAATCACCCCCCCCCTTCCCCCATTACACGGTAGTTTCCAAATTGGTATACTTGGTGATGACAGGTGCCAACTTTCTAGCCGTCATATATGTCCCGTTGAGGATAATTATTGAAAGGGTTCCCATCACATACAGGGGTTTTTCTTACTTTATCATCTTTACTTTTCATCAAAATGCAAATTTCCAAAGAGCTAAATTAGATATTGCTTGACCTTTTCATTTACTTTTATTCCTTCTTCAGAGACTCAGGAAATAAGTCTAATGAAAAGAAATCCTAATTCAGTAAAAAAACAATGGCCCAGTGACCAAATTAACAGTGAACTTCACATCTCTAAAAATTTGACATACAAGAAATTGTAAAAGGGGTGCTACTTTTCTGCTAGATTTCTTAGGATTTAGAGGTAGATGTCTGAGGAGAGGGCATAATTATGCATAACTTGTTCAGATTATGGAGACCTTCAAAATGAGTTATAAAATTATTCCTGTATAATAAAAATTTAGAAATTGTCAGAAGTTAAGAACTTTATGAGGCTTTCATGAAGTCTATAAAGTAAGGCCAAACATCAATACTTGGTTTTGTGTCCTATCCCTCTCCTACATTAAAAACCAATTCCTTGTCTTTTCCCCCTCCACACCACCACTAACCCTCAGAAAACTAATATTCCACTGGACTTCAATGTAAAGATTACAGCCTTTCTCCTTATCTCTTCCAATCTCACCAAGTTCTTATGTTCTGGGGCCATGACCAGGTCAGCTAGTCTGAGCTACCCACCCCCCTTTTTGTGGCAATACATTTTTTTTCTTCTTTTTCCTTGGGTTTGGAATTCCTTGCTCTATTATTTCCATGAGGTCCTTCCTATTCTGCTTTTTAGTCAATTTTAGAATGAGATTATTTCAGTTGCCCCATGTGTAGTTTCACATATTTGCCCTAGTTTGCTTTTTCCCCCCTCTTTCTCCCACCATACACAGAAAATGTTGGAGGAGGGTTATATTTCATTCGTTTGTTTAACACCTTTTCTTGGGAGCAAATCTAGTCGGAATGTGAAAGTTCTGTTCAGAAAGGAAACTACCAATTGAAGCCTCTGTATTCATGCATGCACTGGGTACATGCAGGATGGAAAAAAGATTTAATCTTTTAAAATTCTGTGACTTTGTCTTATGAAGCTTCACCAATAACCACAATGCTAATATTTGTAACTCAGCATGTTTATTTAAAGGCTAATAACAATTTGCTAAAATGTTATTCATGTGCATCACCTCCTGCTCCACACCATTATAGTGTAAAATTATAGAGCTGAGGTTTGGGGAATGTCCTATTTTTGAGGAAGACAAGTGTCTGCCACCACCAAGGAGACAATTTTTAAATGCCAAATATGAATAAAATTAAGGCACTGCGTCCTTGAAGAGTTCTATAACCTCAAGGTTAATATTTAGCTTTACCCAAAGCAAGCAGGCCTGAACTACAGTTGCCTGGGGATCATTCCAGCATATGCAAGCTTATTCCCTTTCAGAATCCAGGGGCCCTTTGCATTCAAGAGAGGGTGCGAGTGAAATGCCAATCTAAAAAGAGATCTTAAAAAACGAATTTGGGTGGGATCCAGTATCTGCCAGAAACCAGATGCCAATGAAATAAACAGTGCTGCTAAAACAATAAGTCTGGTAATAACGATGGTGATAATAGTTCACCAATCAATTACAACTTTGGAAGAAAGCTGAGCAATCAGAAAAGGGAGAATCCACAAACGAAAACCATGGGAAAATCTGGTTAGCTAGTGAGTGCAATACTTTTGTTTTTAAATTGCAGCGTGCAGAATTCACTTCTTCAAGAGGCGTCGAGTTCTTTTCTCCCACAATACTGAATCGGGAACAGTGCCCTGGCAGAGTAAGAAGGTTTTACAAAGTGCTTTTAGAAAGCAAGAGAAGTGAAACTCCAATGCTTTAATTTTTTAGCCCGCTGTCACCTACAAGTAAAGGTCAGTCTGAGAGTGGGCATCTTCTCTGGCAAAACAAGAAGGAAACCAGGACTGGGCATCGGGGTGACAGAAAGGAGTGCTTTTGGGAAGCCACACTAAGTTGCCCTCTTTGGCCTCTCCTGGAGCGCAGCTTGGACAGGTACAGGAACGCCGCTAGACAACGTGGACCACGTTTAGAAAACGTCCACTGTTTAGGGTCCCCATAACCTCCGCCAATTCTCCCTCCTCCATAATCCCTGGTACCTTTGCCTTTCCTTGAGTTTGGCGCTGCTCTGGTGTCCAGGGGGCGCCTTTTCCAAAAACTTGCTCTCAGGGTCCCCTCCCGCACCAGTGGTCCTGTAGAAATTACAGCCTAGCCTAGGTTTTGGACGTTGGTGCCCTCCCGACGAAGAACCCAAAAAAGAGAGCAATTTGGGGGGCGATGGGTCTCTTCTACTCACCGGCAAGTGGCCCAGATCTGTGACCTCCTTGTCCCTCCAACCCCCAGGTCCCGCCATGGCTTCCAGTGGAACAGGAGTGGGCGACTGAAGAATCTAGGCACACTCTAGAGTGTTTGAGGAGGAAGCAGTAAAGGAGTTGAAGGGCGGGGGGAGGTAGTGGGGAGGGAAAGAGTCGGGGAAGGAGTAGGGGATTTGTGGTGTGGGAGATAAAAGAGGGGAAAGTGGAGGGAAAAGAGCTAGGAGTGGAGGGAAGTCTGAGTTTAAGAGGCGGGAAAGCAAGTTTGGCTAAGGTGAGAGAAGAGCCTGAGCTTCCGTCTGGAAGACCAAGAAACTAGAGGAGTGCTCCTCTGGCGAGAGCGCAGTGTCTGCCCCGGCAGAGTGCGCCTCTTTCAGGGTGGGGAGGGGGGCGGTGCAAGGAGGTGCCCCCCCACTTGTCCCCTGAGCAGCTCGAAGGGGATTGGTGCAGCGTCAGGTCCCCAGGTGGGCAGCCGCGCGGCAGGGAGGAGGGCTGGGGGCGGGGGGTGTACTGCAAGAGGGAGGTGCTGAAGGACTATAACGGTTTGCGAGCCAGCCCCTGAAGGCCTCCCCCGCCCTCCTGCTCCCTCCCAAGTCCACTACTGCGCCCGCCACCCCTGCCGCCCCCGCTCCCGCCCCCGCTGGAGAGTGTTCCACAGGAAACTTTTTCAAGGCAGCTGCCAGCCCTGGAAAACCGGTCCTGATCTGCAAAGCTCCCAGTCTGGGCCCCACAGCACTGCCACAGTTCAAACAGCCCGCGCCCCAATCTGCCTAGGAAAGGCTTGCAACTTCTCTAGTTGTCTATTTCCTCTTTCTGCTCCTCTGACTTTATTGCTCCTTTTATTGCAAAGACTCATCATTAGATAAGGAAATGTTTTGCCAATGGCACAGGGATCAGACCTAGGAGAGACCCTTTGCAGGCAGATAGAGAGCACCAAATACACCACAGCTCGGCTTTTAAAGCCTCTAGCTCAGGGCACTGCAGTGTGAACAGGA
Source organism: Myotis daubentonii (assembly GCF_963259705.1). Taxonomy (NCBI): domain Eukaryota; kingdom Metazoa; phylum Chordata; class Mammalia; order Chiroptera; family Vespertilionidae; genus Myotis; species Myotis daubentonii. Next base: position 54,430,038 of record NC_081861.1, read on the forward strand.
TCAGTGTGAAATCGCCTTGAGGCGGGTCGCATCTCTTATGGACCCAGTTAGTTGGTACCAGCCCCTGGCCACTCAGTGGAACCGCACCTGTTACAGGTGCTGGAGATTAGAGAGCCTGTCTGAGTCTCTGAAGCCTAGGCTACAGGGATCTTAAATTTGCAGTTCCCCGCGCTCACAATGCACATATAAAGTCTCTGCGTCCTTCCAGGTCTCCAGCTTTCTGGCTAGGTTTCATTCATTTGCTCATTTGTTGCAAAAATGTTTCCAGGCGCCCAGGCTGTTCGCCTCCATTCTCCCACAAAGTGCAGGAGGTCTGAGACACGGTTTAAATAATCTGATTAAACGCAATTCACCCTTGAGAAGTGAGGCTTCTTTTGAAGGCTTTATGGGAAAAGGAGTCTGTGTGTAAAACGAAACAATTTCGAAGCACTTGCACTTGCACTTGCAAAGAGCACTTTAGAAAAATGTCCTGAAGCTGCTTACTTTCCCTGGAGCTCACAGACCATTCCCACTCCGGAGTAGAAATGTGATGCGGGGGGTTCGCTTCCTTTTCCTTTCCTTTTTATTAAGAAATTTCTATCTCCTCTAGGAAGATTTACCTACATAATTTTTCCCAACGACCCGGAGCTCACCATTTCTGACCCACGCTTCTAACTTTGTCTCTATATTGGTGGATTTTGTTTACTTTGTATCTCTATCACTTCCGAGTTTGACCTCTTTACATTCCTTAAACTCTGAGACTCATTAAACTCTGTAATCACCACAGCCTGTCTGAGGAATCAGGTATCGCTAAATAAATAAAAATTCCTGTCAATGGGTGTGGAGAAAACCAACTACCACCCCTCCACAAAAAGAAATTCGGGTGTTCTGGATCAAATTCTTATGTTAATTCAAATATGATGTGAGCCATACAGAAATCGTATTTCCAAGAATTCAAATCTTGACAACTCCACCGCACAAAACCTTGCCCCTTTAAAACACAGTTTAAGAATCCCTAGAGCAGTGGTTCTCAACCTTGGCTGCACATTAGAATCACCTGGGAATCTTTTTAAAATGCTGATTTCTGGGCCTCATCCTCTGGAAATTCTGTTTCTTTGTTATGGGGTGGGGCCACAACATTAGTAGCAAAGAAACAATTTCCGGAGGATGAGGCCCAGAAATCAGCATTTTAAAAAGATTCCCAGGTGATTCTAATGTGCAGCCAAGGCTGAGAACCACTGCCCTAGATGATTGGTAAAACTCTTCTGGATCTTGCAAAATGTGAGTCTGAAAATAGCATTTCATAACTACAGGTAGGCAGGTGAGATAGTTAATAGAAAGTTATACTTTTATATACACACCTACTTTTTAGAAATTAAGACATCAAATCAAGAAATACAACATTTAAAGGAACTCTGAGACCCTCTTTGCTAAAGGGAAGACATATTAATAAGTTAAGACTTTCTTTTTGACAGTGCGGTTTGCTGAAGGTAGGATATGGGGAAATGCCCCAGCCTGGGGATGGCAGAGACTGTTTTAGCCGGTCTAAGGGGACAAGTCCAAACCAGGAAAAAAAAATCCAGGCTATATCAGTTGCTCTAGTTGCAAGCCTCTATGGGAGGCCAGCAGCTTCATGACTCCATAGGGATTAGCCACAATTAGGTTTGACCAGAATGTGACAGGAAACCTTCACATTTTTTAAGTTATTAATATTTTCAATGAAAATGGAAGCATGGAGGGGCATGGAAATTTTGCTTTGTGAACTTTCATTATGGGGCTTTTTGTGGCCCACTTGGAGAAGGTCAGTCCAGCCAACTTCAGGACTTCTTTTCCCTTCACCCCACAACCATCACTTCCCCTCTCCTTTTCCAAAGTTTTATTTTTCTCTCTCTTTCTTTCTTGACCCCAAACTGCATGAAAATAACCCTAGTCCATCCAGAGTCTAGGAATTTATCAGATTGCATTTTACCCAGAACTAATTTCTATACCAACACTCTATGTCCCCTATTTAATCCATCCCTTTTCCTCCATTCCATTCTGTTATCTTAAGGTCCTGCGTGCTTTGTAACATTTGTTGGTATTTTTTAATAGCTAAAACTTATTAAGTGCTTGCTATATATTCTGGACTAAGTGTTTTGTATATATTATCTAATTTAATTTTGTCAAAAATTATTCTAAGTTCTTAACTCCATTTCATAGGCAAGGAAATTGAGGCACTGAGAGATGAAGTACCCTTTTTAAACCCTCACAGCTAGTTATTGGAGGAGCCTGGCTTCCAACTCAGGCAGTCTGACTCCAGAGCCCACTTGTCAATGACTGTTGAAGAGCTGGTGCATATTTTGAGACTGTGTGAAGAGGAGCCAAATTCAAAAAAGCCTCAGGGTAAGTGAGATCAGATGACATTAGCTAGGCCCCTGAGCTATCCAGTTCCCCTTTCCCCCTTTCAGCATTCAAGCCCTCCCAACAGAAATAACAAGAGCTTTATAAAAAGAAATGGAACCCAGTTTTAGCCTAAGAGTAGTCAGTGACCTGCCTAAGCAGAGATTACTAAGTGGATCACCTCACAGGGAAAAATGGATTTTAAGCTTAAGAAAGTTCCAGAGGACCCCCCCCCCCGAAATTTCAATGCTTTAAAAATATTAAAATCCATTCCCATTCCTTCCAGAGAGTGTTTTGGCTGAGAACAAATTTTATTCAGTGAAGACTTGAAGGAGACTGTGTTTTTGAGCAATGGTGCTTAGCAGAACTGAGATGTTAAATGGTAGATGTACTGTAGACATGGGGCCAACGTTGTAAGTTTTATCCTCCAGAGGGCCAGTGTACATCTCCCCACTGTTTGGCCCTTGATAGCACCTCCTTTGTACAGCCAGCCAACCATTTTGCAAAAACAACTCAAAAATCAGTACTTTTGTCTTTGTATAAAAATAACTGTTTATTATTTTTTTTCATATAAATTACTAATCACCATATTATGGAGAAATTATAATGCAAGAGCATGTGTATGTTGTGAAAAGTATAGATTCAAAAGATTCTAGGCTGCTTTTTCTTCTTTTTTTCATTTATGTACTTGTGATTGGCAATATGTATTAGACACTTTTAAAATGAACCTTATAAAATGATTCATTAAATATTTATTAAGCACTTAAACACATCAAAAGCTCTGTCATTTATTCTTTTTCTTCTACCTTGACACCTCATGTATGAAAATGAGTTTCAAAAATAAAAAAAAAATAAAGTAAAAATGAGTTTTATGCAAACTTCTATTAGGACAAGTTTTCTTGGCTGCATTACTAGTCTTTGGTGGGAATAGTGAAATAAGTTTATATAGTAACTAGGGGCCCGGTGCACGAAATTCGTGCACTGGGTGGAGGTGGGGGGAGTGTCCCTTAGCCTAGCCTGCCCCCTCTCACATACTGGGAGCCCTCAGGCATTGACCCCCATCACCCTCCAATCGCAGGATCGGCCCCTTGCCCAGGCCTGACGCCTCTGGCCTAGGCGTCCGGCCCAGGCAGCGGGGACCTGCAGTGGCAGTGGGGGGTGCCGCGATCAGCGGGCTCTGCCCCTGCCCCTGCTCCTGCAGGAGGCCTCTGGCTGAGGCGTCCAGCCCAGGCAGCGGGGACCCGCAGCTGCAGCAGCCCCGCGATCGTGGGCTTTGCTTTAGGCCCAGGCAAGGGGCCCCTAGCTCCTGGGACTGCCAGCTTCTACCGTGCCCAGCTCCCATTGCTGGCTCCACCCGTACTTCCTGCTATCACTGGCCAGGGCGGAAAAGGCGCCTGATTCTCCGATCATGGCTGGGGGGCAGGGCAAAGGCGGCCCCAGGGCTGCCTTTGCCCTGCCCCCCAGCTCTTAGCTCCCCCCTGGGTTTCTGATCACTGTCAGTGGCAGGGGGCTTCTTCCTGCTTTCCCTTTCGCCTCCCTGCATTGTGCCTACATGTGCAAATTAACCGCCATCTTGTTGGCAGTTAACTGCCAATCTTAGTTGGCAGTTAATTTGCATATAGCCCTGATTAGCCAATGAAAAGGGTAGCTCGTACGCCAATTACCATTTTTCTCTTTTATTAGTGTTGATCTTCTTGAAAATATATTTTCACACATTTGTGACTGAGAACATTCCAGTCCAATACCTACCAATATATCTGTGAGGGACTAGAACAGCTTATCTAAAAGAGACATAGGGAGTCCTTATAGAGCAGTGGTTCTCAACCTGTGGGTCGCGACCCCTTTGGCGGTTGAACAACCCTTTCACAGGGGTCGCCTAAGACCATCCTGCATATCAGATATTTACATTACGATTCATAACAGTAGCAACATTACAGTTATGAAGTAGCAACGAAAAGAATTTTATGGTTGGGTCACAACATGAGGAACTGTATTTAAAGGGCCAGAAGGTTAAGAACCATAGAGGGAGGAACATACTTTGGGAACCACTGGACTAAAGGACTGTCTTAAGGCTTTCCTTCTTCTTTATGGAAACATCTTTGCAACTGTAGGATTTCTGCCATAGTCCCCAACACTCATCACCACTCCTTTTGATTTTTTTTTTATGTACCACTCTTCTGGGGACAAAGCAACAAGCCACCTGATGTTTCTCAAGCTAAAGGTCATGAAATATGCCTTCTGACCATAGTTTGCAAAACTTCTGTCACTTGTTATGGAATGCTCTTAAGCTCGGCATGGATTTGAGCTATGCTTGTTTCTAAAATGGGGCCTGGGAAATCGGATCCTAGCTGAGCATAGGTCTTGTTGATGTTGAAAACTGGAATGCTGCCCTATAAAAAGACAATCGTTTTATAGAGATAACTGAAACGGGAAAATTAAACCAAAAGTCAGATACATTTCTAACTTCAATAATGGGGCTTCCTTTTTTTCTCAATGTTTTCTTTCTTTGGAGGCCATACTATCCTTGTCCTGGAATTCTAAACCTAACAACTGCAGGTTAGCCATCCTCCCTCATCCAGCACAAATACAAACAGGAAAATATTTATTTTTATGCTAATGAATCTTATTCCTCAAGTTTCCTCATGTGCACTTCCAAGGGCCTGGGAGTGACCATAATAATTCTGTACTGACAGTTTTATGTTTCTTTTTTGAAGTGAGCTTCCCAAATTATAAAAGCTTCAGGTCCAACAATATTTGTATTTGACCCTGAATGTATGATTTATAGAGAATTTAATAAAGAAGAGAAAAACCATATGGATAGGGACAACAGTGTGGTAATTGCTGGGGAGAGGTGGAGTGGGGGTGGAGGAGGTGGTATGGGGGGATAAATGGTGATGAAAGGAAATTTGACTTAGGGTGGTGAACACACAACACAGTGTACAGGTGATGTTTTGTAGAATGGTGCACCTAAAACCTATATAATTTTATTAACCAGTGTCACCTTAATACATTAAAAAAGGAGAAAATAGAAGAAATATGTGTGTGTGCATGTGTGTAATCTCCATAATATCACTAAGGCTTGAGAAAATGAGAGTTGTGATTAGCAGTCCACAACTAGAGAGTGCATATTTTGAAAAGAGAGAAAACTCAAAGAAGAAAAAATAGCACTGAACTTTAAGTAATTATTCATCTATGTAGAAAAGAATACATCATAAAAGCAGGATGGATATCACTTCAATTGAAGTTGCTAGAGGGCCAGACCATTATAAATGCCTGAATAGCACAACATACTTAAGTATCATTGTTGATCAAGTTCATCCTATCATGTTGATGGTGTATCCCAATGGAGATGGCTTCTTCCAACAAGACAATGTGCCATGCCATGGTGCTCATATTGTGCAGGAGTGGTTTCAGGAACATGAGGGAGACTTTACATTGCTTAGGTGGCCCCCACAATCACCAGATCTCAATCCAATTGAGCATTTGTGGGACGAAGGTAAAAGAGCCATCAGGCAGCTGGTTCCACAACCATCAAATTTCACAGAACTGGACAGTGCTATTCATCAGGCATGGTGTCAGATTCCCCGCATCACCTTTCAACATCTCGTGGAGTCAATGTCAAGAAGAATCACTACAGTATTGAAGGCAAAAGGTGGCCCAATGAAGTACTGATGGGGTGGTCATAATAATTTGGCCACTCAGTGTATATTTTATTTCAGCAAAGGATCTTATAATATCCTCTTAGACAAGATAGAGAACGAACATGGGCTGGACAGGCCTATTCATGACCAGCTGAACAAAGCAATTGAATAATGTATCAATAGAAAATTAGAGAGACCTTTTAGTATTGATATACTAGTAAAGTTATGCTGAGTACTAGAGAGTAGCACTCACTGTCCAATAAAACTTTCAGAGGTGGTTAAAATGTTTTATATTTGCATGTTCAATATGATAACCATAGGAAACATGATGATAGGTACTTGAAATACTGCTACTACTACCTATTAACTGAATTTTAAATTTTATTTAATTTGAATTAGGCAAATTTAAGTTTATATAGACACGTGGCTAACAGCCACATGTATTACCGTAGATAGTGCAACTCTCTATGATGTAAGAAATCAGGTTTTCTCTGGCCAGTGTGTTTCAGTTGGTTGAGTGTTGGCCCATGCACCAAAAAGTTATGAATTTGATTTCTGGTCAGCGCAGATACCTAGGCTGTGGGCTCAGCCCCTGGTTGGGATGACGGGAAGCAACCAATTTATGTTGCTCTCTCACATCAATATTTTTTTTCTCTCTCCCTCTCACTTCCTCTCTCTCTAAAAATATATATGAAGCACATTTTTTTTTAAAAAAAGTAAAAAACAGTTTTGTTAAAATTTAGAGAGAAAAATAAATAGACTCCTAAGGACAGAAACTCTCAAAGGAACATGATACAGATTTTCTGTTTTTAGCTTTGTGTTCTACTTATTTATCAATGATTTAGGTGAAAACATGAAAGACGTGCATATGCCTTTTGTTGATTAACCAAAATTGGCTAGAATTTTTAATATATAGGTTGACAGTATTTTCCCTGGGTATGGTACTCCAAGTTTGGAACAAGAAGGGAGTAGAGCTAGGAAAGTGATTTGGGCTGAGAGGGTTAGTTCAAAGGAAAGTGTCCCAAGGCCAGAACAGGGTAGAGGAGGGAAATAATAAATTAGGCATATATTTGGGAGGCAGTGAAGCAGATAAGCTGAGAAGATCAAACTAGAGATGTGACTGGAGCTGACAGGAAGCTAGAATGATGAATGATCAGGGGGTTAGAAAAGGGAGGCAGGGGCAAACTAAAATGGGGCAAAGTAAAAGCACATATTTAAGCCAGTTCTTACTGACTTTTGGCTGCCTTGTTCCAACTGTTGTTTCTGCTTATAGCCCTTTGTATTCCCTTTGGCATGGGCTATGGCATTAAAGCAGTAGGGCCATTCTGTAGATAATCAGTTCCTGCCAGAGCCTGGAATAATAGGCCTAAACCAACCAGATGACATTTTATATATATAAATGTAAAACTTTGCACCTAAGTTTAAAAAGAAAAATCAATTCCATGAACATAAGAAGAAACTTAACTTTAAGAGAAGGTGAAGGGGTTTATATATATACTAGAGGCCCGGTGCACAAAAATTTGTGCACTCGGGGGGAAGGAGGGGTCCCTCAGCCCGGCCTGTGCCCTCTCACAGTCTGGGATCCTCGGGAGATAACGCCCTGCTGGCTTATGCCTGCTCCCGGGTGGCAGAGGGCAGGCCCAATCCCTAAGTGCAGCCACTGGTCCAGCTCAGAGCAGGGCCAATTGGGGGGTTGGGGCACCGCCCCTTGTCACACTCAAGGCAGGGTCCATAGGGAGGTTGCTGAGCCACCCCCTGTCACGCACAGAGCAGGGCCAATCAGGGGGTTGGGGCGCTGCCCCCTGTCACACACAGAGCAGGGCCCATCAGGGTGGTTGGGGCTCCTTATCCTGTCATACACAGAGCAGGGTCAAGCAGGGGGTTGGGGAGTTCCCCCCTGTCACGCACAGAGCAGGGTCGAGCAGGGGGTTGGGGAGCTCCCCACTGTCAAGCACAGAGCAGGGCCCATCAGAGGTTTGGGGAGCTCCGCCCTGTCACGCACAGAACAGGGTCTATCAGGGGGTTGGGGAGCTCCCCCCTGTCACGCACAGAGCAGGGCCGATAGGGGAGTTGGGGCACCGCCCCCTGTCACACACAGAGCAGGGCGGATCAGGGGGTTGGGGCGCCTCCCTCTATCACCCACAGAGCAGGGCCGATCAGGGGGTTGGGGCGCCACCACTCCCACACTCAGGGCAGGGCCGATGGGGAGGTTATGGTTCTACCCTGTCACACACAGAGCCGCAGGGCGATCAGGGGGTTGGGGAGCTCCCCCCTATCAGGCACAGAACAGGGCTGATAAGGGGGTTGGGGTGCCTTCCCCTGACATGAACAGAGCAGGTCCAATAGGGAAGTTGTGGCCCCGCCCCCTGTCACACACAGAGCCGCAGGGCGATCAGGGGTGTGAGCGCTGCCCCCTGTCACACTGATCCCGGTGCTGGGAAGCATATTACCCTTTTACTATAAAGGATAGAGGCCTGGGGCATGGGTGGGGCTGGCTAGTTTGCCCTGAAGGGTGTCCTGGATCAGGGTGGGGGTCCCCACTGGGGTGCCTGGCCAGTCTGGGTGAGGGGCTGAGGGCTGAAGCTCCCAACTGCTCCTTTTTTTCTTTTTTTTTAATCTGGGCCAGCTTTAGCTCTGACGCTCCAGCTCTTAGTCCTCCGCTCCTGAAAGCAGGTATCTGGTTTGTTTCGTAATCGAAAAAATGTATAACTCCAGCTCTGAGATCCTGGCTCACTGAAAGCAGGTTTCTGGGGTTTTGTTTAGCTTCTATATTTGTTACAATGTTTCTTAAACTGCAGGCTCAGAGGCCGGCAAGGCAGGCGGGGAACTTTGGAGTCCTCCGTCACTGAAGCAAGCAAGCCTCATGTTAGTTTCAAGCTGCCTGGCTGCCGGCCGCCATCTTGGCTGGCAGTTAATTTGCATATCTCACTGATTAGCCAATGGGAAGAGTAGTGGTCGTACACTAATTACCATGTTTCTCTTTTATTAGATAGGATAATTAGAGGCCTGGTGCATGAAATTCATGCATAGGTGGGGTTCCTAGGCCTGTCCATGATCAGGGCCAATCAGGTTCCCTGCCTCCCCACTCCCTGCCTCCTCCTTCCCTCACTACCCATGCACCACCACTGCATGGTTCCCTGCCTCCCTGCCTCCCCTCCTTCCTTCCCTCGCTGGCCACATTCACTGCCACCCACCCCTGGTTCTCTGTCCCAGCCTGGAACCCAGCCCTGATTGGGTGATCAGGACCTGCTGGCTGGGACGAGGGATCAGGAGGTTGGCTGGCAGGCCCCATTGGCAATCAGAGACTGCGGACTGAGGGAAGATCCTGCATTAAGTGTCTGCCCCCAGTGGTCAGTGCACATCATAGTGACCAGTCATTCTGGTTGTTCTGTCATAAGGATCACTTAGACTTTTATATATATACTAGAGGCCCGGTGCACAAAAATTGGTGCACTCGGGGGAGAGGGGGGTCCCTCAGCCCGGCCTGTGCCCTCTTGCAGTCTGGGATCCTCGGGAGATAATGCCCTGCTGGCTTAGGCCTGCTCCCGGGTGGCAGAGGGCAGGCCCAATCCCTATGTGCAGCCCCTGGTCCAGCTCAGGGTAGGGCCGATTGGGGGTTTGGGGCACCGCCCCCTGTCACACTCAAGGCAGGGTCGATAGGGAGGTTGCGGTGCCACCCCCTGTCACGCACAGAGCAGGGCCCATTAAGGGGGCTGGGGCTCTGTACCCTGTCACGCACAGAGCAGGGCCGATCAGGGAGTTGAGGAGCTCTCCCCTGTCACTCACAGAGTAGGGCCGATAGGGGAGTTGGGGCACTGCCCCCTGTCACACACAGAGCAGGGCTGATCAGGGTTTGGGGCGCCACCACTGTCACACTCAGGGCAGGGCCGATGGAGAGGTTATGGCTCTACCCTGTCACACACAGAGCTGCAGGGCGATCAGGGGGTTGGGGAGTTCCCCCCTATCAGGCACAGAACAGGTCGGATCAGGGGGGTGGGGCACCTTCCCCTGTCACGAACAGAGCAGGTCCAATAGGGAGGTTGTGGCCCCGCGCCCTGTCTCACACAGAGCCGCAGGGCAATCAGGGGTGTGGGCGCTGCCCCCTGTCACGCTAATCCCCGTGCCAGGAGGCCTCGTGGCTCCACTGATCCCAGTGCTGGGAGGCATATTATCCTTTTATCATATAGGATAGAGGTCTGGTGCATGGGTGGGGGCCGGCCTCTTTGCCCTGAAGGGTATCCTGGATCAGGGTGGGGGTCCCCACTGGGGTGCCTGACCAGCCTGGATGAGGGGATGAAGGCTGTTTGCAGTTGTTCACACACCCTTCAGGGTGGGGGTCCCCACTGGGGTGCCTGGCCAGTCTGGGTGAGGGGCTGAGGGCTGTTTTCAGGCTGGCGGGTGACTGAAGCTCCCAACCGCTCCTTTTTTTCTTTTTTCTTTTTTATTCTGGGCTAGCTTTAGCTCTGAGTCTTGGCTCCAGCTCTTAGGCCTCAGCTGCTGAAAGCAGGTATCTGGTTTGTTTGGGTTCTATAATCGAAAAACTGTTTCAACTCCAGCTCTGAGGTCCCAGCTGGCTGAAAGCAGGTTTCTGGGGTTTTGTTTAGCTTCCATATTTGTAATAATGTTTCAAACTGCAAGCTCAGAGGCCGGGAGCGGCAGGCGGGGAACGTTGGAGTCCTCCGTCACTGAAGCAAGCAAGCCTCATGTTCGCTTCAAGCTGCCTGGCTGCAGGCCGCCATCTTGGCTGGTAGTTAATTTGCATATCACCCTGATTAGTCAAAGGGAAGGGTTGTGGATGTATGGCTAATTACCATGTTTCTCTTTTATTAGATCTGATACTAGAGGCCTGTTGCACAAAAAGATTCATGCAATAGGCCTGGGTCCCAGGTTCCACAGGAAAACCGGAGCTGCCTTCACAGCCCTCGCTGCTCCAGCTGGAGCCACCTTCAGTCTTGGCTCCACTGCTTCGTGCTGACATATGCAAATTAACCACCATTTTGTTGGCTGTTAATTTGCATATCTTGCTGATTAGCCAATGGGAGGTGTAGCGAAGGTATGGTCAATTTCAATCTTTATCTATTATTAGGTAGGACAGATAACACATAGACTCAGACAACAGTATGGTGATAGTGTGCTAGGTGGAGGTGGGTTAGGGGAGGGAATGTGAGAATGGGAAAAACTCTTTGCTTAGGGCAGTGATCGGCAAACTGCAGCCCCTTGAGTGTGGCTCTTCCACAAAATACCACATGTGGGCGCGCACGTACAGTGCTATTGAAACTTCGTGGCCATACTCAAGGGGCCAAAGAGCCACATGTGGCTTGCGAGCCACAGTTTGCCCACCACTGGCTTAGGGCAATGAGCACAGTTTGAAGTGTGCAGGTGATGTTTTATTATGTTCTACACTTGAACCCTATATGGTTTTGCTAATCAATGTCACCTCAATAAATTCAATTCAAAAATAATAATAGTCCTTACTGGTGTAGCTCATTGTTTGCACATAGCTGGGTTTTGGGTTCGATCCCCAGTCAGGACATGTATGGGAGGCAACCAATTGATGTGTCTCTCTCACATCCATGTCTCTCTCTCTCTCTCTCTCTCTCTCTCTCTCTCTCTCTCTATCTCTCTCTCTCTCTCTTCCCCTCCCTTACTCCTTCCTTTTACTCTCTAAGAATCAATGGAAAAAATATTATCAGGTGAGAATTAATAAAAAAAATTGAATAAAAAACCCAATAAATTTCTGGTTTGGAATTTTAGAACATTAAAAGGAAATGTAATTTATAATTTTGCAACTATGAGAAATAAGTATCCTACACAGGTGGTAACCAGCCTCCAAGATGGCGCCCAACGATCTCTATCTCCTAGTATTCATGATACCTTTATAAAGTCTTTCCTAAATTACATCAGGGTGTTCTCTGTGACCAATAGGTTATGGCAAAAGTGGTGATATGTGACTTCGAGGTCAGGGACATAAAATATATCTGACTTCTGTCTTCCTCTCTCTCTTAGATCCCTCACTCTAGGGTAGGCCAGCTGCCATGTCATGAAGACACTTAAAGAGAAGCCCATGTGGTGAGGAACTGAGTCCTCCTGCCAACAGCCATATGAGTGAGCCCGCCTGGAAGCAGATCCTCCTTCTCCAATTAGGTCTTTGGATGACTGCAGTCTTGGATGACAACTTGACTGCAACCTGAAGAGAGAACCTGAGTCAGAAGTACCCAGCTTAGTTTCTTCTGGATTCCTGATTCTCAGAAACTGTGTGACAATATAAATGTTTGTTGTTTTAAAGTGCTAAGTTTTGAGGTGATTTGTTATGTAGTAATAGATAACTAATACAACACATAATTGCTACAAAAAATAAAAGAAAAAGTGATTTTAATCTAGTATTGCAGTGATACAAGAAAGACCAGTAAAATATACAAACAAAGGACAGTTTTTTAATTGCATTCTATGCCAAGACATCTGAAGAGGAGAGATTATTTCAAAGTATTACATTTTAAACACATTAAACAGTTACCAAACTAGGGAAAGTTGAATAGTGAATAATTTAGAAATCATGTAATTTATACATTTGTGATGTATAGCCTTTTGAAGAGAAGGCTTAGTTGGGGAGACAGAGTAGCTATCTTCATTTATTTTTAACGAGAAGTCATAAAGAAGGATGGATACATAGAGGTTCCAAAAAGGTAAAACTCATAACAATTAAGGAAGAGCACTCTTATAATTATCACTGCAAAGAATTAGCTGTTGTATGAAAGAGAGAAGTCTAAATGGAAATATTGCAAGTGGAGACGAGATGGTCATCTGCCCTGGTTGTACAAAGAACTCATAGATGTGAAGATAAATTGAAATAAGATAATTCAAAATCTTTCCAATTCTGAGACACTTTGAAAATATCATTATTTCCCCCTATATCTTGTGGTGCAACTATTTACCCAGAAAATATGGCTATTCTGTTTAAAACTTAAGGACAAGTCACAACCATGGAATTACATTTTATATAAAGTCACAGAACAAATGCTATACTTGTTTACAATGCAAAAATTTTCAATATTTTTTAAAAAAATATTTATTGTTGAGAGTATTAAAGATGTCCTCCTTCCTCCTCACAACCCCCCTTCACCACCAGTGCCCACCCCACCACAGGCCTTCACCACCCTATTATTTGTGTCCATAGATAATGAATATATGCATATTATTTTGGGTTAATAACTTCCCTACCCCACTCCCTTCCCTCAGAGATTCATCAGTCTGTTTCATGTTTCCTTGCCTTTGGTTCTATTTTATTCAACATTTTAATTTTATTCATCATTTTAATTTGTTCATTAGATTCCTTGTTCATTTATTTTGATTTTTAGATTCAATTGTTGATAGGTAAGTATTTATTGTCTTCTTTTTCTCCTTCTCCTCCTCCTCCTCTTTCTTCTTGTTCTTCTTGTTCTTCTTCTTGTTCTTCTTGTTCTTCTTGTTCTTCTTCTTCTTGTTCTTCTTCTTCTTCTTCTTCTTCTTCTTCTTCTTCTTCTTCTTCTTCTTTTCTTCTCCTTCTTTTTTTCTTCTCCTTCTTCTTCTTCTTCTTCTCTTCTTCTTTTCTTCTCCTTCTTTTTTTCTTCTCCTTCTTCTTCTCCTTCTTCTTCTCCTTCTTCTTCTTCTTCTTCTTCTTCTTCTTCTTCTTCTTCTTCTTCTTCTTCTTCTTCTTCTTCTTCTTCTTCTTCTTCTTCTTCTTCTTCTCTTCCTTTCTTCTTTTCTTCTCCTTCTTTTCTTCTTCTTCTTCTTCTTCTTCTTCTTCTTCTTCTTCTTCTTCTTCTTCTTCTTCTTCTTCTTCTTTTCTTCTCCTGGAATACCCTTCAACATTTCATGTAATACTGTTTTGGTGGTGATGAAATCCTTTAATTTTTATTATTTATTTATTTATTTATTTATTTATTTATTTATTTATTTATTTTTGTCTGTGAAGCTCTTTATCTGACTCTCAAATCTAAATGATAGCTTTGCTGGGTAGCGTAATCTTGGTTGCAGGTTCTTGCTATTCATCATTTTTAATATTTCTAGCCACTCCCTTCTAGCCTGCAAAGTTTCTGTTGAGAAATCAGCTGATAGTCATATGGGCACTCCCTGGTGACTAATTGATTTTCTCTTGCTGCTTTTAATATTTTCTCTTTGTTTTTAGCCCTTGGAATTTTAATTATGATGTGTTTTGGTGTGGGCCTCTTTGTGTTCCTCTTGTATGGGACTCTCGGTGCTGCCTGGACTTGTAAGTCTAGTTTTTTCACCAGGTAGGGGAAGTTTTCTGTCATTATTTCTTCAAATAGGTTTTCAATATCTTGCTCTCTCTCTTCTCCTTCTGGCACATTCATGATTCACATGTTCATATGCTTAAAGTTGTCCCAAAGTCTCCTTACACTATCCTCATATTTTTGGATTCTTTTTTCTTTTTGCTCTTCTGATTGGGTGTTTTTTGCTTCCTCATCGTTCAAATCATTGATTTGAGCTTTTGAATCTCTGTAAATTATTTGTTATTTCAGTTAGTGTGCCTTTCATTTCTTACTGATCCTTTTTCATGTCTTTGATGTTCTCATTAATTTCCTTGAAATTCTTACTAACATCCTTGAAAGTCTCATTAAGTCCCTTGAAGTCTCATTAGGATCCTTGAGCATCCTTATAACCATTGTTTTGAACTCAATATCAAGTAGTTTGCTTGCTTTCATTTCATTTATTTCTCTTTCTGAAGATTTATTCTGTTCTTTCATTTGTGTCATGTTTCTTTCTCTCCACATTTTGGCTGCTTTCGTGTGTGTGTGTGTGTGTGTGTGTTTTCAGTTTATTAGATAGAACTGCTATGTCTCCTTGAATTAATAGAGTGTCCTTGTGTAATAGGTGCCCTGTAGGGCCCACTGGCTCACCCTCCCCAGTCACTTCAGCTGGGCACTCTAGGTCAGTGGTTCTCAACCTTGGCTGCACATTAGAATCACCTGGGAATCTTTTTAAAATCTTGATTTCTAAATTTCTAAATTTCTAAATCAGGATTTTAAAAAGATTCCCAGGTGATTCTAATGTGCAGCCAAGGTTGAGAACCACTGCTCTAGGTGTTCCCCTGTGTAGGTTGTGTAGACAGTCTTGTTGTAGTTGAGCCTTGATTGCTGATGGCGTCAATGGGAGGAATTGACCCCCAGGACAATTGGCAGTGGGACCAACTGTGACTACAGTGGAAGAGCTGCTTTGCAGGAGACAGCCCTATGGAGAAGGACTTGCTTCAGTGGGGTTTTGAGGAATGGGGCATGCTGAAGCCAGCTGCTGCTTGTTTGAGAGATTTTAGGAAAATCTGAAGTCTGAGCCAGGACAGGCCAATTATAAGGAAAAGCTGCTGCAAACAGCTTGGGTGGAGGTGAAAATTGGGTGTGGCAGGATCTCAGGGAATGACCAGATTGGAGCAAATAGTGAAAGCCAGTTTATGGAAACTCAGATATAGCTCCTGCCAGTCTGCTCTGTGACAGGAGAGGTCTCAGCATAGGAACAATGACTTCTGCCAGCACTTTTGTCTGGGAAAAAGCTGCCCCTGAGTTCTTGCCCCAGTGCCATATAATCCAGTTCCTCCTCATATGTCCTTGGATCCCCACAAGTTTCTGCCTCAGAGCTGGAACTCAGAGAGAGCGAGTCCATGTAAGCCTGTGAGCCAGCCCTTTAAGAGGAACTGCTTGGAATTCCAGCAGCCTCCATGTCACTCAGCCACAATCCCCATTAGTTTTTACAGCCCAAAGTTATGGGGACTTCTCTTCACAGCACTGGAACCCTGTGCTGAAGGGTCTGATGTGGGGACAGGACTCTTTGCTCCTCATGGGAGGCCTTTACCGCCTAGATACACCTCCCAATTAAAAAACAAAACAAAACAAAACATGTGGGTGTTGGACCAGCCTGTTCTGCACCTTTGCTCCTCCTACCAGTCTTGATGTGCTTTCTTCGTGTAAGACTTCCATTCAGGCAGATTTCAAGTGGTTCTGAGGGATAGTTGTTCTGTATTTTGGTTGTAATTTTGATGTGGTTGTGGGAGATGGTGAGTATCAGAATTTATGTACTCTGCCATCTTGGTTCTCTCTAGAATGCAAAGACTTAACTAGCTATTTTTATATGTGGGACAAATGCCAAGCAATGCTAGCATTGCCACCACTCCTTTCCTCTCCCTTTAACCTCCTCCATATCCTAAGTGTTACCATTCAGAGCACACTCTCATTACAATCTGCAAATATCTACTTCCATCTTTTCTGTTTTTCTCATTGTGGTGTTGAAACATTAAAGAGGCTCTTTAAGGTCAGGTAGTGTGTGTGTGTGTGTGTGTGTGTGTGTGTGTGTGTGTGTTGGGTGGGGTAGTGTGTAACCTCTGGGAATATGTCTACATGACTATGCTTCTCATCCACTCATAAGTTATGGAATACATTCAATAATTATTCCTTTTCTAGTGTTTCCAAGGGAAATCTTTGAGAGTGGTGCTTGCCTTACATTGAATATATTCTCATCTAAGGAGTATTCAGAAAGCACAGTGATGGTATTATTTAAGATTTTTAATTTTACTGTATCTTTTAAAATTATAATAATCATATATACTTAGTGCCACAAGTCAAATCATATAGGGTTGTGTAAAGAAAAATTAAAAATTGCCTCTCCATCTCATGCCACTGAGATAATGTTAACAGTCTGGATTTTCTTTCTATAACTTTATTTTTGCTCATACTAGTCTATGCAAACATACATAATGATAATATATGTCCTCTATATTTTAAACTAAGCAGGTAGGATCATACTTGATTTATTTTACTTAATATGTTACAGACATAAAAACATATAGATCTAACTTACTGTTTTAAGAGCTGTGTGAAAAGAATGATGGATTGGATCACACACACACACACACACACACACACACACATACACACACACACACCAAAAAAACACCTTAAAAATTCAATAGACCTGGAAAAATATTCATAACAAAATGGTTAATGTCACTAATAGATAAGGAGTTCCCACAAGTTGATAGAGAAAAAGAAACTCTTTGAAGAAAAAATGAGCAAAAGCTATAAATGGGCAATTCACAAAAAATATATAAGTAATGAATAAGTATGTGAAAATGTGTTCAACTTCATTGTAGTCATGGAAATGTAAATCCAAATAAAGAGCATATTACATTAAAATTATGAAAGTAACCAAAGTTCATTGTAAAAACACGTTAAGAGTAAAACTATGTAGAGGTGTATAAAAAAGTACATAATAGATTCACCTTCACCCTTGCAGTCTGACTTCCCATTTGTTAATCATATTTACTATTTACCACATAATTCTCCTTACAAACATAACAAACTCATAACAAAGACTGTTTTATCTGTTTATTTATTTATTTGAACTTCTTTCTTTATTTTTATTTTATTTTAGTTTTTCCCATCACCATTTATCCCTCCATACCCTCTTCCATCTCCACCCATGCTTTCCCCTATCCCAACAATCACCAAACTGTTGTCAGTGTCCATAAGTTATTTATTTTTTCTTTTATTGCTCAATCCTTCCACCTCCCAACCATAGCTGTCTGCCTGCTCTCTCTATATAAGTCTGTCTCTATTTTACATATTAGTTCAGTTTGTTAATTAAATTCCACATAGGCATGAAATCATATGGTACTTGTATTTCTCTGATTGGCATATTTCACTTAGCATAATGTTCTCTAGGTCCATCCTTGCTGTCACAAAGGACAAAAATTTCTTCTTTTTTATGGCCAAGGAGTATTCCATTGTTTAAATGCATCATAGCTCTTTTATCCACTCATACTGATGAACACTTGGGCTGCTTCCAAATTTTGACTATTGTAAATAGCACTGCAACAAACATACTGGCCCATATATTCTTTACAATGAGTGCTTCAGTATTCTTCAGATAAATTCCCAGAAGTGAAATCACTGGGTCATAAGGCAGCTCCATTTTTAATTTTTTGAGGAACTTTCATACTGCTTTCTACAGTGGCTGCACCAATATACAGTTCCACCAGCAGTGCATGAGGGTTCACTTTTTTCCATGTCTGAGCAACACTTGCTGCTTGTTGATTTATTGATGATAGCCAATCTGACAGGTAAGCGGTGATTGCACATTGTGGTTTCAATTTACATTTCTCTGATGATTAGTGATTCTGAGCATCTTTTCATTTGTATACTGGTCATCATCTGTATGTCCTCTTTGGAGAAGTGTGTATTGAAGTCCTTTACCCATTTTTAATTGGATTGTTTTTTAGTGTTGAGTTTTACAAGTTGTTTAGAAAGTGTGAGTATTAACCCCTTATCAGATGTAATGGTGAATATGTTTCCCCATTCAGTGGGGTGTCTTTTCATTTTGTTGATGGCTTCCTTTGCTGTGCAAAAATTTTTCAGTTTGATGTGGTCCTATTTGTTTATTTTTTCTTTTGTTTTCATTGCTGAGGTAATATATTAGAAAAAATATTGCTACCCTGAAATGACTGAGATTTTACTGTCAGTGTCTTCTAGCATTTTTATATTATTGTGTTATTGAGTCTAACATTGAAGTATTTAATCCATTTTGAGTTTATTCTCCTTAAAAAATATTTTTATTGCTTTTTAGAGAAAGAGGAAAGGAGAGGGAGAGAGAAACACCGATGTGAGAGTGAAACATTGATCAACTGCCTCCTGTACGTACTCACTGGGGATCCAGCTTGCAACCCAGGCATGTGCCCCAACTGGGAATCAAACCAGGACACTTTCCATACTTTGAATTATGCCCAACCAACTGAGCCATACCAACCAGGGCTTGAATTTATTCTTCCTTTTTAAAAATCTTTATTGTTGAAAGTATTACATATGTCCCCTCCCCCCTCAATTGACCTCCTTCAGCCTGCACCTGCTTCCAATCCCAGACCTTAAACACCCTATTGTCTGAGTCCACGAGTTATGCACATATGCATATAAGTTCTTTGGTTGATCTCCTCCCAACCACCAACCCTCCCCAACCACCCCTCAAAAGTCCATTCTATGCTTTTATGTCTCTGGATCTACATTGTTCATCCAGTTTATTTTGTTCATTAGATTCCACATATGAGTGAGATAATGTGATACTTATGTTTCTCTGACTGGTTTATTTCACTGAGCATAATACTCTCCAGGTCCATCCATGCTGTTTCAACTGGTAGGAGTTCCTTCCTTTTTATAGCTGCATAGTATTCCACTGTGTAAATGTACCATAGCATTTTATCCACTCGTCTGCTGATAGGCATTAGGATGTTTCCATATCTTAGCTATTGTAGATTGCCCTGCTGTGAACATAAGGGGTACATATATTCTTTCTGATTGGTGTTTCCAATTTTTAGGATATATTCCTACAAATGGGATCACTGGGTCAAATGGGATTTCCATTTTTAATTTCTTGAGTAAACTCCATAGAGTTTCCACAGTGGCTGCACCAGTCTGCATTCCCACCAGCAGTGAAGGAGGGATCCTTTTTCTCCACATCCTATCCAACACTTGTCATTTGTTGATTTGTTGATGATAGCCATTGTGACAGATGTGAGGTGATAACCTCATTGTCATTTTGATTTGCATCTCTTGGATGATTAATGAATTTGAGCAATTTTTTCATATGCCTCTTGGCCTTCTTTGAAGAAGTGTCTATTTAGGTCCTTTGTCCATTTTTATATTGGATAGTTTGTCTTCTTTTTATTAAGTTGTATGAGTTACCTGTAAATTTTGTAGCTTAAACCCTTATCAGAGATAATATTGGAAAATATGTTCTCCCATGCAGTGGGCTCTCTTTATATTTTGTTGATGGCTTCTTTTGCTGTGCAGAAGCTTTTTATTTTGATGTAGTCCCATTTTTTTATTTTATCCTTTGTTTCCATTGTCCTAGGAGATGTATCAGTAAACATATTGCTATGAGAAATGTCTGAGATTTTGCTGCCTATGGTTTCTTCTAAAAATTTTATGGTTTCACTACTTACATTTAAGTCTTTTATCCATTTTGAGTTTATTCATGTGTATGGTGTAAACTGGTGATCTAGTCTCATTCTTTTGCATGTCCAATTTTCCCAACACCATTTATTGAAGACGGGACTCCATTCTATGCTCTTGCCTCTTTTGTCAAATATTAATTGAGCCTAATGGCTTGAGTCAACTTCTGGGTTCTCTGTTTTGTTCCATAAATCAATATGGCTGTTCTTGGCCAGTACCAGGCTGTTTTGATAATTTGAAATCTGGTATTGTGATCCCTCCAACTTTGTTCTTCTTTCTCAAGAATTCTGCTATTTGATATCTTTTTTGGTTCCAAATGAATTTTTGGAGAGTTTGTTCTAGGTCTATGAAATATGCCATTGGCATTTTAATATGGATTTCATTGAATCTATAGGTTGTTTTGGGTAGTATGGGCATTTTAATGATGTTGATTCTAACAATCCATGAACACAGTATATTATATCTTCCTCTATCTCTTTTTTCAATATCCTGTAGTTTTCCTGAGTACAAGTCTTTTGCCTCCTTGTTTAAATTTATTCCTAGGTATCTTAATTTTTTTTTCTTGCAATGGTAAATGGTATTGTTTTTTAGTTTCTCCTTCTGAGAGTTAATTATTGGTGTATAAAAATGCCATAGATTTATGTGTGTTAGTTTTATATCCTGCTATGTTTTCCAAATTCATTTATTAAATCTAGTAGTTTTTTGGTGGAGTCTTTAGGGTTTTCTATGTACAATATCATGTCATCTGTGAATAATGACAGTTTTACTTCTTTTCCAATTTGGAGACCTTTTATTTCTTCTTTTCAGATTGCTATGGCTAGAACTTCTAGTATTATGTTGAACAAGTGTGGTAAAAGTGAGCATCCCTGTCTTGTTCCTTTTCTTAGGGGAAATGATTTCTCATACATATTTTATTAGATTTATACCTAAGTATTTCATGTTTGTGAATCCTAATGTAAATGATAGTGCGTTTTTAAATTTCAAATTCCACTTGTTAAATTTCAAATTAACTTTTTTAAAAAAATATATTACATTGATTTTTTACAGAGAGGAAGGGAAAGGGATAGAGAGTTAGAAACATCAATGTGAGAGAAACATCGATCAGCTGCCTCCTGCACACCACTTCTTGGAGATGTGCCTGCAACCAAGGTACATGCCCTTGACCGGAATCAAACGTGGGACCCTTCAGCCTACAGGGTGATGCTGTATCCACAGCCAAACTGGTTAGGGCTCAAATTAACTTTTGTATATTAACCTTGTGTTGTGTATCCTGTCTATAATCCCTCGAAGAGTTTTTCTGTTGATTCTTTTGGATTGTCTGCTTAAACAATTATGTCATCTTCAAATAAAGAACAGTTTAATGTCTTTCTTCTCAATCTGTATCCCTTTTATTTTATTTTCCTGTCTTATTCATTAGCAAGAATTTCCAGTTTGATACTGAAAAAAAGTACTAAGATGATACATCCTTGCCTTATTCCTGATCTTAGTGTGATGACTTTTTTAGATACAATGCTTTTTCTGCATCTATTTATACTTTATGTGATTTTTATTTTTACCTCCAACCTTAGTTGATATAGGATAACTAGAGTGGACTGAATTTTGGAAATTTCACTTTCCCCCGTTCATTTAAGCTCTGATTATATCCCTAAAGGTTCAGCTGTACTTAACTAGATTCACATGAGTGTGGGCCTTGTTAAGAATAGAGAGCTCTGGTTTATTTCAAAATAGTTCCTTTTACCCTTCCTCCTGCTGGAAGCCCAAGCAGATTTTTTTCTCAAATTTTTACTGAGCACATACTTAAAATCCCGGAGGTAAACTTCATAATACCATGGGGACCCCAAATGACAGAGTCCCCCAGGAGTTTTCAACTCTCAGACTTATCCACCTTGAGCCTCCAACAAATCCTCGCTTATACATCGGTTTTACCTACCCTGGCACTGGATGCCACAGTAGTTTCTACTCATGAGCCTTAGCTCATGTAAGCTACAGTTCTTTGTATGTACCTGTCTTTCCAATCTTGGAGACCATGGTTTTCCTTGTGTCTTCCTCTCTTTTATGGATCCAAGAAGAGTTATTGATTTTTCAGTCTGCCATCAAAGAGCCAGCTGTATTATTATGTACTAGTAATATATGTATTCTTATAAGAACTGGACAAACTAAGTTTCAGTGAAAGGAAAATTCTCTCCAATCGTATGTCTTTATTTTTCTCTAAATATGTATTTGAAATATTTTCTACAGAAATTCTGATGGAAAAATAGTTATTCCATTTTTTTTCAACTTGAATTAAGAGACTTTTAACTTCCTATTCTATTGCTATTGTTTTTTTAATGCCAATGTCACTTTCTATATAAACTATTTTGACTTTTGTATGTTAGCAATATAACGGCAGAAATTTTATGAGGAAATGAAGGGTCCTGCTATCCCCCATCATAGCTGGGTATCTACAAGTGCTTAGCTAGCTCCCTGACTGATTCATCTTTGCTTCAATATCTTGCCCTCTTATGAAGAAATATTATCATTGTTATTTCTGTATTTTTAAAACTAGAAACTCATATATATTTTTTCAGTTAGCTAAGCCAAATGATAGAAAGATAAGTACTTGAAAGATAAGTATTTAGGATACATAGTTTGTTGAAGTAGAACAAGAAGAATATTGTTCCATTGTTCAGTGTTATTAAGTCTGAACCCTGGCATAGAAGCTGTCCACTCATAGTTTCATTCTCCCAGACCCTCTTTTTGTTCTTCTTTCTCTGCAAATGCCAAAACTGTGTTGCTTATATGTGGTGTTGAGGACAGGAGGTGGGGAATGTGTATTATTGGGAGATTTTCTCTCTTGCCTTGGTTAGTATTAAACTTGTAAGTTCTTAACTAATAATACTTTTAACCCTATTATATTATTGTGTTTTTTATAGTGTAGCTTATGAACTTTAAAATGGCCCCATTTCTCTGCTATTTGTATAATCAATATGTAGGCTTTCATGGTGTGAGCTGAAAGATGATAAAATCCTTTCTTTCTTCCCAATGGCTTTTTAGTCAGTATGCACCAGTGTCTGAAATTCCTACCATTGAGCATTCTTTCATTCCTTGGATTAAGTCTTTGTTGAAGCCTCCTGCTAAAATGTGTATATACCTGGGATTTAATAAAGAATTCTGAGCCTTTAATTCCTTAGTTTAAGTGATGTTATCAGATTATATCTAGAAGAAAACAGATTACCAAAGGAATAAGACCTAGGATAAGAAAGAATCCAGGGGGCAAATATCTTGAATATTTCTGGAGATTGGAGAGCAAACTAGGAAGCCAGGTCTCATAACCCAATAATTGTGCCTATTTTATCCCAATTAAAAGCACACATGGCAGTATGTTGCATTAAACATTGCCTATCTCAATGGTTTCTGCATTGTGGTGTTATTGTTTATTTGTTCATATTTTAGCTTTATTTAAAAACTTATTACTGAATTAAGTATATGTGACATATAATATTGTATTAGTTTCAAGTGTACAATGGAATTATTGGACATCGCCTTATGATGTGATCACTATGATAAGTCTAATAAAAAGTCTAGTAAACACCAGTCACCACACAAAGTTAATATGATATTATTGACTATTTTTCATATGCTGCACATTACATCCTTATGACTTACATGTTTTCATAACTGGAAGTTTGTAACACTTATTCCCTGTCATCTTTTTTACCCATCCTTCTCCTGGAAATCAATACTTTGTTCTCTATATGGGTCTGTTTCTGTTTTGTTTCTTCTTAGAGTCTGCATATAAGTAAAATAATATGGTCTTTGTCTGTCTTATTTCACTTAGCATAATACTCTTTAGGTCCATCCACTTTATTACAAATGGCAAGATTTTATTCTCTTTGTATGCTTAATATTCCATTATATATATAATGCTTTATATATATATTATATATAACATTTACTATATATAACTATATATAGTTATATAATTACTAGTGGCCCGGTGCACGAAATTCATGCATGGGGGAAGGGGGTGTTCCTCAGCCCAGTCTGCGCACTCTCCAATCTGGGACCCCTCGAAGGATGTCCTATTGCCTGTTTATAGGGATCGGCTTAAACAGGCAATCGGACATCCCTATCACAATCCAGGACTGCTGGCTCCTAACTGCTCACCTGCCTGCCTGCCTGCCTAATTGCCCCTAACCAATCTGCCTGCCAGCCTACTCACTCCCAACTGCCCCCCACCACTGGCCTGCTTGCCCCCAAATGCCCCCCCCGCCATCCTGATCACCCCCAACTGCCCCCCTGCTGGCCTGCTCACTCTAAACTGCCCCCCGCTGTCCTAATCACCTCCAACTGACCCCCACTGATGGCCTGATTGCCCCAACTGGCCCACCTACTTGTTTGCTTACCCCCAACAGCTCCGCCCCCACCAGCCTGATCACCTACAACTTCCCTCCCTCTTGGCCTCTAACCGCCTCTACCTCAGCCCCGCCACCATGGCTTTGTCCAGAAGAACATCTGGGAGGTCTCCTGGGAGGCCTCCCAGTCTAATTAGAATATTACCCTTTTATTAGTATAGATAGAGGCCTGGTGCACAGGTGAGGGCTGGCTGGTTTGCCCTGAAGGGTGTCCCGGATCAGGGTGGGAGTTCCCTTGGGGTGTGGGGTGGCCTGGGCGAGGGGCCTGTAGCGGTTTTCAGGCTGGCCATGCCCCCATGGGGTGAGGGTCCCCGCTAGAGGGGTGTGGCCAGCCTGGGTGAGGGGCTGATCACTGTTTGCATGCTGGCCACACCCCTTTCCAGGTGGGGGTCCCCGCTGGGGTTCCTGGTCAGCCTCCGTGAGGGGTTGATGGCTGCTTGAAGGCTGGCCATGCCCCCCAGTGGGGACCCTCACCCCTTGGGGGTGTGGCCAGCTTGGGTGAGGGGCTGAGGGCTGTTTTCAGACTGGCCACGGCCCCGGGCAACCCAGGCTTCCAGGCCCTTCTTGAGTGGAGGCCATGCCAGCTGGAAGCAGGTGTCTGGGATTTATTTATCTTCTATAATTGAAACTTTGTAGCCTTGAGGGGAGCCTACAGCCAGCCAGGGCAGGTGGGAAGCTTGGCTTTCTCCATTGCCAGGGGAAACCCAATCCTCCTGTTCATTCCAGCTCCATGGCCACCGCCATCTTGGTTGGGCTTATTTGAATACCTACCACCATCTTGGTTGGGTTTATTTGCATGTTCCTGATTGGCTAGTGGGCGTGGCTTGTGAGTGTAATGGAGGTACGGTGAATTAGCATGTTTCTCTTTTATTATATATATTAGAGGCCCGGTGCACAAAAATTTGTGCACTCGGGGGGGGGGGTCCCTCAGCCCAGCCTATGCCCTCTTGCAGTCTAGGACCCCTCGGAGGATGTCCACCTGCTGGCTTAGGCCCACTCCCTGGGGGATCGGGCCCAAGCTGGCAGTCAGACATCCCTCTGGCAGCCCAGGAGCCCTCGCGGGATGTCCACTTACCAGCAGAGAACAGACCTAAGCTGCAGTCAGACATCCTTTGTGCTGTTGAGGAGGTGGGAGAGGCTCCCGCCACCACCGCTGTGCTGGCAGCCATCAGCCTGGATTGTGGTTGAGCAGAGCTCCCCCTGTGGGAGCACACTGACCACCAGGGGACAGCTCCTGCATTGAGCATCTGCCCCCTGGTGGTCAGTGTGTGTCATAGTGACCAGTCATTCCCAGTCATTCTGCTGTTAGGGTCAATTTGCATATTACCCTTTTATTATATAGGATAAAGGCCTGGTGCACAGGTGGTGGCTGACTGGTTTGCCCTGAAGGGTGTCCCGGATCAGGGTGGGGGTCCCACTGGGGTGCCTGGCCAGCCTGGGTGAGGGGCTGTTGGCTGTTTGCAGGCTGGTCAAGCTCCCCCAGTGGGGACCTTCACCCTATGGAGGTTTGGCCAACCTGGGTGAGGGGCTGATGGCTGTTTTCAGGCTGGCCACACCCCCTTTAGGGTGGGGGTACCCACTGGGGTGCCTGTACAGTCTGGGTGAGGGGCTGAGGGCCGTTTTCAGGCTGGCCAAGCCCCCCCGGCGATGGAATCTCCCAGCCTCTCCTTTTTTTTTTTTTTATTCTGAGATTTATTTACCTTCTATAATTGAAACTTTGTTGCCTTCATTGGAGCTCAGAGCTGGCCAGGGTGGGTGGGAAGCTTGGCTTCCTCCATCACTGGGCAACCAAGCCTCCTGCTAGCTCCAGCTGCGTGGCTGCCAGCCGCCATCTTGGTTGGGTTAATTTACATACAGTCACTCTGATTGGCTTGTGGGCGTGGCTTAAGGCATAGCAAAGGTACAGTCAATTTGCATGTTTGTTTTTTATTAGTGTAGATATGAAGTTCAATGCCCTCTTGCAATCCACGACCCCTCAGGGGATGTTAGGGAGCCAGTTTTGGCCCAATTCCCACAGGCCAGGCTGAGGGACCCTACGGGTACAGGAATCTGTGCATGGGGCCTCTAGTATGCATATAAGATCTTTGGTTAATTGCTGGGGTCCAACCCCAACAGGTCCAGGGGTCCCCAAAGGTGTGGACGGAGTCGGTGAAGAAGGAATGACACAGAGGCAGCGTTCAGGTGATCATCATAGCCGGGTTCTCTTGTCAGGGTCTCCAGCCAGGTTATGTAGCCAGTTCTCCAGCCAAGTTCTGTCTAGGATCTCCAGCCAGGTTCTGTAGCCATGTTCTCTCGCTAGCTTCTCCAGCCAGGTTCGGTCGCCAGGTTCTGTAGCCGGGTTCTTCAACCAAGTTCTGTAGCCAGGTTCTGTCCAGGATCTTTTGCCATGTTCTCTCGCTAGGTTCTGTCTCTAGGTTCTGTGTCTAGGTTCTGTCTCTCTTGGTTCTGTCTTCTAAGTTCTGTCTCCTGTTGTCTTGTTACATCTGTATTTATACCAGTTGATTCAATCCTATCAATCTCTATTCCAAAGGTTAGGGCGTTTCTTATCTCCATTCCAGGGAGTAAAGATTATGTAGTTTAAGCATGATTGTTCTTAGTTAAAGTGATTGATTACCCGCCTGGCACTTAGTTAAGAGGTTTTATTCCCTCGCTAACTTCAGGGGAAAATCCCTACCTGGGGAAACAACCTTTCTCAGAGAGGTGACCTTGGTTAAAACACAGTGCCAAGAAGGTGAGCAAACATATTAAGAACAGTATGCCATATATGCCAGGTCCCTTGAAACAGCAAGGATGGACCAGCTCCCGGCATTTAAACAAAACTCATTTGAATCCTCTTTTGAAGATCATTAAAATCTGTTAAATTCCTCTTCTCACCAAATGTTTTCCAACTTTGAATAAAGATTAGTTTAGAACATGTTACTGATAGGTTAAGACAGTCAGATAGAAACAGAAAATTTCTGTGTTTTAAAAAGCTACCTTTTTCCAATTTTAAAGCATTCAAGGACTAACAGTGAATTTTCTTTTGCCTCTCAATCAAGGGAAATTCAATGTCTCATATCCTTTTATCTCCCTGACGTGAAAGGCTACTGAAGATATTAACTATCTCTGCTCAAAGGTCAACATCTTTCCTCCAATTAATAGAATTTACAGTAATCAGGCTTACATTGCAGTTTCTAATTCCTCACTTTTTTAATTTTTTTTAATTTTTTAAAATATATTTTATTGATTTTTTACAGAGAGGAAGGGAGAGAGATAGAGAGTTAGAAACATCGATGAGAGAGAAACATCGATCAGCTGCCTCCTGCACATCTCCTACTGGGGATATGCCCGCAACCCAGGTACATGCCCCTGACTGGAATCTAACCTGGGAGCCCTCAGTCCGCAGGCCGACGCTCTATCCACTGAGCCAAACCGGTTTCGGCAAATTCCTCACTTTTAAGGTCATTGTGGTCTTGCCCTGACCGGTTTGGCTCAGTGGCTAGAGCGTCGGCCTGTGGACTGAAGAGTCCCAGGTTCGATTCCAGTCAAGGGCATGTACCTTGGTTGCGGGCACATCCCCAGTGGGGAGTGTGCAGGAGGCGGCTGATCGATGTTTCTCTCTCATCGATGTTTCAAACTCTCTATCCCTCTCACTTCCTCTCTGTAAAACAATCAATAAAATATATATTTTAAAAAAATAAGGTCATTGTGATTTCTTTTACAAGCTTCTTGGGTGGCACTTTTAATGATAATTAATGAATGGGAGTAAGAGAAAAGAAGAAGCAAGTTGAAATAAGAAGTCTTAACTAGGACAGGTACTTTTCACAAGGAATAGAAGTCAGCCATAGCAGAAAGAAGTAAGGATATGAGCATTCCAGAAATATCTTCAAAATAATTTTGTATTAAGGTTTGAGTTTATTGTTAAGAATACTAACACCTGCCTCATGGATTTTGTGGAAATTAAAAGTGATAATGAAGTGAAAGCTTTATGTAATAAAGAACCACACAAATATTACTATAAAGGTCAACGTTTCAAAAGAAGTCAGAAGAAAACTTTACGGCTATCTATTTTTTGGCTGAAAGTATCTCAGAGTTAGCACTGTTCCTGGAATAAGGTTATCTTGTATTTGATTCTGAATTCTGCCACTTTCTAGCTGTGTATTGTCATTGGATCAGTCACAAATTCTAAGGAACTTGATTTCTTCTCTTATAAATCAAAGATAATAATATCTACCTAACACAAGCATTGAGATGGTTAAATAAGACGATATATGAAAAGCACATGTACAATTCTTGGAACACAGTAAGTACTTAAAAAATAGTAGCTCCTCCCCCTCTTGTCCCATTGCAATTGACCATTAAAAGCATGGAGAGCCCTAACCGGTTTGGCTCAGCAGATAGAGCATTGGCCTGCATACTGAAGGGTCTGAGATTTGATTCTGGTCAAGGACATACACCAGTGATGGCGAACCTATGACACGCATGTTAGAGGTGACACGCTAACTCAATTTTTTGATTTTTCTTTGTTAAATGGCATTTAAATATATAAAATAAATATCAAAAATATGTCTTTTTGTTTTACTATGGTTGCAAATATCAAAGAATTTCTATATGTGACATGGCATCAGAGTTAAGTTAGGGTTTTTCAAAATGCTGATACGCCGAGCTCAAAAGCTTCGCCATCACTGGCATACACCTTGGTTGTGGGCACATCCCCCGTAGGGGGTGTTCAGGAGGGAGCTGATCGATGTTTCTCTCTCATAGACATTTCTAACTCTCTATTCCTCTCCCTTACTTGCTGGAAGCCGATCCACCCTTGCTGCTTGACACAGTCACTGCAGGGAGGAAACATCTGCACAGCTTATGTTTCAAGGGACCTGGCATATATGGCATATGTTTGCTCCCCCTCTTAACGCTATGTGTTTTAAACAGGACCACCTCCCTGAGAAAGGTTGTTTCCCCAGGTGAGGATTTTTCCCTGGAGTTAGGGAGGGAATAAAAACCCTTAACTAAGTGCCAGGCGGGTAATAAATCACTTTAACTACGAACAATCACACTTAAGGTACATAATCTTTACTTAGGATAATCTCCTTCAGTTACTTCCTTGTAGCTTAATAGAACAATAGAGTAACCTTGGAATGAAGATAAGAAACGCCCTAACCTTGGGAATAGAATTGATAGGATTAAAATCAACTGGTATAAATACAGATGTAACAAGACAATAAAGACAGAACCTGGCTAGACTGCTGATCAACTGAACGCTGTCTCTGTGTCATTCCTTCTTCGCTGACTCTGTCCACACCTTTGGGAACCCCTGGACCTGCTGGGGTTGGACCCCAACACTTACTCTCTGTAAAAAATCAATAATATATATATATATTTTTCAAAGCATGGAGAAAACTTTGTCTAAGTGGGACTTCTATTTTGCCTTAGTTTTTGAATCTCACCTTTTTAAAATATGAAGATCGCCAAAATACCTTCTTCTGGATTTTGTAATTTGATTAAGATGATGACTACAAAGGAGGTAAATTTATGCTGAAATCTGAAATTATCAGGCTGTAGCATTTCACGGTACTCCTTGTGGGTCTCTCATGGATCTTCACACTTGTTGGAAGAAACTGAACTTCACATAGAGAGGCGTGTGTTCTTTGGTTAAGGTTACTGGAACTGCTGTGCACTCCTGTGAAAGACTCCAAATTAATGAATGCACTGGCACTTCTGATAGCCTTTTCTCAGCACTTTGACATTTCTTTTGGCTTTGAATAGCTCTTGATATGTTTATATGTGTAGTCAAAGTTGATAGGTCATTTCCTAGCAAAGCAGAACTTATGTACAACAGACCTGATGGTTTCTATATGCTGACTTTAAGATATAAATTATCTTCCAAGGTTTGCTTTAAGAATGCTTGACTGTTACATAAATTTACTGACATCAACCTCATCTGTCATTATAATTCACAAATGAGGTTTTCATGGCTCAATGATATTCTTGCCTTTCTAATGAGGCATTGTCTTCCAAGTATACTATGAGCTCTAGATTTCTTTTGTTTTATAGGACACTCTTGGAAGTTCTGCCAGAATTAAAGAGGTTGTCAAACTTCTATTTTACACATGGTTTTAGTACTGATGTAGGTCCAAGGGCAAAGAAAATATCATGGAAGTTATAGCCAAAGCTGAGCCTTCATACATTTTAGTCCTAGTTATAAACATTTTTCTGTGATTCTTATAAACAGTACCTTACAGTGCACCAAGCTTTTAAGCATAAATTTAAGGACTTCTGAAAAGCAACTAAATGAGGTGGTGAACTTAACACGCAAGAATACATAGACACATTGATGATAGGGTATTTTGAATATTTCCCTCTTTCTTTGTTTCAAGGAAATGCAGAAACACTTATTTTCTAACAGGATACTGGCAAGTTTAACTAGAACCACATAATTATTTGGATCCAGCTTACTATGCTCAGTGGGCACAGCAATGGATATATTTCAGGTTGAAAGTGGGATTGATATGGGAGTAAAAAGAACATGAGTAAGGTTTGTTCATTTTTCTGTCTTTCCATCACACAGACATGACCTGTTCCTCACTCTTATAGGAGGGTCATGCGAAAGAAGAAAAGAGTGGGGAAACAATAGCAAGGGAAAGAAGGCTATGAATAAGGACCTGGAGAATGTTATGCTAAGTGAAATAAGGCAGTCAGAGAAAGACAAGTATCACATGATCTCACTCATATGTGGAATCTAATGAACAAAACAAACCGATGAACAAAATAGATCCAGAGACATAGAAGCATGGAACAGACTGACGAATTTCAGAAGGAAGGTAGGGGTGAGGGAGTTGAGAGGGAGTTATTAACCGGGAAACTTATGTGCATATATGCATAGTCCATGGACACAGACAATAGTGTGGTTAAGGCCTGGGAGGGGTGGTGATTGGAGGGGGTCAGTGGAAAAAATGGGGGACATCTGTAATACTTTCAAAAATAAAGATTTTTTTTTTAAAAAAGAACATATCAAGGTAAAACTATGTGAGATATCACTGTGGGATTTGGGGAGCAAAAGAAATGGTCAGTTGGAAGCAGGAACTCCATGAGACCAGTGTGGTCTTAAAGGTATGGGTGGATCATGTTTATTGATTTGCAGATATTGTACCATTCTTGCATCCCCGGAATAAATCCCACTTGGTCATGGTGTATGATCTTTCTAATGTAATGCTGGATTCAATTTGCTAGAATTTTGTTGAGAATTTTGGTTTCTATGTTCATGAGGGATATTGGCCTGTAATTCTATTTCTTTGTATTGTCTTTATCTGGTTTTGGAATTAGGGTAATGTTGGCTTCATAGAAAGAGCTTGGAAGTGTTCCTTCCTCCTGAATTGTTTGGAATAGTCTGAGAAAGATAAGTTTTATTTCTTCTTTGAATGTTTGATAAAACTCCCCTGTGAAGCCATCTGGTCCAGGGCTTTTGTTTGTTAGAAGTTTTGTGATTACTGCTTCAATTTCCTCCATAGTTATCAGCCTATCCAGATTTTTTTTTTATTCTTCCTGGTTGAGATTTGGAAGGTCGTATTTTTCTAGGAATATGTCCATTTCTTCTAGGTTTACCAGTTTGTTGGAGTACAGTTGTCATAGTATTTTTTTTTAATGATTCTTTGTATTTCTGTGGGGCCTGTTATTATTTTACCTCTTTTATTTCTGATTATTTTTTATTTGTGTCCTATATCTTTGCTTCTTTGTGAGCCTGGCTAGAGGTTCATCAATATTGCTTATCCTTTCAAAGAACCAGCTCTTGGTTTCATTGATCTTTTGTATTGCTTTTTGGTCTCTATGTCATTTATTTCCACTCTGATCTTTATTATTCCTTCCTTCTGCTCACTCTGGGCTTTTCTTGTTGCTCTCTTTCTAATTCTTCAAGTTTCAGAGTTAGTTTATTACCAGTTTTCTTGTTTTTTGAGGTAGGCCTGTGATGCTATGAACTTCCCTCACAGGACTGCTTTCACTGTGTCCCATAGATTTTGGATTGTTCTGTTTTATCATTTGTTTCCAGGATCTTTTTTTATTTCTTCTTTAATCTCTTTGGTAACCCAATTATTGTTTAATAGTATGCTATTCAGCCTCCAAGTGTTTGAATTTTTTGATTGTTTTTATTGTAGCTGATTTCTAATTTTATGCCATTGCTATCTGCGACGATGCTTAATGTGATTTCAATCTTCTTGAATTTGGAGAGACTTTGACTGTGTCCAAATATGTCATCTATCTGTGAAAATGTCCCATGTGAGCTTGAGAAGATAGTATATTCTGTAGCTTTGGGGTGGAATGTTCTGAACATGTCAATTAAGTCCATCTGATCTAGTGAGTCCTTTAAGATTGTTATTCCTTGCTGATTTTTTGGTCTAGAAGATTTATCCAGTGATGTTAATGGAGTATTACAGCCTCCTACTATGATTGTATTGGTGTCAATCTCTCCCCTGATATCTTCCAGAAGTTTTTTTATTTTTATTTTTATGTATTTGGGTACTCCTGCATTGGGTGCATATATGTTTACCAGAGTAATATCAGCTTGTTGTATCAATCCCATTAGAATTATGAACTGACTTTCCTTGTCTATTGTTATGGTCTTCACACTACATAAACAAATTGACAGATTTAAAACCATATAATCATATCCATTTATGCAGAAAAAGCATTTGACAAAATCCAACACATTTTCTTGATAAAAACTCTCAGCAAGGTGGGAATAGAAGCATCATATCTCAACATAATAAAAGCCTTAGATGACAAACCTACAGGAAACATTATACTCAATGGGCAAAAACTAAAACCATTTCCCCTAAGAAGAAGAACAAGACAGGGATGTCCACTCTCACCACTTCTGTTCGACATAGCATGAAGTACTAGCCATGGTGATCAGACAAAAAGAAGTAATAAAAGGTGTGCAAATTGGAAAATAAGAAGTAAAATTGTCATTATTTTCAGATGACATGACACTGTACATAGAAAACCCTAAAGACTCCATAAAAACTACTATACTTAATAAATTAATTTGGCAATGTAACAGGACACAAAATTAACAACCAGAAGTCTATGGCTTTTTTATACACCAATAATGAACTCACAGAAAGAGAAACTTAAAAAAAATCCCATTTAACATTGCATCAAATAAATTAAGATACTTAGGAATAAATTTAACAAAGGAGGTAAAGAACCTGTACTTAGAAAAATACAGGACACTGAGAAAAGAGATATGGGAAGACATAAACAAATGGAAGAATATACCATATTCATGGATTGTTAGACTCAACACCATTAAAATGTCCATATTACCTAAAGCAACCTATAAATTCAATGAACTCCCCATTAAAATACCAATGGCATACTTCAAAAACCTAGAATAAACTCTCCAAAAATTCATCTGGAATAAAAAAAAAAAGACCCCCTAATACCTGGAGCAATCTTGAGAAAGAAGAACAAAGTTGGAGGGATCACAATACCAGATATCAAGCTATTCTATGAAGCCATGGTTCTCAAAACAGACTGTTACTGGAACAAGAACAGACATATAGACCAATGGAACAGAACAGAGAACCCAGAAATCGACCCAAGCCATTATGCTCAATTAATATTTCACAAAGGAGGCAAGAGCATACAATGGAGTAAAGACAGTCTCTTCAATAAATGGTGCTGGGAAAATTGGACAGATACATGCAAAAAATGAAACTAGACCACCAACTTACACCATACACAAAAATAAACTCAAAATGGATAAAGGGCTAAAACATAATACGGGAAACCATAAAAATATTAGAAGAAAACATAGGCAGCAAAATAGCACGCATTTGTTGTAGCAATATCTTTATTGATACAGCTGTAAGGGCAATGGAAACTAAGGAGAAAATAAACAAAAGGGACTACATCAAAATAAAAAGCTTCTACACAGAAAAAGAAACCATCAACAAAACAAAAAGAGAGCCCACTGCAGGGGAGAACATATTTGCCAATGTTATCTCTGATACGGGTTTAATCTCCAAAATTTAAAGGGAGCTAATACAACTTAACAAAAGGAAGATAAACAATCCAATCAAAAAATGGGCAAAGGACCTAAATAGACACTTTTCAAAAGAGGACATACAGAAGGCCAAGACACATATGAAAACATGCTCAAAGTCACTAAATCATCTGAGAGATGCAAATGAAAACAACAATGAGGTACCATCTCACACCTGTCAGACTGGCTATCGTCAGCAAATTACCAAACAACAAGTGCTGGAGAGGACATGGAGAAAAAGGAACCCTGTTGCACTGCTGGTGGGAATGCAGAGTGGTGCAGCCACTGTGGAAGACAGTATGACATTTCCTCACAAAATTAAAAATGGAACTCCCATTTGACCCAATAATACCACTTCTAGGAATATATCCCAAGAAATCAGAAATACCAGTCAGAAAGGATATATGTACCCCTATATTCATAGCAGCATAATTTACAATAGCTAAGATTTGGAAACAGCCTAAGTGCCCATCAGCAGATGAGTGGATTAAAAAACTGTGGTATATCTACACAATGGAATACTATGCCACTATAAAAAATAAGGAACTTTTACCATTTGCAACAGCATGGATGGAACTGGAGAGAATTATGCTAAGCGAAATAAGCCAGTTGGAGAAAGATAAGTATCACATGATCTCAATCATATGTGGGATATAATGATCAACATAATTAGATGAACAAAAGTAGATCCAGAAACAAATGGCAGGTGATGAGGAGTTAAAGAGCAATGAAAGGACTTGTATGCATGCATATTAACATAACCAATGGACATAGACACTGGGACACTGAGGGCTTGCCCAGGGTGGGAATAGCTGGGGGAGGGGGGTCAAGCGGGGAAAAAGGAGACATATGCAAAACTTTAGACAATAAATAAATAAATAAATAAATAAATAAATAAATAAATAAATAAAAAGAGAAAGCTGTGGTATATCTACACAATGGAATTCTATTCTGCTGTAAAAAAGAAGGAATTCTTACCATTTGCAACAGCATGGATAGAACTGGAGAGCATTATGCTATGCGAAATAAGCCAATCAGAGGAAAATAAATATCACATGATTTCACTCATTTATGGAATATAAAGAACATCATAAATTGATGAACAAAAATAGATACAGAGACAAAGCCACATTGAACAGATTGTCAAACTGCAGTGGGAAGGCAGGGGAGGGTTAGGGGTGGTAAGAGATTAACCGAAGGACTTGTATGCATGCATATAAGCATATCCAATGGACACAGACATTGGGGGTGGGTAAGGGCATGTGCTGGTGGGACGGAAGGTTGGGGGGGTCAATGGGGGAAAAAGGAGACATATGTATGACTATTTGTAATATTTAAAACAATAAACAATTTAAAATGTTATAGGTGGCTAAGGGTTAGTTAGTTAAGGGATATTTCTCAGAATCTGAGTTCACTAGAGAAGTTGAATTCTACTTTTCTTGTGCAAACGAATTTTAAGTCTTAGTTTGGGGGTCTTTGGTTATGAAATTATCTCCAACTTTATAAAGGACAGGACTCACCTATTAAAATCATTTTCAAGTCTCATCCCAGGTATTCATTCAGCTGAGTTTATTGAAGCAGCCATTTGGATAATCAAGGTCATTGTTATTTCACTGTTAGTCATTTATTTTGTTTGTATTGTACTTATGTATGAAATTATCAATGTGTGAATTAAAATATCTTGATCAGCTTAAAGAAAATATACCTCAATGCACTCCAATAAATTTGTGGTGATTACCATCATGTACCTTTGTAAATAAAAAACAAAACAACAACAACTAATATATGCTACTTTAAAGAAATTGACAATTCAGTTGGTTTTCTCTTAGTACTGTAGCTTGCAGAATCCCCTTGGTTTTTCAGTTCTGATTGGCTAAGTTATATACCATAATTATATGCCACACTCATAATGCCTTGGATTTGAGCAAGAACATACACTTATTTGCATGGAAGCTTAATTCCTATTAAATAAGAAGTTATGGAATAGTGGAAAATGGGAGGTAATTGCCCTTATACAAATTGGAAGATTAAGGCAATTTACATTTTTCAAGCAATGATGTTCCATCCTTTATCTCCTTTCTTTTTTCCACCCAACATAATTGCTTTTCTATTTCTGGAAAAGTTACTTAACAGAGACTGAGCCTTAAAGTCCTCATATGTATAATGGGGGAAATATTGCTTACCTTACAGTATTATCATGATAACAAATGAGATAACATGTATAAAATGTATGTGGTACAAACCACGAATTGTTCCCCTATATTCCGTACTACCCTTCTCTCATAGTAGTAGAAAGGTTAATTTTATTTTGTCACAGGACCACCTAGAATAAAGACCTCCTATCCTGGGTGCTTTTAAATCTGGGTGTGGATAAGTGACTGAGTTCTCACCAAAGGGATCAGGATGAAGAAAAAGAAACTGGCAAGGAATAGGGGGCAACCTCCAACTAACTTCCAGGAAAAACTGAGTCCTGTCAACTTTCATGTAAGTAAATTTAGAAGCTGATATAAGCCCTGTCGAGCCTTCATGTGAAACACAGTCTCAGCCAACCCTTGATTTGAGCCTTATGAAAGAGAGATCATGAAACACAGGATGCAGCTAAGCCATGCCCAGATTCCTGACCCACGGTTGCTTTAAGCTGTTTAATGTTGAGATAATTTATTATGCAGCAATAGGTAATTAGCACAGGGATAAATGTGTGAGTGAAATGTGTGAATTCCAAGAAGTGTTCTTAAAAAGAGAAGGTGTTCCCTTCTTCTGCACCTCCCCCTTGATAGCTGAAATAAGAAAATAATGGCTGGAATTCTAGCAGCTATTTTGAACCATTAGGTGAAAACAGAGTAGAGCACTAAGTAAAAAGAAACTTGGATTCCTCAGATTATGATATATAATACTAATCTGGATCAAATACACCTACTTATACCACAGGAAGAGCAATATCAACTTTTTTTTGTTTATTTGGGATTTATTTTGCTTTACCTGTCACTTGAAGAAGAAAAATAGTCTTAAATAATAATGATATCTGCCCTGGCTGGGTTGTTCACTAGGTTGGAGCATGTCCTCTACAATAAAAGGATTGTAGGTTCGATTCCTGGTCAGGAAATTTACCTAGGTTGTAGTTTGATTCCTAGTTTGGTTGTGTGCCGGACGAAGCATATCAATGTTTCTCTCACATCAATGTTTCTTCTTCTTCTCTCTCTCTCTTTCTCTCTCTCTCTCTCTCTCTCTCTCTCTCTCTCTCTCTCTCTCTCTCTCCCCCTCCCTCCCTCCCTTCCTCTTTCTCAAAAACCAATAAAAAGAAATATATCCTCAAGTGAGGATAAAAAATAATAATTATTATAATAATGCTCTCGGACACCACTCTTAATACATAAAAAATATTTAAGGTTTCTTTCTGTGCATTGGATAAGTTAAAATATCAAGAAATACATTTAATGAAGAAGGTGTTAGACTTGCACACTGGAAACTATAAGGCATTAGTGAAAGAAATGTAAAAATATGCAAATAAATAGGAAGATAGCCTATGCTCATGTACAGAAAAAAATAATATCATTAAAATATCCATACTACCTATACCAAACTACAGGTTCAATGAAATCTCTACAAAATACCAATGGCATTTTTCACAAAACAAGAGTAAATAACCTTAAAATATACATAAAACACCCCAAATAGGCAAAGCAATAATGAGAAAGAATAACAAAGGTGGAGGTATTTATTTCAAACAAAACTATAAAGTTATAGTAATCAAAACAATATGGTACTGGCACAGAAAGAAATACATGAATCAATGGAACAAAATAGAAAACCCAGTAATAAAATCATACTTATATGATCAATTAATCTGCAATAAAGGAGGCAAAAATATGCAATGTGAAAAAGACAGTCTCTTCAATAAAATGTGTTGGGAAAGATGATTATACACATGCAAAAGAATGAAATTGGACCATTATCTTGCAACATGCACAATAGTTAACTCAAAATGGGGGAAAAGATACTGTGCCTAATTAAAAACCCACCACAAACAAACAAAACAAAAACTCACAGACAGACAACAATATGGTGATTACCAAAGGGAAAGGGGCGGGGGTGGGAGAAGGCAGAAGGGGATAAAGGGGAGATAAAAGGTAATGGAAGGGGTCTTGACATGGGGTGATGAATGCACAATACATTATGCAGATGATGTATTATAGAATTGTACAACTGATCACTTTGTAATTCTACAGGAATTGATCCAATAAGAGGATATAACCCTGGCAAACATATATCCACTCAATATAGAAACACCTAAATATTAAAAAAAAAACTTTGGAGAACTTTAAAGGGGAGATCTACAGCAATATAGTTATAATAGGGGACTTTAATGTGCCACTGCATTCAATGGATAGATCTTCCAGAGAAAAAATCAACAAGGAAACAGTTACTCTAAATAACAAACTGGATTAAAAAAAGATGGATTTAATTAACATATACAGAACATTTCACCCCAAAGCTGCAGATTATGCATTCTTTTCAAGTGCACATGGGTCATTCTCAAAGATAGTCCACATGTTAAAAAAAAGTCTATACACGTTCAAGAAGATGGAAATAATCTTAAGCATCTTCTCCGATCACAATGGCATAAAATTAGATATCAACTACAGTAAAAACAATCAAAAAATTCCAACACATGGAAGCTAGTTTGTTATTAAATAATTAATTGGTTACCAATGAGATCAAGAAAGAAATCAAGAACACCGTAAAAAAGATGCAAATGAACACACTAGAACCAAAAATCTATGGGACATAACGAAAGCAGTCCAGAGAGGAAAGATCATAGCACTACAGGACTACTTCAAAAAATAAGAAAAATTATTAGTAAACTATCTAATCCTATAACTTAAAGAATTAAAAAACAACAAGAAAATCCCAGAGTAAGTAGAAGGAATGAAATAATAAAGATCAGAGCAGAAATAAATGACATAGAGCCTAAAAAAATACAAAAGATCAATGAAATCAAGAGCTGATTCTTTGAAAAGATAAACAAGAATGAAGAACCTTAAGCCGGACTCATCAAGGAACAAAGAGAGGACCCCCCAAAAAATAAAATCTGAAATGAAAGTGGTGAAGTAACAACTGACACCACAGAAATACGAAGGATTGTAAGAAAATACTATGAACAACTATATGCCAACAAGTTGGACAACGTGGATGAAATAGACAAATTCCTAGAAATATACAATCTTCCAAAACTGAATCAGGAAGAATCAGAAAACCTGAATAAGCCAATAACAACTGATGAAATGGAAGCAGAAAAACAAAACAAAACAAAACAAACAAACAAACAAACAAAAAAACACAAAACAAACAAACAAAAAACTTCAAGCAAACAAAAGTCCTGCTGTCTGGACAGCTTCACAGGAGAGTTTTACCAAACATTGAAAGGATAACCAACACATACACTCCTCAAACTATTCTAAAGTATCTAAGAGGAAGGAACACTTCCAAGCTCTTTTAATGAAGCCAGAATTATCCTAATTACAAAACCAGATAAAGACACCACAAATAAAGAAAATTGCAGGCCAATATCTCTGATGAACATAGGTGGTAAAATCCTCAAAAAAATTTAGCAAATCAGATTGCAAATTATATTAAAATGATCATACACTGCCCTAGCCAGTTTGGCTCAGTGGATGGAGCGTCAGCCTGCGGACTCAAGGGTCCCAGGTTTGTTTTTGTTTTTTTGTTTTGTTTTGTTTTTTTAATATATTTTATTGATTTTTTACAGAGAGGAAGGGAGAGAGATAGAGAGTTAGAAACATCGATGAGAGAGAAACATCGATCAACTGCTTCCTGCACATCTTCTACTGGGGATATGCCTGCAACCAAGGTACATGCCCTTCACCGGAATCGAACCTGCTTCCTTCTGGCACCCAGGACCCAGGCTTCTCTCCAGCCACCTGCAGGCAGCTGGAACCTGGGCTTCCCTCACAGCCCCAGCTTCATCCAGAAGGTCATCTAAGGAGGATGTCTGGTATAATTAGCATATTACACTTCTATTATTATAGATATGCATAACCTATGGACACAGGCAATACTGTGGTGAAGGCCTGGGGCGGGGGGGTGGGGGTTGTGGGAGCTAGAAGTTGTCAATGAGGAAATAAAAGGGGACATTGGTAACATATTCAACAATAAAGATAATTTTTAAAATAATCAATTTATTTGATTAGAATGTGGACAGAAGATCTGAATAGACATTTTACTGAAGATTTTCAAATAGTCAACAGGTACATGAAACGATGCTCAACTTCACTAATCATCAGGGAATTGCCAATCAAAACCACAATGAGATATCACTTCAAAACTTTTAGAATGGCAAGTATCTATAAAACAAAAAGTAACAAGTGTTCTGGAGAAGGTGAAGAAAACGAAATCTTTGTGAAATATTTATGGGAATGTAAAATGGTGTAGACACTATGAAAATCAGTATGGAAAATTTTCAAAAAATTAAAAAATTAAAAATAGAACTAACATGATCTAGCACTTCTACTTCTGGGTATTTATCTGAAAAAATTAAAATATTAATTTGAAAAGTTGTATGCACTTATATTCATTGAACAATTATTTATAATAAGATATGGAAGTGACCTAGTTCTCCATTAGTAGGTTAATGGGCTCTGCTCAGTGTGACTCAGTAGGTAGGGCATCGCCCCATGCACCAAAAGGTTGCCTATTTGATTCCTGGCCACAGCACATGCCTAGGTTGTGGCTAGGTTCCCAGTTGGGGGCATATGGGACACAGCCCATTGATGGGCTCTCACATTGATGTTTGTTTCTCCCTCTCCCTTCTCTCTCTCTCAAAAACAGCAATAAGACTATTTTTAAAAATAGGTGAATGGACATAATACTGAGTGACCAGATTAT
Source organism: Myotis daubentonii (assembly GCF_963259705.1). Lineage (NCBI taxonomy): Eukaryota > Metazoa > Chordata > Mammalia > Chiroptera > Vespertilionidae > Myotis > Myotis daubentonii. Next base: position 54,471,343 of record NC_081861.1, read on the forward strand.
TATGACCACCTGATGTTTGTAGGAAAATTAGCTTTGCAACAGCAAGGGGTAGCATGGATGGATCTAGGGCAGTGATAGTGAACCTTTTGAGCTCGGCGTGTCAGCATTTTGAAAAACCCTAACTTAACTCTGGTGCCGTGTCACATATAGAAATTTTTTGATATTTGCAACCATAGTAAAACAAAGATTTATATTTTTGATATTTATTTTATATATTTAAATGCCATTTAACAAAGAAAAATCAACCCAAAAAATGAGTTCACATGTCACCTCTGACACACGTGTCATAGGTTCGCCATCACTGATCTAGGGAGTATTATGCTGAGTGAAATAAGCAAGTCAGATAAAGACAAATATCATATGATCTCACAAGTGGAATCTAATGAACATAATAAACTGAGGAACAAAATGCAAGGAATTAACCAAAGAAGTCATATACATATATGCAGAACCAATGGACACAGACAATAGTGTGGTGAAGGCCTGGGAAGAGGCAGGACCTAGGACCTGTGATGAAGAAAGTAAAGGGAAGGGGGGATTGGGGACATCTGCACTAATGTCAACAATAAAATAAAATAAAATAAATTAAATTAAAATAAAATTTAATTTAAAAATTTTAAAAATGCATATTTACTTAATATAGTGAGTTCTGGTTTTGTCACTGGCAAATTGTTTGAACTTGACCATATCTCTTACAACCTTGGGGCTTTAGTCTCTCTATTAGCAAAAAAGGAATAATATTACCTTCCTCATAGTGTAGATTAAATTAGATAGTATCCTAAAATATATAGCATAGTGATCCACATAAGTAAACACTATATACATTCAAGTGTAATGTTATTTAGAAAGTTATTATTGATATATTTCTCTAAGGCAATAATTTTTATGTTGATCCTATACTTCTTTGTTAATATGTTGGCTCTGAGGTCCCCTGGAGATAAAGCCTAAATCTGAAAGAATTAAACTAATGTTGAAATTCTCAGGTACTAAGGCAGACTAAGAGGGTACATTTTTTTGGTCAGGGATGGACTTTCCCAAGTATCCATAAAATTCCTCTCTATGCAGGAAGGCAGCATCTATTTTTATGACAGAGCAGGCCCTATAAAGACAACAGATAAGTACCTTTTTTTTTTTTCCTGAAAAACTTCAGAGGTGAAAACTTTTTCCTCCCTACATCACCTTTCTTCCATATTCCATTATAGTTTCTTGCCTCTTTGATGTTGAAGAAGCTCTTCCTTAGGTCTTGAGTTATATATATGGACTCATAGAAAGAACTATATAGCTAGAAGTTTCTTCACTAGTTTGCTATTGGTATCATTCACAATTTATACAATGTAAAGGACAAAATGGGGTGCTAAAATTTTGTTTTCTTCTGTAGATTTTATGCTGTTTTTGGCTGTTGGGCTCACCTGTGGGATAATTAGTTTTGGCAATGTTGCTGGACTAGTGTTCTGGAAGTAAGATATTTTCATATAATCTGGTCCCTGGTTCATATGATTTCCTCTATACTGTTCATCCAGCTGCTTTGGCTTGCCACAGGTTGCTCAGTATGAGCATTTTCTTTTCTTTTCTTTTTTTTTACAAATATATTTTATTGATTTTTTACAGAGAGAAAGGGAGAGAGATTGTTAGAAACATCGATGAGAGAGAAACATCGATCAGCTGCCTCCTGCACACCCCCCACTGGGAATGTGCCCACAACCCAGGTACATGCCCTTGACCGGAATCAAACCTGGGACCTTTCAGTCCGCAGGCCAATGCTCTATCCACTGAGCCAAACCCGTTTCGGCAGTATGAGAATTTTCTATAAAGCTCTTTGCTTTCTAACTCACCCAATAAGCTTAGTTTCCTCAGGGGTGTGATCAGAATCAATATCATCGGAAACTTATTGTAGCTCTTATTGAAGATAAAGAAATCCTGAACTTGCCTTAGGGTTTAGCAGGCTTATCCTATCTAATAAAAGAGAAAGATGGTAATTAGCGTACGACCGCTACCCTTCCCATTGGCTAATCAGGGAGATATGCAAATTAACTGCCAGCCAAGATGGCGGCCGGCAGCCAGGCAGCTGATACGAACAGGGAGGCTTGCTTGCTTCAGTGACGGAGGACTCCAACGTTCCCCGCCTGACTTGCTGGCCTCTCAGCTGCAACTCTAAGCAACTATGTTGCAAATATAGAAGCTAAAAAAAACCCAGAAACCTGCTTTACTCAGCTGGGCTTCAGCCAGCTGGACTGCAACATTGTATCAAATACAGATGGTAAAAAAGGCCAGAAACCTGTTTTCAGCAGCCGAGGCCTCAGAGCTAAAGCTGGCCCAGAAAAAAAAAAAAAAAAAAAAAAAGGAGTGGTTGGGAGCTTCAGTCACCCGTCAGCCTGAAAACAGCCCTCAGCCCCTCAGTCAGACTGGCCAGGCACCCCAGGGGGACTCCCACCCTGATCCAGGACACCCTTCAGGGCAAACCAGCCAGCCCCCACCCGTGCACCAGGCCTCTATTCTATACAGTAAAAGGGTAATATGCCTCCCGGCACTGGGATCAGTGGAGCCGCGAGGCCTCCGGGCACCGAGATCAGCTTGACAGGGTGCAGCGCCCTAACCCCCTGATCGGCCCTGCTCTGTGTGTGACAGGGTGCAGCGACCCAACCGTCTGATTGGCCCTGATCTGTGGGTGATAGAGGGCGGCGCCCCAACCCCCTCCCCCCCACGGGCCCTGCTCTGTGTGTCACAGTGTAGAGCCATAACCTCCCCATCGGCCCTGCCCTGAGTGTGACAGTGGCGGCGCCCCAACCCCCTGATCGGCCCTGCTCTGTGGGTGATAGAGGGTGGCACCCCAACCCCCTTATCCGCCCTGCTCTGTGTGTGATGGGGGTCGGTGCCCCAACCCCCCTGATGGGCCCTGCTCTGTGAGTGACAGTGGGGACCTCCTCAACCCCCTGATCTGCCCTGCTCTGTGTGTGACAGGGGGCAGGGCCCCAACCCCCTGATCCGCCCTGCTCTGTGTGTGACAGGGGCGGTGCCCCAACTCCCCTATTGGCCCTACTCTGTGTTTGACAGGGGGGAGCTCCTCAACCCCCTGATTGGCCCTGCTCTGTGCATGACAGGGGCCAGCTCCCCAACCCCCTGATCCGCCCTGCTCTGTGCGTGACGGGGTGGCACCGCAACTTCCCTATTGACCCTGCCTTGAGTGTAACAGGGGGCGATGCCCCAACCCCCCAATCGGCCGTACCCTGAGTGTGACTAGGGGTGGCATTGCAACCTCCAGATCCGCCCTGCTCTGTGCATGACAGGGGGTGGTGCCCCAACTCCCCAATCGGCCCTTCTCTGAGCCTGACCAGGGGATGCACCTAGGGATTGGGCCTGCCCTCTGCCACCCGGGAGCAGGCCTAAGCCAGCAGGTTGTTATTTCCTGAGGGGTCCCAGACTGCGAGAGGGCACAGGCCGGGCTGAGGGACCCCCTCTCACGCCTGAGTTCACAAATTTTTGTGCACCGGGCCTCTAGTATATTTTATAAAATGAGCTTTTGACCGAGTAAATAGCATCTGTAGGCTTTAATGTTAATGAAGAAATATAATTTTATAGGGGATAAAGATGTTCTAACTTGTCATCATGAGATTTGAGCATAGTGTTCCTGCTTTTTCTTCTTATGTGACTTTATGAGTTTTTTTGATTTTTTTCTTTATTGATTAAGGTATTACATATGTGTCCTTATCTCCCCATCCCCCGCCCCCCCAACCTCCACACATGCCCTCACACCCCTGGTGTCCATGTCCATTGGTTAGGCTTATATGGATGCTTATAAGTCTTTTGGTTGATCTCTCCCCCTTACCCCCACCCTCCCCTCCCTTCCCTCTGAGGTTTGATGATCTGATAGATGCTTCTCTGTCTCTGGATCTTTTTTTTCATCAATTCATGTTGTTCATTGTATTCCATAAATGAGTGAAATCATGTCATTTTTATTTTTCTCTGACTGGCTTATTTTGCTTAGCATAACGCTCTCCAGTTCCATCCATGCTATTGCAAATGTAAGAATTCCTTCTTTTTTATAGCAGTGTAGTATTACATTGGGCAGATGTACCACAGTTTTTCAATCCACTCATCTGCTGATGGACACTTAGGTTATCTCTAAATCTTAGCTATGGTAAATTGTGCTGCTATGAACATAGGGTTGCATATATCCTTTCTGATTGGTGTTTCTACTTTATTGGGATATATTCCTAGAAGTGAGATCACTGGGTCAAATGGGAGTTCCATTTTTAATTTTTTGAGGAAACTCCATGCATTTCTCCACAGTGGCTGCACCAGTTTGAATTCGCACCGGCAGTGCACGAGGGCTAATTTTTCTCTGCATCCTCTCCAGTACTGGTCCTTTGATTTGTTGATAATAACCATTCTGACAGGTATGAGATGGTACTGTATTTTTGTTTTGACTTGCATCTCTCAGATGACTAGTGACTTTGAGTTTCATATGTCACTTGCCTTCTTTATGTCTTCTTTCGAAAAGTATCTATTTAAGTCTGTTGCCCATTTTTTGATTGGATTGTTTATCTTCCTTTTGTTAAATTGTATGAGTTTCCTGTAAATGTTGGGGATTAAACCCTTATCGGTGATAACATTGGCAAAGATGTTCTCCCATGCAGTGGGCTTTCTTGTTGTTTTGTTGATGGTTTCTTTTGCTGTGCAGAAGGTTTTTATTTTGATGTAGTCACATTCATTTATTTTCTTTAGTTTCCATCGCTCTAGGAGCGGAATCAGTGAAGAAATTGCTTCGGCATATGTCTTAGATTTTGCTGCCTGTGGATTCCTCTAGTATTTTTATGGTTTCCCTTCTTATGTTTAAGTCCTTCATCCATTTTGAGCTTATTTTTGTGTATGGTGTAAGTTGGTGGTCTAGTTTCATTTTTTGTCATGTATCTTTCCAATTTTCCCAACACCATTCATTGAAGACTGTCTTGACTCCATTGTATGTTCTTGACTCTTTTGTCAAATGTTAATTGAGCATAGTGGTTTGGGTGGATTTCTGGGTTCTCTATTCTATTCCATTGATCTATATGTCCATTCTTGTGCTAGTACCAGGCAGTTTTGAGAACAGTGGCTTTGTAATACAGCTTATCTGGTATTGAGATCACACCAACTTTGTTCTTCTTTCTCAGGATCACTGAAGCTATTTGGGGTCTTCTTTATTCCAGATCAATTTTTGGAGAGTTCATTTTAGGTCTGTGAAATATGCCATTGTTATTTTAATGGAGAGTGCATTGAATCTATAGATAGCTTTGGGTAGTATGGACAGTTTAATGATGTTGATTCTACCAATCTATAAACACAGTATGTTCTTCTATCTGTTTATATCTCTTTTTTCAGTGTCCTGTAGTTTTCAGAGTACAGGTCTTTTATCTCTTTAGTTAAGTTTATTCCAAGATATATTAATTTTTTTTGGTGTGATAGTAAATGGAATTGTTTTTTTAGTCTCTCTTTCTGTTAGTTAACTATTGGTGTATAGAAATGCCATAGATTTCATGGCTTTAATTATGTATCCTGCTACATTGGTGAATTTATGTATTAAGTCTAATAATTTTGATGGAGTCTTTAGGGTTTTCTATGTGCAGTATCATGTCATCTGCGAATAATGACAGTTTTATGTTTTCTTTTCCAATATGGATACGTTTTATTTCTTCTTCTTGTCTAATTGCTATGGCTAGCACTTCCAGAACTATGTCAAACAGGAGTGGTGACAGTGGACATCCCCATCTTGTTCCTGTTCTTAGGTGAAATGGTTTTAGATTTTGCCCATTGAGTATGATGTTGGCTGTTTGTTTGTCATATATGGCTTTTATCATGTTGAAGTACGATCCCCCTATTCCCATTTTGCTGAGGGTGTTTATCAAGAAAGGGTGTTGGATTTTGTCAAATGCTTTTTCTGCATCAATTGGTATGACTATGTGATTTTTATCTTTCAATTTGTTTATGTGATATATCACGTTTATTGATTTGAAAATATTGTACCATCTTTGCATCCTCAGGATAAATCCTACTTGGTCATGGTGTATATCTTTCTGATGTAATGCTGGATCCGATTTGCTAGAATTTTGTTGAGGATCTATGTTCATGAGGGATATTGGCCTGTAATTCTCTTTCATTGTGTTGTCTTTATCTGGTTTTGGTATTAGGGTAATGCTGGCTTGATAGCATGAGATTAGAAGTGTTCCTTCCTCTTGAATATGTTTGGTATAGTCTGAGGGGTATAGGTTTTTGCTCTTCCTTGAATGTTTGGTAAAACTCCCCTGTGAAGCCATCTGGACCCAGGCTTTTGTTTGCTGGAAGCTTTTTGATGACTGCATCAATTTCCTCCATAGTTATCAGCCTATTGAGATATTTGGATTCCTCTTGATTGAGTTTTGGAAGGTTGTATTTTTCAAGGAATATGTCCATTTCCTCCACGTTGTCTACTTTGTTGGAATAGAGTTGTTCATAGTATTTTTTAACAATCCATTGCATTTCTGCCGGGTCTGTTGTTATTTCGCTTCTTTCATTTCTGATTCTGTTTGTTTGGGTCTTCTCTCTTTGCTTCTTGATGAGCCTGGCAAGAGGTTCATCAATCTTGTTTATCTTTTCAAAGAACCAGCTCTTGGTTTCATTGATCTTTTGTATTTTTTTTGTCTCCATGTCATTTATTTCTGCTCTGATCTTTATTATCACCTTCCTTCTGCTCACTCTGGGCTTTTCTTGTTGTTCTCTTTCTAATTATTTAAGTTGTATAGTTAGATGATTTACTACCATTTTTTCTTCTTTTTTGAGGTAGCCCTGTAGAGCTATAAACTTCCCTCTCAGGACTGCTCTCATTGCATCCCATAGATTTTGGATTGTTGTGATTTTATTGTCATTCTTTTCTAGGATGTTTTTAATTTCTTCTTTGATCTCTTTGGTAACCCAGTCATTGTTTAATAAACTGCTATTCAGCTTCCAAGTGTTTTAATTTTTTTATTGTAGTTTATTTCTAATATTATGCCATTGTTGTCTGAGAAGATGCTTGGTATGATTTCAAACTTATCAAATTTGAAGAGATTTTGCTTGTGACCCAATATGTGGTCTATCTTTGAAAATGTCCCATGTGCACTAGAGAAGAACATATATTCCATGGCTTTGGTGTGAAATGTCAGTGGTGTATTAAAGTCCCCTACTATGATTGTATTATTGTCGATCTCTCCCTTGATATCTTCCGGGAGGTTTTTTTTTTTTGTCTTATTTTGTTGTGTTTTTTTTTTTTTTTTTTTTTTTTTTTTTTTTTTGTATGTGGGTGCTCCTGCATTGGCTGCATATATGTTTATCAGGGTTTTATCCTCCTGTTGTATCAATCCCTTTAGTATTATAAAGTGGTGTTCCTTATCTCTTTTTATGACCTTCACTTTGAGGTCTATTTTTTCAGATATAGGTATTGCTACGCCAGCTTCTTTTTTTTATTTCATTTCCATTTGCCTGTATGATATTTTTCCATCCCTTCACTTTCGGTCTTGTGAGTCCCTTGTTCTGAGGTGGCTCTCTTGTAGACAGCATATATATGTGGGCCGTGTTTTTTTATCCATTCAACCACTCGATGTCTTTTGATTGGAGTGTTTAGTCCATTTATGTTTAAAGTTATTATTGATAGGTACTTGTTTGTACCCATATTTATTTTTTGTCCCTGTGTTTTTCCATTTTTATTTCTTCTTTTTAGACCATATTCTTCTTTTGAATATTTGGTTTAAATATATATTTTTCCCAAGGATGAATTAACAGAATATTATTTTTTTAATATATTTTATTGATTTTTACAGAGAAGGGAGAGGGATAGAGTGTTAGAAACATCGATGAGAGAGAAACATTGATCAGCTGCCTCCTGCACACCCCCTACTGTGGATGTGCCCACGACCAAGGTACATGCTCGCGACTGGAGTTGAACCTGGGACCCTACAGTCCGCAGGCTGATGCTCTATCCACTGAGCCAAACCGGTTAGGGCAACAGAATATTCATTTATTTTTAAATATATTTTATTGATTTTTTACAGAGAGGAAGGGAGAGGGATAGAGAGTTAGAAACATCGATGAGAGAGAAACATTGATCAGCTGCCTCCTGCACACTCCCCACTGGGGATGTGCCCGCAACCAAGGTATATGCCCTTGACTGGAATCGAACCTGGGACCCTTCAGTCCGCAGGCCGACGCTCTATCCACTGAGCCAACCCGGTTAGGGCAACAGAATATTCTTAAAAGAACATTTGTGACTCAGAAATTATCATGATATTCAGCAATGTTGCAAACTCTCTATATGTTTTAATGCTCTTGGCAGAGACCAACCATTTCCCTAATTGGTATGATATACAGACAAAGAGGATTTGCAGTAGATTTTCTCTCCCTGTCTTATATTGTCACAAGTTCTATCTTATTCATACCCCCAAGGATGGCCAACGTTAAAAATAGCAAATGTTGTTGAGAGAAATTTGAACCCTCATACATTGCTGGTAGGAATGTAAAATGGAGCAGCTACTGTGGAAACAGTTTAGCAGTTCCTAAAAAAGTTAATCATGGAATTACCATGTGAACCAGCAATTTTTTTCCTAGGTATACACCCTCAAAGAATTGAGAACAGGTGTTAAAAAAATCCTGAACATGAATGTGCATAGCAGCACTCTTCACAATAACCATAAGATGGAAGGAACCCAAATATCTACTAGCTGGTAAGAGGAAAAACAGAATGTGGTATATCCATATAATGGAATGTTATTCAGTCATTAAGAGAAATGAAGTACTAATACACACTATAATATTGATGAACCTCACAAATGTAATACTGAGTAAAATATGCCAGATGCAAAAGTTCATATATTGAATGGCTCAATTTTTATGAAATATCCACAATAGGCACATACATAGAGATAGGAAGCAGACTGGTTGCTCAAAACTGGGGGAAGGAGGGAAGAAGAAATGACCACTTTGTGACTATGAGGTTTTCTTTTGGTGTGATAAAAATATTTTGTAACTAGATAAAGGTGTTGGTCACTTGACATTATAAATATAAAAATGTCACTTTAAATGGTTAATTTCCTATAACATAAATTTCACCTCAAAAATGTAAGAAAAAAGTTGAAGGGCAGGGGCTGAGTGGAGGTTGGTAAAAGGGAGGAATGGGGGACATTGGTAATAGTGTTAACAATAAATTAAAAAATAAGAATTTTCTCTTACTGCTTTAGCAGGGAACTCTACTGACTTCTTTAAAAGGTGGTAAGCACTCACTATTGATGTTCTTTTTGCAAAAATCTGTGTTTCAGCACTGAGGTTACACTCTGAAATGAACTGGGTTTAGGGGGCAGAATATACTAAGATATATCTTTTTTCGATATAGATATGCATTTTTTAAAAGTAGTGTTTGCCATTTGACAGCCCCAATATCAAGTTAAAAGCTTCTTAAGGTCATTTAGGTCAACTTCATCCCTAATTATATAAATCTCTTGGGTGTCATAGATTATGGTCATTGAAAAATCAATGGATCTGAAACACTAACTTTCTTCTGTTTAACTTGGTGTATGTTATGCTCCATTAATATCCTGTTTTCACTTATCCAGATATGTATGTTATTTCATTTCTTGATTTCTTTGTAATTTCTGTACCTTTTTGCTTGGAATGTCCTTCTTCTCCTTGGTCACTAAGCAAACTTCTATTATTCTTTTAAATAAACTCAAATCCAAGTGTCACTTCCTCAAGAAGACTTAGTTTCTTCTTTTGCTGTTCTACCTAATATCTTGCATATACTATTAATTTACCTAGGACACAATTGTGACTATTTAGTTGCATTTCTATTTTCACTAATAGACTGGACTGTGAACTCCTTAAGGTTAAAAAACCTTATAACCTTATTCATTATGCTCTTTGTTATAGTCTTTCTTCTTAGAAAAGTACAAGTCCTGGGAGAAGATGGCGGCGATATAGGCAGACGCGTCCCAGGTCGTGTCCCAGAGCAAATGGAGTAAGCAACTGAAACTAATAACACCCACACCGAATTGGCAAAATTACTCAGCTGGTGAGACAGTTTGCAGCCAGGAAGGTCAGAACTCCCCTGGAAAGATCCAAGCAACAGCAGCCTCGTGAGCACCACACCCTCTGTCTGAGGAACAGCAGCTGTACGTGAAGCCTCCCCCCACCAGCCAGAAGAGCCACCACAGCTGTGAACAGCACCCACCAGAGGAGCTGCTGCCAACTGAGGAGCAGCTGCTACCACAACCGCCCGAGGAGCAACAAGAGCCTAAGGAGGCACTGCCACCCAGGGATCAGCCACTGAATGACTCAAGGTCTAGATATGTCAGTGAGATCAAACATGGGTAGACAAAGAAACCCCCAAAGGAAAGAGAAGGAGGACTCTCCAGAAAAGCAGCTAAGTAATACAGAGGCATGCAACATGACAGAAAAAGAATTCAGAATAAGGGTCCTAGAGTGCATAAACCGGATGGAGGAAAAAAATCAACAACTTATGCAAGAAGCAAGAAGAAACAGATGAAAAAATCAACTACCTCTGCAAGAAGCAAGAAGAAACAGATGAAAAAATCAATAACTTATCCAAGAAGAAACAGATGAAAAAATCAATAAGTTATGTAAGAACCAAGAAGAAATGAAGAGCGATATAGCTGCAATAAAAAACACCATTGAAAGTACCAACAGTAGACTAGGAGAAGCAGAGGACCAAATTAGTGAATTAGAAGACAAGGAAGCAAAACACACCCAAAATGTACTGCAATTGGAGAAAAAAATTAAAAGACAGGAGGAGAGCCTAAGGGAGCTTTGGGACAACATGAAATGAAACAACATACGAATAATAGGGGTGCCAGAACAACAGAAAGATGAACAAGGATTAGAAAACCTATTTGAAGAAATAATATGAGAAAACTTCCCTGAGGTGGGGAAGAAAAAAGTCACACAAGCCCAGAGAGTCCCAAACAAGGTGAGCCCAAAAGACCCACACCAAGACACATCATAATTACCATGGCAAATGTTCAGGACAAAGAAAGAATTTTACAGGCTGCAAGAGAGAGACGGAAAGTTACATACAAGGGATCTCCCATTAGATTATCAAATAATTTCTCAACAGAAACACATCAGGCCAGAAAAGAATGGATGGAAATTTACAAAGTGATGCAAAGCAAATAACTGAATACAAGAATACTCTATCCAGCAAGGCTATCATTCACACTTGAAGGGGAAATAAGAAGCTTCACAGACAAAGAAAAGGCTAAGGGAGTTTATCACCACCAAGCCAGCAATGCAAGAAATGCTAAAGGGACTGGTGTAAAAAGCAGAAATAAAAACATCAGAAAGAAAACAGCCACACACAAAAAGAAATGGCTACAAACAAGAACCTTTCAATAATAACTTTAAACGTAAATGGACTAAATGCTCCAACCAAAAGACATTGAGTGGCTGAATGGATAAAAAAAAAAACATGACCCATACATTTGCTGTCTACAAGTGACCCACCTCATTAGAAGGGACTCACACAGACTGAAAGTGAAGGGATGGAAAAATATCTTTCAGGCAAATGGAAAGGAAAAGAAAGCTGGGGTAGCAATACTTATATCAGACAAAATAGATCTCAAAGTGAAGGCCATAACAAGAGATAAGGAAGGCCACTTCATAATACTAAAGGGATCAATACAACAAGAAGATATAACCCTGGTAAACATATATGCACTCAATTCAGGAACACCCAAATACATTAAAAAAAACTCCTGGAATATATCAAAGGAGAGATCGACAACAATACAATCATAGTAGGGGACTTTAATACACCACTGACATCACTGGATAAATCCTCTAGACAAACAATCAGCAAAGAAACAGCAATCTTAAATGACTCACTAGATTAGATGGACTTAATTGACATCTTCAGAACACTTCACCCCAAAGCCACGGAATATACATTGTACTCAAGGGCTTATGGGGTAGATTCAAAAATAGACCACATATTGGGTCACAAACAAAGTCTCCCCAAATGCAAGAAGATTGAAATCATACCAAGCATCTTCTCAGACCACGATGGCATAATATTAGAAATAAACTACAATAAAAACAACCCAAAATACTCAAACACCTGGAAGCTGAATAGCATGTTATTAAATATTGATTGGGTTACCAATGAGATCAAAGAAGAAATTAAAAACATCCTGGAAACTAATGACAATGAAAACACAACAATCCAAAACCTATGGGATGCAATGAAAGCAGTCCTGAGAGGGAAGTTTATAGCTCTACAGGCCTACCTCAAAAAAGAAGAAAAAATGGTAGTAAATCATCTAACTCTACAACTCAAAGAATTAGAAAGAGAGCAACAAGAAAACCCCAGAGTGAGCAGAAGGAAGGAGATAATAAAGACTAGAGCAGAAATAAATGAAATAGAGACCAAAAAAACAATACAGAAAATCAATGAAAGCAAGAGCTGGTCCTTTGAAAGGATAAACAAGATTGACAAACCTCTAGCCAGGCTCATCAAGAAGCAAAGAGAGAGGATCCAAATAAACAAAATCAGAAATGAGAGAGGTGAAATAACAACAGATCCCACAGAAATACAAATGATTCTTAAAAAATACTATGGGCAACTCTACTCCAACAAACTAGACAACCTGGAGGAAGTGGATAAATTCCTGGAAAAATACAACATTCCAAAACTCAATCAGGAAGAATCTAAAAACCTCAACAGGCCAATAACTATGGAAGAAATTGAATCAAAAAGCTTCCAGCAAACAAAAGCCCAGGACCAGACGGCTTCACAGGGGAGTTTTACCAAACATTCAAGGAAGAACTAAAACCTATCCTCCTCAGACGACTACAAAAAAATTCAAGAGGAAGGAATACTTCCAAGCTCATTCTATGAAGCCAGCATCACCCTAATACCAAAACCAGGTAAAGACAACACAATGAAAGAGAATTACAGGCCAATATCCCTCATGAACATAGATCCTCAACAAAATTCTAGCAAATCGGATCCAGCATTACATCAGAAAGATATGCACCATGACCAAGTAAGATTTATCCTGAGGATGCAAAGATGGTACAATATTTTCAAATCAATAAACGTGATATATCACATAAACAAATTGAAAGATAAAAATCACATAGTCATACCAATTGATGCAGAAAAAGCATTTGACAAAATCCAACACCCATTTTTGATAAAAACTCTCAGCAAGGTGGGAGTAGAAGGATCATACCTCAACATAATAAAAGCAATATATGTCAGGCCCACAGCCAACATCATACTCAATGGACAAAAACTAACACCATTTCACCTAAGTTCAGGAACAAGACAGGGATGCCCACGCTCACCACTACTATTCAACATAGTATTGGAAGGATTAGCTATTGCAATTAGACATGAAGAAGAAATAAATGGCATCCAAATTGGAAAAGAGGAAGTAAAACTGTCCTTATTTGCAGACAACATGATATTATACATACAAAACCCTAGAGACTCCATCAAAAAACTACTAGACTTAATACAAGAATTTGGCAATGTAGCAGGATACAAAATTAACCCCAAGAAATCTGAGGCATTTCTATACACCAATAGTGAACTTTCAGAAAGAGATTATAAAAACCATCCCATTCACCATCGCACCAAAAAAATTAAGCTACCTAGGAATAAACTTAACTAAAGAGGTAAAAGACCTCTACTCAGAAAACTACAGGAGGTTGAAAAAAAGATAGAGGAAGACATAAACAGATGGAAGAACATACCGTGTTAATGGATTGGTAGAATCAACATCATTAAAATGTCCATACTACCCAAAGCAATCTATAAATTCAACGCAACACACTTCCCATTAAAATACCAATGGCATACTTCAGAGATCTAGAACGAACTCTCCTAAAATTCATCTGGAATAAAAATAGACCCCGAATAGCTGCAGCAATTCTGAAAAAGAACAAAGTAGGTGGGATCTCAATACCAGATATCAAGCTGTATTACAAAGCCACTGTTCTCAAAACTGCCTGGTACTGGCACAAGAATAGGCATATAGATCAATGGAATAGAATAGAGAGCCCAGAAATCGGCCGAACCAATATGCTCAATTAATATTTGACAAAGGAGGCAAGGACATACAATGGAGCCAATATAGTCTCTTCAATAAATGGTGTTGGGAAAATTGGACAGATATATGCAAGAAAATGAAACTAGACCACCAACTTACACCATACACAAAAATAAACTCAAAATGGATAAAGGACTTAAATGTACGACTGGAAACCATAAAAATTCTAGAAGAATCCAAAGGCAACAAAATCTCAGACATATGCCGAAGCAATTTCTTCACTGATACATCTCCTAGGGCACTTGAAACGAAAGAGAAAATGAACAAATGGGACTACATCAAAATAAAAAGCTTCTGCACAGCCAAAGAAACCATCAACAAAACAACAAGAAAACCCACTGTGTGGGAAAACATATTTGCTGATGTCATATCTGATAAGGGCCTAATCTCCAAAATTTATAGGGAACTCATACAACTCAACAAAAGGAAGATAAACAATCCAATCAAAAAATGAGCAAAGGACCTAAATAGACACCTTTCAAAAGAGGACATTCAGAAAGCCAAGAGACATGAAAACATGCTCAAAGTCACTAATCATCAGAGAGATGCAAATCAAAACAACTATGAGGTACCATCTCACACCTGTCAGACTGGCTATCATCAACAAATCAACAAACGACAAGTCTGGAGAGGATGTGGAGAAAAAGGAACACTCGTGCACTGCTGGTGGGAGTGCAGACTGGTGCAGCCACCATGGAAGACAGATGGAGTTTCCTCAAAAAACTAAAAATGGAACTCCCATTTGACCCTGTGATCCCACTTTTAGGAATATATCCCAAGAAACCAGAAACACCAATCAGAAAGGGTATATGCACCCATATGTTCATAGCAGCACAATTCACCATAGCTAAGATCTGGAAGCAGCCTAAGTGCCCATCAGTAGATGAATGGATTAGAAAACTGTGGTACATCTACACGATGGAATACTATGCTGCTGTAAAAAGGAATGAACTCTTACCACTTGCAACGGCATGGATGGAACTGGAGAGCATTATGCTAAGTTAAATAAGCCAGTCAATGAAGGAAAAATACCGCATGATCTCACTCATTCATGGGTAATAGAGACCATTATAAACTTTTGAACAATAATAGATACAGAGGCAGAGCTGCCTCAAACAGATTGTCAAACTGCAGCGGGAAGGCCGGGGAGGGTTGGGGGGCAGGAGGGAGGGGGGTAAGAGATCAACCGAAGGACTTGTATGCATGCATATAAGCATAACCAATGGACATAAGACACTGGTGGGTAGGGGAAGCCAGGGGATTGTCAAGGGCGGGGGGGAAAAAAAGGACACATATGTAATACCCTTTGTAATACTTTAAGCAATAAAAAAAATAAAATAATAAAAAAAAATAAGGGAAAAGAACAGTACAAGTCCTATAAGAGGAACTGAAAAGAATATGTTGAGACAATTATACAAAAGATAGTATGGTGTTGCTTTTCCTGGGAGCAGGAGAATATTGAAAGACACTTGGAAACCTGGTCATATCTGATGATGATGATTTCAGCTGTCATAAAATTTTTTAAAAAATTTTTATCCCCAAAGTATCCTGTCTCAAAGTCTCAATCATCTATCTCCTTACAAGATATAATATGTCTGCTGTTGTATTCCCAGCTTCTTCAATTGAGAGGAGTCCTGATTATTTGTGCTGGCAAGAGTATTTCCTGTAGATGCTCTTAATGTAAAATACAGCATTTTGAGACCATGGGATCTGCACTGAATAACTTTTTTTCTACTTGTATCTCCTGCCATGGCTGAATAGTTCTGAAGACTTGGACACATTTTTTGTGGCCTGATTCTCTCTGAAAAAGACAACTCCCTCATCCCTAGAGCCCTTGAAGGCCTCTAGAAGCTTTAGCAAGGCAGATGAGTCTGCCAACCTCAGCACTCTGATAGTTTCCATCCTGTACATGTTTTAACCCTCAGGGTAGAGTGAAGGCCTGCAGATATTCTTTCATAACATTTGTTTGGCAAGAAAAATAGAGAAAAATGATAGCAGCCAAGGGTCACAGTTTTCACATTCTGAAAGAATATCTTTAAACATATTCTGCTTTTATTTTTGCAAAGTAGAAAGCTCATAGTTTTGTGACAAGTCCTTTCATTATATTTTTTGTTTTGCTTTGTTTTGTTCCTGGGATAGGGCTATCACATCTATAGTTTTAAAAATGCTTACATGTTTTGCATTTCTGTTTTACTTGAAAGTGCTGTTATATACCCTACTTTTTCTCTTCTTATGCATCTTTCTCTGTTCGATTCTCAACTTTAGAGGAGGTACTCTTAATTTGGGGGCCACTGATGGTTAATGACACCCAGAGATGGGCTTCTGGAAATATATGAACCCTCTCAGATTGTGAACTGAGCAAAATTATGTACATTTGTATATGTGTGCATTTTTTTTCTGAGGAATAAGATCCATAAATTCAACCAGATTCTCAACACAGTCTATGAGCCAAAAATATGTTCAGAACTAACATTGTAAATAAACCTAGAAAAATCTGCTTTAAGAGACCTCTTTGGAGAATAAAATAAGGGTCTCTGGCCAAAAATTTTTTTTTCTCAAGAGGAGTTTTCTCTTTCTTTGGGGAGCTCTCATGAAATGAGAGCAGAACTTTCTAAATTGTAAAAACTGTTTTTGGGATTATGCCTTCACACTTTCAGATTGAATCTCCTTATTCAAGCTGCTGGAGCTTACAGACTACTAGCTGAGCTGCTGCTAGAAGACATAAAAATCAACAGTTGTAGTTCCTAAAGGAGAAACAGCAAAGGAACTGTTTCTGGATTTTTAAATCTTTTTCCCCCAAATATTTGAGGTTCAGTTGTTATTTGTAGGTTGCTGGAGAAAATGCTCCAGCATATTAATATCTGTGAATTTATATGTGTAAACTTGTGTACATTTCTTTATCAATCTGCATTTATTCAGCACTCTAAGATGATTTACATCCTCCCAGCCCCTGAAAACCCTGAGGACAGAGTCTTACACATACTCCCAATTATTTATGCGTAAAAGTATGAGGTTTGGCTATTGGACCCACTGACATAGCTAAACATTTTTGGCCTCCTCACAAGGTAAAGAGTGGCGATGTGGCGGTTTGTGGACTTACATTCCATACTCTGCATTGGTCTGTGGGGGAAGTGAAGAGTGGGGAGAAAAAGAGCTCCTTTAACTTCTTAAGCTACTTTCTCAGAAACAGAGTTTCATCCATTGAGGGACAACATCAGAATTGGGATATTTTCAGGTTTCTTCAACTTGTAGCTCCCATTTCTGCCCTTAAGTCATCCCCTTCCCTAATACTATTCCCTATGCTTATTATTATTATTATTATTATTATTATTATTATTATTATTATTAGTTTGGTTAGAGAGGGTGGTATTACATGAGAAATTCTTATATTTTGGACTTGGTACATTTTATTCCTCTCATAGCATCAAAAACAGCAGTGGCAATTATTATTTGTCAGCATATAATAGGTACTTAATATCTACTGATGGATTTCAATTTTCATGTTGACTAGCAATTTTTAAACTTTAGTGACCTAAAATAATATCTCTAACTCCTGGAAATAGGGTGACTGGATTTTCTATTAATGGTTCAAAGAATAGAGTTCACTGGGCAAATGTGGCTTTGGACAGCCAAATTCAGTCATTCTATCCTAGTAGTGGTCAACTTGTTTTAAATCTAATTAGACTGAACAAGACTAGAAGCTTTCAGGACATATTATCATTCACACACGCAAGGGATATGCCCTTTCTAATTTGCATATTAAAACACAGGAAACATAATTCCATTTCCAAAATTATTTCATGTGGTAAGGTTAATGTCGTTTAGTTAAAGTCATTTGGTAGTGTGCAAGGAAGTTTTATAGAAGGGAAAGTCAGATGAACTATTATTTCAATTCCTTTTTTTAAGGAGTTTATTGGCCATCTATTAAAATGTAAGTTCTATGGGGACATGCATTTTTATTTGTTTTGTGCCCTTTGATATTCCAGTCCCTGGCAGAGAGGGTGCTCAAAAAAACTTTCTAAACAGACTCAAATAATCAACTAGAGTTTAGTGAACAGGAACTATATGCCTCTGAAGATTCAAAGAAAATTTAAAAAATGGAGTAGTCCTTATCTTCCATAAGTTTAGAATTTACCTGAGAAGATGAAATGAACAAATACAAAAAAAATACATGGTAAAGTGCCTAGAATAAGAACAGAAAGGTATGAGTTCTCTTTCTGGCTCTACAACTAATTTACTGGGTTAGCTTGGACAAGTCCTTTATTTGGGTGCACCATTGTTTCCTCATTTGGAAAACTATGGATTACATACACCTAGCTATTGACAATATGACAGTGGTATATTTAGAAATTCAGAGAAACATGAGACAGTACACTGTAATAGCTGAAGAAAGTATCAGATAAAAAATGGGCTAGAACTTAGCCTTCAAAGATAAGTAGCAATTGCCTTTGTGGAGGAAAGGATTAGGAGAATTTCAGGGAGAAGTACAACACATACAGGAGGAACATATGCGTTTGACATAGCTAGAATGTCTTCAATAGTGGAGAATATATTTTGGAGAAGAGACAAAGATAATATCAGCAGAGGGAAGAATCCATGTAGTACACGGTATAAAGTGTAATAAAAGAGAATTGGACCCAGTGCAGGAGATAAGCAGTCATTTTAAAGCAATGCCTGGCACACGGTGAACTCCATATAGCCTATTAATTATGTATGCAGCCAAAAAAGGGAAGAGAAGAAATGAGAGAGGAGGGTAGGAAAAGAGGGGAGAGAAAGTGGGAGGGAGGGAGAAGGACAGAGGGAAAGGAGAGACAGAGAGAAAGAGAGATAAGAGTGATAAGTAAAATATGGTAGAAAAATGAGTCTGACAATAGTGTAATAGTATTCAGGGTGGAGAAGTTAGATCAGCTAGATGGATATTTCAGCTATCTGAGAATATAGTCATGAGGATACAGTCATAGATGTGAGCTGGAAATATCTATAGATATCGATTATTTAAACTCACTCAAAGTAGAAATCCTTTCTGCATACTCATGGTCTCTTAGTTTCCAGTGACAGAGATTACTGTTTTCAAGGCAGCTTATTCCATTCATGGATATTTTGTATCCTTAGATAGAGCTTTCTGATCCTGAGCCTAAATTTGCCTCCTCATGAGTTCTACTCATTATCCTTGATCTCCCCTTGGACCTACACTGAATATATCTGGTTTTGTTTCCATGTCACATTCTGGCTAAATCTCCCCCTTTTCAGGGGGAAAACAAACAAACAAACAAAAAAACCCACAAAACAAAACAAAAACTACCAGATTTTATTTTTTTTAATCATCCTTTTACAGCATGATTTTAAAAATTTCACCATCTGGACTATCTTCTTCTGAAATCTCTCTAGATTGGTCAGGTTCCTACTAGAATGTGGGTGCCCAGAAGTGGACACAACCTATCAGATGTGGTCTGACTAGTACCAAGTTACTCCCTTGAACTGGACATTCTATTTGCATTGCTCTATTATAACATTTGCTTTCTAAGCAGCTACATCACACACTCATTTCAACTTATGATTGCCTAGAAACCACAATTATGCAGAAGCTTGTTGATCTGATGAATTCCTGTTTATAATTTCGAACCTGTTGAGATCTTTGTGAGTGTAAAATCCAGGGGACTTGGCAAGTTGAAAAACAACTTCCTTCTAAAAAATGTCTAGGTTTGTTATCACTGAGGAGAAAAGTAAGTGTTGATATAGAGTCACAACTTGCTAATTCAAAAGTACTTGGAGGAACTATTTCCTGAATTAATGAAAGTCTGAATTGTTTTGTAATTTCAAAAAGAAATGTATTTGAAATAAAAATATTAATTGGAATAATGACTATGATGATATTTTCTTTTTTAAATTTTATTTTAAATCTTTTTTTATAATTGTGTAAATCCTTGAGCCAATCCTATAAGAGTGGTTTTGCCTAAGTATCTTTGTTATTTTTTTAAATTTCTTTATTGATTAAGTTATTACATATGTTGAGAGTATAACAGATATCCTCCTTGCCCCCCACCATTGCTCCCCTCCACCAGGTTTCAATCCTGCCCCAGGCCTTCATCACACTGCTGTCTATGTCCATAGGTAAGATGATTGGTTAATTTCTTCCTGCCTCCCCATCCCCCTTTCCTCTGAGATTCTTCAGTCTGTTCCATGTCTCCATGCCTTTAATTCTATTTTATACACCAGTTTATTTTGTTCATTACATTTATTGTGCATTTATTTTGATTTTTAGATTTAATTGTTGATAGATATGTATTTATTGCCATTTTATTGTTCATATTTTTAATTTTTTTTCTTCTTCTTCCTCTTCTTAAAGAATATCCTTCAACATTTTATGTAATACTAGTGGCCTGGTGCACAGATTCGTGCACATTGAAAGAAAATTAATTAGAAGTAATAT
This sequence comes from Myotis daubentonii, assembly GCF_963259705.1. Classification (NCBI taxonomy): domain Eukaryota; kingdom Metazoa; phylum Chordata; class Mammalia; order Chiroptera; family Vespertilionidae; genus Myotis; species Myotis daubentonii. The sequence continues at coordinate 54,491,878 of NC_081861.1, forward strand.
TTTAATATTGCTATTTTCCCTTTCTCTATTCACCCAGCTTGGCAGTAAACCAGAGGGCCAACAGTGCCCCAGCAACAATATAACCCATGGCCAAAGGTGGAATCATGTGTCCCTGAAAAGAATCAGGCTCCCTCCTCTCTGGCCAGGGTGCATCACCCGAGAACTGCCACTGCCAAGTCACAGCTCAGCAGCTCCTGTGTTGAGCGTCTGTCCCCTGGTGATCAGTGTGCATCATACCTACTGGCCAGTCGGACAGTAGAACAGTTGGGCAGTTGCTTAGCCTTTTATATATATATTGATTTGGTGATGGATGAACTCCTTTAGCTTTTTCTTGTCTGTGAAGCTCTTTATATGACCTTCAATTCTAAATAATAGCTTTGCTTTGCTTAATCTTGGTTGTCAGTCCTTGCTATTCATCACTTTGAATATTTCTTGCCACTCCCTTCTGACCTACAAAGTTTCTGTTAAGAAATCAGCTGATAGTTAAATGGGTGCTCCCTTGTAGGTAACTAACTGCCTCTCTCTTACTGCTTTGAATTCTCTTTTTCTTAAATTTGGCATTTTAATATGTTGTGTCTTGGTGTGTGCCTCTTTGGGTTCCTCTCGTCTGGGTCTCTTTGCACTTTCTGGGCTTGTAAGTCTATTTCTTTCACCATGTATGGGAAGTTTTCTGTCATTATTTCTTCAAATAGGTTTTTAATATCTTGCTCTTTCTCTTCTCCTTCTGGCTCCCCCATAATGCAAATATTGGTATGCTTGAAGTTGTGCCCAGATGCTCCTTACTCCATTTCCATATTTTTGGATTCTTGTTTTTGCTTTTCTGATTGGGTGTTTTTTTTTGTTGTTGTTGTCGCTGTTTGTTTCTTTGTTTGTTTTTGCTTCCTCATATTCCAAATCACTCATTTAATTCTTGGAATCCTCTACTGTTTAAACCCTGTAAATTATTCTTTATTTTAGTTAGAATATGCTTAATTTCTGACTGGTCCTTTTCATGTCTTTGACATTCTCACTTAGAACTTTAAAATCTCACTAAGTCCCTTGAAGCGGTCATGAAGATCCTTGAGTAAGTTTATAACCATAGTTCTGAACTCTGTATCCAGTACAGTGGGGCCTTGACTTACAAGTGTCCCGACTAACGAGTTTTTCGAGATATGAGCCCTCTCCTGGCAGATTTTTTGCTTTGAGTTGCGAACTAAAATTCGGGTTATGAGCCAGCTTCAGATACCCCACCGCTAGTTGGCGCAGCGAACATCACAGTGAACGCCACAACATCAGCACAGCATTCAATTCATTGTAATGGTGAAAATTGATTTGACATACAAGTAATTTGAGTTACAAGCTCGGTCACGGAACGAATTAAACTCATAAGTCAAGGCCCCACTGTAGTTTGACTACTTCCATTTCTTTCATATGTGACATGTTTTTTGTCTGCACATTTTGGCTCCTTCCCTGTATTTGTTTCTAAGTATTAGGTAGAGCTGCTAAACTATGATGATATTTTCAAGGAAATTATATACTCAGCTGGCTTTAACGAATAGACATGACTAGCAAATTAGCAGCACCCTTCCATCCATACATTTCATGATTCAAATCCATTAAAATAGTCCCTGTTGATGCACAATTTTTTAGCATTAATTTGCTGAGTCAACCTCCCATACAACAGAGAAGAAAATACAAGTAACAGCTAACACTATTATAGCCATGTACACTATATGAGGCTCTCTTCTAAGCACTTTATGAGCTCATTTTGACTTCTCAACATTCCTTGTCAGTGAACTCTATTATCATCAGCACTTCCACATATCTATTTTACAGATGATGAGTTTGAGGTATTAAGAATTTAACTAACTTCCCCAAAATGAAATAGCCAGTCAATTCAAACATGGAATTGGAATCCAGATGGTCTGGCCGTAGAGTTGGTGCTCATAGTGCTTCTTATATTCAAACACTCATCTCAATCAGGATAGTAGAACCCAAATAATGTCTTACAATATCTGAAAATGTGCCCAACTTGCTTAGGATAAGAAGTCCAAATTTAAGGGTAAATTAAACTTTCATAATTTAAACTAATATACCTTCACTCTTGCAAATAGTGGTGGTGGTTGTAGGGGAGGAAGTTTTACATCTGGCTCTGGTTCTTTTGTATATGTAGTATATTTAATTAAACATTTTAGGATATCACAGATGAAGCCATGTGACATAAAAATATTAGGAAAATATATGAATTGGCAAAACATTGGCTGCTCTTCACCTAAAAAAGTAGATGGGTGGATAAATTCTATATGAATCACATCTATGAATTGCTGAGAACTTGATTGAAATAGTGGAAAGAGAGGTCAATCAAGAATCCTGGATTCTAGTGTTAGCTCTGTCACTAATTAGTTCTCTGGCTTTGGACAAATCACTTAACCTTTCTGATTCTCAGTTTCTCCATCATTAAAATAAAGTAAGTAGAAGATTCATCAGGGCCCTTTTAATCCTAATATTCCATGTTTTAAGACATTCAAGGACACCAATGGTACAGAAGATAAAACATTTAAAGAACTACCATAAATGAAAGAATAAAGTTTAACCATAGCTTTTCAATTTTAATCATCCTCGGTTGTAACTAGAATTGAAAAGGAAAAAAGGGAGCTCAATGACCCTTATCCTCCACAATGTGAAGAGAAGGAAGGGAAAAACAATTATTTAAATTCAATGAAGCTAATTTCATGGAACTGGCATTGGTGCAAAATAAATTAGATGAGTAGTTTACAGTATTTCTTCCATAATATTCTAGCTTGTCTTGAAATATTAAACTTTTAAAACAAATTTTACTGCCTAGTCTATGGCTTTGTGGTTCCATCGTGCTCAAGGAAAAATAGTGACAACTTGTTTTCTGTTTCCACTGGCAGCATTACTATTTTTAAATTGAAATGATAAATGGTTGGGTATAATGTAATGGTTGGATTCTATACTGATATCCTATATATCTCTTTCAGGCACACATTTTTATTGCCAAATAGATTTTCACTGTGTTAGACAAAATGACCATAATGTAATCATTGTAACCAGGAAACAATTATATGGATTTTGGTCCTTATACTTGAAAGAAGATATGTCCCAATTTAGACTTCTGTTCATTATATGGTACTACTTATGAGAAGACAGGAAACACTGAGGAGAATTTTTCTTTGTTTTTTCTACTTGGGGAAGCCCAGGTGTACAAAATATTTCCTAATTTTTTTTTATCCATGCTTTTCAAAGCATTTGAGAACACTTAGTTGATTTGTATTTTCCCCACATATATTGCCTAAGATAGTGCTAGAGACCTGGAAAGACTAACTTGAATGTGAAGGTAGTTTTGCTTACCATGTTCCTATGCAATTGAGCACTACCTGGTAAACAAACACAACTTCCCAAACCTGAGCTTAGTGCTTTTATGCATAATTTGAGTCCTTAGGGAAAGGCTTAAGCCTTTATATATTTATTTGTCTAGTGAGCTGATCCAAGTCCAAAACAACATTATACTCAATAATTTTTAACCATTGTGGAAGATGGAGTAATGACAAAGGCTGCTATTTGTGTTAAGTAGTGTTACATATATTAACAAAATTGTTTACAGGTGATGCTTACTCATGTTGGGTCTTCTGCTTGGTGTCCAACTAACTCCCACTCCCATCTTCAGCATATTCCCAGAATTCCTGTGTTCCCAGTGTCTTCATGAGTTCTAGAATCCTTCGTACTTTCTGTCTCTGTCTCTGTCAATCTATCAAAACTTACCCAACAATTATCCCATAATTATAGGCTTCTGTAGCCTATGTCACTTGAAGAAGTCACTTAGTTTCTGGGCTTCAGTTTTTCCACAAGTAAAATAAAGGGTTTGAAATATATGGCCTCAAAGGTCCCATTCAGTTTTACATTTGCATGAGTTAATACTTGTGTTAACGTAGTATCTAGTAAATGTGCTTTACTTTCAGACAGAGAATTTTGGTGGAGCCATAAAGGCAAAGATTGCGGTAACTTCCTGGGAGCTTTATTTAGCCTAGTTGAAATTATTTTAGAATACCAATGATAGGCATTTCAGGGACTTTCTCATGAATTTTTATTTTCTTCAAAGAATATTCCACAAATGGCTACCTATTTTGTTTATGCCTATAGCAACTCTCTCTGCTGGTTTCCAGGTAGCAAAAACTAAGTATTTCATAAGCAGAAGATATTTATATGTATTATTCTGTACTTAACTCCTTAGTCATTTAGTTGAGCTAAGTTTCTCTTATGAAATAATATTTCTGAGGAGTGTCTTTAGCAAATTCTCCTTTACTGTTGGTATCAGCCCAGCCATACTTTCCTGGATAGTTCATTATAATAAACTCTTCCAAAATATTGTCTCACTCTAAAAGCAATCAGTTCTCACAAATGCTAGTCATGGGTCAGACGCATTTTTTTAAGTAAAAAGGAAAAAATGTCCTTTGGAAGCACCGCTCATCTAGTGATATTTTCAACAAGCTTTGTAATTAGCTTTTAGGCATTTTAAATTTCTATGCAAGAAACTGGCTTGATTTTACCCCGGTTAAGGAAACAGACAAATCATGGAGGAGTTTTTCTTTTTCTTTTTTGGCTTCTTTTTCTTTTAAAACAAAGAACAAAATGACAAATCCAAATTTGAGACATCTGTATGTTTCCTATCATGTGGCTTAAACATCTGCATTTTTCACTTCTCATCCAGATGTTTTGGTGTTATGTAAACCTAACACCAAAGTGAAGGAGAATATAAAGCAATCATCTGGGGATGCTAATTAACATGGACAGCAAATCTGAATAATCCATGTTCTGAGAGTTCTGTTTTTTGTCTGGCTCAGAACACATTATTAATAAGGTCAAAGTTACTGTAAGCTTGTCTCTTGTATGGTCCAGTTAATTCTGATCTGTTCCATGACCACAGAATGCACCTCTAGCCTCATCCAAGTACCTGGAAAGTGAGTGTCCTCAGTCTTACAGGCAGTCATGTAAGAAACTAAATAGCAAATTTCTACCACTTGGGAATTAAAATAAAAATTCATTCCCCATGGATGGTGGGTGAGTGGTGCCATTTTGTATAAAAATAATTATTATAATAGTAACTCTTATATAATGCTTATTTTGTGTCAAATACTGTTCTAAGCAATTTGCACACATTAATTCTCAGTGTTCATAACAACACTATGTGTATTATTATCCCATTTTACAGGTGAGGAAATAGAGGCACAGAAGATTAAATAATTTCTCCATGATGAAAATGAATGGTATTCTCATTTTTTTTCTGTTCATTTTCTCACTTTCCCTGTGTCAAGGAGGTGGAGGAAGCTCACAATGTATTGGCTTAATAGAAAATATGTCAAAATAGGACAGAAACTTGAATATTTCTGCATACTGAATGTACTGGTGGAATTGCTACAGTGGCACACCCTGTGCCTGGTAAAGGAGGTTAATCTAATCCCTATTCTTCCACCCAGTATGATAATTATAGATATAAAAGTACCCTTTGCATAAAAGAAAGTCATTGTTTTTATTGGCAATAAATCATTATGTAAAGTATATATTTAAGAAAAAGGACTATGTGGTTAAGAGCAATAGATTACTTTGGGTGGCCTCATAGAACTAAATTTTCTGAATGTTCTGAGGAATGATTTGTTTGACTGGTGAAATGCTTAAGAAACTTTGATCTCCAACCACAAATTGACTTACGATCCTAAAATTCTAGATATAGACAAGACATAAAGATATAATCTAAACCATTTTTTTTCTTTCTCAAAAATTGGGAACAAGAATGCTTACTGAAAGAAGCAAGTGAAAAAATATTCCTAATATTTCTAAGGGTTACAGATGCTCCTAAATGCACTCCTCTTTTTAATCAATAAATGTGATGTGAGCATCTCCCCTGTGATCAGCACTGTTATCGGTCCTTGGATTACAGCAAGGAATAAGACATGGCCACTAATCTTCAGAAACTTGTTGTCTATTCTGGTGTTTTCTGCTTCCTATAACTTTACTGCTTATTTTTGTTTGTTTGTTTGTTTGTTTCATCTTTTGACATTATGGAAAAGAATTACTCAATGTCTTATTATTGGATAATATGTTCATTTGTTCATTAAACATCATTTCCTTTTTCTTCTGGGCAAACAGCTAGACTATATCTCTTAACCTCTCTCCCTACCTCCTGACCTCTTGGAATGTGAGTGTTTTCTATGGGCCATTGTGTGTCATCCTCCAAATCTCCCCTCCATCTCCTGAGTGAATGAAGAACACTCATCAGACTTAGAGATCAGAAAAACAAAATAGAAAAAGCCTATCTCTGAATGACTGTGAAGTAGAGCCTTTCCCCGTAATCGCTTTCAGTCCTCATCATTAGACGGTGATGTGAGCAAGCATTGCATTTTTATTGTGTTAAGCTGCAGGATTTGGGTTATTGTCCTTAACATCAGTAACATACTCTTACTAATACAGTGTCCCTTACAAAGTTTCTTTAAAATCATAATTTTAAAGATTGTAATAATTCTGCCTTCAATTTTGGTGAATATTTGGTTCTTTGGGTTCAGGTCTTATGTGGTTGGTTATCAAGTCTTTATTGCTCTTCACAGGTGTGCTTTCTGTGCCTCCTCCCACCAAGCCAGTACACAGTAACATGCTCTTTTTTGTTCTTTGTGAACTTTGTCCAGTTTTTCTATTTTAAAACCTGTAACAAACTCCTCGGATATCTGCCTCCTGAGGTTCCCAATAACTGAATAACTTCAATGCCTCTATTTAAAGAAAATAATTATTTACTCCAAAATAAGACATTTAAATAGCATTGGAATATGAGACCTAAAGGACCAAACACCATCCATTACTTACTTGAGAATCTGAGAGTTTATTCAGCAGAATAAATGTAATTGTTTGTTTCAGAGCTGATTTTCAGAAGCATTTTGCCTCTCCTTACCATTACTCTCCTGCAAACACTTCAGGGGTTGTTGTGGTAGCAAATACACCTACCATTGTGTTGTCTCTATTCTTGCCCGTAAGGTGTCAGGATGTTCAGTTAAGAAAGTATGTTAAATACTCTAAATTAATTCCTTTGATGCAACTAACTTTCTTGATCATTAGAATCTTTTTTTTTTTTTTTTTTTTTTTAGAGAGAGAGAGAGAGAGAGTTAGAAACATCGATGAGAGAGAAACATTGATCAGCTGCTTCCTGCACACTCCCCACTGGAGATGTGCCCGCAACCAAGGTACATGCCCTAGACTGGAATCAAACCCAGGACCCCCCAGTCCACAGGCCAACACTCTCTCCACTGAGCCAAACCAGTTAGGGCGATCATTAGAATCTTTACTGACTAGTTATTTTTTTTTTTTAATTTTCCACTTTTTAAAATTTGTTAAATTGATTGGGGTGACATTGGTTAACATGAAATATAGGTTTCATCTGTGGATTTCTATGTTATAAGATATGTATATTGCACCATATGCCCACCACCAAAAGTCAAATCTCCTGTCACCTCATATTAGGACCCCCTTCCCTCTGATAACCACCACTCTGCTGTTTGTGTTCATAAGTTTCAGTTTTATATCCCACATATGAGTGAAATCATATGATTCTTAGCTTTTTCTGTCTGACTTATTTCACTTAGCATGTTCTCAAGGTCTATCCATGTTGTTGTAAATTGTGCTATGTCATTCTTTCTTAGGGCTGAGTAGTACTCCATTGTGTATATGTACCACAACTTCTTTTTTCCAATTCTCTATTGAAGGCCACTTTGGTTGTTTCCATGACTTGGACACTGAATAATGTTGCAATAAAAATAGGAGTGCAGATATCTTTGTGAATACATGATTTTGAGTTTTTTCGGGTATATACCCAGGAGTGGGGTTGCTGGGTCATATAGTAGTGCTAGACAAAATTTTTGGTTGCCAGACTGGTTTTCATAGTGGCTGTATCAGTCTACATTCCCACCAGAAGTGAAGGAGGGTTTCTTTTTTCCAAAACCTCTCCAACACTTGCTATTGCTTGCCTTTTTTATAATGGCCACTCTAACAGGTATGAGGTACTATCTCCTGGTAGTTTTGATTTGCATTTCCTTAATGGCCAGTGAGGTTGAACATCTTTTCATATATCTATTGGCTGTTCATATGTCTTCTTGGGAGAGGTGTATTTTCAGGTCCTCTGACCACTTTTTCATTGGATTGTTTGTTTGTTTGGTGTTGAGCTTTGTGAGTTCTTTATATATTTTGGAAAATTAAACCTTTGTTGGAGGAACTACTATTCACAAATATCATCTCCCATCTGGTTGGTTGTCTCTTTGTTTTGTTGTCCATTTATTTTGCTGTGCAGAAGCTCTTCAGTTTGATATAGCCCCATTCATTTATTTTTGCCTTTACCTCCCTTGCCTTTGGGGTCAATTCTATAAAATGTTCTTTATGGCCCAGGTCCATAAGTTTGGTACCTATATTTTCTTCTGTGTAACTTATAGTTTCAGGTCTTATGTTTAGGTCTTTGATCCATGTTGAATTAATGTTTGTACATGAGGACAAACTATAATCCAGTTTCATTCATTTGCATGTGGCTTTCCAGTTTTTCCAGCACCAATTATTGAAAACCCTATCTTTACCCCAGGCTCCTTTGTTGAAAATTATCTGTCCATGTACATGTGGTTTTATAGCTGGGCTTTCTATTCTGTTCCATAGATCTGTGTGCCTGTTTCTCTACCAATACCATGCTGTTTTCAGTTGCACTCTGGAGTATAATTTGAACTCAGGTAACATGATACCTCTAGTTTTGTTCTTATTTTTCAGGGTCTTTTTTTGGTTCCATACAAATCTGATGATTTCTTGTTCTATTTCTTTAAAAAAATTACATTGGGATTTTGATGCGAATTGCATTAAACCTGTATATTGCTTTGGATAATATGCCCGTTTTAACTATGCTTATTCTTCCAAATCAAGAACATGGGATATTTTTTCCATTTTGTTATGTATTTTTCAATCTCTTTTCATAATGTTTTGTAATTTTCAGAATATAGGTCTTTCACATCCTTTGTTAAGTCATTTTCCACTTTTCACATCAACACATCCTGCATTTTTCTCTTCCTTCTCAGATTTGCCTTTTTCCTGAGAGTATCCAGGTCACCACCCTCCATCTCTTATCAACTAGTACATGTATTGTGAAGTAGCCTCTCAAATATTTTACCTGTCACTATACTCTCCCCCCTACCTAATTCTTCCTTCATCTGCTATGAGATGAATGTTCCAGCATCTCTCCCAGCCATACTTTATTATACCCTCACACAGCTTTCTCCTCTTGGTATCCAAATATGTTTATCTTATATAATAAAGAGGTAATATGCAAATTGACCATCACTCCAACACACAAGATGGTCACCCCCATGTGGACACAAGATGGCCACCACAAGATGGCCAGCAGGAGAGGGCAGTTGTGGGTGACCAGGCCTTCAGGGGAGGGCAGTTGTGGGCAATCAGGCCAGCAGGGGAGGGCAGTTAGGGGTGACAAGGCCTGCAGGGGAGGGCAGTTGGGGGTGACCAGGCCCACAGGGGAGGGCAGTTAGGGGAAATCGGGCCAGCAGGGGAGCAGTTAGGCGTTGATCAGGCTGGCAGGGGAGTGGTTAGGGGGTGATCAGGCTGGCAGGCAGAAGTGGTTAAGGGCAATCAGGCAGGCAAGCAGTTGGGATCCAGCAGTCCCATATTGTGAGGGGGACATCCCTCGAGGGGTCCCAGATTGGAGAGGTTACAGGCTGTGTTAAGGGACACACCCTCCCATGTACAAATTTTGTGCACCAGGCCTATAGTTTTCAGATAATAGGACTTGCTTAGTTTCTCATCAGTCTTCACATGTGCTATTCTCTGCAATTGGGAAAGCACCATACTTCACCACTGGTCCCTCAAATCCAAACTTATCTCTTGTTCAAGAGTGAATAATCCCACCTCCCTTGTCTACTCTGCATATGTAATATTAATTTTCCTATGCTAGAATGTGGTTTTCAAATAATGCTTTATTTATGCATATGATGTGTAAATTATTCAAAAACAGGGACTTCAATTTAAAAATAATTATATTCTACTTTATGTAGTGGACATTAAACAGTGCTACTCAATAAATATTCATGACTGCCATTAGTACCATCTGGAGAAAATGTGTTTGATCAAAAAATAGTGATCACTTGAGAAGACAAGTTTAGATGGATATAGGTTCTGATCTCACAGGTATTATATAGAGTGTTGAATAACCTTCTTAAATTGCCTATTACTGATTTCAGTTCTAAAAAAGATAACTTTGAAGTGAAAGTATTTGAAGTAAATGATTATTGTTTACCAAGCAACCACATACATTCATCAGAGAGCATTAATGTCCAACACTGAGACCTCCTATCAAACATCTTAGAACAAAAATGCATGAGTAATAGAGAAATTTGAGCCAGACTATTTTCAACATTAAATTCTCTCTCAGAAAACAGCAACAAAAATTACAAGTTTTCAAACTTTACTGGTCACTAAGGAATTATTTTCTGTCTTAATATCACTTTGGTTTTATCAATTCACTACCACGCCTTGGGAAATGAATATAAGAATGTAAAGATTTATATGCACAATTTTCACGATATTTTCCTTGGTCATTACTTGATTTTTAGGAAACACCAACCAATTTATTTAAAAGTGCCAAAGGGCAGTAAATGCTTGAAACTGGTAGTTCTATACTCTTGTAAGGTTTTTAGTTATCAAGTGTGTCAGTGAGTTTCTTTCCCTCTCTTGGAAGAATTTCATTCTTTCTCACTCCTGCCATTTTCCAACGTGTTACAGAATTAATTTATAGGATACTACTTATTTGCATGTCCTTTTGAAACTCTTCCATAAACTTCTCTTTCACAACCTAACTGTTTATCTTCTCATTGAAGCCTGGTTCCTGATTTTAATCCCCACAGTGCTATCCACCAATCCTCAAACAAAGTATTGTCTTTTCACATGATGCTACCTTAGATTTAAGCTTTATGAGAATTCCTTAAGTGCCTTTGTACCCATTTGTTAAGTTAAAGTACTTGAAAGCTAAACAGCTTTGGAACTAATTGAATTATGGCTTAAAGTGGGTGAGGAGAGATGCCTTCTTACTTCGATTTAAGGACTACCCAGCTACCTTTGAGTCTCAATATTTAGATTGGAGACCCATAGATTACCAAATCTGCCAGATTTTGTATTTGGCAAATTAAAACCATTTACATGTTGCTCATCTCCCTGAGCATTGAGTTATGAATTTCTCATTTGTCTCATAATTTCATATATTTTTTAGAAAACTTTACCTTAAAATAGCCTAAAGTTTAAACTATGTATGCTGTTGGTGGAATGAGCTAAATCAATTTGTTATGAATGTATGGGAACTAGTTTGCCAGCATTTTTCTAAATTTTCACAATCTATTTCAATGAAAAATTGAGAAGAAAAAATTTCTCACTGTGAAAGAAACTGATAGAGTACATCATGTTCTATACGAAATACTTATTACACAATTATGGGCTGTATATTTTAAAAATCTCAGATGAAAATCAAATTTTGAATTACTATCTAGAAATAAACTTTTATAGATAGTGTATACACTGGTTTCTGAAAATGATAGAAAAGGTTTCTTGTCAAGTTCACCAGCACAAGTGTGAATGCTCTGTTTTTTAGTACATACTAGTTGTGAAAGGACACATTGTGGCCAGCCAACTCAAATTGCTACCCACGTTTAATCATTGTAAATAAAGGAAGCAGAGAGACCCATGTTATATTTTCAGAACTGGCATGCTCAATACAGAACTATTAGTTTAAAAATACTACTTAACATTCTATTTGAATTTATCTAGACTTCTGTGTAAAACAAAATAATAAAAAGTACAATTGGTCACTTAAACATATAGTACTCATTACATGCAAGTTATTAACTTAGTAATTACACATATCATTAAAGAACAATGAGAGCAAATACAACTTGATAACGCTTGGGAAACAGTTAAGTACTACAGTTAAGTACTAATAAATTTCCATTTTGAAAAACATAGAGTTTTTACAGAAGCAAAATCACCTTTCTCAGTATGAAACACCTGTATGTTTTGAATAGGACTTTTCAAAGAAACAACTAATTGTCTCACTGTGAAATGAACATGTACCCCTGCTAAGTGTTCACATACTCATGGTGCATAATGTATTTCTTTAACAGCTTGATATAGTAAAGCAACAGAAAAGCAAGTATTTTGAACCCTTGGACCACAGGAGTTGAAAATATAAAGAGATTGAAAAAAATAATCAAGACATTATCTAATGTTCTCTTATACATTTGAGTTTTAGCTACATGGGTGGGCAAATTAATTTTTACACACTGTGTACATTTATCCTTGCTTATATTTTTTTCAAAACATTATTTAAGAAATATTTCCAAAATGCCAGAATCAACCTTGGTTAACAATTGACCCTCATGGGCATCTTGGTGCAGAACACACCAAAATGGATTAATTGGAAAGAATATAAAGTAGTAATTCACAACAAATATGAAAATAGGGGAACATTCCTTACAGAAAATTCATAATATTTTAGATTATTCACAGGGATTTTCTGGTGGAGTACAGTCACAGTCACAATGTGAGGATGGAGAAGTTTATCTACAAGATACACTCTTTGAAGCACCAGGAATAGAGATAATTCTACAGGAACCTTACACATATCACCAAGCAGATATTGTATATGTACAGAATAGTGTATTTCACAACTACATTTTAGATAAGAATCACTGCAATTGCTGCTCTATCACCAGTAAACTTGAATTATTTAGCACTTCATCTGTGGTTATTGTTGTTTTACTTCTTTTGTATTGCTGATATGTGCAGTCTGTATTTATTTAAATTCAAACTCCAATGACACTGATAAAAGTAGGAAGATACTCACATCTTCTCATAAAGCTTATAGAAGGTTGATAGATTATTTGGGGGGAATCCAAATGTGAATTTGTTAGCAAACAATAAAACACACACTTTAAAATGTGTTTCAATTTTTTAAAACTTTTAAAATAGGCGCTAGAAAGTCATAAGGTTGTTCAAAATCATTCTTAAAGAGCTGACAACATGTTTATTCAGTTGCTTAAGAAATGAATGTTGTTTATCTACAAGTTTGCCTACAGAATATGTACTTGCTTAATAAAACTATGTCACAACTATCTTTATGATCTATTGATTTAGTCTACAGAAATTGTCCATTACGTTGAAGAAGTTCTAATTGCTTCGATCACATTTTTCATTAACTGATCTTCCTCTGCAAGCAGTCTTCCAATTTGAGTGCCTCAACACTTCTTTCTTGATAATTACTAATTTTCAGCTAATCTATAATAGTTCTTCTTTCATCTTAAAGGTAGTTCAGAATTTTCAAATTCAGTAAAAGTCTTTAAATTTTCCCTGTTTCAAATACCACATAGATAGTGAAATATTCATAAATATGTCAAAGGTAGATCATCTACTAAGCTTGCAGTTCAAGTGGTATCATAAAACCTACTCTAAAACAATAGGAGTAACATTTTCCAGGAGAAATTAAAACTGTAAATTGGAACAAGGTACTATACTACAAAAGCAGGTCTTTCTTCCCCCAGTATTCTGGGAATGCATACAAAAATTGAAGTACAAAAGCAATTTCTGTGCCTTTTTCTTCCAACACGTTTTTCAGCACCTCAATGTTAGGTGTACTTTATGCTTGTTATAGCATAAATTTTCCATGGCTTTTCTCAGTATGTCAGAATCTTCACTACCAAATATCACTGGTGAAGCTAAGCTCTTTGGATGATAGAGGTAGCATGGAACTGTTTCTATGAAATTCCTGGGTATCTTTCAGGGGATTATTAAGGGGTAGTTGTCCATTGAGTAGCTTCAGAGGCAGGTTACAGTAAGTGTGGTGGTTGCTTAAGGAAGGTACAGACAAGGTGGTGGTTGGCATCTCGTGTTTATAACTTCTGCAACAGTGCCTCATTTGCATTGAATCTGAATGGTGGAATTCAGGGAGATCAGCTTGAGATGATACCAGAGAGGCTGAGGTACTGGTCATGGCAATAGAGGGTATAGGTTGGAGTTCTCCAAAAAGTCCTTGTTCTGCAGAGTCCAGAATCTGGCATCGAGAAAGTACTTCCTTTTTCCTGATGGGCATTTCATATACTAAATGCTTCCAAAACTTAGAATTTAATTTGCTGCTTTTGGGTCCCTTCCACTTGATAAGTGACAGAAGTTTGATGCTGTGCTTTAGTGATTCGACTTCCTGGCAATTCACCTTCCCTTTTAATTCTGTACACTCAATCAAGATCACTTTGATTTCCCCACTGACTAGCATGTTATGGAGTCTGCTTTCCAATTCAAAAATACTCCATCCTCGTCTGAGAATATAGTTTGATGTTAGCATGATAATAAGTCTTCTGCTTTGCTCAACACATCTTGTGAGATCTTCAATGTAAGCTAAAAATCACAGAAAGAGAGAAAGAGTAAAAAAAAGATATTTCCAGTTTTTAAAGCATTAGGTTTGCACTTTAGAATAGTAAAGATTCAGTCTTTCACTAATGCACATCATATTTTCTTTTGTTGTATTGCACATTCAGAAAGCCCATTTTCTTATAAAGAAAAATGAAAAACATATAAACAAACAAACAAACAAAAACAAACACCTGCTTAGCCCTGGCCAGTGCTGTTCCATTTCAGCATTTCCCTGTACACCGAAAGGTTGCAGGTTTCATTCCCAGTCAGGGCACATACCTAGGTTGTGGATTTGATCCCTGGTTGGGACATGTCTGAGAGGCAACTGATCAATGTTTCTCTCTCACATCAATGTTTCTCTTTCTCCCTTCTTCTCTCAATTAAAAAAAATGTTTAAAATACTCATTTTTTTTGCCCTTCATTACTTACGGTGTTTTGTTGGTGAATATTAAATCTGACTTCTTCAGAGCTTAGGCATATTTCAGTTATTTTTATTTATTTGATAAATTAATTTAAAGCAGGCTTCCAGGCTTATACTCTAAGTAAACAAGCAATCAATCAGTTGATGAAAGCAAAAATGGAACTTTTTAATGACTGAAGAGTCACTTGTATTTATGGGTTTTGTTTGCTTTTCCCCCTATTTTTCAACTGCAAAACAAGTAAGGGGGCGCCTATTTATATGAACTACTTCAAACATACTGTAACAGAAATGGTGGAAAATCTTCAGGAATAATACCTTGTTTCTCAGAATACTTTCTGTTACTTGAAACTTTAGGTTCTCCATTTTGCCCTTAAAATCCAGAGATAGGGAAGTGGTATGTATGTGCCCATGAATTTTGAGCCAGCTGCTCTTTTTTCAGAGGAAGAGAGAGTGTTGGAGTTGAAAGTGGGGGGTGGTGTGGAATGATCAGGAACCCAGGAAGAGTCAACTAAGAAGAAAGTTTTAGTGCCCTTTGTGGAGCAATTCTGAGAGTGATGTGAATATGTTATGGCCTTTCCATGGTAGAAAAACAACTTGAAATTTATACCATGGAATAATCCTTTTGCAAGCATCCTCCCTGAAGTCTTATCTGCCAAAAGGGGAAACACACACATGTGTTAACAAATGGAGACTTGGACACAGGTGCTACAACAGAGAGCTGTCTTTACTAAGCAGAGCACAAGGTCTTGACTAATGTGCAGTGTCCTCTAGCAGAAACAGTGCTTATAGAAGCATAGCAACATTTGTCACTGTAAATCTGTCCAAGGTTACAGGCTGCTTTCAAAGAGTCACGTCCAGTGCATAGTGTACAGCCCAGTATAAGCCATTTGAAAAGAGAAACTTATTTTACAGATGCATACTTTACAGATTATCTCTCTTTCCCAGTGTTTATTTCCACCACTTGGCAGCAAAAACACTTTCACAAGTGAAAATGAGCAAACTTTTTACACACCCTACAGATAAACAAGGAACTTTTAAAGAGGTACACATAGAATTGCCCATTTTCAATTAACTGTTACTGCTGTTTTGGTTTTTTACTTAATACATTTTAGCACTTTCTTGTGCGGTAGTTATAATGACTGTATCTGAGAGGATAAAGCAACTACTAAGTGGGAAAAAGTACCTCTTAAGAATTATAAGCATTTTATTTAAGCATTTTATTTTAGAGATTGTGTATTCAGGGAGAAATCAGCATTAAAATCTGCAAATAGTAAAAACAAAAGAACAAAACAAAAAACAGTATGCAAGTAGCAACAGGAAAGTTGTCACTCAGTAATTATCATTTAGAGAACTAGTGAAACAGAAAGGAAGGCAAGATAGAAAGTTTCACTAAAATGGAAAAAATATTATTCCAATGCATCAACATCTCTGACTCTTCATTTTATTCCTTTCTTTCTGCTCCCAAAAAAGAAGGAAGTTATGTGGGAAGCTTCATCATTAGAAGTTGGATCTGTAAGATACAGTAAAATAAACTATGATGCATCTTTCCCATTATTCTTTTCACCTTTCCTTCAAACAACAACAAAAAAACACAAAACCAAACCCAGAATTATGGTATAAGTGCAGGAGTCCATGAAAAGACAGTTTTACCAGGTAAATTATGAGTTAATGGTTAATTTTATAGAAGACTCCTTTAAAAATAATTTATCAAGGAGTTATTCTGAATAGTGTTCTTTCATCATTAATTGCAGTTTTTCATTTAATTTTTTAAATTGTCTGTACAAACCTCTGTAACATAAACTATACCTCTCTGAATCACATCTCCTTGCCTCCAAGGAAAGCACTGTTTCTATATGTTGAGATGTAGTTTAATTTACTTTTTAATTACCAGTATACTTTTAAAAACAAAAGATTATATACATATATCGATCACTTAAAGAAAAAAACACAACCCAGGTTTTCACAGTAATTAGAGCAAATATTCACATATATAGTAATCATTTTTATTGGTAAATTGTTAACTTTGGCTTCGCTATCCTCTTTCTCAAATGGGGAATTGAACATGGTATAATTTTCCCCCATTAATACGGTTATTCCTTCACCTCTATTATATTTTTACATTTGACAGCTAAGGATAATACAACATTTAGGTTTTTTTTCCGGGGGGCGGAGGGGGGGAGGCTTTTGAGACTCATTAGACAGAAATTGCTTTTGCTTCAGGAATGAATGCCTGTGAGGACAGATCCCACTATGCTCAGCTGCACAGGGTGTGGGTGTTGAAGGAAACCTTGGAGAGAGGGAGTGGTCCCTGTCTCCTGCATACTACTCTTGCTGTGCTTATACTGGCAAAGCCTAGTGGAGAGTTGAGGCAACCATCCAGATTATTCCGGCTGCAAACCTCCTGTGGAAGAAAAAAGGTCTGAATTATCCTGGTTTGCCCTATATATACATTAATCAAATGCACTGGAATCAGTCAGTTAGTACCTCAAAATTTTCCCTGAGTAGACACAGCCGAAATGTCCCAAAGAAAACATGAGCGATTTGCTTGGGCCCTGAATTTCATGTTCCATTTCACTTGGTGAAAAACCAAGTGGAAGTTTTCAGATGTGAAGCCCACATTTCACTTCTTGGGATGGTGATCAGTGTCTGGGCAGCAATCTCAGTGTTTGAAAGCAGCTGGGGAGGTGCCTCCAAGATCTGCCTGGCTCTCAGGAAAAGAAGAGACTGTGCCCTAGCTTCCATATTCTGGCTCTCCCTCTGTTTTTCACTCTGCTTTCTTTCTCACTCTTTCTGTCTTTCCCTCTTTTACTCTCTTTTTCTCTCTTGCTTATCTCCCTTTGCCCCTTCCTCCTTCCCTTCCTTCCTAAGTCTTTCTTTCCTTCTCTTTATCTTTCTAAAAAAGAACTTAGCTAGCATGGAAAATAAAAAGTAAATTAACAAGAGGTAGAGTTAATATTTTTCACTTGCTAATCTTTAGCCAAGGAGTTGTTGCTGGCTTCTACTTAGCAAGTGCCCATAATAATTTCCTCCTTACCTCGGGGTTGCATGTCTGCTTCCAATGACCGAATTGGAGCCTAATCCATTAGGATTATGTCCTGCTTTTGTATGGTTTGTGAGCTAAGAATGATTTTTAAACATGTTTAAAGTGTTGTAAAAGAGTAAAAATAAGAATATAATGTAACAGAGACCATATATAACCCACAAAGCCTAAAATATTTACTATCTGGATCTTTACAGAGAAAGTTTGCTGTTCCTGAATTAGAGATCAATAAGGTGTGTAGGCTTGGAAAAGATCCAAATAAACTAAGCAAAAAGGTGTATCGAGTTAAGATATTGGTCATCCATGGCTAGTGTGGTTTCTGACAGGCAATGGTGTTACCCACGGGCTGTGGCTTTGTTAGAAATGTTTTAGAAATCTCCAGAGACCATTTTAGAAAGCTTATTATCGTGAAGAAATTATAAAGAAACGCCCGCCCCTCAAAAAATTAAATCCACAGCACATATGAATATTCGCTATACCTTGCCCTGAGTTATTCGGGCAAATTTAGCAACTGAGTAACAGGAATCTATTAAAATACTCTTTTTTTTCTACAAAAATATATAATATTGCTTAAATTAAAGGTCATTACTTCTTCACAAATTTTAAAGTAACTTACAATGACAGAATAAACTAAAGGGGATTGTGTCTGATAGCCTCCTGCTTCTCTAGACAAGGCTGTGAAACCACACCAGATTATCAGACATTAAACGAAGCTAATTACACTTAACTTATTTGTGATCTTCATAATTTGGTAAAGAAAAAAAATTCTCTTTGATAAGTTTTCTTAAGTTGGTATAAATTCATTTTTCACATTTAAGTGCACCTTCAAAGAATCTTTTCCTTTTATCTATACTGTTCCTTTTGACAGGAAGTTAGAAAAAATATTTTAGAAAAAAAAATGCACTGTCACTATGCATTGTCCTTAGGGTGTATATCTATTAGAGAAGTGAAGAAATAATATGTCAGTAGCACCAGTGTTTGTAAGAAACAAGGAAAGTGACTACCTAAAACCGTATCAAAAACAAATTCAATTTTAAAATCACTTCCAGGGTCAGCTTTAGCTCAAGCGGTTACTTCGGATTCTGCTTGTTGCAGACACATAAAATCACTTCCAGGGATAGTTGAATAAAATTCCAGTGCATTGATTTAGAAAAGTAGGATTAGATATATAAAAGTGAGTTGAAAATAGGACAGTTATTAACAAAGCAAAAAAAATATACTATATGAAGACATACAGAAACAAAATTGAAGCAGACATAATGGCAGGCCCAATAAATTTTTCTAATGGGATGTATATACTTTTCCGAAAGAACTCAGTATACCCCTAAATCTCAGGCTCTGAATCTGCTGCAGATATAGGCAGAAAGACAAGTGAGAAAAACACTGTATATCATGAATTTCCATGTGGTCTTGCTACTTCCTACTAACCATTTGATTTATTAAACTAATCATTTAGCAACTTTATAAATTATGTTTTATGTTAACACTTCTACTTATGTCAGGGTCATAATTAGGGACAGTTAGCACATTAAAAATTTTAAAAGACTATAGACAAAGACATAATTCATTAATTTGCCAAGTTCCTATAATAGTAGTTCTATATGCCTATAACGGTAGTTCTGTATATCACTATCAGTTAAACAGACAAATCATTGGAGTGAGACAGGATGCATCAAAACAGATAACACTCGATTAATTTTTGGTGAACATTAGTTAATTGATAAGCTATCAACAATGATACTTATAAAACGTAAGGGTTAATATGCCAAGAATTAAAACCAAGACAGTTTCTGACAGTGGCTGAGATGGCTCCCCTCCTATTACCTGTGTGGAGAAACCAGCAAAATAATATAGGTTTTCAATGTATCAAAGAAAAATGTATGATTTAGTACTATATATTTGGGGAAAAATAGGTCTCTGGTATAACTAGAGGCTTACAGTGAGGTACTTTATAATGTAGTCTCACTAAAAATACTATCTGCGTTTTCAATAATGATATTTAATACTAAGCTACTGAAAGACTTACACAGGTTGACAACCTGACTCTTTATCTTGGCTGATGCTGCTTAACCTTTTGGGGTTGTGATTCTCCCTTTGGTAAGATTCTTTCTATGTTGTCTGACACAGAGATTGAGGCTACAGAATTTTTACTTAGTTAGGTGTGTGTGAAGTGAGGAGGGGACTTTCTAAACACTGTGTGATATTGCTTTGCCTACAAAAACCTTCTATGTCCCCTCCCTTGCCAAGTCCTTGGCTTGATAATTCACAGATAGTTTGCTGGGATAAATATTTTGGCAGATGTTTTGTTTCTGATTAATAGGTTAATCAATAGTTAACATGGGTTTGCTGAGACCTTGTGACTGTAGGGAATTATATTTATTTACAGTTTTGACTTTGGAGGCTACATTTCTGGAAATGAATCCTTTACTTTTGCTATTGCATTTAACATGTGGGTGGGTGGGAGAGCATGTTAGTGGACAGAATGTACTCTGGAATGTTGCCACTTCTTTGAATTATTTCTCTTCCCTCTAGACTTCCTCACCAAGAGTAGAGGTAAAGGGACACATTTGGAGAATATTGAAAGAAAGAGAATGTTGAGAGTAGCAAAGAGAATTCTTAAAATGTCTTTCCCCTTCACTTTTCTCCATTACTTTCATATCCTAGAAAGTTGTAGATAAGCTAATTCCAATCAGTGCAATCTTAGTAAATATGAACAAGACAACTTGCTCATTATACAGTTTTTTCTGTGGTTCTTTTAGTAGTTAAGACACATTTATCCTGTTCTCCTACACTTTTTTGTTCAAAGGTGCCAGTTCTTTGTGCTACCTAAACAGTAGGTTTCCTGATTGAAATTCTAAACAATGGATTCTTCCTTTACCTCAAACTTTGATGACACACCTTAGTCCACTGACTTCAGTACATTCCTGTGTACAATGGAGTAGTTTCCTCTCTTTTGACTCTAAAGTAAAGGGAACGGTGGACATATCTAATTTTTTTTCCCCAGTGAGTAAAATGCACACAATGTGTTAAATGATTGTACATGTTACCCTTGCCTCACAGTTTTTAGGTCACAGACGTCAGATTGTCTGGAAAAGGATTTTATTACTCCCTGAGGGCAATTTATTTGAATGGTGTCCAATATGTCCAGCTATTAGAGGAACTATTGGCAATGAGTACTACAGGACCATGTACAAATTTTTTTTGCTTCACTTCAGAAGTGACTGGGGATCATCTGACACCAGATATATTCTCCAGTCATTTGTCATTTAATTGTGAGCACAATCAGATGGCTAGTGCTAAGCATTAAAGAAGTGAAGATTGGACTAGTGAGGAAAGTCTAGCAAAATCAAGAATGTAATCAGACATTATTTATGTTTTCCTTAAATTACTGAAAGAGTACTAATATTCTTGAGAGAAACTCTCAGAAAAATTGAACATGAAAACAAATGGAAAGACAATTTGATACTTGAAGCCAAATTCATAAATATAATTTCAACAGACATAGCTGATAAACCATATGTATGATAATATTTTATTTCACTAGTATCTTTCTCAGATGCAATAATTCATGAATAACTCACATAGAGCTCCCCATACTCTTCCTATGAATAAAAGGGGAAATTGAGGTTAAAACCTATGAAGGATTTTTTTTCCATTTAATGTCCACTTGGACATCTTTAGATTTTCCACAATATTCAGCCAGAACTTGCTCAATTTATAATTGTTAAATTATTGCATGTGTACATTTAAGCACTTGACTTGTTTTTCTTAAAGGCCAACAAAAGTCATAGGTTTGGGTTGTTTTTATTTTCAATCTTAGAATGCTATTTTCTCCCTCTAATCAGTGACCCTCAGCCCAATTTAATAAACTTTTATATTTTCATGTTCTTAAATCTTTGCAGAAACACTGAGATATTATGGGCTCAAGAGCCTAAATGGTACTCATCCAAAAATGTCCCCAATCTCAGGATCTCAGTTGCACAGCTGGGTTCTGTTGGTCACATGTCAACTTCAGAGCACATCTGTTCATTCCTCAAGGATCCACTAGGCCCCATGAACACAATGTGCTCTGTGTAGAATACTTTACACCACAAAACCCAGCAGCTGCAGGGGTGAAAAAAATCTCTACTTCTCAAGTTTGTGTCTCTAGGCAGTTTTAAGTAGGCTGGGTTTTTTTTTATTTTGTTTTGTTTTGTTTTGTTTTGTTTATTAAATAGGCTTTCTTTTGGTTGCCTGTCATTTCTGACATTCAGATGCCTGTTGGCAACAAAGTTGCTTTTTTATTCTCAGGACAGATGTTTCTGGCCTGGGAAGAGACAGACCAAACTTTTACTGGAAAGTAAGAATTCTTGCCACATTCAGGCACCAAACCTGAGAAAACATAAGAAAGATCCTGGCCACATGCCCAAGAATGGAAAGGTTGGTTACTGCCAGGAAAATAATATCCAGATCTGAAGACTTTTAGTTTTAGCATTAAGAGAAAATATGTCAAATCTTCACATCTCGGCTGGTTCATGATGACCAAAGGACACTTTCCTAGTAGGCCATGTGAGAAAGGTACAGACACTTCCACCTCAACTTGGAAAGTGCCATGATTTTTTGAAGCGTTTGAGAACTCTTGGTAGAGTGAGAGGGACAGAGAGAGAGATGGAGAGAGAGATGGAGAGAGAGAGAGAGAGAGAGAGAGAGAGAGAGAGAGAGAGAAATAGGGAAGGAGACCCATTCACCATTCATGTGCTTTTAAAACTGTATACATTGGAAAGGTTAATGATTTTGGGTATTAATGATTTTGAATTGGAATACTATGAGAGTGGTACAAAGGAAACTAAAGGCATTAAATATGAATGGGTTTATTTCATAGACTTAATTTGATTCATAGAAAATTATTATTGTAGGTCAAGAATATTATAAAGTTTGATTTTACAATCCTCAAAGGACTCATTGATAGTTTTTTGAGGCAGGAGTAGTCTTGGATCAACATGTTTTAAATGATATGCGAGGGACAAACATAGCTTATAATATTGTAACTAGTTCCCTCCCCCCCCCACACACAGGAATGTGTCTATATTTATATAGCATAACCTGTTAAATCTGTACCAATGACTGAAAATACAGACCACAGAAGCTTCTTTAATAACATACATACACCAAGTCCAAAATGTTCTACTCTGTCATTCATGTGTAAATCAAATATATTATTCATATACTTCATCGACTTCCTGAATGCATGCTAAAAATGCCAAGGAAAAACTCGTTAATCGTGACATGATGACTGCTCAGCCAGCTCTGAAATGTTGATGGAAAATAAAAATTGTCAAAGGGCCTTTTTAAAAACTTCTGCAGGTTACACTCCAAACTTGGAATTCAGAGAATATGAATTTCCCTGTTCAGGAAGGAAGGATTAAAGTCAAACACCCTCCAGTGGTTGTATCTAAAAATTGCATAGTTGTCTCAATGGCTTACTTGTAAAAGGAGTCTCCCTATCCACCACTGAGTATACAGGATCCAAGACCCTGCTCAGTCTGATGGTTGTGTAATCTCAAAAAGTTAAAATTATTGCTATGGAATATAAAATCTCTGCTCATTCTGATGGCATCTTCTTGGGTGTTTCTATGTTAAAGTATTTAAATGCCAAGGTATAGTAGGTGATAGCCTCCTATCATCTTTTTTGTTTTAATCCTCACCTGAGGATGCTTTTTTGTTTTATTAATTTTTTAGAAAGAGAGTAAGGAGAGAGAAACATTGACGTGAAAGAGAAACATCGATGGGTCACCTCTGACTGGGGATTTAACCCACCAACTTTTGGTATGGGATGATGCTCCCACCAACTGAGACAACGGCCAGGGCAACCTCCTCTAATCTTTTAGATAGTTTGTTAATATTCTCAACTATTGTAGTTTTGAGATAGGAAATACAGCTTATATTAGCCTCACACCCTATGGTCAAGAAGAATGTTCAGACCTGTCTATGATATGGCAAAAAAACTAATTAATTTCAATCAATTCAGCCAAACAATCACCTGACTCAATGAGGTGTAAAATATTCTACCACCTATTTGGCTAAATTGACATAGCAGATTGATTCAATTGACCGGTCAAGTCATCAAAATAGACTATCTGGGAGCACTAAGAGGACATAACTTTGAGATGCATCTCTCTCCCCATTATGCTCTCTGGGTCTCATTCTCAGCCATATACAAATAAGTGCTTCTTTACACAATAAGCAAATGTCATCTACTGAGTCTCAGGTAAGTGGATCTCCTATGTTCCACGTTGTCCTCATTTCCCTTTCTAACATATAATGGTGAAGCATTGTTTTCTAGTTCAGAATAAAGATGATGATGAAATGTTCAGACATAAAGACTGCCATTTCTATTCACTTGGTGGGGTTGATAAACACTGGCTATTATGGAGCCAACAATTTTGGAATGCAAGAAGGCAGAAAGACTGGCACCACATCGAGTTCTACTCAAGATGACTTGACATTGAATATAAATTCTGCTTGGCAATGATGTTATTTTAATGTAATTTAGGCTATATCACTCTAAAATAGATTTTACTGAATTTCTACATTTAATAAGTTGCTCTTGCAAAAAAAAAAAACAACACCAAAAACACCTACATTGTAATCTAAAAATGAAGCAAAAATAGTAAAGAAGTATTTAAAATATAATCAGTGATTAGTCAACCCCTTGCAGCTAATTTTACAAATATCTGAAAAAATAAAAATACTATATTCATTGGCCTGTTTTAAGGACTGATGCCATCACTATGAATTGCTCACAATATTTTTTCTTTCAGTGGAAAACCACTTTGTAGCTTTCATATTCACTTTTTTAAAAAAAAATGTCTTTCACATACCGACATGCACAAATCTATGCTGTGCACCTCAAACTAATATAGAATATTATTGAATGTAAAGTATAATTGAAAACTAAAATATAAAACAATGAAAATGTAAACCCTTACATATTTTATTCTTATTATTTCCTCATGTCTTAAACCAACACTGTTCAAGCAAAATCAACAAGCATCTATGAAGCATCCAATGAGCTCAACTAATCTGCAAGATGAAGACACAGGCATGAGGATAAATGAGATAGAGTCCCTTGCCTCATGGAGCTTGCAATCTTGCTGACATAAATAGATGGAAATGTACATAAAATAATATAAAATATCACAATAGTACAAAATTTATAGTCAAACAAGTGATTATACATCATGAAGGGCTAGATAAATTATTATTGACTTTCCACAGAGGCAGTTATATGGAGAAGGACAACTAGGATTTATAAAGGTATAAAATACTAACATGAACAAAAACATTGCAGAGACACATAAGGTATATCAAAGGCACAGTTTGACTAGAGTGGAAGATATAAGTAGGGAAAATGGTAGGAGATAATTTTGGAAAATAAATCTGAGTTGACACCAGACTATAGAAGTGTTTAGCTAAAAGTTATGTTTTATTTTATAGGAAATGGTGAACAATTTAAGAATGTTGAATAGGGGAGTGATGTGATCAAGGGAGTATACATATTAGTCGGACAAGATGGATGAAAGGACAAATAGGGAAGGTAGAGAGTAATCAACATTACAAAAATGAGGTAAATAAGGCCAATGCTAGAATGGTAGAAGTGAGAATGGAAAAAATGCAATAGACACCAGATTTGGGTGAGAGATACAGAAGAATAAAAAATGATTGAGGTATCAGCATTTTCATCAAGGCTTAATCAGTATAGAAGTGGTATGTCAATTCATCAAAATGAAGAAAATTACAGAAAGAAAAAAGCAAAGGGCCATGTGAAGAAGTTTGGGAAATTTTTTCATTTGTGATACAGGAAAGTAATGGACTGGTAAATACTGTTTTCTTTATTCTTTTCTATGAATATGTAAATGTGCATACTCACATACACATGCACATATATACATAGACACATTTGCACTCTGAGAAAACAGATGAGCGACCAGAACTCAGTTGTTTCAATTTGTCTCCCGTCAGTTTAGTGACCAGCGTGGACTGCTGATAATCTGAATAAATGTTATTGAGTAATAGCATGATCTAGTGAAGTGAGAACCAGAGGCAAACATACCTACGCTCTATTTCCAGCTCTAACATTTACCAGCTGCCTAATCTGAAAATTCTTTTGGGCCTTATTTTCTCATCTGTAAGAGGACAGTACCTGCTTTCTCTCTACATAGGGTTATTGTAGCAATGATATAAAAAAAATTATGTGTGTGAAAATATTCTATATACTGTGAAGTATTGAAAATATAACCTTTCATTTATGTTGTCACAAGTGTATAAATGACCCAGCTGGTGTGGCTCAGTGGTTGAGCATCAAACTATGAAACAGGAGGTCATGGTTCCATTCACAGTCAGGACACATGCCCGGGTTATGGGCTCCATCCCCAGTAGGGGGCATGCAGGAGGCAACCGATCAATGATTCTATCTCATCATTGATGTTTCTATTTCTCCCTTTCTCTCTGAAATTAATAAAAATATATTAAAGAAAAAAGTATATAAATAACCATATTCTGACTTGTGGTTACATTTCAGTTTTCCCCTCTCAAGGATATTAACATAAACTCACATGCAAATTAATTCTAGTACTTTTATTTTCCTTAATGGTATTTTAAGATCTTTGAGGACTAGGACCATTTCTTAGGCTTTTCTGTATTTCCCATACACTTTACCCTGTAAACATTCTGAACGAAGTATATATTTTTACTTGGACCCAAATTTATTCTGAAAGCTCAAAAATAGCTTTCAATGTGTAACATAATTTTAAAGTATCATTCAAGCCCACATAATCCACAACTTCTTAAATAATAATTTAAATATACAGTGAAAGTACAATTCCCAGTGGTCTCACATACCTATTTAAGTGGATTTTTCTATAAATCTGAAAATGAATAACAAAGCATAAATTCAGAGTTATTAGTGACAATGATTGTATGTATATGTAGAAATACAATGACAAAAGACCAGCTTTGGAATAAAAATGCATTGAAACTACTTTAGCTGACTTATACAGACTATTTTTTAAGGAGGATCATTTCCTCAGAACACAAAGGCAATATAATAAAATATACTATTAAGGCACAACGTAAAACTATATCTGAACTATAAATGAAAGTGCCTTTTAAAATGTGGATGTTAAAAAGTCAGAACACAATCACTGGGGAGAAATTTGAATTTAATAAAATTTCCTGTGAGAAACAACTATCTAAATACTTGGCTGTAATGTTTGAAGCCTCTGTATAACTTCCTAAGGAAACTAAACTTTTAAAATACAAAACTTGATAGTACTTACTTCCACTTGGAATCAGGTCTCTTTCTGGGATGAATAGTTTATATCCATAATGTTTTTCTAGGACATCTGGCAGTATTTCAAGAGCAAACTGCTCTTCTTCAGGATTGTCACAGTCTAAAGTATCTTGATCCACTTTTGTGTAAGAGAGATAGGCATCATATTCCTTGTTGTCTTAAATATAAAGAACAACAAAAGGGTTGTACATATTAGCAGGTTCTCTCCTGAAAATCTATAACCACTAACAGGCTGGAATAAGCACTATAATAAGCAACTATTGTTAGTAGTTGGAAAAATAAGTCATCGGCCATGTTATAACAAATCCAGTACATTTCAACATAACCTAGTCATATGATGATATGACCTGAAACTTTCATGCAATGGGCAGTAGTCAAGACAGAATAATAGAGGAAATTATTATTTATGACTCTTGGTAACTATACATATTTGTGATGTTCAGTGATGTGTGAATGATTAGCTCAGTGTATTTGAATGCAAGACTAAATAGACCAAAGACATGGATTTGAACTTTTTCTCTGCCAGTTGTCTTGACTCTGTTACTTGGTCACAGACTACATTTAGTTTACAGAAATATGTGCAAGAGATCCAAGAGGGGCTGGGCCCTAGAGTGTGGAAGATTGAAATAATCCAGCCTCACTTCTGCAGACACATACTCACAGCACATGCCATTCTTCCAGTTGGTTAGTGTCGTCATCTTCATATACAAAAAGCAGTTCATTACCAAATATTAGAGACAGCAGCTGGGTTTTATACAAGTGCATTCCCTATTATTCTTGTTCAATCCATGGCCAACTAATTTGACACAGCTTCCAAAAGAAGCCTTTATTTCAAAATATACATCCTTCCAGTATGGGCAAATTAGGTTTTCCCTTCACACATTTAGCCAGAGAGTTAACTGTGCTTTGAGAATGTATATTTTTCTGTTTTTGCTGTATTGGCCCAGAGCTGACCTCTTCATATATATTTTTCCTGAAAAAATTAATGAATATAATTACTCAAGGTATTAGTCCCCATTGGTTTTAGAAGGGCCACACGGAAAAAGTTACATCGTTTTTCAAAATTCCCTTATTTGTAGAAAAAAAAAAGTAAAGTTAATGTAGTGACCATAGGCTCATATAAAACTATTAATATTCATTAAACCTAGATACTTGCAAATAATACTTTTAAAAGACAGGCAAGCCCTGGCTGACTTGGCTCATTGGATAGAGCGTCAGCCTTCAGACTGAAGGGTTCTGGGTTCAATTCCAGTCAAGGGCACATGCCCGGGTTGTGGGATTGATCCCCAGGAGAGGGCATGCTGGGGACAATCACTCAATGATTCATTCTCATCATTGATGTTTCTATCTCTCTCTCCCTCTCCCTTCCTCTCTGAAATCAATAAAAATACATTTTAAAAAGGCAGGCAAACATTTCAAGATTTGTTTTTAAAACACATCAATCTTTTTCCATTGAAAACAGATCTGATTAGAATATGGTTAAAACCTGACCAAAAAGTAATTTACAGAATGAAGCAGCCACTTACCTATACCATTAATGATTTGGTTCTACCTGCTGAAGGGGGAACAAAGCATAACATCTATATATCTATACTAATAAAAGAGAAACATGCAAATTAATCATCATTCCACTACACCCACCAGCCAATCAGGAGAAAGTATGCAAATTAACTCAACTAAGATGGCAGCAGCCACAGAGCTGGAGTGAACAGGAGGCTTGGGTTGCCATGGGTGATGGAGGAAGCCCAGCTTCCTGCCTGTCCTGGTCGGCCCTGGCCTCTGCTCAAGTCTACAAAGTTTCAATTACAGAAGATAAATAAATCCCAGATACCTGCTTCCAGCTGACCTTGGCCTCCGCTCAAGGAGGCACTGAAAAAAAAAGAAAAAAAAAGGAGAGGCTGGGAGCTTGGGTCACTGGGGGGCATGGCCAGGCTGTAAACGGCCATCAGCCCCTCACCCAGGCTGGCAAGGCACCCCAGTAGGACCCCCCACCCTGAAGGGGCTGTGGGCAACTGGAAAACAGCTCTCAGCTCCTCACCAAGGTTGGCCAGGCACCCCAGTGGGGACCCCCACCCTGAAGGGGGTGTAGACAGCCTGAAAACAGCCCTCAGCTCTTGACCCAGGCTGGCCAAGCACCCCAGCAGGACTCCCACCCTGATCTGGGACACCTTTCAGGGCAAACCAGCTGGCCCCCACCCATGCACCAGGCCCCTATCTATACTAATAAAAGGGTAATATGCTAATTAGACTGGGAGACCTTCCAGGAGACCTTCCAGACGTTCTTCTGGAGAAAGCCATGGTGGCAGGGCCAAGGTAGAGGTGGTTAGAGGCCAAGAGGGGAGAGCAGTTGTGGGTGATCAGGCCAGGATGGGACAGCAGTTGTGGGTGATCAGGCTGATGGGGGGCGGGGCTGTTGGGGGTAAGCAGACCAGCAGGGGGGCCAGTTGGGGGCGAGAAGGCCATCAGTGGGGGTCAGTTGGAGGTGATCAGGACAGCGGGGTGGGGGCAATTTGGAGTGAGCAGGCCAGCAGGGGGGCAGTTGGGGGCGAGCACACTGGCATGGGGGGTAGTTGGGGGTGATCAGGCTTGTGGGGGGCATTTGGGGGCAAGCAGGCTGGTGGCAGGGGGCATTTGGGGGTGAGCAGGCTGGCAGGCAGAGTTGTTAGGGGCAATCAGGCAGGCAGGCAGGCAGGCAGGCAGGTGAATGATTAGGAGCCAGCAGTCCTGGATTGTGAGAGGGATGTCCAACTGCTGGTTTAGGCCCGATCCATGTAAACCAGCAGTAGGACATCCTTCAAGGGGTCCCAGATTGGAGAGGGTGCAAGCAGGGCTGAGGAACACCCCCCCCTCCCTGTGCACAAATTTTGTGCACCAGGGCACTAGTATATATATATGTGTATATATATACGCCTAAGTGACTGAACCACTGAATCACTGAACGACCACTTGACAGGTCACTATGACATGCACTGGCCACCAGGGTGCAGACGATCAATGCAGGAGCTGCCCCTGGTGATCAGTGCACTCCCAACCTCCCATGGCCCCTCCCCTTGGCCAACCAACCTCTTGCAGCTCTTCCCCCCTGCCAGTCCCATGGGCCCCAATCAAGGAGACCTGTCAACCTCCCTTGGCCCCTTCCCCCCAGCTAGCCGGCCCAATAGCCAACCTCCTGCAGCCAACCTCCTGCGGCCCCTCCCCCACCGTCTAGGCAAACTACCACAGCCCCTCCCCCTGCCTGACAACCTCCCATGGTCTGTCCCCCCTGGCCAACCTGCCACTGCCCCGATTGGCTCTGATTTCCGGTCAGGCCGAGGGACCCCACCCATGCATGAATCCATTCACTGGGCCTCTAGTATCATATCTATATCTATATCTATCTATCTATCTATCTATCTATCTATCTATCTATCTATAAACTAGAGGCCCAATGCACGAAATTCATGCAAGGGGCTTGGCCCTTGTAGCTGCGGCAGCTTGCCTCAGCCCTCGCAGCCTTGGCTTTGTCTGGAAGGTCATCCAGAAGGATGTCCAGAATGACATCTGGTCTAATTAGCATATTATGCTTTTATTATTATAGGCGCCTAAGTGACCGAACGACCGAACCACCAGAACGACTGGAATGACCAGTTGCTATGATGCGCACTGACCACCAGGGGGCAGATGCTCAACACAGGAGCTGCCCCCTGGTGGTCAGTGCACTCCCACAATGGGAATGCTGCTCAGCTGACAGATCCATCCCGTGGCCCACCGGCTAGCGTGGTAGCCACTCCCTTTGCAGTCCTGCAGGTCTAATCTCCAGAGAACGGGCCATGCACCAATGGACCAACACCACCAGCACGATTCCGACAGTGCCTCCAGCCTGCTGGAAGTCAGCCTCGGGCATCACAGCCACTTC
This sequence comes from Myotis daubentonii, assembly GCF_963259705.1. NCBI lineage: Eukaryota > Metazoa > Chordata > Mammalia > Chiroptera > Vespertilionidae > Myotis > Myotis daubentonii. The sequence continues at coordinate 54,523,040 of NC_081861.1, forward strand.
CCCTCCCTAGGCACGCCACAAGGAAGAAAGTATAGAAAAGCAGCTGCTATATGGCAACCAACAACCGGCACAAATGTCAGTGGGATGGATCCAGACCCGGAGCCGGCAAGGGCATCCCACTGCCCGGCCAGAGGGCCGATGGTGTCCCCACCACCACCACCCTCAGGACTCTACCTGTGCATGAACTCATGCACTGGGCCTCTAGTAAAGATATAAATACTCTATAATAGGAGTAGGTGGGACCCTCTGACTATCTAGAGATATCTGAGGCAAGATTATGTTCTAATTCCAGTCTTCACCACGGTCTGGTTACTTATGTTAAGATGGCACCTGAAGTCAGGAGCTTCACTTTTGCATGTCTCCTGGCTGGAAAAGGCTTCCATAAACCTTGGTTGGGTTATCTTATTGCCTAGAAGCAGATGTGCATGATGGGCTGCCCTGAATAGTTGAGATCATTTTGGCTAACAAATGGGACATATTCCACTGTTATACACAAAACACCACTGGGAAGAGAGAATGTTCATATGCAATGATAATGTAAGAATCTCCCCATAATCCTAACACCTCTGCCCCTGTTCTAATGGAGCTCAGGATGCACCTGCAGGCCTTTGACTTTCTTCAGCTATAATTATTCACCTGGGACTCAGAGCTGCCAATGATACACAGCTGGAAGAATAAAATAGGCCAAAGGACAAATAGCTCCATTCCTATGAGCAGAATGCAGTTCATTGTTCCTGGAGGATGGCCATGCTGCCTCAAACTCCACAATGTTCATAATATCAGACCAAACCTTTTGTCCTCTGACTTTGATAATTTCTCTATCTCACAAACTTTGTTAAATTCAACTACTTATTAATTCATTCAACCATGATTTGTTGAACATATACTATGAGCCAGGCATCTGCAATAACTACCTAACTCTTTCATCTGACCAGGGCTTCTAGACTCTTGTCCCATTGGTTGTCCTGATTATGACTTTTGGCCTCCAGCCATGCCTAAACTCACATATTCTTGGTCCTATCCTTACTTGTGTCACCTGTATCTTAGTATAGATGATGCTACAAAGATATTCCTCTAGAAAAATATTGCTATATTTGCATATCCCAAATCAAGTTATGACAAAGAACACGAATGTCTTTTTTTTAAAAAATATATTTTATTGATTTTTTACAGAGAGGAAGGGAGAGAGATAGTCAGAAACATCGATGAGAGAGAAACATCGATCAGCCGCCTCCTGCACATCCCCCACTGGGGATGTGCCCGCAACCCAGGTACATGCCCTTGACCGGAATCGAACCTGGGACCTTTCAGTCCGCAGGCCGACGCTCTATCCACTGAGCCAAACCGAATGTCTTTGATATATGTTAATATCCAATATGTCTGGATAATAAATTTTACCTAATACTCTAGAAGAACATTATTCTTTGGAAAATGGGCGCTTCCAATTTCAGTCATTTCCTTTTAAGATAAACTAAAGGTAAAGAACTTATGATGGATGGACAAAGCAGGAAGAGAGCTCTGAAAGCTACCATGTAAGATGCTCCAGAAGCTCTAGGATGCCAGATAGCAAGCAAACAAGCAGTGATGCAGATGCCACAGTTTTAAAAATGCACTTCAGATTTATGTATACAGCCAAGAAAGCCTTATGAATAGCCACAGCTGTTGCTCACAAAGAAGAGCAAAATGGATGGAGCAAAATCAACATGATGCAAATAAGATTAACAGCAAGGCCTGAAAATTGTTTTAAAACTAAATAGCAATTCAGCAACATCGCTTTGCTAGGCAAGGTTAATGAGCCTTTTTCTGTGTTAAATTGTGCTTACTAAGCTCATCTGAGAAACCAGAAAATAGAGCACAATGCAGACAGAGCATTATAAAGAAGAGGGCTCACACAGCAGTCACCATAGGTATACAGTTCCCAATGAAAAGAGAAGTTATGAGGAATGGAACCAAACTGTCTATGGAAGAATTTTCCTACTGTCACAACTGTCCAGTCTTATTTTAAAACCTCATTTTAATGCAGTTCACCATCAGGAAGTCATTCCAGTATACAATCCAGTTTTTCAGTGCTATGCCAAACACAGTGCTAAGTTCTTAGCTTCAAAAGTGCACAGACTATGTAACTTTGTTGATTATTATAACCCTAGTGATTGCTATAGTACCTGCATATGAGTGTGTGTGTGTGTGTTTGTGTGTGTGTAGTGCTGATCCAGATGAAGAATATAAGTAAATATATCATGCATAGTGCCTGTCACATAGTAGACACTTAAATATTTAATGATTGAATAACTTAAAGGTCGAATAAAGCAATCATTGCTTGGTAAATTGAAATGAAATTAATTATAAAAAATGGATAAGAAGTGAGTTTGTTATATAGATTTTATTTAATAAAAATAAGGTATTTTAATTTCAAGTGAAATGAAACAGTTTTTCATATTTTTTCTTTTTTATTGTTTAAAGTATTACAAACAGTAGTACATATGTCTCCTTTTTCCCCCCAATTAACCTCCCCCCAGCCTCCCCTACCCCCCGGCACATGCCTTCACCCCCCTCCCAGTGTCTTGCATCCATTGGTTATGCTTATATGCATGTATACAAGTCCTTAGGTTGATCTCTTACCTCCCCCGGCCCCCCAACCCTCCCCAGACTTCCCTCTGTCATTTGACAGTCTGTTCAATGCTTCTCTGCCTCTGTATCTATTTTTGTTCATCAGTTTATAATGTTCTTTATTTTCCATAACTGAGTGAGATCATGTGGTGTTTTTTTGTTTTTTGTGTGTTTTTTTCACTGTCTGGCTTATTTCACTTAGCATAATGCTCGCCAGTTCCATCCATGCTGTTGCAAATGGTAAGAATTCCTTTTTTTTTATAGCAGCATAGTATTCCATTGTGTAGATGTACCACAGTTTTCTAATCCACTCATCTGCTGATGGGCATTTAGGCTGTTTCCAAATCTTAGCTATGGTAAATTGTGCTGCTATGAACATAGGGGTGCATATATCTTTTCTGACTGGTGTTTCTGTTTTCTTGGGATATATTCCTTGAAATGGTATTACTGAGTCAAATGGGAGTTCCATTTTTAAGTTTTTAAGGAAACTCCATACTGTTCTCCACAGTGACTGCACCAGTCTGCATTCCCACCAGCAGTGCACGAGGGTTCCTTTTTCTCCGCATCCTCTCCAGCACTTGTCATTTGTTGATTTGTTGATGATAGCCATTCTGACAGGTGTGAGATAATACCTCATTATTGTTTTGATTTGCATCTCTCGGGTGATTGGTGACTTTGAGCATGTTTTCATATGTCTCTTGGCCTTCTTTATGTCCTCTTTCAAAAAGTGTCTATTTAGGTCATTTGCCCATTTTTTAATTGGGTTTTTTATCTTCCTTTTGTTAAGTTGTATGAGTTCCCTGTAAATGTTGGAGATTAAACCCTTATTGGAGATAACATTGGCAAATATGTCCTCTGATGCATATTTTTATTTTATCATTTTTATGATGTATCATACCTCTTTATGTTCTTTTGTCCATTTATTTATTGGAGTCTTAGGGGTTTTTCATTAGTTCGTCTATATATTTACATAGAAATACAATTAAAAATTGCAAAATGTTTAAAAAGATATTTTGAAGTAAAATTGGAATTATAACTAAATTATAGAAAAACCAACTGCAGATTAGCTGAACAGGTCTTGCAAGCAAGGATTTAAAGAAGCCACATTGAGACTGGTAGGAAGGGAAGAGACATGAAAAGCCCTGGCCCCACTCCCACAAGCAGCAGCTGAGAATCTGGAGGGATAGCTCAGCTGTAAAGGCTCTCTCTGAGGAGTGAGGGGTCTCAACCCAATGATGGAGCCCTATCCCAGAGCACCAAAGCCAAGAAGAGGCATCTACATAACATCTGTCTGTAAAAATCATCAGGAAAGAAGGGATTCTGTCCACTAGTGAGTGATTAGAATCTGCTAGAGGACCAGGCATCAGTGCACAAAATCTCATTTGCAACAACTCACCCCGGGCTCTGACAGAAAGAGGGTGGATCAGACTAAAGTAGTATGAGGAGAGATTGTGGTTTATGGCTCTTGGAAGAGAGCTGAAGAGACAGCCACCAGGATCCCTGTACTGAGCCTCTGTCCCAAAGAGCAGACACTATCTTTCTTGGGTAGGACACTCCTCTCTCTACAGCATTAGCCTGGTGAAATGCAATAGCCCCGCTCTCTGGACTCAATGTAACCCCACCATGCAGAGCTCACACCCTGTGGAGGAGGAAGCTGCCTGAACCCAGGATGTACAGGTCTGGACAGACTCATAGGGTGTCAGTGACTGAGTTGTACTAGTATGTTCTGGGATGGGGATAATTCCCCCATTTTTTCCCATGAACTTGACCAGTGCCTCCCCCACACTGAGATCCACTAGCACCACCCTCCAAACTCTCAGCTCACCAACCCTCTGGACTGCTGGTGGCCCCACCCTGTGAACTTGGGGTACTCCACGAGTTCTGGGAAGAATTAAGGGATAGGCTTAGTTGTATAGTTCTAGGAAAGGGGGCATTTTTCCCTAGTGAACTTGACCTGTGTAGAGCCCTTCCTTCACACAGCCTAAATCTTGGTCATTTTGGTCCTGATAAACTCTGCTGCCTTCACCCTGATGACTCCCTAAGATCCTACCCAACAAAAAATGTCTGGGGATACCTAGTAGATGGCAGCTAACCTTGGTGTACCCTGGAACTTTTGCTGAGTGGCCTCAAACCCAAGTTTTAACTTGTATCAGTCTGGTGAACACCACTCCCACCTACCTGGTGACTCACTGAAAACCTACCTCTTGAAACTCCAGTACTACCAGAGGCTCTTTCAGGGACTGAAACTAACAGGCAGTCTGGGAGCAAAGGCAGGCAGAGGCCAATATCATAGTGCCTTGGGCTTTTTGCTGGCTTGTTTCAGGCTTGGTGCTGGTGGTAGCCCACCTTGCTATTCAGCTTGGAACTTACTACACACACCTAGGCCCAGGAGATACAGCCATAAACTGCAGATCACTTTGTCGCTCTAAACATATTGTGCAGGGCCAGTGGCAGGCAGCGTCTGACATTGACTTGCATCTTAATCCCTCCAAAGAGGCCCTACTAAGAACACACCCAGTGCTGAGCTTCTGAAAACATCACAGCAGGATCCAATTAGCTCCACAAGTGGAGTGGCACATCCAAAGGAAGATCTCAGCAGGCAAGAGGCCTGTTGAGGCTTTTTGTAGTCACCAGGTTGTACACTATGATTGCGGTGAATCCTCAAAGTCAGCCTGCTGGAAGGTTGACCCTGTGCATGAATGGGCCAACAGTAATCAAGGTTCAGTTGCAAGAAGAGGACTCATATAACCCACAAAAGGGACATTCCTGGAGACCCTAGCTCAAGTGATCAAAAAGATTACACTACTGGGTCCCACAGAACACCTATTACCTAAGGCCATCCTACCACACCTGTGACACATAGATCTACCTAATATACCAGTGATGGCGAACCTTTTGAGCTCGGCGTGTCAGCATTTTGAAAAACTCTAACTTAATTCTGGTGCCATGTCACATATAGAATTTTTTCGATATTTGCAACCATAGTAAAACAAATATGTATATTTTTAATATTTATTTTATATATGTAAATGCCATTTGACAAAGAAAAATCAACCAAAAAATGAGTTCGTGTGTCACCTCTGACATGCGTGTCATAGGTTCGCCATCACTGTAATATACAGAAACAAACACAAAGAAGTAGCCAAAATTGAGAGACAATGAAAGATGTTCCAAATGAAAGAACAAGAAAAATCTCCAGAACAAGAGCTGTGCATGAATGGGCCAACAGTAATCAAATAAAAAGGAGTCAAGCAATAGAGTAAAAATAATTATTATAAGGATGCTCAAGGAACTTAGTGGGAACATCAAAGTATGACAAATGGAATAGAAACCATAAAAAAGAAACAGTCAGAAAAGAAGAATACAATATCTGAATGAAGAGCTCACTAAAAGGAATAAACAGTAGGTTATGTGAAGGAGAGGATCAAGTCAATGATTTGGAAGACTAGGTAGCATAAAATACCCAATCAGAGCAGCAAAAAGAAAAAAAAAATATTAAAAAAATAAGGATAGTTTAAGGGACTTTTGGGACAACATGAACCACGATAACATCTGCATCACAGGGATACAAATAGGAAAAGAGAGAGAGCAAGGGACTGAGAACCTATTTGAAGACATGATGACTGAAAACTTCCCTAAGCTAGTGAAGGAAATACACACAAGTCCAGGAAGTGCAGAGTCCAAAACAAGATGAACTCAAAGAGGTCAACACCAAGACACGTTATAACTAAAATGCCGAAGCTTAAAGACAAAGAGATAATCTTAAAAGCAGCAATAAAAAGACAGTTTGCTCCCAAAAAAAGCAAGCTCCAAAAAACTGTCAGCTGATTTATCAACAGAAATATTTCAAGCCAGAGGTATTGGTACAGATTATTCAAAGTGATAAAAAGCAAGGACCTGAAACCAAAAGTAGCAAAAGCTATAAGTGTTTGTTACCACAAAACCAATATTACAAGAAATATTAAAGAGTGTTCCTTAAGAAGAAGAAAAAAGGGGGGGGATAGGAACATAGTTATAAAGAATAAAATGGCAATAAAACGTACTTATTAATAATCACTTTAAATGTAAATGGTTTAAATGCTTCAATCAAAAGACATAGGGTAGCTGAATGGATAAGAGAATAGCCATATATATGCTACCTCCAAAAGGTCCACTTCAGAATAAAAGACACACACACAGACTGAAAGTAAAGGAATGAAAAAAGATATTTCATGTGAATGTAAATGTAAACAAAGCTGGGGTGGCAATACTTATATCAGAAAAAAATAGACTATTCAATTTTTATTATTTTATTTTATTTTATTTTTTCCATCACCATTTATCCCCTCTGTGCACTCTTCCACCTCTACCAACCCCCACTCCTCCACAATCAGCACACTGTTGTCCATGTCCATGAGTGAAAGGACATAATGATACAAAGAAGGGCACTACATAATGATAAAGGGAGAAATCCAACAAGAGGATGTAACAGTTTTAAACATTTAGACACCCAAAATAGGAGAACCTAAATATATAAAGTATATCTTGATGGACATAAAGAGAGAGATCAACAGTACTACAGTCATAGTGGGGGATTTTAAAACCCCATTAAAATCAATGGATAGATCTTCCATACAGAAAATCAACAAGGAAAACAGTGGCCTTAAATGACATACTAGATCAGATAGCTTTAATTGATATATTAAGAGCACTTCACCCCAAAGCAGCAGAATATACATTCTTTTCAAGTGCACTTGGAACATTTTCTAGGATAGACCACATGTTAGGGCACAAAACAAGTCTCAATGAATGTAAAAAGAATGAAATAATATAAAGCATCTTCTCTGACCATAATGGTATTAAACTAGAAAGCAATAAAAATAAAAAAAAAATGAAAAGCACACAAACACATGGAGGCTAAAAAATGTTTCACTAACAATGAACAGGTTAACAATGAGAACAAGGAAGAAATCAAGATATACTTTGAAACAAATGAAAATGAGAAAACAACAACCCATATCCTATAGGACATAGCAAAGGCAGTCCTAAGAGGGAAGTTCATATTACTACAGGCCAATCTCAAGATATAAGAAAAATATTGCCCACCGGATGTGGGTCAGTGGTTGAGCGTTAACCTATAAACCAGGAGGTCAAGGTTCAATTTCTGGTCAAGGCACATGCATGGTTGCAGACTCAATCCCTAGTAGAGGATGTGCAGGAATATGCTGATCAATGATTTTCTTTCATCATTGATGCTTCTATCTTTCCCTCCCTCTCCCTTCCTCTCTGAAATCAATAAAAATATATTTTAAAAAATAAGAAAAAAAAATAAAAATCTAATCTTTCATCTAAATAAACTAGAAAAAGGACAACAAGAAAAGATAAAAGTAGGTAGAAAGAAGGTAATAATAATGATCACAGCAGAAATAAACAAAATAGAAACTAAAAAACAATTTAAAAGATCAATAAAACCAAGAGCTGATCCTTTGAAAAGATAAACACAATTGATAAACATATAACCAGACTCATATAGAAAAAAAAGAGAGAGGACCCAAATAAATAAAATCAGAAATGAAAGGGGGAAGTAAATACTGACACCACTGAAATCTAAAGTATTATAAGAATACTAGTAGCCTGGTGCACGAAATTTGTGCACATTTAAAGGGAATTAATTGCCCTAACCAGTTTGGCTCAGTGGATAGAGCACCAGCCTGCATACTCAAGGGTCCCAGGTTCGATTCTGGTCAAGGGCATGTACCTTGGTTGCAGGCACATCCCCAGTGCAGAGTGTGTAGGAGGCAGCTGATTGATGTTTCTCTCTCATCAATGTTTCTAACTCTCTATCCCTCTCCCTTCCTCTCTGTAAAAAATCAATAAAATATATTATTTTTAAAAAGGGAATTAATTAGCAGAGATATTTTAATATTGCTATTTGCCCTTTCTCTATAATAGAAGTGTGAGAGATGAAAGGAAATTAATAAAATGTATATGAAATAATATATAAATTTAGTAATAAATAAACAGTAACAAAAGGATATAACAACAACAGAGGTATGATATAAAAATGACAAATACATGATATGAAAACAACAAAAACATGATATAAAAACAACAGTGACACAAACAATGACTGATAAAGTGATTAAACTCATTCTAATATCTCCCTGTACACCACATTAAGAGTGAAAACACTTTCAGAGTGCTTGAGTAATTTCCCTTGTGATGAAGTATTTAGAACTTTAACTGTAACGTCACATGCTCTTCAAACTCGAGAGAAAGCAACATATAACTGACCATGTGCAGAAACTGGTTCAGGTAGGAATATGCCTACTTTGTCTAGAGTTTGTCCTTGTGATTAATTAATAGTCATCACAAATGCTGGCATCACGGGAAACCGTCGTCAAATCAATTTAAATGGGAGGCCAGTGTCAGATGGGGACAAATTAATTCTTGGAATCAGAACAACCTCTCCCTCTACAGATCCTGTTAATACTTCAGCTTCAATAATGCTAGGTTGTAATCTTTTGATAATAAATCTGGTAATATTACAAAGACCCCATTTACTATTGAGATTTCTCAATAGCATGATGATTGCACCCGACTTTAAATTTTAATTTATGACACGACATTCTGGAAGGAGTAATACTATTAAGAAATTCGATGGGAAAATTTTCCTTTTCAGCATCATCTGTGGAATCAATGGAATCATCACTCAAATATGTGTGAAAATCTCCATTGAGTATATCCAAATTTTCTTCATTTAATTTTTGAACATGCTCATTTTTTGGACAAAGAATTGCACGTTTAGATATATTTTTAATATTATCTATAGCAGTGGTTCTCAACCTTGGCTGCACATTAGAATCACCTGGGAATCTTTTTAAAATCCTGATTTCTGGGCCTCATCCTCCAGAACTTGTTTCTTTGTTATGGGGTGGGGCCACAACATTAGTAACAAAGAAACAGAATTTCCAGAGGATGAGGCCCAGAAATCAGGATTTTAAAAAGATTCCCAGGTGTGTAATGTGCAGCCAAGGTTGAGAGCCATTGATCTATAGTATTTCCAAAGGTAGCTTCAATAATAGATCCATTACAAATCATTTCACTTCCACGCTCTGCTCTGAGGGCTGGTTCCTGCCTGAAACCTCAACCTGAAGCAGGTTCCTTCCTGAAACCTCCTCTGATGGTGGGTTCCTGCCTGAAACCTCACCTTCCAGGAAACAGCTGGGGGAGGGCGCAGCAGTTTCCAAGATGACCCCTGCAGGACTGACTTCCTTCTGGTTGGTCGTGCTTCTGGCCATGATGTTATACCCAGGGTTTTTATATAAGTAGATTTTATGAACAAATATACTCAAAACAAATAGGACAAGCTGAAAGAAATGGATAAATTCCTAGAAATATACAATCTCCCAAAGCTGAATCAGGAAGAAACAGAAAATCTGAGCAGACCAATTAAAAATAATGAAATTGAAGAAATAATTTAGAAAACTTCCAATAAACAAAAGTCCTGGACCAGATCACTTCAAGGGGGAGTTTTAACTAACAAAGAACTAACACCTATCCTTCTCAAACATTTACTAAAAATTCAGTAAGAGAGAAAACTGCCAAGCTAATTTATGAAGCCAGCATTAATTTCTAATTCCAAAATCAGATAAAGATACTACAAAAAAATCATAGGCCAATATCCCTGATGAACATAGATGATAAAATCCTCAACAAAATATTAGCAAATCGAATCCAGAATTACATTAAAAAGACCATACACCATGATGAAGTGGGATTTATCCCTGGGATGCAAAGTTGGTACAATATACACAAATCAATTAACATGATATACCACATAAACAAAGTGAAGGGTGAAAATCATATGATCATATCAATAGATGTAGAAAAAGCATTTGAGAAAATCTAGCACACATTTTAACATAAAAATTATCAGCAAAGTGGGAATATATGAAATGTAACAACATAATAAAGGTGACATGTGACAAACACACAGCAAACATCATATTCAATGAGCAAAACATAAAAGTGTTTCCTTTAATATCAAAAACGAGAGAGGAGCCAAAACCTGTTTGGCTCAGTGGATTGAGCATCGGCCTGCGGACTGAAAGGTCCTAGGTTCGATTCCGGTCAAGGGCATGTACCTGGGTTGCGGGCACATCCCCAGTAGGATATGTGCAGGAGGCGGCTGATCGATGTTTCTCTCTCATCAATGTTTCTAACTCTCTATCTCTCTCCCTTCCTCTCTGTAAAAAATCAATAAAAAAAAAAACGAGAGAGGAATGCCTGCTTTCACCACTTTTATTCAACATAGTACTGGAAGCTGTAGTCACAGGAATCAGACAAAAAGAAGAAATAAAAGGCATCCATATTGGAAGTAAAACTTTCATTATTTTCAGATGACAGGATCCTCTATATAAAGAACTCTAAAAATTCCACCATAAAAACTACTGGACCTGGTAAATGTATTCAATAAAGTAGCAGGATTCAAAATAAATATCCAGAAATCAGTTGCATTTTTATATACCAACTAGAGTCCTGGTGCATGAAATTCATGCATGGGGGATGTCCTCAGCCTGGCCTGCACGCTCTCCAATCTGGGACCCCTCAGGAGTTGTCAAGGATCAGGCCTAAACCAGCAGTTGGGCATCCCTCTTGCAATCTGGGACTGCTGGCTCTTAACTGCTCACCTGCCTGACTGCCTGATCACCGCTAACCACTCTGCCAGCCTTCCTGATGCCCCTAACTGCTCCCCTACCAGCCTGATCGCCCCTAACCACTTCTGCCTGTTGACCTGATCCTCTTAACTGCTCCCCCCTGCTGGCCTGATCCCCCTAACTGCCAGCCTGATCCCCTAACTGCTCTCCCCTGTTGGCCTGATTGCAACTAAATGCTTCTGCCTTGGCCCCACCACTGTGGCTTTGTCTGGAAGGACATCCGGAAGGTCGTCTGGAAGATGTCCAGTCTAATTAGCATATTACCCTTTTATTAGTATAGATAATGAACTATCAAAAAGGGAAACTAAGAAAATAATCCCATTTACAATTGCATAAATATTACCTAGGAATAAACTTAATGAGGGAGGTAAAAGGCATGTAATCAGAAAATTATAAGACACTGAAGAAAGCAATTGACTAGGCTGGTGTGGTTCAGTGGCTGAGTGTTGACCCAGGAACCAATAGGTCACTGAGGTTGATTCCCGGTGAAGGCACATGTCTGAGTTGTGAGCTCCATCCCCAGTATGGGGCATACAGGAGGCAATCAATCCATGATGTTTCTCTCTCATCAATGTTTCTATCTCTCTCTCCTTCTCCCTTCTGCTCTCTCTAAAAATCAATAAAAGCATATTTTAAAAAAGAAAGCCATTTAAGAATCTAAAAATATGTGGGAGCACATACCATGTTATAAAGAATTAACATTATTAACATGTCCATACTATACAAAGCAATAGATTCAATGCAATTCCTATCAAGATACCAATGGCATATTTCACAGAACTAGAATAATGATACACCTGATGAGGACTTATATTCAAAATTTAAAAGAACACATACACTTCAACACCAACAAAACCCCCACAAACTAGCTCTATATATAAAATGGAGGAATATGCAAATTTGTCCCGGATGCCATCATGACATGACCTTTCACAGGGTGGAGTGGTTGCAGGGTTGCTGGGCAGCAATCCAGGTCTAAGAGTGATTTTGTGCCACCCAGGCAGACTCCCCCATGGCCTGCAGCTGAATCCCGATGCTGACCTGGGGTTTACTAAACTTTATTGGAGCTGCTCCCCACACCCCCACCCCTTGCCCCAGGACCGTGCTGCCGCAGCAGGGCACCCCAGCAGTGTCCTGACAGGCAGGTGTCCTGGGAGAGCCAAGTGGAGCAGGGGCTTCAGGGAGCCACAGCCGGGGTCCGCAGGCGGACAGACAGGCCTCCACCTGAGGGGTGGCTCCCAGGTGAGAGCTACGGCTTTGGCAAAGCAGCTGGCCAGGAGGCGGGTGACCTAAGGGGTGCAAAGTGGTGCTGAGCCGGGGTGCACAGGAGCGGGCTCAGGCCAGGGCAGGGGACCGGCGGGCGGTGATCTGCCTCGCCCACTGACAACGAGGTTCTGCAGTGGCCCCAAGACACGGAAACAAGAGCTGATGACTGCTGGATTGGAAGGATGCCCAGGTGGAGGGGCATGGACCTGCAGCCCTGAGGCAGGGCTTGAGGGGTGGCACCACATCAATGGAGGGGCGCCGCACTGCAGTGGTTTGGCGAAGCTCCCAGCACTAACCAGGCCTCACCTTGGCCTGCGCACTTGAGAGGCCGCAACTCCTGCTCACACCTTGGCCCAAAAGCAAGCCCGCACCCACCCCACCCTCAGTTCCCGCCCCACCCCACTGCGGTGCATGCCTGCATGGTAAGTGCAAAGCCTACCATGTGCTCCCCATAAGGGGGGACAGTGGATTTGGGGGTGGGGGGCAGGGGAGAAGAAAGAATGTGGAGCAACCACAATGAAGAGTTCCTTGGGAATGAGGCTCAGAAGCCTCACGGGGAGGTTTGTTCTGTTTGCCCCACTACTGTCCCTTAGGAAAGGTGGAGAGTGCAGTTGTCAGGGCTCCCTGCAAACTGAGTACAGTTCCACAGCAAACTGGATTTGGCCTCAGTTTCCTGGTCTATAAAATGGATTAAGCGTTTCCCAGTGCCTTCACTGAGCTTTGAGGGCTAATTGAAATATTATATAAAGAAAATGAGTGAAGACATGATAAAGAAAAGGAAAGGCAAACAACACAAAAGAAAGATTGGAAGGAACATGTAAACCTATTGTCACTTAAATAGGGAACATCGTCAACAGTATTGTAATGACGGTATGATGCCAGGTGGGTATTGGAAATATCTAATAGAAAAAAAAGAGAGAGGACCCAAATAAAATCAGAAATGAAAGAGGAGAAGTAAGTACTGACAGCACAGGAATCTAAAGGAATTATTATATCTATGTCTCAATAAATATAAATATTTAATAAATATAAATATTTATTGAGACATATCTTCAAAATGGGAAATTAGAGCCTGTTCTGAGCACAATTACATGCTCCAAAAATATACTAGGTATATGAAAATTTTTTCACTTACCCTCAGTTTTTATATACAACAATTAATATTTAAAAACTTGAGTTTTTACCTGTGCACATAAAATAAGTAGATAAAATATGTGACGGAGGAAAATGTCACTGGTTCCCAAGTGCCAATAAGTGGCACTTATTGTCACCAGCAGCAGGTATGAGCAGCCCCCGCTCCACTTGGCTCTCCCACGACACCTGCCTGTCAGGACACTGCTGGGGTGCCCTGCTGCGGCACCAGGGTCCTGGGGCAAGGGGTGGGGGTGTGGGGAGCAGCTCCAGTAAAGTTTAGTAAACCCCAGGTCAGCATCGGGATTCAGCTGCAGGCCATGGGGGAGTCTGCCTGGGTGGCACAAAATCACTCTTAGACCTGGATTGCTGCCCAGCAGCCCTGCAACCACTCCACTCTGTGAAAGGTCATGACATGATGGCATCCCAGGCAAATTTGCATATTCCTCCATTTTATATATAGAGCTAGTTTGTGGGGGTTTTGTTGGTGTTGAAGTGTATGTGTTCTTTTAAATTTTGAATATAAGTTCTCATATATCTATTATTTATATATCATAATAGAGGGTGCAGGAGAGGGTGGGGAACACTTTGTAAAGTATATGATTGTCTAACCATTATTCTGTAACTAATATAAAACCTGAAACTAATACAAAATAATATTGAATGTAAAGAAATGAAAATAGGAGTGAAATTTGTATAAATTTCAAAGTTTAAATAAAGGCTGTAAAGGAAGGAAGGGGGTGAATAGGAATATTGTTTTTCATTTTACCACTTTATTGTCTTTTCAGTACATGAAAAAGACAGTTGTCTTTATATGGTGCTTTTATACTTTTCTAAGTCACTATCTCATTTGATGTTCAGGGCAACATAAAGAAAAGATAATTATTTCTCCACTATTCAAAGAAAGGAAGTCTTGGTATTTGGCCCTAATGATTCAATTGTCGAGCCCTTATTGTAAAGCAGGGTTAATGAAATTTTCTGTGAAGGGTCATATCTATACTAATAAAAGCCTTGGGGGCAATCAGGCGAACAGGGGATTGGTTAGAGGGCAATCAGGCTGGCAGGCAGAAGCAGTTAGGGGCAATCAGGCAGGCAGGCAGGTGAGCAGTTAGGGGTTAGCAGTCACAGATTGTGAGAGGGATGTCCAACTGCCGGTTTAGGCCCAATCCCTGAACCGGCAGTCGGACATCCCCCGAAGGGTCCAAGATTGGAGAGGGTGCAGGCTAGGCTGAGGGACACGGCCCCCATGCACAAATTTTGTGCACCAGGCCACTAGTCCAATTATAAATTGGACAAAATAACTAAATTAACACTGCTCGAAAGAGGACATACAAATGACCAATAAACATATCAAATGATGCTAAAATTAAATAACCATTAGAGAAATGCAAACTAAAATTTAATAAGATATCACCTTATACCTGTCAGAATGACTATCGTCAATAAATCAACAAATAACAAGTGTTAGTAAGAATGTGGATAAAAGGAAACCCTTGTGCACTGTTAGTGGAAATGCAAATTGGTACAGACAATGTGGAAAAAGTATGGCATATCCTCAAAAAAATTAAAAATGGAACTGCCCAGCAATTACAATTCTCAGTATATATCAAAAGGAACTTAAAACACTAATTTGAAAGAATATGTGCATCCCTATTGTTCAGTGCAGCATTATTTACAATAGCCAAGCTATGGAAGCAGCCCATTAATAGATGAATTGATAAAATAGCTGTGGTACACATATACAATGATATATTACTTGGTCATAAAAAGAACAATATATTACCATTTGTGGCAGCATGAATGGAATTTGGGTTATTTTGCTAAGTGAATCGGTCAGAGCAAAACAAACACTATGTGATTTCCCTGATATGTGGAATCTAAAGAAATATGTAAATTAACAATATAAAAAAGAAATAGATCATGGATCATACAGAGAACAGACTGATGGTATCTAGAGGGGAGGAAGGTTGGGTTAGAGAAGTACAAATTGAAAGTTAAAAATATTAATGGGGATGTAAATTATAACATAGTAAATATAGTTTATAATAATGTAATAACTATATATGGTGCACGCTGAGTACTGGAAATATCAGGGGAACACTTTGTAAAGCACATGATTGGCTAACCACTCTGCTATATTACTGAAACTAATACAAAATAATATTGAATGCAAATTGTAATTTAAATTTTTTAAAATAAAACATAAAAATAAATTATAAAAAATAAAACAAAAAGGCAGTTTATAAGAACTCTCAGTAAATGCTACTGTAGATATGAATCAAAGATAAAACATGAAAGAAATGTATATAGGTAAAACTAAGTTTTGTCTAAGAGATGCCAAAATCCTATCTAATAAAAGAGAAACATGGTAATTGGCGAAAGACCGCTAACCTTCCCATTGGCTAATCAGCGAGATATGCAAATTAACTGCCAGCCAAGATGGCGGCCGGCAGCCAGGAAGCTTGAAACTAACATGAGGCTTGCTTGCTTCAGTGACGGAGGACTGCAACGTTCCCCGCCAGCCTTGCCGGCCTCTGACCCTGCAGTTTAAAAAACATAGTAACAAATATAGAAGCTAAACAAAACCCCAGAAATCTGCTTTCAGCGAGGCCGGGATCTCAGAGCTGGAGTTGATACAGTGTTTCCATTATAGAACCGAAACAAACCAGATACCTTCTTTCAGCAGCAGAAGTCTCAGAGCAGGAGCCAGAGCTAAAGCTGGCCCAGAATAAAAAAAAAAAAGAAAGAAAAAAACGAGCAGTTGGGAGCTTCAGTCGGCCTGAAAATAGCCGTCAGACGCTCACCCAGACTGGCCAGGCACCCCAGTGGGGACCCCCACCCTGAAGGGTGTGTGACCAGCTGCAAACAGCCATCATCCCCTCATCCAGGCTGGCCAGGCACCCCAGTGGGGACCCCCACCCTGATCCAGGACACCCTTCAGGGCAAACCAGCCAGCCCCCACCCATGCACCAGGCCTCTATCCTATATAGTAAAAGGGTAATATGCCTCCCAGCACCGGGATCAGCGGAGCCGAGAGGCCTCATGGCACCAGAATGAGCATGACAGGGGGCAGCGCCCAAATCCCCTGATCGCCCCGAGGCTCTGTGTGACAGGGGGCGGGGCCACAACCTCCCTATCCACCCTGCTCTGTTCATGACAGGGGAAGGCGCCCCAACCCCCTGATCAGCCCTGCTGTGTGTGTGACAGGGTGTGGCGCCCCAACACACCCACCACGGGCCCTGCTCTGTGTGTAACGGGGTAGAGCCATAACCTCCCCATAGGCCCTGCCCTGAGTGTGAGTGTGGCGGCACCCCAACCCCCTGATCAGCCCTGCTCTGTGGGTGATAGAGGGCGGCGCCCCAATCCCCGCTTCCACCCAGGGCCCTGCTCTGTGTGTGATGGGGTAGAGCCATAACCTCCCCATCGGACCTGCCCTGAGTGTGACAGTGGTGGCGCTCCAACCCCCTGATTGGCCCTGCTCTGTGGGTGATAGAGGGCGGTGCCCCAACCCCCTGATTCGCCCTGTCCTGAGTGTGACAGGAGGCGGTGCCCCAACTCCCCTATCGGCCCTACTCTGTGAGTGACAGGGGGGAGCTCCCCAACCCCCTGATCCCTCTGCGGCTCTGTGTGTGACAGGGTGCGGCGCCTCAACCCCCTGATTGGCCCTGGTCTGTGCATGACAGGGTACGGAGACCAAACCCCCCTGATGGGCCCTGCTCTGTGTGTGACAGGGGGTGGTGCTGCAACCTCCCATCGACCCTGCCTTGAGTGTGGTGGGGCGGTGCCCCAACCCCCCAATTGGCCCTACCCTGAGCGTGACTGAGGGTGGCATCACAACCTCCCAATCTTCCCTGCTCTGTGCATGACAGGGGAAGGCGCCCCAACTCCCCAATCAGCCCTGCTCTGAGCCCGACCAGGAGGTGTACCTAGGCATTGGGCCTGCCCTCTGCCACCCGGGAGCAGGCCTAAGCCAGCAGGGCGTTATCTCCCAAGGGGTCCCAGACTGCAAGAGGGCACAGGCCGGGCTGAGGGACCCCCCTCCCCCCGAGTGCACAAAATTTTGTGCACTGGGCCTCTAGTCTATATATAAAAAGCCCTAATATGCAAATAGACCAAACAGCGGAACAACTGAACAACCGAACAACCAAACAACCAGTCGCAATGATGTGCGCTGACCACCAGGGGCCATGCACAGAACATGGTGGACATTGGCCACAGTGGGATGGTGAGCAAGTGAGCAGGGGCGCCAGAACAAGGTGGGGCGCCAGTCGCTATCATTGGGGTGAGCCTCTGGTGGTTATTCAAAGTTCTTTGCTCCACTGTGCCGTGGTCCCACCCGGTGCTCGCACCCACTGCCGGCACTGGCCCTGCTTGCACCTACAGCTGGTGCCAGAGCTGCTGCTCACACCCGCTGCCAGTGCCAGTCCCAATCGCTGGGCACCATCAGCGGGTGTGAGCAGTGGCTGCCAGCCCTAATTGCTTCTGAGGGTTTCTCCGTCTCCCCCTGCTCCTGAGGAACAATTGGAGCAGCAGTCACCACTCACACCCACTGACGGCACCAGCCCTGCTCACACCCGCTGCTGGCGCCAGCCCTAATCGCTCTGTGCCATCAGCAGGTGTGAGCAGGACCAGCATCATCAGCACATGGGAGAGGCGACGGCAGGAGCAGGGCTGCCAGCAGGCAGGGGCAGTGGGGGTGGGATGGGAGGGGCCAGGCTGGTTCACAGAGGATGGGCCGAGACCCACCCCTGTGCCCACCACAACCTTGTAGGCCACAGTTCCTTTCAAGGTGCATGAATTTGTGTACTGGGCCCCTAGTCATATAATATTTGCATTAATTTATTCTTACAAATATGTACTACAACTGATCAGTTAGTCTGAGTTATTGGGCATGGGTGATGAAAGAAATTAATTGTTAAAGATTAACTTAATAAATTGTATCATTTGTTACAGGGAGTATTAATAAATCACTTATAATCAAGACTCAAAACAAATGAATTACAGGAGCCTTCCTTTCATATTCTTTCATATAGACAATGCATCTTTTCCATTCCTAATTGGATATTTTAACCACTTATTGGCACTTGGGAACCAGTGACATTTTCCTCAGTCATATATTTTATCTACTTAGTTTATGTGCACAGGCAAAACTCAGGTTTTTAAATATTAATTGTTGTATATAAAAACTGAGGGTAAGTGAACAAATTTTCATATACTTAGTATATTGTTGGAGCATGTAATTGTGCTCAGAACAGGCTCTAATTTCCCATTTTGAAAATATGTCTCAATAAATATTTATAAAACTTTTAAATGGGCTGCTATAACTGTTGAGTAAATACACTACTTTGATAATGAGCATGCATATATACTCATTGAACATCATTTTTCTAAATTACTGTGAAAACATAAAAGTCAATTAAAGCCCACTCATATCATTGTTTACATTAATAGTAGCAATAAAACCCAAATTAAAGATTCCTAAATATATTTGATGTTACAGTCACCACTCTCCCCTTCTTCTATCACTATAAAAATAAAACAAAATAATAAACCCATCTATTCTGAGGTAAGACTGTGATCTTAAAATAATAAAAGCTCTAACCTTTATAATTTAAATATAATAAAAAACTAAGAATTAAACCAGCCTTTTTAAAGTGATGACTTACAATTGGACTTCTTTTTATCTTGGATTACCTAAGGCATTTCACACACATATTCCAAGGCTTAAAGTAGTTTTTGGGTGAGGATTTTATGCACATGAAGTGACATGCCATGATTTTTTATTGGTATTCAGTGGAAATATCAATTTGTTCTCTTGAGAAAATTAAATCATTTTTGCATTTTCAAAGAAACAAGGCTCAATAAAATGTTTTATTTTATTTATTTATTTTTAAATATATTTTATTGATTTTTTACAGAGAAGAAGGGAGAGGGATAGTTAGAAACATCAATGAGAGAGATCAATCAGCTGCCTCCTACATGCCCCCCAGTGGGGATGTGCCCACAACCAAGGTACATGCCCTTGACCGGAATCGAACCTGGGACCCTTCAGTCCACAGGCCAACGCTCTATCCACTGAGCCAAACCGGTTCGGCAAAATGCTTTATTGATATTAAAGAGCCATAATATTTTTAAGGGCCATAAATGGAAAACATGAGAAAATTATAGGCCACATTCTGAATTTCTATCCTTTGAATTCACCTTTGATAATGGTGCTATAATCATCAAAAATATGTGGGATAGATGTACCTCGAGCTTTGAAAATAGTATTTTCATGTTTTTTTAATCAGTTTCTTCAATGAGTTGCTTTTTTTTATAGATGTCAAGAATGGCTAAGCTAGAGAAGCCAGGAAGATGGTGGTGTAGGTAAACACTGGTAATAGCCACCTCCCACACCACATCAAATTACAACTAAAATACAGAACAACCATCATCCAGAAATTCTGGAAAGCTGGCTGAATGAAGTCCTACAACTAGAGAAGTAAAGAAGAAAGCATGCTGAGACTGGTAGGAGGTGCAGAGGTGCTGAACGAGCTGGTCCAGCACCCATGTGTGCTGCTTTTTTAATCAGGAGGGAGTTCATCCTGCAAAGGACACCTTGAGGAGCAAGAGGTCCAAGTCCCACACCAGATCCCCAGGCCAGAGTCCCAGAGCTGGAAAAAGAAGTCCCTACTGGTAGTAAGAACCACAAGCTGTAAAAACCAGTGTGGATTACAGCTCAGTGACACAGAGGCTGCTGGAGACCAAGCTGTTCGTCTTAAAAGGCCAGCACCACAAACAGAACTTACAAGGTCTTGCTTCCTCTGAGCTCCAGCAGCAGGGTGAGGCTCTGGGGAACACAGACACATATGGGGAGGAACTGGATTGTCTGGCATCAGGGCAGGAACTCTAGAGCAGCTTTATCCCAGATAGAGGTGCTCACAGGGATTATTGTTCCTATGCTAGGACCAGTCCAGTCACAGAGCTTACTGGCAGCCATTTCTGTTTGCTCTGACCTGGTGATTCCCGAAGACCTCATCTCATCCAATTTACAACCTCGCTCAAGCTGTGTGCAGCTGCTTTTGCATATTAATGGCCTGTCCTTTCTCAGGCTAAAACCTCTCAAACAAGCTGCAGCTGGGTCAGGGATCCCCAAACCTATCAATAAAAGGCCCAAGACCCGGCACCAGCACTAGCTTGCCTTGCTTCATAGCTGGGCCTCCTCTGGCCCCTTAAAAATCTGATACAAAGAGGAGGAATCTGCAGATCTCTCTGTAGCTCTTGTTGGGTAACCTGAGGCAGTGGCTGACTTTGCACCTCCCTAGAAACCCAAGAGCCAGTGTACCCAGTGGTCAGTGTGAGACCATACCAGATTATAACTCTATACATCCATAAGGGACACACTCAAGGGGAAGACTCAGTTAGCACCAAAGCCGCACTGAAGCAAGTCCTGCTCCATAGGGGTGACTCCTCCACAGCAGCTCTCCTACTGTAGTCACAGCTGGTCCTCACAGCCAATTAGCCCGGTGGTCAATTCCTGCCAGTGGCATCAATAGAAATCAAGTCTCAACAACAACCAGCCTGTGCTCACAGCTCATAAAGGGGTTCACTGGGCCCTATAGAACATCTACTTCACAAGGCCACTCTACCAACTCAAGGAGACATAGCAGCTCTACCCAATACATAGAAACAAACACAGGGAAGAAGCCAAAATGTGGAGACAAAAAAACATGACACAAATGAAAGAAATGGAAGAAAGCAAAATACTGGATATAGAGGTCAAAACCATGGTTATAATGTTACTCAAGAAACTTCTAGCCGAAACCGGTTTGGCTCAGTGGATAGAGTGTCGGCCTGCAGACTGAAAGGTCCCAGGTTCGATTCCGGTCAAGGGCATGTACCTGGGTTGCGGACATATCCCCAGTAGGAGATGTGCAGGAGGCAGCTGATAGATGTTTCTCTCTCATCGAAGTTTTTAACTCTCTATCTCTCTCCCTTCCTCTCTGTAAAATATCAATAAAATATATTTTTTAAAAAAAAGAAAGAAAGAAACTTCTAGAAACCTTCAAAAAATGGAAAAGGGCCAGTCAGAAATTAAGCATGATTGAATTAACACTGACTGAAATAAATAATAATATACAGGGATTCAACAGTAGAGGATTCTGAGAATCAAATCAATGATTTGAAATATGAGGAAGCAACAATACACCCAAGCAGAAGAGGAAAAAGAAAAAAAGAATCCAAAAATATGAATACAGTGGGGCCTTAACTTACGAATTTAATTCATCCTGTGATGGAGCTCGTAACTCAAATTACTCGTATGTCAAATCAAAAAGTGAACGAGTGAGACACGTGATGCTGGGCTGATGTTGTGGCGTTCACTGTGACATTCGCTGTGCCAACTAGTGGTGGGGTATCTGAAGCTGGCTTGTAACCCCCAAAAATCGGCCAAGAGACGGTTCATATCTTGAAAAACTCGTTAGTCCGGACACTTGTAAGTCAAGGCCCCACTGTATAGAGTAAGGTGCCTCTGGGACAACTTTGAGAGTATCAACATTTGCATTATGGGGGTGCCAGATGAGGAAAGCAATAAATTGAAAACCTATTTGAAGAAAGAATGACAGAAAACTTTCCCTTCCTGGTGAAAGTGAAGCATCCATCTTATATAAACACTGCTGTTTGAAATTTTAACCCTGATAGTATGGCTTCTGTAATGCTTGCTTGCTTAAATAAGGAAAATAAGACTACTCCCATTCCAGAGAGGCTGTAAACTATGCCCCAGACAGAGTTGTCAGTACTGACACCAGGCCAGGCCTTGAGATATGGTCTCATGGCCCCTTCCCAGCACACAGGCCTTCTTTCTCAGAAGGCCCAGAAGTCTCATTCCAAATTTGGGAGATAAAGGGCTGGAAAGTATAAATAGAGGAGTTTCCTCCATGTTTGGTGGCCCAGAATTTGAAAGACACATTTTTCTCTGGGCCTGCACAGAATCCTATATAATAAAAGAGAAACATGCAAATTAACCATCCCTCCTCTACACTCAAGTAATGACCACAAGCCACGCCCACCAGCCAATCAGGAGTGACTATGCAAATTAAGCCAACTAAGATGGTATGGCCATGGAGCTGGAGCAAGCAGGAGGCTTGGGTTGCCCCTAGCGATGGAAGAAGCCAAGCTTCCTGCCTGCCCTGGCCAGACCTGGGCTCTGCTCAAGGCTACAAAGTTTCAATTATAGAAGATAAATAAATCCCAGGAAAAAAAAGAAAAAAAGGAGAGACTGGGAGCTTGGGTTGCCAGGGGGCATGGCTAGCCTGAAAACGGCCATCAGCCCCTCACGCAGGCTGGCCACACCCGCATGGGGTGAGGGTCCTTGCTGGGGGGCTTGGCCAGCCTGCAAACTGCCATCAGCCCCTCACCCAAGCTTGCCAGGCACCCCAGCAGGACACTCCCACCCTGAAGGGGCTGTGGCCAGCCTGAAAACAGCCATCAGCCCTTCACCCAGGCTGGCCAGGAACCCCAGCAAGACCGCCACCCTTATCTGGGACACCCTTCAGGGCAAACCAGCCGGCCCCCACCCATGCACCAGGCCTCTATCCTATATAATAAAAGGGTAATATGCAAACTGACCCTAACAGTAGAACGACTGGGAATGACTGGTCACTATGACATTAAATGCAGGAGATGCCCCCTGTTGGTCAGTGCGCTCCCACAGGGGGAGATCTACTCAGCCACAAGCCAGGCCCACGCTGCCAGCACAGCAGTGGTGGTGGGAACCTCTGCTGCCTCCTCAGCAGCGCTAAGGATGTCTGACTGCATCCTAGGCCTGCTCCCCACTAGCAAGTGGACATCCTGCAAGGGCTCCCGGGCTGCCAGAGGGATGTCTGATTGCCAGCTTAGAGAGGGCACAGGCCGTGCTGAGGGCCCCGCCCCCCCCCCCGAGTTCCACAAATTTTTGTGCACCAGGCCTCTAGTTTAAGAATAAAATGTAACTCCCTTTCTCTAAGCATGGCTTGGTTTTTCTCTGGTCTTCTGCAACAAAAGAAATAGACTTACAAGTCCAGGAAGCACAGAGAGTCCCAGATAAGAGAAACCCAAAGAGGACCACACCAAGACACATAATAATTAAAATGCCAAGGGCTAAAGACAAAGAGAGTATCTTAAAAGCAGCAAGAGAAGAGCACTTAGTTACCTACAAGTGAATACCCATATGACTGTCAGCTGATTTCTCAACAGAAACTATGCAGGCCAGAAGGAAGTGACAAGAAATATTCAAAGTGATGAATAGCAAGGATCTACAATCAAGATTACTCTACTCAGCAAAGCTATCATTTAGAATTGACTGTCAGATAAAGAGCTTCAGAGACAAGAAAAAGCTAAAGGGGTTCATTACCACCAAACCAGTATTATGTGAAATTTTGAAGGCTATTCTTTAGGAACAGGAAGAAGAAGAAAAATATAAAGATAAAAAATATGAACAACAAAATGGAAACAAATACATCCCTATCATCATTTGAATCTAAAAATCAAAATAAACAAATAAGAAATCTAATGAACAGAAGAATAAACTGGTGAATAAAATAGAATAAATAGAATCAAAGGTATGGAAATGAAACAAACTGATGATTCTCAGAGGAAAGGAGGGTGGGGGAGTAGAAAGAGATGAGACAAAGATCTTATATGCATGTATGCATTACCTATGAATACAGGCAATAGGTTGTCAAAGGCCTGGAATAGGGTGGGAACCTGGTGGAGGGGGACAATGGGGGGGGGAAGAGGGACACCTGCAATAATCTCAAAAATAAAGATTAAAAATAAAAATAAGGGCTAAGCAACTCCATCCTGTTTTCCATAGTGGCTATACCAGTTTACATTCCTACCAGCAGAGAATGAGGGTTCTTTTTCCTCCACATCATCTTCAACACTTGTTATTACTTGTCTGGCTGATAATCACCATTCTAACAGGTGTAAGGTGGTATTGATGCTGTTGTAATATCCTGGTTATTATTTAACAGGAAAGGAGGAAAGGGAAGGCTTCATAAAGTCATGCCATTTATACAGCTTTGCTAAAAAGGATGCATTTAACATTCTCCAAATCTGTTCCCTGATTATCGATGGGAGAAGGGACTGGACAAAATCAGTATAGATGCATGCCCAGTAAAGTATGAGTGAAGTGAGAAGGTGATTACCCATAATCACACCTGGATGCTGAACCACACCTGACTGCAACATGGAATGGAAACTCTAGTCACTGGCCTTGCTTCTAGATCTGCTGGAACCTCAACTGCACCTTTTCTAGGACTGGCTTTCGGGCCAGTTGACTTTGGAACCTGAGAAACGTAACTTCATGCAAATAAAGCCTTTGTTTCACATCTCATCCTCTTGTGGGGCTTCTGAAAAATTTTATTTTAGCAGTACCCCAAGAACCTTATTCCCACTCATGTCTGGAAAATCTGACCCATTAATTACTTCTGCAACAGTATCTCATTGAAGGTTTTCTTCTATTTTATTGAATTTATTGGGGTGAGATTGGTTAATAAAATTATATAGGTTTCGGGTATACAATTCTAAAATATGTCATTTGTATATTAAATTGTGTGTTCTGATGTGTGGAATCTAATGGAGCAAATAAACTAACAAAATAGGAACAGACTCAGAGCAGACTTGCAGTTATCAGAGGGAAGGTGGGTTGTGGGACTGGGTGAAATAGATGAAGGTATTAAGGAAAAACAAAAAACATCATAGACATAGACAACAGAATGGTGATTAATGGAGAAGAGGGATGGTATAGGGAGGATAAATTGTGATGAAAAGAATCCTGTAGTTTTGATTTGCATGTCCCTAATAGCTAGTGAAGTTGAGCATCTTTTCATATACCTTTTGGCTATTTGTATGTCTTCTTGGGAGAAGTGTCTGTTCAACTCCTCTGTCAATTTTTAACTGGAGTGTTTGTTCATTTGGTATTAAGATGTAGATATTGATATTGAGATATAGATAAATATATAAATCTTTATATATTTTGGATATTAATCCCTTGTTGAATCTGTTGTTTGCAAACATCTTCTCCTACTCAGCTGTTTGCTTTTTGTTGTCAATTTCTTTTGCTGTGCAGAAGTTTCTTAGTTTGACATAGTCCCACTCATTTATTTTTGCCTTTTTAAAATTTAGTTTTATTATTGACTGTATTACATATATCCCCCATTTCCACCCACCTTTGCCCCCCCCACCATGCAGCCCCAGCCACACCCCAGGCCTCCACCATGCTATTGTCTATGTCCTTGGGCTATGCATGTATGTATATAATTTATTTGGTTATCTCTTCCTGCCCCCCCGCCACACACAACCCCTCTCTTCTGAGGTCTGTCAGTCTGTCCCATGCATCCATGCCTCTGGACCTATTTTGTTTGTCAGTTATTTTGTTCATTCAATTCCATATATAAGTAAGATCATGTGATACTTGTTTTTCTCTGATTGGCTTATTTCCCTTAACATAATAATCTCTTTCTTCCCTTGCCTTTTAGGTCAAATCCATAAAATCTGCTCTGAGACCAAGGTATATAAGTTTAGTAATTATGTTTTCTTCTATGTAATTTATCGTTTCAGATATTATATTCAGGGTTTCAATCCATTTTGAGTTAATTTTTGTATGTGGGGACACACTGTAATCTAGTTTTGTTCGTTCCATGTGGCTTTCCAATTTTCCCAGCATCATTTATGAAAGAGGCTTTCTTTTCTCCATTATAGGTTTTAGGCTCCTGGTATAGCCACTGTGGAAAAGAGTATGGATAGAGGTTCCTAAAACAGTTAAGAATAGAGTTACCATGTGACCCAGCAACCCATCCTCTGGGTATCAACTTGAAAAATTTAAAAACATTTCCCCAAAGACATACACGTCCTTATGTTCATTGAAGCATTATTTTCAGTGGCCAAAATATTTTTTTAAAAACTGAAGTGTCCTTTGATAGATGATTGCATAAAGAAGATTTGGTACATATATGCAAGGGAATACTACTCAGCCATAAGAAAAGATGAAATACTACCATTTGTCACAACATGTATGGACCTTGAAAATATGCTAAACAAAATAAGTCAGACAAAAAAAGTTAAGGACCATATGATTTCACTTATATGTGGGATTTAAAACTTAAAGCAACAAATGAACAAAAAAGGAATACAAAAGTACAAAACCTCAGACACAGACAACAGTATGGTAGTTACCAGAGAGAGGGGAATGGGGATTAGAACCAATAATGGGGGTCAAATAGATGTTGTCAAAAGATGATTTGGGCCAAAACCGGTTTGGCTCAGTGGATAGAGCGTCGGCCTGCGGACTGAAAGGTCCCAGGTTCGATTCCGGTCAAGGGCATGTGCCTGGGTTGCGGGCACATCCCCAGTGGGAGATGTGCAGGAGGCAGCTGATCGATGTTCCTCTCTCATCGATGTTTCTAACTCTCTCTCTCCCTTCCTCTCTGTAAAAAATCAATAAAATATATTTTTTTTAAAAAAAAGATGATTTGGTTTTGAGTGGTGGGCATATAATACAATATACAGAACATGTATCATAGAAACATATACTTGAAACCTATGTAATCTTATTAAACAACTAGAGGTCCAGTGCACAAAATTCATGCATAGGGGGGTTTCCCTCAGCCCAGCCTGCACCCTCTCCAATCCGGGATTGGGCCTAAAGTAGCAGTTGGACATTCCCTCTCACAATCCAGGACTGCTGGCTCCCAACCGCTCACCTGCCTGATTGCCCCTAACTGCTTCTGCCTGCCAGCCTGATTGACGCCTAACTGCTCCCCTGCCATCCCAATCACCCCCAACTGCCCTCCCCTGCCAGCCCGGTCGCCCCTAACTGCCCTTCCTCCCCTACAGGCCTGGTTGTCCCCAACTGCCTTCCCCTGCAGGCCTGGTCACCCCCAACTGCCCTCCCCTGCCAGCCATCTTGTGGTGGCCATCTTTTGACCACATGGGGGTGGCCATCTTGTGTGAGGGTGTGGCGGTCAAATTGCCTATCACCTCTTTATGATATAGGATGTCAACCAATAAAATTAATAAAATGAAGAATGGCTAAAATTTTCTATATTTAAATTTGAATTTCCTATGGGAAAATGAAATTGATTTATTATAGAGTGGAAGGGAGAGGGAGAGACAGTGAGAAACATCAATGTGAGAGAAAGACTCATTGATTGGTTGCCTCTGGTACACGCCCTGAGAGGGCCTGAGCCTGCAACAGAGGTATCTGCCCTTGACCAGAATTGAACCCGAGACCCTTTAGTCTGCAGGCTGATGATCTATCCATTTAGCCAAACCAGCTAGGGCTGGAATTGATTTTTAATTTGTTTCTTAGCAAGGTAAAGAGCTTTGACAGCAATTGTTTTTTATACTGACCAACTAATGACTCCTTGTTAAACTGTTTAATTGGAAATAATTTCAAATGTACAGGAACATTACAAAAATAAAACTATTTCAAAGTACACCCATATATCCTTTACCCAGATTCGTCTACTGTTAATATTTTCTACCCTTTGCTCTCTTTCTTGATAGATAAGTAAAATTTTCCTGAACTATTTGAGGATAGGTTGCATTAGTCATAATCCTTTAATTGTAAATGTTTCTTCATGCATTTCCTAAGAATAGGGATACTCTCTTACATAATCACAGATTCATGCCCTTTTTTTAAAAAAATATGTTTTTGTTGAGTTTCTTTTTTTTTGTTTCTTTTTTTGTTTTGTTTTTTTTTAGAGAGAGAAGAAGGGAGATGGAAGGAGAGATAGAAACAGTGATGCATCACCATCCATAGGCTGCCTCCTGCATGCCCCTTGCTGGGGATCGAGCCTGCAACCCGGGCATGTGCCCTGACCTGGAATGGAACCAGTGATCTCCTGGTACATGGGTCTGTGCTCAACCACTGAGCAACACTAGCTAGGCACATCTTCAGGCCTTTTAACTGAACTTGAACAATAGGAAACAGCTTACCATCAGTAGTTTCATCATCTCCAAAATGCTGTCTGTAGAAGAGCATCAGTTCAATATTGTAGCATTTGTAGATGATCACGAACAGTACAAAGAGGAGGAGGATTGCTCCTACACCTCCTGCAAGCTCAATTTTGTAAATTAAATCTGGAAGAAACATAATAAACAGGAAAAGGTAATGAAATCAGTAATGCTTGAGATCATGTCATAAATCTGGTCTGTAAAATACTAGTATGCAACACATTCTCTTTCTCTTTCCAGAAGACTCTTGTTTAATGTAGTAACTAGCTTTGTTTCTATTACATTTGTGTAAATCAAATATTTGTAAAATTTACTCTCCTCTAAAGATTGGAGTAAGTTTACTCTTGAAAGTGAGGGGGGGGGGGTAAGAGTTCAACCGAAGGACTGGTATGCATGCATATAAGCATAACCAATGGACACAAGACACTGAGGGGTAAGGGAGGCCAGGGGATTGTCAAGGGCGGGGGGAAAAAGGAGACATATGTAATACTCTTTGTAATACTTTATGCAATAAATAATTAAAAAAAGAAAGTGATAAGTTTATATACAAAGGAATAGTCACTCCCAATTTGCTTTGAACACGGGTGAATCTCACATATATATTGTTGATTTAGTTGTGTTTCAAGAAACTATTAAAGCTGCCTTTTTTCTGGGTCCAGGACCAAGATTTTGTCTTTTCTGTTAAATTCTATTACTGGCTTAGAAAGATTAAAATCTAGTACTTTTCAGGCCACAAACCCCATTCTCCTATAGAACAGCATCATAAAATTATTCACAGAAATCAAATAAAATCTAACAAGCTTGCAGGATTTAACTGTTTAATTTAAGCCTATGCGAACATAATTCAATAGAAGGTAAGCAGGGGAATTCGCTTATCCATTTCCCCTACTTATTTGAATAAGTGGCTATAATATATATGTGATATAATATGCCCAGAGAGGCTAAAAGAGAATGATAATGAAATATCCAGGTTAATAACTTGGCCTATTCAGCTAACACCAGGCTACCTGATAGCAGCCTCAGGCTGCTCCAGTGGGGCACCCCTGCACCTCATGGAGTTCCAACAATTAAACCAACCTGTAACGTAAGGACACATAATGTACACCAGGCTCAGGGAAAATGACTTACCTATAACTTAATTTGTGATATTAAGAAGTCTAGGGTATATCATACAAAGAGGGTAAAGTATCATGACATTAAGAGAAATGGGAAGTCAGAGGAGAATTCAGAATGTGAATTCAGCAATGTCCAGACTAGAAATACTGAATCTGAAAGACACCAGACTATATACATATTTTCCACTGTGAGACAGGGACATTCATTGGTCTCAATATAATATAGATAAAATCGACTAAAAATTACCTAATCTCCCCTTAATCTAATTGCATAATTACTAAGTGACACTTTTATTACTAATTCAGCTTACCATATAGCTATAAACTAGAAAATGGAGTGGCATTCTAGTTTATACATTAGTTGCTTATGAGTTTGGTTGGCATCAATCAGCCTCCCTGGATGGATCAATTCTTGGGAACTTTTAAAATAAAATTTGTGACCATGACTGACTGCCACTTTTTAAGGTTTCTTGACAACTATATCATCAACCTTCCCTGGGAATGTCACTTGTTTCTATAAAGGCTTATTTTTTAAGAGCAATTAGGAGCATCAAACAGACCATCCAATCTCAGACAGAAGGCGAGTGTGTGTGTGTGTGTGTGTGTGTGTGTGTGTGTGTGTGTGGTGTGTGTGTGTGTGTGTGTGAGAGAGAGAGAGAGAGAGAGAGAGAGAGAGAGAGAGAGAGAAACCAAAAGAGGTGTATGCATGCATATAAGCATAACCCATGGACACAGAGAGTAGGGGAGTGAGAGCATATGTGTGTGTGTGTGTGTGTGTGTGTAGTGGGGGGATGACCGGGGAGGGGTCAATGGGGGAAAAGGGAGACATATGTAATACTTTAAATAATAAAGAATTTTTAAAAAGAGAGAAATTAGTCATGCTCAATATAACCATTGAGATTAAGATTCAGAAGAAAAAATATAGAGTATACAATATAATTAATGTGTATTATAGATTTAAAATTTTTTCTACTACTGTATGCTTTAAGTAAACCTTGAGGGTAAGAAGTATTGGCCCAAATTTATAGGTGAAGAATCTGAAACCCAGTAGTTTAATTCACTTACCCAAATCATACACTTAATAAGTGACCAAGATGGGACTTGAGCCAGATATGCTAAGTTCAAATTCAAGTCTTTTTGGCTTACACTACAGCTTTACAAGCTCCATCCTAGAAAGTGACATTGAAATTATTTTCCCTGTTCCTCCATATTGTTAATGTTTCTTGAGAACACATGACTTACAGTAAATATATTATGCATTTTTAAAATATATTTGTATTGATTCCAAAGAGGAAGGGAAAGGGAGAGAGAGAGGTAGAAACGTCAATGATGAGTGAGAATCACTGGTTGGCTGCCTCTGGCACAAGCCATACTGGGAATCAAGGACACAACCAGGGCATGTGCCCTTAACGGGAATCCAACCTGGGACCCTTTAGTCCACAGGGTGATGCTTTATCCACTGAGCAAAACCAGCTAGGGCTATATTATGCATTCTTTCTTTAAAAAATATATTTTATTGATTTTTTTACAGAGAGGAAGGGAGAGAGATAGAGCCAGAAACATTGATGAGAGATAAACATCGATCAGCTGCCTCCTGCACACCCCCCACTGGGGATGTGCCCGAAACCAAGGTACACGCCCTTGACTGGAATCGAACCTGGGACCCCTCAGTCCGCAGGCCGATGCTCTATCCACTGAGCCAAACCGGCCAGGGCTATATTATCCATTCTTAAAAGCCAGTGTTAAATTGACAGAGAAATGGGATTCTTTTTTGTTGCTGTTACTCTAAAAACTGACTTATCTTTGATCTTAGGACTTTGATTGACTTTCTTCAAAATGTTTTCCTGCTACAAATTGTTCATTTTATGTTTTAAAAATTTTGGGCTCTCTCTCTCTCTCTCTCTCTCTCTCTCTCTCTCTCTCTCTCTTTCTCTCTCTTCTCTTTCATCAGACAGATCTTTCATAAAGATCAGCATTTTTTAGTCACTGAATGAGAAATTTTCAGAAATTTCTATGTTTTTTACAGAATAAAGTTACTGTTGGTAGATGGAAAACTTTAGCAGCAGGAATAATTTGTGCTCCCAAGTAGAGACACCTTTTTCAGCAGTAAATTTATGTAAGAAAAATGTGGTGTGAAAAGTACCTTTGTGGTTTTGGGGTCCATTTTACAAAAATGTTTTTTAATATTTTATTGATTTTTTACAGAGAGGAAGGGAGAGGGATAGAGAGCTAGAAACATCAATGAGAGAGAAACATCGATCAGCTGCCTCCTGCACACTCCCCACTGGGTATGTGCCCACAACCAAGGTATATGCCCTTGACAGGAACCGAACCTGGTACCCTTGAGTCTGCAGGCCGATGCTCTATCCATTGAGCCAAACCGGTTAGGGCACAAAAATGTTTTTTAAATATATTACTTAATGATGGCTGTTTATGTTGAAAACTGTGGATCTAGTTCCTGAGACTCAACCATTATTCTTTGATTCAGCCCAGGCAGTCACATTAAAAAGAAAACATGTATCCTATAATCAGAGGGCAGAAGTGCCATCACCCAGATGACATCTGGCTTTTATTTTGTCTTCTGTTTTCAACTTCCATTTTCCATCTCAGAAAGGTCTATACTTCTAGGGATATTTGCACTGTGTCTTGTACACACTTCACAAAAATAACTATAGCCAGAAAAGCAAATATTTATGGGATTGTAACTCTTTCTAGACACATAAAGTGCAATTGTAGTTCTTTTTAATCTTCTTAGTTTGAATTCAACTATTTTTTTTAATTTGATCATAAAGATCAGACATTATAGACTGAGACAAATAGCAGATAAAGCCAAGGGACTGGAGAGAGGGAAGGTTAGAAATATTTTGAGCTTGCTCATAAATTGGGAATCAGATTAGGATATTCCACCTGAGGGTTTCTTAGATAGGTTGGGATTTCAAACTGGAACAGTAGCACTGGGAATGAAGAGAGAGGGGGGGGGCTAAAGATAGGGTGAGAAATATTCTCTGTTCAGTGATATGCTTAACTTTTTGGAAAGAGTGTATGCACAGAGAAGGAATAATTATCATTATTTCTTTAGCATCAGTTCAGAGTCTTTGTTCAATCCCCCCCCAAAAAAATATTATGACCATCTTACTGAAATATTAGTTCTACCTATTGTCAAATAGTTTATCAGAGAGTGATGAAGTGGTAGTATAGGTAGAAGATGCATAGGTAAAACCTCTTGCTTGGAGAAAGCCTGACCTTGTTAACTGGATATATTAGACATGAGATTTTATTTTAGGAAAGGCCTTTTCAGTTTATGAAAGATTCATCAAATGCTTCTTCTTCATAGTGATCACAGGGTATTTTTATATTTGACTCATAGCTCATCAGCAAGTTATTGCTCTGTGAAACAAGCCATATTCATATTCTAGGTGGAAAAACTACAGCCACTGAGGCTAGGCTATGATGTGAGAAACCCTGTATTCATCTCCAAAGGAAATACCTTAAGTTTTACAAGACCAGCCAGATCTTTGTCTGATTTAAAATGTTGGAGGCCAGCTGGCATGGCTCAGTGGTTGAGCATCAACCTATGATCCAGAAGGTCATAGTTCTATTCCCGGTCAGGGCACATGCCTAGGTTGTGGGCTCCAGATCTGTTGTGGGGCATGCAGGAGATAGCTGATCAATGATTATCTCTTATCTATGTTTCTATCTCTCTCTCCCTCTCCCTTTATCTCTGAAATCAACACAAATATTTTCTAAAAAATGTTTGTGCATAGCCATAGTGGTTTTGTTTGTTTGTTTGTTTGTTTTCTGGATCTCCTCCATATTGTAGTGAGCCGCTAAGTTGAATGGAGTAAGGGAAGATGAACTTTATCTTTCTACAAAGCACAGTGAAAAAAATTTAACTGCTACCTAGAACAGAGTGAAAACTGATATACTGTAAGTAAAAAATAAGTTTTTGATTTATATAATGTTTCAGGAAGGTAGAGAAAAATATTTAAAAAATAAAATGATTTTATATTCAGTCTTTCACTTCACTTGAAAACGTTGAAGTTCTCATATCCCTGTGCTCACATTCCAGCAAGCATGGCAATGATCTTCTAGAAAAGAGTAGTGACTGCCTCTTTAAAGCAATGAATATATTCTGTGACCTGTGTTTTGTTATTTCTAATGTCCAGCCCTCATTTTTTAAAAGTTTAAATATTTGCATAGCCCCTGAAGTCTTTAATTTTCAACCCCCAAACTGGAAAGTGAATGTATTTGGAAACAGAATACACTTAGATAACCCAGAGCAGACACTAATCAAGACAAGATCACAGATAAATACTCTCTTTACCAATCCATGTTATTCATCCACCATCTTATTGTACTGGTCCTCTAGGAAGAGAATTTTTACCTAAAAAATATTTCTGAGCACTTACTATGTTCTATGCAGTAGGTATATAGCAGTAAATAAGGCAGAACAAGTCCCTGGTTTCATGGAGTTTACATTCTAGTAGTGGAGGGAAACAAGAAGCAAACAAGTAATGTGATATCAAATAAGTAATGAATATAATGAATAGAACTAAGTTAGAGAAAAAAGAAAGCATGATGATCAGTCCCTCAACAAATGAGTGGATCAAGAAAGTTTCATGCATCTATATGCTAGAGGCCTGATGCACAAAATTCATACACTCGGCGGGGGGGGGGGGGTCCCCTCAGCCCAGCCTGTGCTCTCTCACAGGCTGGGAGCCCTGGGGTGATGTCTGACTGATAGCTTAGGCCCATTCCCCACAAGGAGCAGGCCTAAGCTGGCATTCAGACATCCTTAGAGCTTCCACGGAGGCTGGAGAGGCTCCTGCCAAAGCTGCTATGCTCGCCAGCTGTGGGCCCAGCATCTGGCTGAAAGACCGTTCCCCCTTCGGGAGCGCACTGACCACTAGGGGCAGCTCCTGCATTAAGCGTCTGCCCCCTGGTAGTAAGTGAATGTCATGGTGACCAGTTGTTCTTCTATTCAGTCAATTTGCATATTACCCTTTTATTAGGATGTACTAGTGGCCTGGTGCATGAAATTCGTGCACGGGTGGAGGGGACTGTCCCTCAACTTAGCTTGCACCATCTCCAATCTGGGACTCCCTGGGGGATGTCCGACTCCTGGTTTAGGCCCTGTGAGATCAGGCCTAAACTGGCATTTTGACATCCCTCTTGCAATCTGGGGCTGCTGGCTACTAACCGCTCACCTGCCTGCCTGCCTGATCACCCCTAACCACTCTGCCTGCTGGCCTGATCATCCCAACTTCCCCCCTGCTGGCCTGATCACCCCCAACTGCCCACGGGTACCCTGGCAAGTAGCAGATGCTGATTAAGAGAGGGGGGCATGATTGTTTCCTGGGACTGTAGGTTTCGAAGGTTTGCAGAGGATTTGGCAGGCCTTGGAGGGGCAGGTTCTTTCCAGCAGCCCTGTAGCAGTGGTCGTTCCTCGAGGCGCTGGCGGGGGTGGGGTGGTGCAAGGTGCGGGCGCTAGGGGGTGCTAGGGGGGCAGCAAGGCCAAAGGGGGAGTAACTGTCAAACCTCCCCACTTGGCGCCATTCTTTAAATGTGGCCATTTCACAGCTGTAAGTGCTCAGGGTGGGGCTCTGATCTCCTGGAGTGGGATAAGGGCAGGGCCAGGGCGGGGCCAGGCAGGCTAGGAGGGCAGGTTTTGCGCTTTCACTGCAGAAAATAGGGGGATGTTGGCCAAAGGATACTTTTAGTTATAAGATGAATAAGGTCTGGGGATCTAATGTATAACATGATGACAATACTTTATAATACTGTATTGTATAATTACAATTTGCTCAGAGTCTAGAAAATAAATGTGGTTACAAAAATGTAAATATGTGAGTGGATGTGTTAATTACCTCAATGAGGGAAATCATGTCACAATGTATATTTATATCAAGTCATTACATTGTACACTTTAAGTACCTTACAATTTTATTTGTAAATTTTACTTCAATAAGATGAAAATTTTTTAAAAATAGATATGTCATATTATTTTATATAGGGTGGCCAGGGAAATCCTACCAAGTAGGTAATATTTAAGCAGAGACCAGTATGAAAAGGGGGAATGAGTCATGCAAATAGCTTAGGGAAGGATGGCTCAGGTAGAGGAAATACCAAGTGCATAGACCAGTGATGGTGAACCTTTTGAGCTCGGCATGTCAGCATTTTGAAAAACCCTAACAACTCTGGTGCCGTGTCACATAGAAATTTTTTGATATTTGAAACCATAGTAAAACAAAGGTTTATATTTTTGATATTTATTTTATATATTTAAATGCCATTTAACAAAGAAAAACCAACCAAAAAAATGAGTTCGCATGTCACTTCTGACATGCGTGTCATAGGTTCGCCATCACTGGCATAGACCATGAGCCAGGATTGTGCTTTGTTAGTATGAGAAATTGAAAAGTGGCTAATGCATGTGATGTTTGAGGCAGATTTTGGTGACAATGAGATCAGAAATTGCAACAGATTGTGCCATGCCTTTTAGGCCATGACAATGATTTGGGGTTTTATTCTAAGTATAATAGTGAGGCGTCTGTAATTGGAGGGTTCTGATTAGAGGAATAATATGATCTGACATATATATAAAAGGATCATTCTGACTTCTGTGATAATAGACTGTATGTAAAGATGGGGGGAGTACAGAGATCACTTAGGAGGCTATTGTGGTGAGCTAGGCAATTGATCCTGGTGGCTCAAACCAGAGTGGTAGCAGGGAAGGTAAAGAAAGTGATTGGAGTCTGGGTATATTTTGAAAGTAAAGCCATGAAACTTGCTTGTGGACCAGATATAGCATATGAATAGAGAAAAAAGTTAAGGATGATTGAACAACTGGAAGGATGTTGATGGCTATGGAGAAGAAAACTAGAAGATTGGGTTTATAGGAGGAGAAATCAGGAGTCCTGTTTCAAA
This sequence comes from Myotis daubentonii, assembly GCF_963259705.1. NCBI lineage: Eukaryota > Metazoa > Chordata > Mammalia > Chiroptera > Vespertilionidae > Myotis > Myotis daubentonii. The sequence continues at coordinate 54,559,761 of NC_081861.1, forward strand.
CAAGTGAAGGTTGATATGTCTACTGGTGGAGATTTTTTTTTAAAGTTGCATAACATTTATTCACTACTACTGGAGGCCAATGCCATGTCAATGAGATTTTTAATAGTTATTGAATAGGCAGTTAGGTATACAACTTCAGAGTTCAGGCAGGAAGTTCAGACTAGAGATATAAATTTGTGTTATCAAACAATAAATGATTTTTAAAAACCTTGAGATGGAGATGGAATGAAATAATCTAAACTATCAACAAAGTAAAAGAACAACCCCAACAAATGGGAGAACATATTCACCAATGATACATCTGATGAGGGGTTAATATCCAAAGTTTATAAAGAACTTACAAAACTCAACACCAAAAAACAAAACAATACAATTTAAAAATGGGAACAGATCCTGAATAGACACTTCTACAAAGAGGACATACAGGTGGCCAGTAGACATATGATAAGATGATCAATATCCCTAATCATTAGAGAAATGCAAATTAAAACCACTTTACATCATGAATAAAACCACTTTACATCACTATCATGAATAAATCAACAAACAACAAGTGTTGTCTAGGATGTGTGGAAAAGGAAAACAGTGTGCACTGTTAGTGGGAATGCAGATTGTTGCAGCCACTGTGGAAAGCAGTATGGAGTTAGCTCAAAAAACTGCCTTATGACCCAGCGATTCAACTTCTGGGAATATATTCAAAGAAACCTGAAACAATGATTTGAAATATATATATATATATATATATATATATATATATATATATATATATCCTATGTTCATTGCAGCATTATTTACAATAGCCAAGATTTAGAAGAAGCCCAAGTGTCCATCAGTAGATGAGTGGATAAAAGAGTTGTGGTACATTTACACAATGGAATATCACTTTGGCCATAAAAAGAAGAAATCTTACTCTTTGTAACAGCATGGATGGACCTGGAGATTATTATGCTATGTAAAATAAGCCAGTCAGAGAAAAACAAGTACCGTGTGATTTCACTCATATGTAGAATCTAATGAACAAAATAAACTAACAAACAAAATATAAACAAACTCATAGATAGAGAACAGACTGACAGCTGTCAGATGAGAAGAAGTTTGGGGGACTGGTGGAAAAAGTAAAGAGATTGAGTAAAAAAGAACCCAACTCAGACACAGACATCAGTATGGTGATTACCAGAGAGAAAGGGGGGTGGTGGGAGGTAGAAGAGGGTAAAGGGAATAAATAGTGATGGACAGATACTTTACTTTGGGGTGGTGGTGAACACACAACACAATATACAGACTATGTATTATAGAATTGTACAACTGAGACTTAAATAATTTTATTAACAAATATCACCCCAGTAAATTCAATATAAAAATAAATGAGAATAGGGGACCTAAATCCTAGGGAACTCTAGTATTTAGAGATCAGGAAGATGAGCATTAATAGTATTCATAGGTATTCATGATTTAGACATGTTTCCTTGCAGAACCCATTAGACATGGTAGTTTTACAGTATGCCTTGTTTTCTAATATCAGATTATTAGAAATTTTAAGGGTTGCTAGTGATGGCTTTACTTATTAAAGAGAATGGATTCATTTTATAACTTAAAATACACCTATTTCTATTTCCACTGACTGAATGAAAGGAGCACCATTATTTTTCCTCATAGCAAGTTTTTAATTATAACACTATACATATTTCATAAATAGTTTTAATGTTTGTCTTTCTCTGCACACTCACAGACTTGGGCATCTCTCTTATTCAGAGCTCTATTCTCCAGTATCTGACACAATGCTTGCTACATGAACCTCAATAATAAAAGAGAACTTTCTTCATTCATTAACCAGAATGGGTTCTGAGATTCTATTAATTGTTAGACACTGTCTAAGTTGTGTTGAGGATACAGAAGTGCATCAGACCCTGACTTAGAGGAACTCTCAAGCTAAACTAAAACTGAGATGTACAAGAACAAAATGATTCTTGCTACAAGGTATCTACATATGATCAATGTCTGCCCTTCATGTAGGTGGATTAAGTGGTTGCCAATTGCATAGGGGAAATTATCCAAATTCTGTATAAAATTGAACCCCATTTGAACATGGTATATTTCACACCATATTGTTATCATTTTAATCTCAAAATAACTCTACAATTTAGATACTATTACCCCTATTTTGCAGATGAGTAAACAAAGGTTCAGGATGTCTAGCGAGAAGTTAGTCTTACTGAACCAGGTAACTGAATCAATGGCTGAACTGGATCTCGTCAACCAGGGTTTCCTGATTTCACTTTCCATATTAGATTCCTTTATACTTAAATGTTCTATTATTTTAAGATGGAACCAATTCAAACCGAGTAAGAAATGGTATTGGAAAGATAAAAGCATTATTTCAGAATAATGACATTTCCCTACTTCTAGAGCTTCAGGTCAAAGTCAAGTATTAGAGCTGGCTGGAAAATAAAAATTCCATCTTGGCAAGGAGGTACAAATAGTGACCTTGCTGATTGAATCTGTTCTATTGCTTTATAGCCTAGACAAGAACACTGATTGAGAACATTTGTTTGGTTACACTGACAAACCCTTTGCCAGATGCACACATACAGAACCTATTTGGCCTTTTGCAGTAATCAAGAGCTATGGCAGGGTAAGAGCCAATCTCAGAAACTGCTCCAGCTGCTGGGGTGGTTTCTATGTCTGCTTTTATCTCATTTATCTATAAATTTACAGTTTATTTTCTTTGCCTATTAATACAATTTCCACCCCATCTGGAATCAACTATAGAGAGGGATGTCCATATATGCCAAATTGTTTAAAAATATATGCACTTGCTAAAGCCCTCTTAACATTAGGTCATATCATTAAATATAGTTTATAATTGTGTTTATAACAATTATAAAATATTGTATGATGCTATTTATTATTTTTATTTATATTTTAGTCAGGGAATAAAGAGTGACTTCGTTTCCCATCCAATTATAAAGTTCCTAGAATTGCATAAGATGATGAAATATAGATTCAATTTTGAATGACAATACCTAACACATTTTAAGTAACATTTATAACCAAGGTACATTTTGTCTTACTGGATTTAACATATAATAATGTTTCATTTCATTTATCCACTTTATAATCATATAAATCATAGTCATTTTACACTAATATCTACAGCAAGAGAGATATATTTTTCCTTAAAAAGACAGAATGTTTAATATAAGTTTATACTAAATGATAACATAAGACCAGGAAACAAATCTAACTTCCATAATTATTTGGTAGGTAAACAAACCATAGTAATAATTATAAAACTAAATACCCTTTTTACGCAGCAGAACGCTGGCATGTTTCCTTCCATTTCGGTTTTCCACATGGCAGGTATAATTTGCCAGGTCAGCCTCCACCACTGAATCAAAGATAAGTGCCAACTCAACTTCTTTTTCTCCAAGATGCTCTTTGAGTAGCCTGAAATAAAGACAATATTGTTGGATAACTTGGTTTGATTTGAGAAGAGAGCAGCTATAAGAAGACTGCAAATGTTTACAATGCTCACACAGGTTATCCAATGGGCATAGAGAATCCTGATGGGATATCGTGGAACCTTTAACAAGAAAACACAAAAAAGTGTCTCTTGATGTGAAGATCAGATGCGAAAGGAAAGAAGTGAGGAATTCCACTTGGCAAAAAGAAATATTAACATGCTATTGACAAATGAAGCCGCCACGATTTTGTGTGGCAAAAAAAGAAGAAACATTGGGTTCCATATCCTAAGCTGAGCTTACAAGAAAAATTGGCCTTGGTCAAAGTGGCTCAGTTGTTTTGGTGTTGTCAGTTTATCTGGGGGTTGTTGATTTAGATGTGCCTGTCATGGCACATGGCTGGGTTGTGAGCTTGATCCATGGTGGGGAGAGAGGGGTGCAGGAGGCAGCCGATTGATGTAACTCTCTGGTATGGATGCATCTTTCTCTCTCTCTCTCCCTTACTCTCTCTCTAAAAATCAATAAAATTATTTAAAAGAACCCCATAAATTTGATTTTTTCACTATGGCATGAAGGAAAAAATCTGTAGGAGTGTTGGATTTGTGTTGGACATTAGAGTTTTAACAGGGGCTGAGGGGAGAAAGAAAGGAGCCTTGAAAATAGTTGCCTTATAATAAGTAAACTGAGGATGTTAGTGGCCTTCTATCACCAAATGTCATTGAGAAGCCTGTTCTTAGGTTTTTCTCCTGCCTCTTTGTTCAATGTAGGCACATGCCCTATAACTTATCTCCACAGTGCTGCTAGCTCCCAACCAGGGCCCTGCTTTCTTCAGACACTGCTCTTCCTTTCTCTTTCTCTTTCTCTTTCTCTTTCTCTTTCTCTTTCTCTTTCTCTTTCTCTTTCTCTTTCTCTTTCTCTTTCTCTTTCTCTTTCTCTTTCTCTTTCTCTTTCTCTTTCTCTTCTCTTTCTCTTTCTCTTTCTCTTTCTCTTTCTCTTTCTCTCTTTCCCTTTCCCTTTCCCTTTCTCTCTCTCTCTCTCTCTCTCTCTCTCTCTCTCTCTCTCTCTCTCTCCCTCTCTCTCTCTCTCTCCCTTTCTCTTTCTCAGATACTGCCCTTTGCCCTTCTCTTTCCCTCCCTCACAGGAGAAACACTGTCTCATGTTATATTTTCTCATAGTCCTGCTGTTCGCTTTCTCAAGTGAAGTTGCAAAAGCCTTGAATGACCAGGAACAGGTGTTATTTTCAGAAGAGCTGAGTTTCAATGAACCTTTCCTGAGGAGTGTGCCTCCTGTTTCTTTAGAAAAGTATTTTCTACACAAAAACCAGCTGTCTATTGAGTAAAGTGAATGTGGGTACTCTGCTACCATTTTTTTTTTCTGTTTCATGCTGCTTTTGACTAAAGAAAGCAAAATGTGAGTTTAGTTAATGGTGGCAATCCTGCTGTTAATTTCTGAGATGAAGTTCTTAAATACATGTATTTGCAAAAGATAAAATTTGGGCATGGAAGTAATTATTTTGTCTGTTTTGGACACTTGCTAATGAATGCAGGCAAGAATCCTCTGATTTATTAGCATTTAGCATAAAGTTGGAAAAGACAACTGTGCTCAGAGAAAACTGGGTTCTAAGCTCACTTTCCCTTTACAAACTCAAGCTGAATCTTTACAAAATCATTAATTTAGTGGCACCTTAATTTTACTCATCTTTAAGCTGGGAAAAATACCTATCATACTTACCTTAACTTTGTTTTAAAATGCATTAAGGTGACTTAAAATAGCACTATGCACATGCAAAGGAATGTTACCTTTTAAAACTTTTATGTATTGACGAGAGAGAGAGAGAGAGAGAGAGAGAGAGAGAGAGAGAGAGAGATCAACTTGTTTCAACTATTTATGCATTCATTGGTTGATTCTTGAATGTGCCCTGACCAGGCATCGAACTGTCAACATTGGAATATCAGGATGACGCTCCAAACAACTGAGCTACCCAGCCAGGGCTTGCCAAGGAATGATATTAAACATCAACATTTCATTATCCAAAGGTACATTGCTTACATTTTGGCTCCTCCAGACATATTTTTATTTACATTTATTGATACTTAAATTTGGCTTGGGTTAATCTCCTTTGGCTCTCTTTTGAGGGAAGAAAGGTCTTAAACTTGGTTTAGTAGAAGATAGTTCCTGGAATATGAGAGCCTCCCATATGAGATCTGAAATCCAGATTATATTCCAAATAGACATACTTTTAAAATTAACCCTGTTTCTGTTCCCTTCCAATAATATACATATGTAAGAGTTGATAATACTAGCATTTGTAAATTAAGTGAGTTTTCTCCTGCCCTTTACATTCATGTGTGATCACTGAACCAGACAAGTACAAGAATTTTCTTTACCACATTTTACTTGTAGTTTTTCTATTATTATTTCTCTTCCTGGTTAAATTTATCTTCCTCTCTTTCTCCTCTCCCAGCATGTAACTAACCAAGGATAAATGGGAATTTACTGTCTTCACAGACTAGGTTGAATTTTATTCTCTGCATTTTCTCCCTGCTATGGGTAAAATCTCACTACACTCAATTCTTTAATTCTGTGTAACCTGTTATGGAATAATCCCCTTTAGTGCAGAAGCTACTGAAGCACTCTGAGTTAAGTTTGATTTAAAGCTTCGTTTGTAGGGTAGCCACAGCCTCTGCCAGGAGTGAAGCAGAAAACTGATCCTGTGTCTCCAGACCAGTCCCTCACTTCTTAATTTCTAATATGGTTTCCAAAATAAGCTCTTTACAGGCTGCAGAAAGAATCTGGAGAGAGGATTTGAAAAATTATCCTTCATCTGTCTATTAATATAAATGAGGTGTCTTAATTACCAGCTCTTGAAAATCTAGGGGTGACTTGCTTTTGGGGAGTAAAAGAGCAAGTTAGTGTTTATGTCTATAAATCAATCTTCAGGGCAGTCACAATTTCCTAGCAAATATTGATATATAACAAACTATCAATGATTCTTTGTCAATCCCCTAATAAATGCCTAGCTCTAGGCTATATATTTGGTGTAAGAGAAATATAAACATTAAAAGACCAGGTTAAAAAATATAAACAAAATGAGGTAAAACATGGTGATATAGTCATGCTTGCAATGGATTTCAAAGAAGGGAAAGACTATTACTGACTAAATTATCCATAAAAGACACAAGAAGAGTTTGCCTAGACAAAAGAAGAAGGTAGAATTTTTTAGGAGGTAACATAGAAGTATGTCATTGCAGAATGTGTGAAAGAGACACACTGACTGAAGACACTGGTTTCAGAATAAAGTATACAAATTAGGGGATCTTGGATATACATCAAATAACTTTAGAAATATGTCATACGAAGGATTAACAGTGAAAGAAAGTTATATGAAAAAGTGAACACCGACAAAATTAAAAACAAAATAAATTCAGGTGACAGAAATCACTACCTCAAAAAATTGATTTAGTTTATTTAATTTTAAGTAATACTTGGAAAAGTTTTGAAGTTGTCACTCAAATTTTCAACAAGTAAAAAACTGAACAAAATGAAAATCTACAACTCTGCTTAGATCCATCAGAGAGTTTAGGTTACATGACAAACTACTAACCCCAAAATTTGAGACAGAAGCAAATGCTGATAATCACAGTGTAGTGGAGCAGAAACCCAGGATCAGTAGCCAGTAGCAAGTAGAACACTTAAACTGTAATTGATGAGTCAACATAGACCTAGTGTGGACTAACTTAAGAGTTAAAACCCCCATAGGATTTAATTTTAAAGATGCCCCACACTTTTGTGACTTTTGCTTCAGGCTCTCAGGGAAAGAGCAGAGAAATGTTCCCTTATGCTTCTGGAAGGCGAAGGGGAAAAGCAACTGTCTTGAATTAAGCCCGGAGTAGTCTGTTCTTAACAAAGGTCTGCCCTTAAATCAGTACTGTTTTATTTTTGTGGTGTGTTTAAACAAAGGACATTCTGTATTTACATTCTGTACTGACAGGCCAAATTTGTGTCAATTCTTTTTTTAGACTAATGGTCATTTTTGGAGAAAAATTAATTATTAATGTAGTTACTTTGTGGCATATAATTTTATTGCCTTATAATACATTTTTAAATATTTGATCATTTTCAGTTGACCAGTATAGGGTGATTGATTTGAAAAATGTCTATTTTGTCATAATTTTAAAATAGAAATATCTTTATTATTTTAAATTAAACATATTCCTATTATAACTACTATAACCTCCCAGAGATGGGAAGAGTATTGCTAAAGAAATAACAGTTAGTAAAATGGGCACTACAAAATACAACTCAAAAAAAAAAAAAAAAAAAAAGGTCTGCCCTTAAGAAAACTCTTTTACCTGAGCCTGAAAGACTTTGAAATCTAGCCTACCCAAATGGAGGGAAATACCCAATTCCAGCCTCCTCAAGCTTTCCTGTCTCACCAAAGAAAGGGAGGAAAGCTAAGAAGTACTTGTGAAGGTCACAACCCAGAGGCACAAGCTCATTAAAAGACTGAGATTTGAGGATAGAAGATGGCTGACAGGACAGAAGTGAGGAGGAGAGTGTGTGTGAGTGAGTGAGTGAGTGAGTGAAAGGGGAGTGTGTGGGTGAGTGGGGCATATGTGTATGTGAGTGAGGGACAGTTATATTCTGCAGGACTGTTGAGGACTGGGGGACCAGGCTCCCCTAGCTGGGTGGCCTCTGCTACAGCTGAAATCTCTCCTAGAGTGGCTGGCTCTGCCACAGAAACCACGCCATATTGAAGGGGAGAGCCACTCTAACTGGTGGCCCAATCTCACATCCACCTGAGGAGACCCCAGACAGCACCCAGGACCCACAGCCCCACTGGCCAGGGACAAGCTGCCTTAGCTGCGAACCCACGAACACCGAGACTCAAGCCTCCCTGGCTGCGGGCTCCTAAAATGTTTGTCCAGGGGAAGACAAAATGGTGGCTAAATAGGCGGATGGGTCCTGTGTCTTCTCACAGAGCAGATAGAAGAAACAGCTGAATCGAATAATGTCCATCTGGAATTGGTGAATTTAACCCAGCTGGAGAGACAATCCATGGCCTGAAAGGACAGAAGATGCCTGGAGAAAGGTGGGATCAGGGGTCTGGGCTGGAGGGAGAAACATGGGCAGCAGGATTAGAGTCTAAGAGGGAGACTGCACTGCACCAAGTCCATGTCCCTTGGGGACATGTGTAGCGCTTGACTGTTGAAGGGGGTCCACAGGGCTGCTGGCAGTGGGGGACTCTAGATCTAAGCCCACAGCCATGGGAGACTGTGCCCAGAAAGGCAGCCTGAAGTTCTGCACCGGCCATACAGTGCCAGAGGAGAGACGCACAGCATTGTGGTTGCTCTGTCTTTATATTTTCCTTGCTAAACCCAGGACATAGGATCTTTCAATTATAAACACTTACTGAGACTGCAGGGGAAGGTGGTATGGTGGAAGCTGGGGAACAAAATATGGAAAGGTGACTGGGACAGTCTGCTCCCTTCAACCCTGAACAGCCATTTTTCTCCTAGAGACCAGGCTCCTCCTAGCAGTGCAGCTGCACCCAGTCTTGAGCAGCAGGGAAACAAGGTTTCTGAATACCCCCAGGGAGCCCTCAGGCCTGGGTTTGGGGCCATTTGGTCCCAGAAACTATTACAGAAACACTACCACCTAGAGACCATGACAGAAACGGACACTTGTGTAAATACAACTGAAAGCAGGCAGAAAAACAAAGTGGACAGATTGATCCCGCCTGCCTGAAACCAAGGCTGTGGCATATGACACAGAGGAGTGGTGGATTGCTGGGAACTTCAACACAGGGCTTACTACCTAAAAGGAAAGTGAGACATGGCAGGCAGAACAGCAGAGAGGGGTATTAAACCAACCACCATGGGACATTAAAATGCAGCTGAAGTGAACGACAGTTCACTATTTCACTTATTTATTTATTTATTTATTTATTTAATATATTTTATTAATTTTTTACAGAGAGGAAGGGAGAGGGATAGAGAGTTAGAAACATCGATGAGAGAGAAACATCGATCAGCTGCCTCCTGCACACTCCCAACCAAGGTACATGCCCTTGACCGGAATCGAACCTGGGACCCTTGAGTTCACAGGCTGATGCTCTATCCACTGAGCCAAACCGGTTAGGGCTCACTTTTTTATTTTTCATCTTTTACTTAAGAAATTATTTTTTCTTTATTTTTATTTATTTATTATTATGATTGTTATTACTATTATTATTTTAACCTTTTATTTCTTTTGTATTAGTGGTCTACATTCTATTTTTATTTTTATTTTTTATCATTATTTTACATTATCTCATTTTTTCATTTTTGCCAACATTTTCTTCCTCCCTTCTCCATTTTTCATCTCATCTTGTTTCTCTTTTCCTGCTTTAGTTTTTTCCCTCTTTTCTTTTTAATCCTTATTAAAAATTGATCATCTTTATCTGCTTTATTGATGCATTACTATTATAGTAGTCTCTGTTGGCTTACTTATATATCTAATTTCCTCTCCCCTGCTCCAAGTCCATGCACCCTTCTGTTTCCTTTTCTCTGCTAGCCAATTTTTGGTTGTTGTTTGATTGTTTGTTTTTGTTTTTATTTTATGCTTTTGTTTTTTTCCTCTTTTTACTTGCTCTCTTCTTCTACTAATACCTTCATTTGTTTCACTCACTAAATGCAGGCCTATTTGCTTTCTACTATATTCTCCTTTTCCAAAAAAGAGAGAGAGAGATACATTAAATAAAGGAGAAAATTATATATATATATATATATATATATATATATATATATATATACATATATATATATATAATTATTATTTAATTAAAATTTTTTGAGTATGTTGTTTTTTACCTTTCTTCTTATACACTCATTCTCTGCCTACCTCCTCTATACTCAATCATGGCCATTCCCCTATTGATTCAATTCCTTTACCTTACTTTCTGGAAATAAGCTCTGCCTCTTCATATTCAGTCCCTGCCCCTTTTTTTCTGAGTGTTTGTTGTTTGAATTTTTAGGTTAATTTGTTGATTTTGTGGATATTTCTCCCCAAATAAGTATATTACCCCTTCTTTTTTATTCTTTTTTAATTCTCTCTTGCCAATTTTCCATTTCTCAATATCATTTTTGTACTCTTTTCTCTCCTCTAATTCTATTTTCTCTGGTGGTCACCATTATTTGGGGGTTATCAGTGTCATGAATACATTCGTGTTTTGTTCCCTCTGTGTCATGTCTTGTCGAGTTGTATTTTTTGCCTTTTGGTCATCGTGGTAGAGAGTAAGCCACATAACAAGAAACCCTGAGAGGAGAAAAAGTGGGCAGACAAAGAAACATCCCCCATATGAAAGAAAATAAGGAAACACCAGAAAAGAAAGTAAATGAAATGGAGGAAAGCAATTTGTCAGAGAAAGAATTCAGAGCAATGGTGATAAGGAAGCTGAAAAGGATGGAAGACAAATTCAACAACATGTGTACGAATCAAGGGGAAATGAAGAACCAAGAAAAAATGAAGAATGACATAGCTTCAATAAAGAACACAATAGAAGACATCAACAGTATACTAGAAGAAGTTGAGGACCACATCAACAAGCTAGAAGACAAGGTAGGAAGAAACATCCAAGCAGAGCAGCAACTGAAAGAAAAAAAAAAAAAACTTAAAAAGGAGGAGGAGAGCCTAAGGGAGCTTTGGGACAACAAGTAATGGAACAATATCCACATAATAGGGGTTCCAGAAAGCAAGGAAGCTTACAAGGAATAGGAAACCTGTTTGAAGAAATAATGACAGAAAACATCCCTGATACTAGGAAGAAAAAGCTCACACAAGTCCAAGAAGCTCACCGAGTCCCAAACAGGATGAACCCAAAAAGACCGCCAAGGCACATCATAATTAAATTGTAAAACACCAATAGCAAAGTAAAAATCTTAAAGGCTGCCAGTGAGAGAGACAGAAAGTTCTCATTAGATTATCAACTGATTTCCCAACAGAATCCCATCAGGCCAGAATGTAATGGAATGAAATATACAGTGATGCAAAGCAAGGGACTAAATCCAAGAATACTATACCCAGCAAGGCTAACATTCAAAATTGAAGGTGAAATCAGGAGTTTCACAGACAAAAAAGGGCTAAGGAATTTTATTACCAACAATCCAGATATACAAGAAATGCTAAAGGGACCATTGTAAAAAGAAAAATAGGAAGGGAAGAGGGAACAGAGGCATAAAGCATAAAAATAGCGAAAAAAGTACCTATCAATAATAACCATAAACATAAATGGATTAAATGCTCCAACCAAAAGACAGATGGTAGCTGAATGGATAAGAAAAAATTACCCATGTATCTGCTGTCTACATGAGACCCACTCAGAACAAATGACTCACACAGACTGATAGTGAAGTGATGGGAAAAAAAAATTTTCAGGGGAATGGAAATGAAAAAAAAGCTGGGGTATAAACACTTATATCTGACAAATTAGACCCCAAAGTGAAGGCCATAACAAGAGATAAGGTAGGCCACTTGCTAATAATAAAGGGAGCAATTCAAATAGAGGATATAACTCTGGTAAACATAAATTTACTCAATACAGGAGCACCCAAATACGTTAAAAAAAAAAAAAAAACTTCTGGAAGATATTAAGGGAGAGATAGACAGCAATATGACCATAGTAGGGGACTTTAATACCCCATTGACACCACTAGATAAAGCCTCTAAACAAAAATCAGCAAAGAAAGAGCAATCCTAAATGACTCACTAGATCAGATGGAATTGACATCTTCAGAACATTTTACTACATAGTTACAGAATATACATTCTTCTCAAGTGCACATGGGACATTTTCAAAGATAGATGACATATTGGGTCACAGGCAAAGTCTCTTAAAATTTAAGAAGATAGAAATCTTATCAAGCATCTTCTCAGATCACAATAACATAAAATTAGAAACCAACTACAATAAAAACAATTTAAAAAAATCAAACACTTGGAGACAAATAGAATGCTATTAAACAATGATTGGGTTAAAAAGAGATTTAAAAAAGGAATAAAAAACATCCAGGTACAAAACAACAATGAAAACACAACATTCCAAAATCTATGGGAAACAGTGAAAGCAGTCCTTAGAGGGAGGTTCATAGCTCTACAAGCCTACCTCAAAAAAAAAAAAAGTGGTAATAAATTATCTAAACTTACAATTCAAATAATTTGAAAGAGAGGAACAAGAAAAGTCTAGAGTAAGCAGAAAGAAGAAAATGATAAAGATCATAGAGAAAATAAAGGACATCGAGACAAAAATAAATGATAAATAAATAAATAAATAAATAAGATCAATGAAATCAAGAGCGGGTTCTTTGAAAGGATAAACAAGACTGATGAACCTGTAGCCAGGATCACCAAGAAGCAAAGAGAAATGACCCAAATAAACAAAGTCAGAAATGAAAGAGGTGAAGTAACAACTGACCCCACAGAAATACAAAGGATTATGAAAAAATACTCTATTCCAACAAACTGGACAACCTAGATGAAATGGAAATATTCTTAGAAAAATACAAGCATCTAAAACTCAATCAGGAAAAAAAAAAAGAACCTGAGTAGGCTGATAACTACTGACGAAATTGAAGCCGTCATCAAAAATCTTCCACAAACAAAAGCCCTGGTCTGGACAGCTTTATGGGTGAGTTCTACCAAGCATTAAAAGAAGAACTAAAACCTATCCTACTCAGACTATTCCAAAAAATTCAAGAGGAAGGCACACTTCCATACCCTTTCTATGAAGCCCGCATTACCCTAATTCTAAAACCAGATAAAGACACCACAAAGAAAGAGAACTACAAGCCAATATCCTTTATGAATATAGATGCTCAAATTCGCAATAAAATTCTAGCAAATCGGATCCAGCATTACATTAGAAAGATCATATATACCATGATGACCAAGGGGGATTTATTCCGGGGATGCAAGGATGGTACAATTTCTGCAAATCAATAAATGTGATATATCACATAAACAAATTGAGATAGAAAAATCACATAATCATATGCAGAAAAAGCATTTGACAAAATCCAATACACTGTCTTGATGAAAACTCTCTGCAAAGTGGGAATAGAGTGATCATAATTCAACATAATAAAAGCCTTATCACAAACCTACAGCCAACATCATACTCAATGGGCAAAAGCTAAACTCATTTTTCCTCAGAATAGGAACAAGGCAGGGATGCCCACTTTCACCACTCCTGTTCAACATAGTACTGGAAGTGCTAGCCATAGCGATAAGACAGGAAGAAGAATTAAAAAGCATCCAAATCGGAAAGGAAGAAGTAAAACTGTCATTATCCGCAGATGGCATGATATTGTACATAGAAAACCCTGAAGACCCCATCATAAAACTACTAGAATTAATAAATAAATTCAGCAATGTAACAGGGTACAAAAGTAATATCCAGAAATCTATGCCTTTTTTATACACCAATAATGAACTTACAGAAAGAGAAATTTTTAAAAAATCCCATTTATCATTGCACCAAAAGTATTAAGATACCTAGAAATAAAGTTAATTAAGGAGGTAAAAGACCTATACTCAGAAAACTACAAGATGCAGATAAAAAGAGCTAGAGGAAGACATAAACAGATGGAAGAACATATCGTTTTCATGAATTGGTAGAATCAACATCATTAAAATGTCCATACTACACAAAGCAATCTATAGATCCAATGCACTCCCCATTAAAATACCAATGGCATATTTCACATACCTAGAACAAACTCTCCAGAAATTCATCTGGAATAAAAAAGACCCCAGATAGCCACAGCAATCCTGAGAACAATGAACAAAGGTGGAGGGATCAATATACCAGATATCAAGCTATAACAGAAAGCCATGGTTCTCAAAACTGCTTTGTACTGGTACAAGAACAGACATATAGACCAATGGAACAGAACAGAGAACCGAGAAATTGGCCCAAGCCATTTAAGCTCAATTAATATTTGACAAAGGAGGCAAGAACACACAATCTCTTTAGTAAATGGTGTTGGGGATACTGGTCAGATACATGCAAAAAAAAAAAAATGAAACTAGTTCACCAACTTACACCATACACCAAAATAAACTCAAAATGGTTAAAGGATATATGCACCCCTATGTTCATAGCAGCACAATTTACAATAGCTAAGATTTGGAAGCATTCTAAGTGCCCAGCAGAAGATGAGTGGATTAAAAACTGTGGTACATCTACACAATGTAATACTCTGCTGCTATAAAAAGAAGGAGTTCTTAGCATTTGCAACAGCATGGATGGAACTGGAGTGAATTATGCTAAGTGAAATATGGCAGTTGGAGAAAGATAAATATCACATGATCTCACTCATATGTGGGATAAAATGAACAACATAAACTGATGAACAAAAATAGATCCAGAGACAGAGAAGCATGGAACAGACCATCAAACCTGTGAGAGAAGGCAATGAGGGTGAGCAGGAGGTAACAGATCAACTAAAGGACTTGCATGCATGCATATAAGCATAACCAGTGAAAACAGTTGCTAGGGGCATGGGGTCATGTGCTGGAGTGTGAGTTGGTCAGGGAGAGGTTAATGGGGGGGGGAGACATATGTAAAACTTTAATCAATAAAGAATAAAAAACCAAAACAAACAAAACCCACAAAAATTAGATCAGCATGTGAAATTCAAAAGTTGATTCCTTTTTATTCCCATTTGGCTCAGTGGATAGAGCATTGGCCTGTAGACTAAAGGGTTCTGAGTTCGATTCTGGTCAAGGGCATGTACCTTGGTTACAGGCTCCTCCCTGGCCTGGGGCCTGGTCAGGGCACGTGCAGGAGGCAACCAATACATGTGTTTCTCTCACATCAATGTTTCTCTCTTTATTTCTCTCTCTCTTCCACTCTCCCTAAAAATCAGTGGAAAAATATCGAGTAAAGGTTAACAAAAATAGCCGAAACCGGTTTGGCTCAGTGGATAGAGCGTCGGCCTGCGGACTGAAAGGTCCCAGGTTCGATTCCGGTCAAGGGCATGTACCTGGGTTGCGGGCACATCCCCAGTAGGAGATGTGCAGGAGGCAGCTGATCGATGTTTCTCTCTCATCGATGTTTCTAACTCTCTATCTCTCTCCCTTCCTCTCTGTAAAAAATCAATAAAATATATTTTAAAAAAAGAGATTAACAAAAATACAATAATAAAAATAAAACCATTAAATTCAATATAAATCAAGTAATAAGCAACTTTTAGTATATGTGCTGCCAAAGCGAGCACGAGTAATAAGCAACTTTTAAAATTAAAAAAACCCACAAATTTGCACAATCACAGCGAATTACATTAACATTCCTACAAATGACATCTTCAAGGGTCAGTGAAAAGGCTGTGATATAGTTATTTGGGATATTTTGGCAGTTGAGAGTGGATACTACATTTGGGTTCAGGTTCCTTTAGGGCTCAGAGACTTAAGAGGACTATGCCAATGTCTGCCTAAAAGGAGATAAAGTGAAGTCTGTATGCCCAGAGTTGAGTCTGAGCGCTTTGGTAACAAATAGGTTGCAAGTCAGGAGATGCAATGAATCATGGTGGTCAATGTAAGCAGAGATAAGACAAATGAGAATTCCCACATCCTGGTCAGGAGTTGATGAAATCTGTCAGTCAAGCTGCAGGGGAACTGCTGAATACAGAAGTTGCACTTACTGTAGTCTGAGTGACATTATTTTATCAAGTGTTGACAAATATTGAAGCTTTTTTTATGTAACTTTGTTTTCAAAGTTTTCTATTCTTGTTGGAAAATACCAAGAGTTAAAGAGTTGTTACACACTCTTCTAGGACCAAGCTGCTCTCCAGAAAACAAAGTGCTAGGCAATGCGGCCAGTCTCCACTGTATCTAGTGCCTCTGTGGCAGTTCCTCCATAATTTAACTTATTGGGAGCAATTTATTTACATCACTGCCTAGATCAACTAGGCAGTGCACTTCTGACATAAGTGCACAAAACAAGAGCTATGATTCAATTAAAATATGAACCAAATACAATACCCCGAGGAAAAGACAGGCATCTCTAAAAGGAAATTTTGTTTCCAACAAGGGTTTTAAGAGGAATACCCTACTTAACATCTTCAGCATTCTGCCTTCAGAACTGTTCCCTTTGGAGAAAATGTGGGGGTTAGTAAAGAATGCAGATCTTTTCTTGGCTGAACTAATGGTATGATTAGCAATTATTTTAAAAAAATACCAGATTTGTTACAATCTGGCATATCATGTAAAAATCTTGTATGTTTTGTTTCAAGGATATTGACTTTGTAGACTAAAAGAGAGAATCTAGTAATTAACTTCTGTGTTAACATAAATGGCCATAACCTGAGGAATTCATGAACACACACAAGCTCCCAAATATATCATAGATCACACAATTAATGTTACAAAATGGCCAACTGTTTGTTTATCTTGGCCAGGAATTCTTTCCTCTTTTCACTTCTCTGAGGCTTCTATAGTTGGGTTTTGTGAGTTTTTCAAAATAAATTCCATGTTACTTTCCTTCTCTGTAAATACTAGTATAGGTATGTATCCTCTTTTACTGGGCGGGTTAGGGCGGTTGAAGAAAGCAGCTGCAACAGAATTGAATTAACAACAGTGTTTTGAAAGTCCTGAAAGCTTGACTTCCTATTGTGCTTATTATCTGGTTGACTCATAATTATCTGGTTGGCACCTAATATAATGGTTTCAGCTAGACTTAACTTTCATATATGTATGTTTTGTCTTCCATTTACTCTAATCATTTGTAGTGGAACCTCAGTTCTTGAACTTAATTTATTTTGGAAGGTTGTTTGAGAAGTGATTTGTTTAAAAAAATGAATCTTTTTTAAATTACAAATAATGTAAATTGAATTAGTTCCAGTCCCCCAAACTATTTCCTGTTTTAACCTTGCTTATAAACAGTACATGTCTAAATAAAGTTTTAAAAAAGGGCATGCAATGTAGATGAAAATTTAACAAAAAAGAAATGAAATGTACAGTAAAAAAATTAAAATTTATGTACACGCTAGAGCTAACTTTAATGTTGAGAGCTATTGATAACTGAATATGAGAGAAAGGATGGTGGGATATTGTTTGGAAGAGGTGCCCTCTTCAGGTAGCTGTTCTTCAATGGTTCTCTCTCTTTTTTGTCTCTCTGCTCCTCTGGAACTTGCTTCAGGCTCACTGGGTCTCTGATTTACTAAAAACCTATCCAATGAGGTTTGTTTTTGCATGCATTTTAACACTTGCCTGAAGTGAAACACTGCACTGACATTGAACAAATTTACACTGTTTGCTACTTCTTTGTCAGGGTGATATGTCTTAATAAAACTTTGACTTTATCCCAATTTCCAAACCTTTTCCTTAATTACTGAAGAAGGAATTGCCTCCCTTTCTTTCCCCTCCAAAGACAACTCCTCAGCTTTCATCTATTGCTGCTACATCTGAAGGCCTTATAGTTCCTCCACGGTCAGCTCAGGATTGCAGTCCTCCAATTCCTATACATAATTATCATCCATGGATTTTCCCAGAGACACAATATCCTCAAGAACAGACAAAGGCTTATCCTCAAAATACTCAACATCTCTTTCAGCAACAGACTCAGGCCACAATTTCTTCCAGGCTGATTGCATGATCCTAGAAGACACTTCCCCCATGCTTTGTCTATGAGCCTCAAGCAATTGATGATATTAAAATGTTCCTTCCACAATTTCCTGAGGGTTAAATGAATTTCATAGGTCACCTCAAAACAGTGCCTTTGTGTAGAATTTCTTAATATTAGAAATTACCTGCTGGTCCATGGGGTAGGATGAGTGGAGTTGTGTTAGGTGGCAAGAACCTAACAGTGATGAAGCTATACTCCACCAATTCGGCCTCCAATCCTGGAGGGTGGGCAGGAAAATTGTAAATTACAAGAAGTGCTGGGGACTTGGAAGATGGTGGCCAGCAGGATGGCAGTGTGGGAGAGATTGTGAGAGAGTGAGGGAGTGAAAGTGGAGTGTGTGAATGTGTAGGGTGTGTGTGTGTGTGTGTGTGTGTGTGTGCGCGCGCGCGTGAAGGGACAGTTAGAGCCTGCAAGACTTTCAGGGCTGATTGAACTGGCTCTCTTGGACAGGGAGCCACTGCTACTGCTGCAGGCAATCCCTGGCAGCTGGTGCTGGTACAGAAAAACACACTATCTTGAAGAGCAGATCTGCTGTGACTAGGAGCCCGGCCTTACCACCACCCAGACTGGCCTCAGATGAAAACTGAGACACAATCTGGACAAAGACATGCTACCACAGCTGAAAACTCATGGGCACTGACTTCACCCATATTGGTCTCAGGTTACTGTTAGTCCTGGAATGTGTTCCCTTCCTGCCTACCCACCCTGGCAGCATAAGTCCCACATATCCTGAGCCTGCCCCCTGAATGTCAGCATGTACAAACCCCACCAGGACCACAGCGGCCACATCTCCTGGGCACCTGAGCCAACCTCCTGACTATTGGCATATACAACACTCCTGCCAAACCTTTTGCGACAGCTCAGGTCCCACACAACTGGGTGCCTGGACTTTTAGCAACAGCAGAAATGCGGAGACAAAAAAGCAACCCCTAAGGGGGGAAAAAAAAGAGGAATTGGGTGGGGAAAGGAACTAAATGAAAAAGAATCTGAAAAAGAATTCAGGTTAATGGTCATACAGTTCATAAACTTGATGGACTAGAAAATCAACAACCTATGTAAGAACCAAGAAGAAATCAAAAGTGATACAGCTATAATAAAGAACACGATGGGAGGCTTCAACAGTAATCTCAGAGAAGCAGAGGACTGAATTAGTGAGCTAGAAGACAGAACAGAGAAACAAGTTCAATCTGAACAGCAATTAGAGAAAAAAAAAATAGAAAGAAGGACGAGACATTAAGAGAGCTTTGAGACAACATGAAACGAAGTAACATACATATAATAGGGGTACCAGAAGTACAAGAAGAGCAGCAAAAATTAGAGTACCTATTTGAAGAAGTAATAACAGAAAATTTCCCTGATATGAGGAAGTAAAAAGTCACCCAAGCAGAGAGAGTCCCAAACAAGTGGAACCCAAAGACCCACCCCAAGACACATTGTAATTACAATGGCAAATGTTAATGACAAAGAGAGAATCTTAAAAGCAGTAAGAGAGAGATAGGGAGTAAACTAAAAAGGATATCCCATTACATTGTCAAATGATTTTTCAACAGAAACACATCAGGCCAGAAGGGAATGGAATGAAGTATATAAAGTAATGCAAAGCAAGAAACTGAATCCAAGAATACTTTATCTAGCAAGGCTATCATTCAAAATTGGAGGGGCAATCAGGAGCTTCACAGACAAAAAAAAAGGGCTAAAGGAGTATCACTACCAAGCCAGCAATGCAAGAAATGCTAAAGAGACTGCTCTATGAAGAAAAAAAGGGAGGGGGCAGAAGAAACACAGTCACCAAAAATTTAAATGGCTACAAACAAGTACCTATGAATAATAAATTTAAACATTAATAGACTAAATGCGCCAACCAAAAAACATCGAGTGGCTGAATGGATAAGAAAACATGACCCATATATATGCTGTCTACAAGAGACCCATCTCAGAACAAGAGACTCACACAGATTGAAAGTAAAAAGATGGAAAAATATTTTTTTTTCAGGCAGATGGGAATGAAAAAAAAAAAAGCTGGGGTAGCAATAGTTATGTTTGACAAAACAGACCTCAAAGTGAAGGCCATAACAATAGATAAGGAATGTCACTTCATAATACAAAAGGGATCACTACAACAAAAAGATATACTAGTAACTCTGGTAAACGTATATGCATCCAATGCAGGAACACACAAATACATAAAAAATGAAGAAATCAAGGGAAAGATTGACAGCAATAGGATTATAGTATGGGACTTTAATACTCTACTGACATCACTGGATAAATCCTCTAGACAAAAAATCAGCAAAGAAACAGAAATCCTGAATGACTCACTAGATCAGATGGAATTTATTGACATCTTCAGAACATTTCACCTCAAAGCAACATAATATACATTCTTCTCAAGTGCACATGAGTCATTTTCAAAGATAGACCACATATTGGGTCACAAACAAAGTCTCCCAAAATTCAAGAAGATTGAAATCATATCAATCATCTTCTTAAACCACAATGGCATAATATTAGGAATAAACTACAATAAAAACAATCAAAAAATTCAAACACTTGGAGGCTGAATAGCATGCTATTAAACAATGATTGGGTTACCAAAGAGATCGAAGAAGAAATTAAAAACATCCTGGAAGCAAATTAAAATGAAAACGCAACAATCTAAAACATTTGGGACACAGTGAAAGCAGTCCTGAGAGTGAAGTTCATAGCATTACAGGCCTACCTCAAAAAAAACAAGAAAAATGATAATAAACTATCTATCCCTACAACTTAAAGAATTAGAAAGAGAGCAACAAGAAAAGCCCAGAGTGAGCAGAAGGGGAGATAATAACAATCAGAGCAGAAATAAATGACAGAGAGACAAAAAAAAAAAAAAAAAAAAACAATACAAAAGATCAGTGAATCCAAGAGCTGGTTCTTTGAAAGGATAAACAAGATTGATGAGCCTCTGGCCAGGCTCACCAAGAAGAAGCAAAGAGAGAGGACCCAAATAAACAAAATCAGAAATGAAAGAGGCGAAATAACAACAGACCCTACAGAAATACAAAGCATAGTAAAAAATTACTATGAACAAATCTACTCCAACAAACTAAACAATCTAGAGGAAATGGATATATTCCTAGAAAAATACAACTTTCCAAAACTCAACCAAGAAGAATAAAAAAATCTCAACAGGCCAATAACTAAGGAGGAAATTGAAGCAGTTATCAAGATAACTTCCAGTGAACAAAAGCCCAGGGTCAGTTGGCTTCACAGGGAAAATTTACCAAACATTCAACAAAGAGCTAAAACTTATCCTTCTCAGACTATTCCAAAACAGTTAAGAGGAAGGCACACTTGCAAGCTCTTCCTATGAAGCCAGCATTACCCTAATCTCAAAAAACCAGATAAGGACACTACACAGAAAGAGAATTACAGGCCAATATCCCTGATGAACATAGATGCTAAAATCCTTAACAAATTTCTAGCAAATCAGATCCAGCATTACATTAGAAAGATCATACACCATGACCAAGTGGGATTTATCACAGGGATGCAAGGGTGGTACAATATACTCAAATCAATAAATGTGATACATCACATAAACAAATTGAGAAACAAAAATCAATTAATCATAGCAATTGGTACAGAAATGGCATTTGACAAATCCAACACACTTTTCTGATAAAAACTCTTAGCAGAGTGGGAATAGAAGGATCATACCTCAACATAATAAAAGCCTTTTATGACAAACCTACAGCCAATGTCATATTCAATGGGCAAAAAGTAAAACCATTTCCCCTAAGAACAGGAACAAGACAGGGAAGCCCACTTTCACCACTCCTTTTTGACATAGTACTAGTAGTACCAGCCATAGCGATCAGACAAGAAGAAGAAATAAAAGGCATCCAAATTGGAAGAGAATAAATAAAACTGTTATATTTTGCAGATGACATGATATTGTACATAGAAAGCCCTAAGGATTCCATAAAAAATACTTGATTTAATAAATTAATTTGGCAATGTAGGAGGTACAAAATTAATACACATATCTCTATGGCTTTTTTATATACCAATAATGAACTTACAGAAAGAGAACTTTTTTAAAAAAGTCCCATTTACCATTGCAATAAAATAATTAAGAAACCTAGGAATAAATTTATCAAAGAAAGCAAAGGACCTGTATTCAGAAAATAATAGGACACAGGAAAAAAGAGATAAAGAATACATAAACAAATGGTAGAATACCCCGTGTTTATGTATTGGTAGAATCAACATCATTAAAATGTCCATACCACCCAAAGAAATCTATAAATGCAATGCAATCCCCATTAAAATACCAATGGCATACTTCAAAGACCTAGAACAAACTCTCCAAAAATTCATCTGGGATAAAAAAGACCCCAAATAGCTGCAGCAATCTTGAAAAAGAAGAATAGAGTTGGAGGCAATCACAATACCAGATATCAAGCTATGCTACAAAGACACTGTTCTCAAACCTTCCTGGTACTGGCATCAGAACAGACATATAGACCAATGGAACAGAACAGAGATCCCAGAAATTGACACAAGCCATTATGCTCAATTAATATTTGACAAAAGAGGCAAGAGCATACAAAGGAGTCAAGACAGTCTCTTCAATAAATGGTGTTGGGAAAATTGGATAGATACATGCAAAAAGTGAAACTACAACACCAACTTACACCATACACAAAAATAAACTCAAAATGGTTAAAGGACTTAAATGTAAGGTGGGAAACCATAAAAGTCTTAGAAGAAGCCATAGGCAGCTTAATAGCAGACATCTTTACCTGTACAGTTCCTAGGGCAATGGAAACTAAGAAGAAAAATAAACAAATGGGACTTCATAAAAAAACCCCACAAACAAACAAACAAACAAACAAAAAATCTGCACAGCGAAAAAAAAATCAACAAAACAACAAGAAAGCCCACTGCATGGGATAACCTATTTGCCAATGTTATTTCCAATAAGGGTTTAATCTTCAAAACTTATAGGGGACTCATTCAACTTCACAAGAGAAAGAGAAACAATCCAATCAAAAAAAGGGTAAAGGACCAAATAGACACTTTTCAAAAGAGGACATAAAGAAGGCCCAGAGACATATGAAAACACGCTCAAAGTCACTAATCATCTGAGAGATGCAAGTCAAAATAGCAATGAGGTACCATCTCACACCTGTCAGAATGGCTATCATCAACAAATGACAAGTGCTGGAGAGGATTTGGAGAAAAGGAACCCTGTTGCACTGCTGCTGGGAATGCAGACTGGTGCAGCCACTGTGGAAATCAGTATGGCGTTTCCTCAAATAACTGAAAATGGAACTTCCATTTGAACCAGTAATCCCACTTTTAGGAATATATCCCAAGAAAACAGCAACACCAATCAGAAAGGATATATGCACCTCTATGATCATAGCAGAACAATTTACCATAGCTAAGATTTGGAAACAGCCTATGTGCCCATCAGCAGATGAGTGGATTAGAAAACTGTGGTACATCTACACAATTGAATACTACACTGCTGTAAAAAAAAAAAAGAGAAGGCGTTCTTACCATTTGCAACAGCATGGATGGAACTGGAAAGCATTATGCTAAGCGAAATAAGCCAGTCAGAGAAAGATATATATCACATGATCTCACTCATTTGTGGAATATAATGAACAACATAAACTGATGAACAAAAATAGATACAGAGTCAAAAAAGCATCAAGCAGACTGTCCAACCTATGTGGGAAGACAGGGGGTGGGGGGACTTTGAGGAGGTAACAGATCAACCAAAGGACTTGTATGTATGCATATGAGCATAACCAATTAACAGAGATGGTGGGTGGGGGGTTGAGGGCATGTGCTGGGAGGGGGCGTTTAGGTGGCTGGGGAGTGGTCAGTTGGGAAATGAGACTTATGTTAAACTTTAAACAATAAAGAATTTTTAAATTTAGAAAAAATAAAGTGCCCTGGTGGCAATTTTTTTTTTCTTTCCCCAGAAGGTATTTCTTCACACTTGGGGCAAACACTTCATGAACCACTCAATTAAAAGTAGCTTTGCTGTTAGCCTTCCATATCACATTTAACTTTTTTCCCATGACATTGTTTTTGAAAGCTCACGGTTATTCAGAATGGTAAACAAGTAGAGGCTTCAATTCAAAGTCACTGCTCACATTCCTACACAAGAATAATGTCAGCCTTTTCTACATTGGCTTGTGTCCTGGTAATGACATATCCTCCTTTGTGATGTAAGTCTTCTTTGGCATTTTCTTCCAGAATAGGCCTGTCTCATCACAATTGAACATGTCTTAGGTAACAAATCCCTCGGCCTCTACGTATTCTTGAAATTCTGTCACAGAATTATCAGCAGCTACATTGCTAGAACTTGCAGCCTCCCCATGCCTCACTGCACTATAAATGCCACTTATTTTCTTAAATTTATCAAACCACCCCCTGCTAGTTGTAAACTAATCACTTTCAACACTCATTCCAGGGGAGTCTTTCAAGAGGTCAGTATGCAGCATCTTTGCTTTTTCACATATCATTGCCTCCAAAATACTATCACCAGCTAACTGCTTTTCATTTATCCAAATCAAAAACATTTTTTTTCTCTCTTCAATTGCTTGTTTCATGAGCACTTCCATACCCTTAGCCACATCAGTACACTTTATGGCCTCTTTATGTTTTAAAATTGTGCTAATCATTGATTTTGCTATGCCATGCTCAGTCACCAGATCAGTTGCAAGGATACCTCTATGATACTTTGCAATTATTTCCTTTTAAACCTCTATCATTGTTTACAGAACTTTCCTTTTCACTTTACTTCTATCATGAACCTTCTTAGGACACATGGTGACTTACTATACATATTTAATAATAATAAGTAGCAACAAAAGCCAAAAAAGCATGCAAATATTCACAGCACAATTTCCTGAGATGTTAATAATTCAAGATTTAACAGTAAACTGACTCATACTCATGCATTCTCTCCTTTAATTTTCACCTGAGATATATAAACAGGTATCAGCATGCAAGGGTTATTGGGTGGAGAACCAAAGTTTTGTTCAACAACTGAGACATTTTTTCCACAAACAACTTGATTGAGAATGGAATTAAGATTGGAGATGTTTGAGAACTGAGAGTAGCAGCACTGCCTAACTTTTAAAAAATGGTATAACTACTTTGGAATATAGCTTTGCAGATATTTGAGAAGCTAAATAATCCTGGAGAAGAAAAAGTACAGTGGTTAAAAACTAAGGAGATCTCAATAAAATGGGAATTTTAATTCATAATTAGTTTTGGTTCATTAATTGGAACAAATGCATGATAGTAATTTAGATGTTAATAACATGGAAAATTGGGTATAGGGTATATAGATATCCTCTATACTATCTGCTATGAACTGAATGTTTGTCCCTCCCCCTTATTCATATATTGAAACCGTAACCCCCAATGTGAAGAATTAGGAGGTGGGGCTTTTGGAAGGTCATTAGGTCATGAGAGTAGACCACTACTGAATTGCATTAGTGCCCTTATAAAAGAGACTCTAGAGAGCTCTCTCTCCTGTCTTCCATCCTGTGAAGACATGGGAGGGTACAGTGAAAAGACTGCCATCTGTGAACCAGATGTGGTCTCTTATCAGCCATTGAATCTGCTGGTGCCTTGATCTTAGACTTTCCAGTGTCCAGAAAAAGAACTATGAGAATTAAATGGGTTGATTAAGCCACTCAGATTATGGAATTTTTTATATACTTGAGCAAACTAAGACACTGTCTTCACAATTTATAAGTAAATCATAAATTACTCTAAAAAATAAAGTTCTTGTTTAAAATGAGCTAAAAAGGGAGCTAAAATGTTAAATTTATACCTGCTATATAATCCAGTATCTCCACATCAAGTTATTTACCCAAGAAAAAAGGAAATACATGTACATACAAAGAAGCATACATGAATGTTCATAGCAGCTTATCTGTAAACCCAAATTAATTTTATAATTTAGTAAAGAATAATACTAGTAAGTATTTATTTGAGCAAAAAGAGCTATAGTTAGGGAGACACTGAGTCAGATAGCAACTTAAATTGGGTTCCACCTAGACAAAGGGGAGGCTGTCTTTTGTTCCCACTCAGATTCTCAATTAGGTCCTTTTAATGTAAATGAGGTATCTACATGGTGCAGTTCTAATTGGACAGGGCAGGAATTAGTCCTTAATAAAAGTTGACTCAGACAGCTTAAGTGAGCAAGGCATAGTGTGGAAAACTGAGAGTTCAATCTGAGGTTTTTCCCAGTATACAGAACAAGTGAGAAACCCTTGTCAGCAAATAGCCTCTAGGCTCTTATTACTTACTAGAGGCCCAGTGCACAAAAATTTGTGCACTTCGGGGGGTCCCTCAGCCCAGCCTATGCCCTCTTGCAGTCTGGGACCCCTCAGAGGATGTCCACCTGCTGTCTTAGGCCTGCTCCCTGGGGGGATCGGGTCCAAGCTGGCAGTCAGACATCCCTCTGGCAGCCCAGAAGCCCTCGGGGGATGTCCACTTGCCAGTGGGGACCAGGGCTAAGCTGCAGTCAGACATCCTTAGTGCTGCTGAGGAGGTGGGAGAGGCTACTGCCACCACTGCTGTGCTAGCAGCCGTCAGCCTGGCTTGTGGCTGAGCAGAGCTCCCCCTGTGGGAGCTCACTGACCACCAGGGGACAGCTCCTGCATTGAGCATCTGCCCCCTGGTGGCCAGTGTGTGTCATAGTGACCAGTCATTCCCAGTTGTTCTGCTGTTAGGGTCAATTTGAATATTACCCTTTTATTATATAGGACTAGAGGCCCGGTGCACAAAAATTTGTGCACTCGGGGGGGAGAGGGGGGTCCCTCAGCCCGGCCTTTGCCCACTCGCAGTCCAGGACCCCTCGGGAGATAACAACCTGCTGGCTTAGGCCTGCTCCCGGGTGGCAGAGGGCAGGCCCAATCCCTAGGTGCAGCCCCTGGTCAGGCTCAGAGCAGGGCCGATTGGGGAGTTGGGGCACCACCCCCTTTCATGCACAGAGCAGGGCGGATCAGGAGGTTGCAATGCTACCCTCAGTCACGCTCAGGGTAGGGCCGATTGGGGGGTTGTGGCACCGCCCCCTGTCACACTCAAGGCAGGGTCCATGGGGAGGTTGCTGTGCCACCCCCTGATACGCACAGAGCAGGGCCAATCAGGGGGTTGGGGCACTGCCCCCTGTCATGCACAGAGCAGGGTCAATCAGGGGGTTGGGGAGCTCCCCCCTGTCATGCACAGAGCAGGGTCAATCAGAGGGTTGGGGAGCTCCCCCCTGTCACTCACAGAGTAGGGCCGATAGGGGAGTTGGGGCACCGCCCCCTGTCACACACAGAGCAGGGCTGATCAGGGGGTTGGGGTGCCGCCCTCTATCACCCACAGAGCAGGGTTGGTCAGGGGGTTGGGGCGCCGCCACTCTCACACTCAGGGCAGGGCCAATGGGGAGGTTATGGCTAAACCCTGTCACACACAGAGCAGGGCCCGTGGGGTGGGTGGGTTGGGGCGCCGCATCCTTTCACATACAGAGCTGCAGGGTGATCAGGGGGTTGGGGAGCTCCCCCCATCAGGCACAGAGCAGGGCCATCAGGGGCTTGGGGCGCCTTCCCCTGTCAGGAACAGAGCAGGGTGGATAGGGAGGTTGTGGCCCTGCCCCCTGTCACACAGAGAGCCTCAGGGCGATCAGGGGGTTTGGGCGCTGCCCCCTGTCACGCTGATCCTGGTGCCGGGAGGCCTCGCGGCTCCGCTGATCTCGGTGCTGGGAGGCATATTACCCTTTTACTGTATAGGATAGAGGCCTGCTGCATGGGTGGGGGCTGGCTGGTTTGCCCTGAAGGGTGTCCTGGATCAGGGTGGGGGTCCCCACTGGGGTGCCTGGCCAGTCTGGGTGAGGGACTGAGGGCTGTTTTCAGGCTGGGATTGAAGTTCCCAACTGCTCCTTTTTTTCTTTTTTCTTTTTTTTTTATTCTGGGCCAGCTTAGCCTGGCTCCAGCTCTGAGGCCTCAGCTGCTGAAAGAAGGTATCTGGTTTGTTTAGGTTCTATAATCGAAACTCTGTATCAACTCCAGCTCTGAGATCCTGGCTGCTGAAAGCAGGTTTCTGGGGTTTTGTTTAGCTTCTATATTTGTTACAATGTTTCTTAAACTGCAGGCTCAGAGGCCGGCAAGGCTGGCGGGGAACGTTGCAGTCCTCTGTCACTGAAGCAAGCAAGCCTCATGTTCAGTTTAAGCTGCCTGACTGCCGGCCACCATCTTGGCTGGCAGTTAATTTGCATATCACCCTGATTAGCCAATGGGAAGGGTAGCGGTGGTATGCTAATTACCATGTTTCTCTTTTATTAGATAGGATAACATTGGAGAGTCCTAAGTTGACCATGGGGTGTCCACTTCAGCAGATAAATTATTTCTTGTGATTCACATCAAAGGAAACCTTCTCACAAGTATAATAGCCCCCAAACTGGAAACAACCCAAATGTCCATTAACAGGTGAATGGATAATTGAGCTGTCTATATCCATATATTGAAATACTACTCAGCTACAAAAAAGAATAACTATTGATACATATACTACAAGGATAGATGCATCTTAAAATAATTGTGTTAAGTTAAATAGTGCAAACAAAAAAAGCATATAATCTGTATAATTTCATTTATATAAATCTCTAGAAAGTGCAAATTGATTTATAGTGACAGGAAAATCAGTATTATTGTGGAAGAAGGGCAGGAGGGAAGGATTACAAAAAGGTATCAGGAAACTTGTGTGACTGATATGTTCATTATCTTGAATATTGTGATAGTTTCGCAGGTGTATACAGATATCAATTAGCAATTACAGACTATACACTTTAAATTGTGTGCTGTTTAATGTATATCATTATACCCCCCCCCCCAAAAAAAAGCTGTTTAACAAATTTAGTCAGTCATGTACAGGAAAAAGGAGACAATTTCTTAGGCTCATATAACTACAAACTTTGATCAGGAAACATAGCTCTGAGCTTTTTGGTAGTGGAAATTTTGCTACTAGGTACCATTGTACCTACCACTTGTCCTTTGGGTATCAGTTTAATTCTCTGAAAAGTGAAGATGGCCCTTAAATTTGTTTACAGGCAGATACATTGACAATAATTCTAACCATGTATCTACTAAAAATGGAGACAATCAAAATATCCTCTGATTGAGAACTGGATAAAGAAGATATAGTACATGTATGCTATGGAATACTACTCAGCCATAAGATGAAATCATGATATTTGTGACAACATGGATGGACCTTGAAAATATTATTCTAAGCAAAATAAGTCAGTCAGAAAAAGCTAAAAACCATATGATTTCATTCATATGTGGGATATAAAACTGAAATTCATAGACACAGACAAAAGTATGGTGTTTATTAGAAGGAAGGGGATTGGAGGTAACAAAGGGTAAAGGGGGCCAAATATATGGTGATAGTAGATGATTTGGCTTTTAGTGGTGAGCGCACAGTGCAATATACAGATTGTATATCATAGAAATGTACACTTAAAACCTATATTATCCTATTAACCAATGTCACCCCAATAAATTTAATAAAAATAAATTAATTCCAGTTGCATTAACTTCATAAACCTTAATATGAAATTGACTAATATAGTGTCACTAATTAGGAAACAAAGTTTAAATGGAAATTAATAGTTAATAACTAATTGTGTTATATTGATTCTTTTTATCTGAACATCTCTTTCATGCCAGGCAATAAATTAGATTTTTCACATAGCTTTATTGAAATACAATTTACATATCATTCAATTCACCCATTTAAAATGTATAAATCTCTGTTTTTGAGTATATTCACAGATATATGCAACCATCATCATAGTCAATTTTGTAACATTTTTACTACTGCAAAAAGAAGCCCCAGACTATGTAATGGGTACAGGGCTTCCTTTTGGGGTGATGAAAATTATCTGGAAATAGTAGTGGTGGTTGCACAACATTGTGAATATATTAAATGTCACTGAACTGTAGACTTTTAAATAGTGCTTGTTATGCTATATTGTGTCCACTATACCAAAAATAAAAATATACACTTTAAGTTTCTACCCTTATCCCTCCATTCCATTAGCACCAAGAAGCCATTGATATAATTTCTAACTATAATAATAAAAGCATAATATGCTAATTAGACTGGACAATCAAAGGACCTTCTGGACGTCATTCCAGACATCCTTCCGGATGAAGATGCAGCAGCAGGGGCCAAGGCAGAGGTGATTGGGGCAACCAGGCAGGCAGGCAGGAAGCACAGTGGTTAGGGGCAATGAGGCAGGCAGGCAGAATGTTTAGGGGTGATCAGACAGGCAGATGAGTGGTTAGGGGCGATGAGGCAGGCAGGCGAGCAGTTAGGAGCTAGTGGTCCCGTATTGCGAGAGGGATGTCCAACTGCGGTTTAGGCCCGATCCCACTGTGAGATCGGGCCTAAACCAGCAGTCAGACATCTCCCAAGGAGTCCTGGATTATGAGAGGGTGCAGGCCAGGCTGAGGGACCTCCCCCTCCTGTGCATGAATTTCATGCACCAGGCCTCTAGTCTATATATATATAAGGCTACTATGCAATGTGCCCCCTCAGGAGTTTGACAGGGAGACTGGGAGTTCAATTGCTAGCTATGGCATGCACTAACCACCAGGGGGCAATGCGGAACATTGCAGGCGACCAGTGGTGGTGGTGGGGTTCTGAGGGAGCAAGGGAAGGAGGAGGTGTGAAGGTGGGGAGGCAGGGAACCTGATTGGCCCTGGTTGCTGTCCAGGCCTAGGGGCCCTAACCGTGCACAAATTTCATTCACCAGTCCTCTAGCATATATATATTTGCCTGATTTGGACATTTCATATAATATGTAATCTGCCGGGAGCCGGTCCATGCTTGCTGTTTCAAGGGACCTGGCATATATAGCATACGGTTCTAAATATGTTTGCTCACCTTCTTGGCGCTGTGTTTTAACCAAGGTCACCTCTCCGAGAAAGGTTGAATCCCCAGGTAGGGATTTTCCCCTGAAGTTAGGGAGGGAATAAAACCTCTTAACTAAGTGCCAGGCGGGTAATTAATCATTTTAACTACGAACAATCATGCTTAAGCTACATAATCTTTACTCCTTGGAATGGAGATAAGAAACGCCCTAACCTTTGTAATAGAGATTGATAGGATTGAATCAACTGGTATAAATACAGATGTAAAAGGACAGCAAGAGACAGAACTCAGAACACAGAACTCAGGAGACAGAATTCAGAAGACAGAACCTACATGGAGCCTGGAGACAGAAGAACTTCGCTGGAGAGAACATGGCAATAGATCCTGGACTGAACCTGACTATAGAACATGGCAAGAGAACCTGACTAGAACCTGGTGACTGAACCTGGCTGGAAATCTGAAGCAGAACCTCTCTGGAGATCCAGACCAGAACTTGGCTGGAGATCCTGGCTGGAGATCCTGGCTAGGCTGGACTGCTGATCAACTGAACGCTGTCTCTGTGTCATTCCTTCTTCGCCGACTCCGTCCACGCCTTTGGGGACCCCTGGACCGGCTGGGGTTGGACCCCGGCAGTAATCTTTTGTTACTGGCTCTTTTCAATGACAATGTTTTCAAGGTTCATCCATGTCATAGTTTGTATTAGTACTTCATTAATTCTTTTACAGCTCAATAATATTCTATTGTATAAATACACCACATTTTATTTATTCATTCACCAGTTGATGAATATTTTGGACACTTCCACATTTTATCTATTATGAATAATGATCCTATGAACATTTGTGTATAAGTTTTTGTGGGAATGTATGTTTTGATTTATTTGATTAACATATCTAGAAGGGAAATTCTTAATAACTCTATGTTTAATCATTTGAGGAACTGCTAGATTGAAATCAGGGATCAAACCCACAACCTGGGTATGTGCACTAACCAGGAATTGAACCTGCCACCTTTTTGTGCATGGGATGACACTTCAACCAATTGAGCTACACTGGCCAGGGCCAGGTTGTTATCCAGAGTGGCTGCACCAGTTTTCTCTCCTACCAGTAGTATATGAGGGTATCGATTTCTTCAAAGTCTTTCTAACACTTGTTATAATCCTGGTGAGTATGAAGTGTTATCAAAGGGTTTGATTTGCATTTCACTGATGACTAATTTTATTAGGCACCTTTTTACGGACCTTCTTCCTAGAAACATGCTAACACAGTCAATATTTTACATAGGCTCTCAATGTTATGAACCCTTAGAGTGGAATTATTGGGTAAAAATATGAATAGAAACTATCATGGTAGTTATTATAAATTATATTTAACAATAGTAAATAAGATAAAGTATACTTGTTCCTTTTACATTGCCATATATTTAATAAAATGTGTTGGACATTAGTTGTACTGAAGTATTAGATTGGTTCCCACTACATGACTCAATGGGAGTGGAAGGGGAAGGGTCTCAATTGTTATTGGAATGAGAAATGTTCATTATATGTCACCATCTCTGAAATCAAAGGGCCACCCCACAGACTGAGGTAGTGAAAATTACTTATCCCTTATTTGTACAAAAGAATCATACTATATAGGATTAGCAAACCAATAAAATAGATGTGTTTATACCAGGGACATATCTCTATAACAGGAGAGTGAAAAAAATTCCAGGGAGATATGAATCTGAAAGACCAGTCACTTTCTATATGAGCAGTTGGTACTGGAAAAAATAAATACTATTTAAAAAGAGTCCACAGTTATTTTGATGGGTACTAGATTACTACTGCCACTGTAGCTTTACACCTACAACATATGAAAGTTGTTTGATCAAATTTGCTTAGTGATCTGAGGAGTCACCTACAAAGTTTGTATCTTTGGTATGACTAGAAGTTATAACAGTAACCTAAGCTTTGGAAATTCAGATGAATTTGCTTAGGCAGCTTTGAGGGGGTCATTACATCCCATGTCATATTCTGAGAAAACCTACATATATTGGATGTTGACACATTTTCATTTCTTAAGGCAGCCAACCTCACTCTCTCCATCAGATAAGCCTTTAGAAAATGAAATGATTTGAAATTTCAATTAAAATCCCTGGCAGAAACTCTTTTAGGATGTTCCATTTCTCTACTGCAAAGACAACACAGAAAAAAAATAGCAATTCAAGTTCTGTACCTTATTTCACCTTCTCTAATGTGACCTGCCAGTTCTTCAATAAACTTCTCCCCTTTCATCCAGTAGATCATTGGTCCAGACTCTCCACTAAATCCAAAGAATGCTTTGCAAGGGATATTCAGCGGCTTACCTGAGAATGACAGAGAAAAAGAAATGAGAAGCTGGCTGCTGGTTATTGATGGGAGACAGAAAAAAAACTTTTAACATCCAAAGGAAAATTCAGAGGTGACCCATTTTCAACTCTTCTTTCAATCATCTTATCACTGTACATGAGGAAAAATGTAAATGTTACAAGAACTCAGAAATTTTAAAATTCAAGATATTCCCTTCACTTTCAGTCTGTACTAGTATGTATTTTTGTTCTGAGGTAGATCTCTTATACAGTATACCCCAGGCACTGCAGGTAAAGGGAAGCAATGGAATTGCAAACATCAAGAATTATTTTGTTTGGTATTTGTGAGCCCTCCATTCATCAACTGCTGCTGGTTTTGTACCATAAAATTTATCTTTTATGTATCCCCATAAATAAGTTTAGTTGATGCATTTTCTTTGTTCAAAGCTTATTCTGTCTTAGCCCATTATTTCAGATCAATTAAACCTGAAATAGAGTAAAAACTAAGTGAGATATCAGCTGTTTTGCGGGACACACACACACTATATATATATGGGTCATGTTTTCTTATCCATTCTACTACCCTCAGTCTTTTTATTGGAACATTTAATCTGTTTACATTTAATGTTGTTGTTGATAGGTACTTATTTATTGCCATTTTATTCTTTATACCTATGTTCATCTCTCTATATATTCTTTTAAAGTAGGCCCTTTAACATCTCTTGCAATACTGGTTTGGTGGTAATGCACTCCATTAATCTTTTTTCAGCTGGGAAACTCTTTATTTTGCGTTCAATTTTAAGCGATAACCTTTGTGGATAGAGTAGTCTTAATTTTAGATCCTTGCTTTTCATGACTATGAATATTTCATGCCATTTCCTTTTGGCCAGAAGTGTTTCTGTTGAGAAACCAGCTGACATCCTTATGGGAACTCACTTGTAGTTAACTGTTCTTACTACTCTTAAGATTCTCTCGTTGTCTTTAACCTTTGCCATTTCAATTATGATGTGTCTTGGTGTCAGTCTCTTTGGATTCATCTTGATTGGGATTCTCTGTGCTTCCTGAGCTTATGTCACTTTTTTTTCTTCACTGTTAGGGTTAGGGAAGTTTTTAGCCATTATTTCTTCAAATAGTTTCTCTATCCCTTCCTCACTTATTATTATGGTACCCCTATGATGTGAATTCTATTATATTTGATATCCTAGAGACATTTTCAATTTTCCTCATTTTTTAAAATGCTCTTTTCTTTTTGATGCTCTGCTTGGGTGTTTACTGTTATCTTGTCCTTTAAATCATTGATGCAGTCATCTGCTTTTTCTAACCTGCTGTTGATTCCTTTTAGTATATTCTTTGTTTTATATACTGTATTCTGAATTTTTGACTGGTTCTTTTTTATGGTTTCAGTGTAATTTTTAATGCTTACTTTCTCTTCGTTGAAGTTCACACTGAGATCACCCATTTTTTTTCCTAAGGTCCTTGAGCATCTTTATAACCATTGTGGGATCCTCCCCCCCTTGATGTAGCCACACTACCCAACCTTCTCGCCTTGTTCCTGGACAAAAGTTTCCCTGGGAGACAGGCTCCCAAAGTCCCAGCTCTGCTTCACACTGTAGTGCCCCTATGCCACGGAAGTCAGTAGGTGGGGGTAGGGGCAATGGCTGTGTGATCCACGTCAGGGAGACCAGCCTTTTTTTATCAAATATACACAGTCTAGTCACTGTTTGAGTCTCTGACAAGTCCCCACGAAAAGAGGCCCCCAAAGTCATTGCTGAGTTCAACTAGTAGACCACTCCACAGTACACAATTATGGCAGAGTGGCCTCGCTACTAGTCAAAAACCAGGTAGTGCACTCCACAGGCTGGTGTTGTAACAATAGGATTGTTCATCCCTGGGAAGGTTGCATCTTGGTCTCCCAGGCAGACTGAATCTCCACTGATTTTTACCACCAAATCCTATGCAGGCTCCTCTTCCCATTTCTGTTGCTCTGGGTTGGGAATCCTTGTGTGGAGTTGAGGCCCCATGTTCCTGGGGGAAGTTGGTTTTGCAGCCACGATATCCCTCTGGTTTCTCAGCTTCTACTGCCACACTTGGATGCATGGGCTAGCCCTTTCAGTGTTGCTGCCCTTCTTCCAAGTCTCTATGTGGCTTCTTTTCAAAATCCTTGGTTATAACATTTCATGTCAGCTAGCCCTCAGTTAGGTATTCAGGTTGCTTGCTGTATAATTTAGCTCTAAATCCAGTCTTGGGCTGTTAGTATGTGAGTGTAGCTTCCAACTACTCTGCAGCCATCCTGGAATACCTTCAGCCATTATTTCTTCATATAAGTTTTGTGCTTTTATCTCTCTATTCTCCTTGTGGGATCTCTATTACTTAATATTAATATGTTTTATGTTGTGCCATAAGTCCTGTAAATTATTTTAACTTTTTTCATTCTTTTTATTCTTTTTCTGTTCTTATTTGTTGTGTTCCACAGCTCTGTCTTAGAGTTTACTTATACTTTCTTCTGGTTCATCTAGTCTGCTGTTGAACACTTATAGTATACTTTTCAGTCCAGTTATTATACTCTTTTTTTAAATCCTCACCTGAGGACATGTTCACTGATTTTTAGAGAGAGGGAGATGGAGGGAGAGAGAAAGAGAGAGATATGAGAGAAACATAATTCAGTTGCACACTAACCAGGAATCAAAGCCACAACTTGAGTATGTGCGCTGATCAGGAACTGAATCTATGACCCTTCAATGTATGAACTGATACTCCAACCAAGTGAGCCACACTGGCTAAGGCTCAATTATTGTCTTCTTCACCTCTATAACTTATATTTGGTACTTTCTTATATTTTCTATCTCTTTTTTATATTCTCACTATGATTATCCTCCTCCAAAGTTTGGTGAGCCTCTGTATGAGGATTACTTTGAACTCTTTATCAGTTAAATTTCCTATATCTGTTTAAGATTTTTTTCTGAGGTTTGTACTTTGTTTAGAACATAGTTTTGATTTCTTTATTTGACTCTTTTTGTTGATTTCAATATATTAGATGAAATAGCTACCTCTCCCAGTTTTGAAGAAGTGGATTTATGTAGGAGATGAACCATATCTTTTAATCTTGCCCTAGCTTTAGGTTGTCTCACAAACATTTGTGATTATCTAAGCAACCTAATCTATTTTAATAGCTGACAGTAGTTGACAATGTACCAAGACCTATCAGTGTCCCAAAAGGAAATATCTCATTCAGCACCTAGATCCATGTTAATTGAATGCCAGAACCTCTGATTGCAGCTTTTAAAGTATGAACATATATAAAGGTCTGTGGGATTGCAAGCGTATGCTCTGCCTGTCACCAGAACCCAATGATGTGGAGGTGTCTTCGGGAGACAGTTGCCGAAACAGGAGCTCCAGATATGTATATAAGCTCTTCCTGAAAAATAGCAATAAACTGTAGAGAAGCAGAGGGATAATGCAAACATGGTTTTCAGAAGGCTATGTTACCTGAGAGTACATTTGTGAGCTTCTAGAAATGTGCCAAACCAGAAGCCTGCCCCTTAGGGCAAAGCTCCAGGACAAACAAGTAGGACTCTTTCACAGAAAGACTGAAGTTGTGTTTCAGTTTGCTGTCTGTGCAGTGCCTTGGGGGCTGTAGTCTGCCAATAACTACCACTCTAGCTATTTTTCCAAGGGACCCAGGAATGATAGCCTCATTGGCCTCCAGAACCATGTGATTAAGGGGCATATCTTGGGTAACAGCTGCAAAAATCAGGGCGCAAGACATAAAAAGCAGACGCATGTAAAAGCTTCTGTATGGGAGATACTAGCTCTCTGTGGCATGGCAAAGGGATAGTGCATAAATACTTCCCACCAGTTTTTCCCCCCCAGAGACTATTCCAGCAGGCTCTTGCTCCTCCAGCTGACACTTTCAGATTAGAAAATTAATCTGTTTCACATAACTCTGGGATCTTTTCAAATGGCTGCTTCTGTGATGATAAAGTTAGTCATCACAGGAACCCTTTAAGAACCATTTGTCAGTTTGCTACAGTTTTTTTGGGTCTCATGAACATGAGCCCTGTTTGTTTTTAAAGCCAGAGTATTTTTGGGTTTGTCTCCCTGATGTTTAACAAATATATAAACTTATAAAAAGCTATTGAATAGTGCTATTACATTGGTGAATTATATAATGTGGAATTTACAGCTCAATAATCTGTTTAAAGTAAAAAAATGTATATCCTTATACTCAGGAAATTAAAATCTGGGATGGGAGAGAGGAAGAGGTGAAGAATAATACACAAAATAAATTACAGTAGACCCTTGAATAACATGTGTTTGAACTGTATGGGTCAAACATGAATTTCATCCAATAAATACATGGATTTTATCCAGTAAATACTTTAAATGTATTTCTCCTCATGAAATGATTTTTCTAATAACATTTTCTTTTCTCTAGCTTACTTCACTGTAAGAATACAGTATATAATATAAATATAACATACAAAATATGTTTTTATCAACTATTATACTATCAACTAGAGGCCCGGTGCACAAAAATTTGTGCACTCGCTCGGAGGGGGGTTCCCTCAGCACAGCCTGTGCCCTCTAGCAGTCTGGGAACCCTCAGGGGATGTGCACTTGCCAGCGGGGACCAGGCCTAAGCTACAGTCTGACATCCTTAGCGCTGCTGAGGAGGTGGGAGAGGCTCCCGCCATCACTGCTGTGCTGGCAGCCGTCAGCCTGGCTTGTGGCTGAGCAGAGCTCCCCCTGTGGGAGTGCACTGACCACCAGGGGGCAGCTCTTGCATTGAGCATCTTCCCCCTGGTGGTCAGTGTGTATCATAGTGACCAGTCATTCCCAGTCGTTCTGCAGTTAGGGCCAATTTTCATATTACCCTTTTATTATATAGGATAGAGGCCTGGAGCATGGGTGGGGGCTGTCTGGTTTGCCCTGGAGGGTGTCCTGGATCAGGGTGAGGGTCCCGCTGGGTTGCCTGGCCTGCCTGGGTGAGGGCTTGAGGGCTCTTTTCAGGTTGGCCACACCCCTTTCAGGGAGGGGGGTCCTGCTGGGGTGCTTGGCCAGCCTGGGTGAGGGGCTGATGGCTGTTTGCCGTCTGGCCACAGCCTCTTCAGGGTGGGGGTCCCCGCTGGGGTGCTTGGCCAGCCTGGGTGAGTGGCTGACGGCTATTTGCCGGCTGGCCACAGCCCCTTCAGGGTGGGGGGGGGCGCTACTGGGGCGTCTGGCCAGACTGGGTGAGGGGCTGATGGCTGTCTGCAGGCTGGCCCCGGCCCCCAGCCACACAAACTCCCAGTGGAGGCTGACTAGAAGCAGGTATCTGGGTTTTATTTACCTTCTATAATTGAGACTTTGTTACCTTCAGCAGAGGCCACAGCAGGCCAGGGCAGGCAGGAAGCTTGGCTTCCTCCATTGCTGGGGCAACCGAGCCTCCTGCTTGCTCCAGCTCTGTGGCTGCTGGCTGCCATCTTGGTTGGGTTAATTTGCATATAGTCACTCTGATTGGCTGGTGGGTGGCTTGGGGGCATAGTGAAGGTACAGTCAATTTGCATATTTCTCTTTTATTAGATTATTATTATGGTCAACACTAGGGTATTAAGTAATTAAGTTTTAGGAGAATCAAAGTTATATGTGGATTTTTGACTGTGTGAGGAATGTACACCTCTAAGCATTGGTCAAGGGTCAACCATAGTATAATGTTGTTTTCAGATTTTAATATATGTCATATTTGTCATTACTCTAATCACTGAATGGTGTATGCATAAGTCTTCAGTAATCCAAAGAGATTATGTTTTGCATTTCAAATCCATGTAATTGCTCTTAGACAACTTTAAAAGAACCAGAGATTTATATATACAGATATACAGATATAAAGATATATAGACATATAGGTATATAATGTGAGAGAATTTTAGGTAATGTGGTAAGATAAAATATTTTAAATTTGTCCACACATGTTAATCTCCCCTTATACTTGGACTTTCTAAGAATTTCTTAGCACAACAATTTTACTTTTAATTTATTTATCTCCACCCCACTCTTCTATCCCTTGATGTCCTATGGATTATATATAAGGCCAATGATAATTATCAATATCCTATTTTGCCAAATAATTTTTCTTCATCCTCTGTTTTACTCTTTATATAATTTTCAACAAACTTCTTTCAATGTACCTTTTATATTTTCCTAGTGTCTCTATTTCTCTGGATGCTTTTTTTCCATTTTTGTCAGTGGAATCACACTTAGGGTTATTAAGTTTCTTATAAAGTTTTGTAATTTTATTACTGTGTGTATATTTATTGTGGGTATTGCTTCCAGTGGGAGTCCAGTGTGCCAAGCACTATGAAGACATACCCTCTGAGTGGTTCCAAGTTTGCCTCTGTTAGGGCCTTATGAGTTTTACTGATTTGGAACTAGTTTTTCTGTAAATTTCTAAGCTTGGTGGTTTGTGCCACATGTGGTTTGGTTGAATTTAGATCCATCCCCATGCTCCATACAGGTTTAGAGTTCCGATTTCTCTTGAACATCTATTTCCATTTATGACCATTGTCCTGGATGGAATGTGAATTTTCTGGCTGCTTTCATGAAAGAATGAGCAGAATGTTCTAGTTCCCATTTCATAGACTTTCAGGCTACATAGATCAATCAGGCTTCTAAATTTTGGGGGGTTTATCTCAGATCTAACATTATACTTTACACAGACCTGTAGCTCTATGGTCCTGATTTTCAGCTCAAGACTTTAGATCACTGAGGTTCATATATCCCTAGGAAAAACAATCAGATAAACTTAGTTTTGCTTTTTACACCCTTCTCTGGGTTAGAGGTCCTTTTTTATTCTTAAATCCTGGGAATTCCCCTTATTGGCTTTGAAGCTGCACAAACCATGTATAGTCTTTGTTTTATTTTGACCAGAATTTATCTAGGTTTAGTAGAAGAAATTAGTCTTTATCATATCAATTCAGTCTACCATATTAACTAGGCATCTGGCATTCCACCACAGAAATTTGTAAGTTGTACCTCTTAGGCCTTACTGATCTATTTAATTTTCCTTTCATCCAAGTAATTAAAAGTAGAATTTCCATTTATGTTCTGGCTAATATAAATGGAGGTTTTCCTTTCTTTTCTGGGCACATACTTAGATTTGATCTTTATAAGATGAGATGAAGAGTGAAAAGTTTTGATGCCATTATAAAAGCCATTCACATTCCTGCTGTGTTTTATGTACTTAACTTTCTTGTGAAGTTTTATAATTTTATTACTGTATGTACATCTATAGTGGGTATTATTTTTAGTGGGAGTCCAGTGTGCCAAGCACTATGTAGACAATCCCTCTGAGCGGTTCCAAGTTTGTCCCTGCCAAGGCCTTACAAGTAGCTTCAGCTTTCAAGAGATTTATTCCTTCAGAAGAGAATCCATAATTAGGGCATATAACTTTCATTTATTTGTACACTACAGGCCCAGTGCACAAAATTTCTGCACTGCGGTGGGGGTCCCTCAGCCTAACCTGCCCCCTCTCACAGTCCAGGAGCCCTCAGGGGATGTCCTACTGATGGAGTAGGCCCCAACCATCAGTAGGCTTCCCTCTGCAGGAGGAAACCTGGCTGATCAGGGGAACGTGCCGCCCCCATCACCCTGCTGCTGCTGCCACTGCCGGCTGCCACAGCTGCCAAGGTATTTTCATCAACATGGACTCCAATCCCTTCACCACGAAAAAATGACAACTTTATTTAGGCATTTTCAAGATGTCTCTTTCATAAGATATGACATTTATTTCTTTCGTTTTATCCTCATCTGAGGATATTTTTCCATTGATTTTTAGAGAGCATGGAAGAGAGAGGTAAAGACAGAGAAAAACATCAATGTGAGAGGGACATTGCAATTGGCTGCCTCCTGAATGAGCCCTGACCTGGGCCCCAGACAGGGAGAAGCCTGCAATCTAGGTACATGCCCTTGGCCAGAATCAAACCTGGACCCTGTGGTCCACAGGCCAAGGCTCTATCCACTGCGCCAAAGTGGCTAGGGCAGGATATGATGTTTCTTAGTCCCTCCAGCAGTGGACCTTCATTTTTTCCTCCAGGAGTGAGGTGGAAAAACCCTAGATCACCTTCTTGGATTGTTTTTTTTAAAATATATTTTATTCATTTTTTACAGAGAGGAAGGGAGAAGGATAGAGAGCTAGAAACATCAATGAGAGAGAAACATCGATCAGCTGCCTCCTGCACATCCCCCATTGGGGAAGTGACCGCAACCAAGGTACATGCCCTTGACTGGATTCGAACCTGGGACCCTTCAGTCCACAGGCCGATGCTCTATCCACTGAGCCAAACCTGTCAGGGCACTTTCTTGGATTCTT
Organism: Myotis daubentonii; assembly: GCF_963259705.1. Taxonomy (NCBI): domain Eukaryota; kingdom Metazoa; phylum Chordata; class Mammalia; order Chiroptera; family Vespertilionidae; genus Myotis; species Myotis daubentonii. The sequence continues at coordinate 54,601,501 of NC_081861.1, forward strand.
ATTAGGCAAGTTACCAAGAACACTGCAAGTAGCATATGGGGAGCATAGCCAATGAACAGTCAGAAAAAGTTTTTTTCCTCTGCAGCTCACTCACAGAGGTCAGACTGCTGGTGAGGGCCTGCCCTTGGCCGTGAGTGAGGCCTCTCTCTCCCTCTCCCTCTCCTTCTTCCTCTCCCTCTCCCTGTCCCTCTCCCTCTCCTTCTCTTTCTCTCTCCTTCTTCTCCCTCTCCCTCCAGTCCACTCTCTCTAAAAAGCAGTGAAAAAATATCCTCTGGTGAGTATTAAAAATCAAAACAAAACAAAACAGAGAATAACAGGCCTCCTCCTTGGAGATGCTGAATATGTAGGCCTGAAAGAGAGAATTCTTGGCTCTATGAAGATCACTACATGAATTTTATTAACAATACTAGAGGCCCGTTGCACAAAGAGATTCGTGCAATAGGCCTTCCTTTCCCTGGCTGCCGACACTGGTTTTCCTCAGGCACTCAGAACCCAGGCCTTCGCTCCAGCCGCAGCTGAGAAGCCAAGCCTGGAGGCTTCTCCACTCTGAGCACAGAGGAGAAGGCAAACCTCTTCAGTCTTAAGTCATCTTCAGTCTTCAGTCATCTTTAGTCTTCAGTCGTCTTCAGTCTTCAGTCTTCGCTGGGGCCGGAGCCTTCAGTGTGTGCTCTGCACCTGCATATGCAAATTAACCGCCATCTTTGTTGGGTTAATTTGCATAATCATCCTGGGATTGGCTGGTGGGTGTAGTGGAGTGACACCAATTTTCATGTTTCTCTTTTATTAGTGTACTAGAGGCCCAGTGCACAAAAATTTGTGCACTCGGGGTGGGGGGGTTCCTCAGCCCAGCCTGTGCCCTCTTGCAGTCTGGGACCCCTCAGGGGATGATGACCTGCTGGTTTAGGCTTGCTCCCTGGGGGATTGGGCCTAAGATGGAAGTCAGACATCCCTCTGGCAGCCCGGCAGCCCTCGGGGGATGTCCACTTGCCAGCAGGGAGCAGACCTAAGCTGCAGTCAGACATCCTTAGCACTGCTGAGGAGGCAGGTGAGGCTCCCACCACCACCACTGTACTTGCAGACATCAGCCTGGCTTGTGGCTGAGCGGAGCTCCCCCATGTGGGAGTGCACTGACCACCAGAGGGCAGCTCCTGCATTGAGCGTCTGGCCCATGGTGGTCAGTGTGTGTCATAGTGACCAGTCATTCCCAGTCTTTCTGCTGTTAGGGTCAGTTTGCATATTACCCTTTTACTATATAGGATAGAGGTCTGGTGCACGGGTGGGGGCCTGCTGGTTTGCCTTGAAGGGTGTCCCGGATCAGGGTGGGGGTCCCGCTTGGGTGCCTGGCCAGCCTGGGTGTGGGGCTGATGGCTGTTTGCAGCTGGTCACACCCCCTTCAGGGTAGGGGTCCCCACTGGGGTCCCTGGCCAGTCTGGGTGAGGGGCTGAAGGCCATTTTCAGGCTGGCTGGGACTGAAGCTCCAAGCCTCTCCTTTTTTTCTTTCCTTTTTTTTCTGGGATTTATTTACCTTCTATAATTGAAACATTGTTGCCTTTACTGGCGCTCCCAGCTCTGAGGCCGCAGCTGGCTGAAAGCAGGTTTCTGGGGTTTGTTTAGCTTCTATAATTGAAACATTGTTGCTTTCGGGCTCAGAGCCGGGCCATGGCAGGCGGGGAATCTTGACTACCTCCATCACTGGAGTAAGCAAGCCTGTTCACTTCAGCTGCGTGGCTGCTGGCCGCCATCTTTGTTGGCAGTTAATTTGCATATCACCCTGATTCGCCAATGGGAACCCTAGCGGAGGTATTGTTAATTACCCTTTTTGTCTTTTATTCTATAGGATATTTGGAAAATTAGCCTAAGCCACACCAATGATTCAAGTTTGTGCTTTTCTGTGTTCCAGGGAAGAATCAAATGATCTCTGTTTTATTGTGTCAAAACAAAATTTTGCATATGTTAAAGACATAATTCTTATTCAAATACATAATAGCATATGTAAAAGTTCTCTTTAACTCAGTGAAAGGACTAGAAGGATGATAATGCGGTTCAAAGGAGTTTGCCAAAGATGAAAGCCTGATGTAAAACTGCTAAATTAGATACAATCTCGCTAATGTCCTATAGGACAATAAAACCATCACTTTTTGAATTGGTTTGTCTTCTAGACAGAAATTTGTTACATCTTCAAAAGCTTAAACCAGCCGTGGGCAAACTACGGCCCACGGGCTGGATCCGGCCCGTTTAAAATGAATAAAACTAAAAAAAAAAAAGATCGTACACTTTTATGTAATGATGTTTACTTTGAATTTATATTAGTTCACACAAACACTCCATCCATGCTTTTGTTCCGGCCCTCCGGTCCAGTTTAAGAACCCATTGTGGCCCTCGAGTCAAAAAGTTTGCCCACCCCTGGCTTAAACATTATTTTCATCTTCTCACTTTGCTGATCATTATATGTAACTTTTCAGGGCTGTAAAATGTCAAAATATTTGGAACATATTTAATTGTAAATAATGTGTCAGAGTGATGTATTTCATAGAAAAGGAAGTGACCATTCTGTGGGCCTCTAATGCCCTAATTATACTGAAAGGACTTGCTGTTGTTTTTACTCTGAGCCTGTGCTCGGCCTTGGAGGCTGTGAGTGGGCCCGCCCTTTCCTCTCAGGGCCTGTAATTGGGGAGGCTGCGGGTGGGTTCACCCTCTTCTCTCCCAGCCTGCACTTGGCCATGGAGGCTGCGGGCTGGCCCCCCATCCCTGTCATTGTCCGTTCTGGTAGGCCTGCCCAAGTCGCGGCATGGCAGCTCCGGCCGGCCCCTGTGTCCCTGTCCATGTTGGCTCCAGCCCCCCTGTCTCTGTCTCCATCTCCGCTCAGGGCCTCACCTGCACACACAACCTCCTCCTATCTGGTTATGACCCATTATGGCTTCCTGGCCTAATTTGCATATTCTCTCTCTCTCTCTCTCTCTCTCTCTCTCTCTATATATATATATATATATATATATATATACATATATATATATATATATATATATATGGTGCTGAGAGTCCTAAGGCACATGTCCTAGTCTAGTAGGTCATTATCAGAACACAGGAAAAACAGGAACATGTTCCTTCAGTTGTGAGACAAGTTTTAAGAAGTTTGTTCTAATAATTTACAGTAGTTTGTGAACCAGTTCAATAAAAATTGACAGTGGAGCTGAAATTATTATTATATTAATATAATTCTTACTCATATGCATTCCAGTATGCTATTTCTTGAGTAAAAGTTAAAAGGTACAGTCATAAGTTACATATAGGAAATGCCAATTGACACTTTTCATTGCTCAAGCAGACTTCCTCTATGTTATCTTTTATGTTAAGTAACAATTTCAGCCAAAACTATTCTTTATAAAACACTACGGTCCTTGATCTCTCTGATATTACAGTCTCAAACTGAATGGATCACTGAAACTTATAAATAGGCTAAGACAGAAATAAACTGATTTTCCTAATGTAAAATAATGATCCAGCTCAATGCCGAAAAAATAATTCATATTTTCTAATATATAGTAGTGTCTAATCTACTATAGACAACGTTACCTTCCCCTTTTCTATAGATCTGGAAAATAAAGCAGTCCTGACATTCCAGAGTGATTTTGTGCAGCTTCCCTCAACACCTTTATTATAAAGCAGTGGTCAGCAAACTGTGGCTTGCAAGCCACATGCTGCTCTTTGGCCCCTTGAGTGTGGCTCTTCCACAAAATACTGACTTCTGCGCATGGGCCACAAAGTTTCAATCACACTGTACATGCGTGCCCTCACATGTTATTTTACACTAGCAAGTCCAATTCATATTCAGCAAATGGAGATATCAGGAGAGTTGAAATAAATCTATACTCTATCTCTGTGTACTTGGTATGTATACAAGCATTGATATGGCTGCAAAATAATTCATTTGGATTTAATTTATAGTTCAAAATTAAATGCACATCTTTCTCAGTAATTTTTAGGTGAAAGTAAAACCAGGCAATTTCTTTATATGTGTTAAAAGTAAATGACATTCTGCCCTGGCCAGCATGGCTCTGTGGTTAGAGTGTTGGTGCTTGCACCAAAAGGTTGTGGGTTTGATTCTCAGTCAAGGGCAAGTACCTGAGTTACAGGTTTGGCTCCAGCTGGGGCACTTGCAGGAGGCAACCAATCGATGTGTCTCTCTCAAATTGATTTTTTTCTCTCTCTATTCCACTCTCCCTCCCTCCCTCCCTCCCTCCCTCCCTCCCTCCCTGCCACTCTCTCTAAAAATCAATGGGAAAATATCCTCTCATGAGGATTAAAAAATTATATGACATTCTTAAAACAAATTCCCTTATCGATCTATAAATCTAGGTTTGTAAAGAGCCAACATGTGTAATGATTAACAGTTGAAAAATATTTAAATCTGTATAATGTGGCTTATGGCCCTGCTTTAAATCATATTTAAAGTTATTTCATTTGTTTAGAAGGTTATTTACTTAGTTTCAAACACTATGGAATTAAGTGTTAAGGTGTTAAGTAAGGTCTATTGTAGAAGACAGGCAAGAAAGTAGTAAAATTAGAATACAGAGTAATCATTACTTTCTTTAAATGAAATCACCTTTGTCATTTGAGAACATCTGATTAGAAACAAATATTTTTTTTCACTTTCTTTCTACATGATCAAGAATATTTACAAACCCCTCACTAATAAAATCACAACTTCTGGGACTAGGAATGATTTACTAATTAAATCCTGCTGTACCAGTTCAGAGGAGAAATACAGCAGTAGAACCATGGCAATTCTTACTGTGTATCTGAAGGCTGATCCAGGTATTACATAGTGACAGAAGAAAATGATGATGTATTTTCTGGGCATACTAGTGTGATTTAAATTGTAGCTGTGTGAAACTTTAAAAATTAAAAAAAATGTAGCTGGGGATGGAGGATGTATGGGGAGAGAGTAACTGGGGAATTTATATACATACTAGGGGCCCGGTGCACGAAATTCGTGCACTGGGTGTGTGTGTGGGGGGGGAGTGTCCCTCAGCCCAGCCTGCCCCCTCTCACATACTGGGAGCCCTCAGGCGTTGACCCCCATCACCCTCCAATCGCAGGATCGGCCCCTTGCCCAGGCCTGATGCCTCTGGCCTAGGCATCCGGCCCGGGCAGCGGGGACCCGCAGCTGCAGTGGCCCCGCGATCGTGGGCTTCACTTTAGGCCCAGGCAAGGGACCCCTAGCTCCTGGGACTGCCAGCTTCGACCGTGCCCAGCTCCCATCGCTGGCTCCACCCCTACTTCCTGCTGTCACTGGCCAGGGCGGCAAAGGCGCCTGATTCTCACATCATGGCTGGGGGGCAGGGCAAAGGCGGCCCTGCCCCCCAGCTCTTAGCTCCCCCTGGGTTTCTGATCACTGTCAGTGGCAGGGGGCTTCTTCCTGCTTTCCCTTTCGCCTCCCTGCATTGTGCCTACATATGCAAATTAACCGCCATCTTGTTGGCAGTTAACTGTCAATCTTAGTTGGCAGTTAACTGCCAATCTTAGTTGGCAGTTAATTTGCATATAGCCCTGATTAGCCAATGAAAAGGGTAGCTCGTACGCCAATTACCATTTTTCTCTTTTATTAGTGTTGATATGCATATCCCATGGGCACAGACAATTGTGTGGTAAAGGCCTGGGAGGGGAGAGTGTGAGGTGGAGGGGGTCAATTGGAAAAACAAGGGGAACATCTGTAATACTTTCAATAATAAAGATAATTTTGTAAAAAAATATGACTGTGGTTTTAACATATGTGACATTCAATTTTATAAATCATGTTGACAGTCTGCAGGCTGTGACATCAAAAATAAAGTTTCAAATAATCCAACAAGGATCTTTTAATCCATCAGAAAATAGACATATTAATGTTTAATGCCCAATGGAGAAAATGAAACCCAAAACTATACACAGATTATTGATCTGATTCATGTCACACTATTGATTTTCTGAAGTTCCCTGAGGGTTATTTTGGACTATTAATTTTCTTTGACTACAAATGCCCTGGGTCTTGCCATTCATTATACTCTATTCTGTTGCCTACTTGATTGGCATGTCTTTACCTTTCTCCTTTGCCCACTTAAAGTCTCACCCTTCCATGTCTAGTTCAAGTGTTATCTATACCACAAAGTGATCTCTGAATCCCTATGTGCAGTGACTTCTCTCATTTCTCTGAATCCTATTTGGATATGTTCATAGGGAGTTAAAATTTATTTGTGCTCCATTTCATATCATTTTCAGAACAAAATAAGCTAAGTGCCTTATATGTTCTAAGTTAATATTCACAGAAACCTATTGTGTAAAGGTACTATATTCTCACTTTACAAATGAGAAAACAGAAGTAGAGATAATTTAAACATCCCTTTCAAAGCCACAAATATTATAAGTAGCAGAGATGTAAAACCATCTGTATGACTCCATAGTCAAGGACCCTAATCACTCTTCCTCACTGCCTTTTCACAAATTTCTGTCTCATCTTCCCATCTAAATGTTATATATAGTCTTCAACAATGGAAGCCATTTCTTATATTTCACTTTCATTTCCTTATCTTAGAGACTAATACAGTGCAAGGCATAGAGTTGTGCCCAATAGTACTTGCTTAACTCTTAAAAGCTTAGCTCAAATTTCCTAATTTTTCTTATTTTATATTGTTTTTTCTCTTTTTGCATTAAATGTATAAGACATCACAAATCGCCGAAACTGGTTTGGCTCAGTGGATAGAGCGTCGGCCTGCGGACTGAAGGGTCCCGGGTTCGATTCCGGTCAAGGGCATGTACCTGGGTTGTGGGCATATCCCCAGTGCGAGATGTGCAAGAGGCAGCTGATCGATGTTTCTCTCTCATCGATGTTTCTAACTCTCTATCTCTCATCCTTTCTCTCTGTAAAAAATCAATAAAATATATTTTAAAAAAAGACATCACAAATCTCTTTTTGAATAAAGCAGGGTAGAAATAATAAATGTCCTCTGATGAAGATTTTCCTTTCCCTAACCATCTTAGAGAGGAAGGAGGAATGAAAAGGGAAGAGGAAGAGAAATGTTCTGTGTTACCTTTAGAAAAGTTCCATCAACTCAGGGAAAACAAAAGAATGAGATGAAAGAACTTCAATGGTCATATGCTTGTGCAAACCATACAGAGATCTGTGTTCAGGCAATACCAATTTCAGAAGGTCATTTCACTTTTTACTTGAGTATTTGATTTTATCTCACATTGTTATATGCATAGAATCTTTCTCTCCCCATGTCCATAAATTACAGAAAAGGAAAGGGAGAAAGTTTAATGCATTCAGAAAAGGAGAGTGGAAAACTCACATTCCATTCATTTAATAAGTTCAAATAAATATTCTATTCTTTAAAGACAGAAGAATACATGAATACCCAAAATAAATAAATTTGAAGCTAAGTATTATAGTTAGAAATATCATGATACACAATAAGTCACATCTTCTTCAGGCTTTTGCTCAAAGACATGATTATGAAAAGGAACAGACCTATAGTTGCCTACAGAGAAAGTCAGAAGCCAAGTCCTGAGTCTTATGCCAGGAACAGCCTGATATCAAATTCTGAAAGTCAGTGAAGTATTCTTTGGGAATCTTGGACATCCCCCAATGCTTTATCCCCATTCCATGTGATCCTCAGTTCTGTGTCCTCACTTTTCTTCTCTTGCAACAGTTAACCATCCACCCTGCTGGATTTAGATTTCCCACTTCATCATTCCTCTCCCTTTCCCTGTTGGTATCCTGCACTTTCCTAGCCACTTGGGCTTGCTAGCTTAAATACCTCTTCTCCACTGTAACTTTCTACTAACTCTGCACCTTCCATGTAGAAACAAGTTATTAATTTTATAAAATAATCTCTGATCACCTAATATGGGATAAAGCTAAAGAAGGAGATCCTCCATACTCTTCCATGTAATGTACATTTTTGTTTGAAAGTTAATTCACATCTTTAGCAAAGTTTCTCAAAGTGCAGAGCACTATAAAAATTATGTAATATAACAGAGCTTTTTAAATATTTCTCTCTACTCATCTATTGACTCAAAGCCCTAAAAGCAGCTGCTCAATAATCATTTCTTTCTTCTAAACTCTCTCCTACATCCATAGGGAACTCTCTTGAGTCCTCAAACATCACCATTCTTTCTGTCCCCTGAATCTAGTCCTTATCTTTCATGCATTTTTCCTTTTCATTTTCTTTATGAAGGCTCTATAAAGCTGTGAGTTTTTGTATGAAAATAAAGCTTATAAAATTCAATATTGCATAAAATGAAAAAAAAATCAAAATCTACCCTCCAAATACTATCAGCCACTTCAACATCCCAATTACACTGTTAATTGCTTTTTAAGTATCTTATAAGTAGAATTCTGAAAACAATGCTTTCCCTATATTTTGAACTTCCATAGTTTTTATGGTCTCTTCTACCAGTATGCGACTTCATTTCAACAAACGTAGAACATATACCTACAATGAGCAAAGTATTTTCCTATATACTGAGGGGATATAAGTTAAAATAATATGCAGTTAGTCTGTCTTCAAAGATTTCATAGTGTTACTAAGAACTCTTTAGCAAATATCATTTCCATAAGTTTCCTGGGCCAGAATGATGCCTTATGCTATTCCATATTTTCCACAGTGTGAATGTGGAAAACTATAGGCCAGTAGTGATTTCGTTGGAAAAAAACAGACAATTGTTTCTGTCACACCCTCTTTGTCTGACTAGAGCCAACACAAATCTCTTAACATCCTTTTACTCTGGCCCATATCATACACCCTCTTTTACTTACTCTCTGTAGCCAAGTCCTGATTGAAAACACCCTCTTTATCTTGAAATTCTCAAGTTCAGTGGATTCTCAAAGTTGGTTTTCCTTAACTATCTAACTTAGAAATTAAAGGAAATAATCTTTTTCCAATGCATTTGGGCAGGAAACTGGCCAAGGTGTATTATACTTTATGGACATGAACTGGTCCTCTGCCATACCAATACTCTGCTACACATATTATTTTGGAAGAGACAGTCTATCTTATCTGCAAGGAAGTATGTCAGTCCTGACTGAGGAAAGTTGTCCAATATTCTAACTAGAAGTGGGGTAGGAAGACATCCTGTAAACAGAGGAAACAGGAATACATCTTTTGGAGGAAATATACTCAAGCTGGCAATGTCAAGTAGCCTCTGAAGCTAGGAATACAGGTGGTAAAGTAAAAGACCCAATGCTTTTTGTTATCCCCATTCCTTGTTTTTATCATCAAAACCACACAACAGATGAGACGGAAGATGGCAGCGATATAGGCAGACGCGTCCCAGGTCGTGTCCGGGAGCAAATGGAATGAGCAGCTGAAACTAGTAACACCCACACCGAATTGGCGAAATTGCTCAGCTGGTGAAACAGTTTGCAGCCGGGAAGAGCAGAACTCCCCTGGAAAGGTAAAAAAACCAAGGATTTGGGAAGGAAAGTTTGCCAGACCTCTGAGCCCAGAGGGTCGGAGGGAGACCGCGTGGCAGACAGCCGCGTCCCTTGGGACAGGCACAGCCCCTGACGGGGGGGGGGGGGGGAGGAGAACCGCGGGATTCCTGGCGCTGCCAGGGAAATTGAGAGCTGGGTTCTGTGATCACGGAGGACTGAGCCTAAAGGGGGCAGCCTGCAGAGCTGACCTGACCATGCAGTCCCGGTAAGAGAAGAAGCTTACAGAAACCAAGCCTTCCCCATTTCCGTGGCCGGCGTTTCTTTGTTTGTTTTCACTGAATCCTGTTCATGGGACATTTCGGATACAGACACTCACCTGTGCTGAAGAGAGGGAGAGTGTGCGGAGGAGTGGAATCTGGGGAGAGACTGGGGCGAGAGGGGGAGCCTGGAGAGGTGGCAGCAAATTGAGTGCTGAGACACCCCTGAGCCCAAGACTGGGGCAGCCATTCTCTCCAGAGAGTGAGACTCCTCCCCCCAGCCCCCAGGCAAGGAGCACAGCCTCACCCAGATTCCACCATGTATGAGATCAAGGATTAAAATAACCTTATCAGTCCCTGGGAGTTAACAGGGTCTGGCCTATAGAGGGATTTTCAATCCCAGCAACAACACAGCGCCGGTAACTAACTATTACACAGTCAGCTCTGGGCAGTGAACTTCCACTGGACAGAGAGGCCCTATAGCCTCAGAGGCCAACCCCAGAACACTGCCACCCAGAGGCTGACCCACAAACTGACTCTTTGCTAAACACAAAATAAGGCAGTCTGGGAAATAAATGCGGCCTGTTTTACAATAAGGACTGTGGTTTACAACACAGAGGAACAGTATATCGCAGGGAAACTCAACACTCTCCTGAATACCTGGCAGGTCTAAGGCGAGCCACACTGAAGAATAGAAGAACCGAAGGACCTTCACTACTGCAATTTTTTTTTTCTTTTTTCACCTTTTAACTAAGATACCAATTTTTTTTCCTTTTTCTTTTTTTTCTTTTCTTTTTTTTCCTTCTTTTTCCATCAACTGATTTTACCCTTTTAATTACTACCTTCTTATTTTTAACCAGTATTATTACTGCTACCATTTTACCATTTTTTAAAGTGCCATTTTATTTTCTCTTTATTTTATTTTGGGATTAGTGTTCTCCATTCTATTTTCATCGTTATATTATTGGTTGTTTCTAGTTTGCATTCATCTCCAGGGAACTGTTGCTGGAATTTGTTGGGATTAATGGCGGATCTATAGGAGTATTCTCCTCATATAAAAAGTCTCTTCCCCTCTTCCACTTCATTCTCTCTTTTCGCTCTATTTTTTTTCTTTTCTTTTCTTTTCTCGCTTTTATTTTCCCCCCTCCTTTTTCCCAATTTTATTTTTGCACTCCTTTTTTTGGTCCCTACTTTTCTTTTCTTTTTTCTCTTTTATCTTTTTCTCTTCCTTCTTCCTTATCCCCTAATTCTCTTAATTCGGGTGGTCACCTTTATTTGGGGTTATTAATATCGTGAATATATTTGTGTATAGTGCCTGGTACGTGGTGCCTTGTTGTGTTGTATTTTGTGCCTTTAAATCAATGCAGCAGATCCAAGCAACAGCAACCTCCTGAACACCACATCCTCTGCTGAGGAACAGCAGCTGTAGGTGAAACCTTGCCCCACCAGCCAGAAGAGCCACCACAGCTGTGAACAGCACCCACCAGAGGAGCTGCTGCCAACTGAAGAGCAGCTGCTACCGCAACCGTCCGAAGAGCAACCACAGACCAAGGAGTCACTGACACCAAGGGAGCAACCACGGAACAACTCAACGTCTAGATATGTCAGTGAGATCAAACATGGGTAGACAAAGAAACCCCCAAAGGAAAGAGAAGGAGGACTCTCCAGAAAAGCAGCTAAGTAATACAGAGGCATGCAACATGACAGAAAAAGAATTCAGAATAAGGGTCCTAGAGTGCATAAACCGGATGGAGGAAAAAATCGACAACCTCTGCAAGAAGCAAGAAGAAACAGATGAAAAAATCGACAACCTCTGCAAGAAGCAAGAAGAAACAGATGAAAAAATCAACAACTTAAGTAAGACCTAAGAAGAAATGAAGAGTGATATAGCTGCAATGAAAATCTCCATTGAAAGTATCAACAGTAGACTAGGAGAAGCGGAGGACCGAATTAGTGAATTAGAAGACAAGGAAGTAAAACACACCCAAAATGTACTGCAATTGGAGAAAAAAATTAAAAGACAGGAGGAGAGCCTAAGGGAGCTTTGGGACAACATGAAACGAAAAAACATACGAATAATAGGAGTACCAGAAGAACAGAAGGATGAACAAGGATTAGAAAACCTATTAGAAGAAATAATATCAGAAAACTTCCCTGAGGTGGGGAAGAAAAAAGTCACACAAGCCCAGAGAGTCCCAAACAAGGTGAACCCGAAAAGACCCACACCAAGACACATCATAATTACCATGGCAAATGTTCAGGACAAAGAGAGAATCTTACAGGCTGCAAGAGAGAGACGGAAAGTTACATACAAGGGATCTCCCATTAGATTGTCAAATGATTTCTCAACAGAAACACATCAGGCCAGAAAAGAATGGATGGAAATTTACAAAGTGATGCAAAGCAAAGGACTGAATCCAAGAATACTCTATCCAGCAAGGCTATCATTCAAACTTGAAGGGGAAATAAGAAGCTTCACAGACAAAAAAAGGCTAAGGGAGTTTATCACCACCAAGCCAGCAATGCAAGGAATGCTAAAGGGACTTGTATAAAAAGAAGAAATAAAAAGCTCAGAGATAAAACAGCCACACACACTAAAAAAGAAATGGCTACAAACAAGTACCTTCAATAATAACTTTAAACGTAAACGGACTAAATGCTCCAACCAAAAGACATCGAGTGGCTGAATAGATAAAAAAACATGACCCATACATCTGCTTTCTACAAGAAACCCACCTCATTAGAAGGGACTCACACAGACTGAACGTGAAAGGATGGAAAAATATCTTTCAGGCAAATGGAAAGGAAAAGAAAGCTGGGGTAGCAATACTTATATCGGACAAAATAGACCTCAAAGTGAAGGCCATAACAAGAGATAAGGAAGGCCACTTCATAATACTAAAGGGTTCAATACAACAAGAAGATATAACCCTGGTAAACATATATGCACCCAATAAAGGAGCACCCAAATTCATAAAAAAACTCCTGGAAGATATCAAAGGAGAGATCAACAACAATACAGTCATAGTAGAAGACTTTAATACACCACTGACAGCACTGGATAAGCCCTCTAAACAAACAATCAGCAAAGATACAGCAATCCTAAATGACTCACTAGATCAGATGGACTGAATAGACATCTTCAGAACACTTCACCCCAAAGCCAGGGAATATACATTCTACTCAAATGCTCATAAGACATATTCAAAAATAGACCATATATTGGGTCACAAGCAAAGTATCCCCACATTCAAGAAGACTGAAATCATAAAAAGCGTCTTCGCAGACCACGATAGCATAATATTAGAAATAAACTACAATAAAAACAACCCAAAATACTCAAACACCTGGAAGCTGAATAGCATGCTATTAAATATTGATTGGGTTACCAATGAGATCAAAGAAGAAATTAAAAACATCCTGGAAACTAATGACAATGAAAACACAACAATCCAAAACCTGTGGGATGCAATGAAAGCAGTCCTGAGAGGGAAGTTTATAGCTCTACAGGCCTACCTCAAAAAAGAAGAAAAAATGGTAGTAAATCATCTAACTCTACAACTCAAAGAATTAGAAAGAGAGCAACAAGAAAACCCCAGAGTGAGCAGAAGGAAGGAGATAATAAAGCTTAGAGCAGAAATAAATGACATAGAGACCAAAAAAAAAAAAAAAAACAATACAGAAAATCAATGAAACCAAGAGCTGGTTCTTTGAAAGGATAAACAAGATTGACAAACCTCTAGCCACACTCACCAAGAAGCAGAGAGAGAGGACCCAAATAAACAAAATCAGAAACGATAGAGGCGAAATAACAACAGACCCCACAGAAATACAAATGATTGTTAAAAAATACTATGGACAGCTTTACTCCAACAAACTAGACAACCTGGAGGAAATGGACAAATTCCTAGAAAAATACAACATTCCAAAACTCAATCAGGAAGAATCTAAAAATCTCAACAGCCCAATAACCATGGAAGTAATTGAAGCAGTCATCAAAACCTTCCATCAAACAAAAGCCCAGGACCAGACGGCTTCACAGGGGAGTTTTACCAAACATTCAAGGAAGAACTAAAACCTATACTCCTCAGACTACTACAAAAAATTCAAGAGAAAGGAACACTTCCAAGCTCATTCTATGAAGCCAGCATCACCCTAATACCAAAACCAGGTAAAGACAATACAATGAAAGAGAATTACAGGCCAATATCCCTCATGAACACAGATGCCAAAATCCTCAACAAAATCTTAGCAAATCGGATCCAGCAGTACATCAGAAAGATCATACACCATGACCAACTAGGATTTATCCCAGGGATGCAAGGATGGTACAATATCCGCAAATCAATAAACGTGATACATCACATAAACAAATTGAAAGAAAAAAAACCACATGGTCATATCAATTGATTCAGAAAAAACATTTGACAAAATTCAACACCCATTTTTGATAAAAACTCTCAGCAAGGTGGGAGTAGAAGGATTATACCTCAACATAATAAAAGCCATATATGACAGGCCCACAGCCAACATCATACTCAATGGACAAAAACTAACACCATTTCCCCTAAGAACAGGAACAAAACAGGGATGCCCCCTCTCACCACTCCTGTTCAACATAGTACTGGAAGTGTTAGCCATTGCAATTTGGCAAGAAGAAGAAATAAAAGGCATCCAAATTGGAAAAGAGGAAGTAAAACTATCCTTATTTGCAGACGACATGATATTATACATACAAAACCCTAGAGATTCCATCAAAAAGCTACTAGACTTAATACATGAATTTGGCAATGTAGCAGGATACAAAATTAACCCCAAGAAATCTGAGGCATTTCTATACACCAATAATGAACTTTCAGAAAGAGAGCTTATAAAAACAATCCCATTTACCATCGCACCAAAAAATTAAGCTACCTAGGAATAAACTTAACTAAAGAGGTAAGAGACCTCTACTCAGAAAACTACAGGACGTTGAAAAAAGATATAGAGGAAGACATAAACAGATGGAAGAACATACCGTGTTCATGGATTGGTAGAATCAACATCATCAAAATGTCCATACTACCCAAAGCAATCTATATATTCAACGCACTTCCCATTAAAATACTAACAGCATACTTCAGAGATCTAGAACGAACTTTCCAAAAATTCATCTGGAATAAAAAAAGACCCGAATAGCTGCAGCAATCCTGAAAAAGAACAAAGTAGGTGGGATCTCAATACCAGATATCAAGAAGTATTACAAAGCCACTGTTCTCAAAACTGCCTGGTACTGGCACAAGAATAGGCATATAGATCAATGGAATAGAATAGAGAGCCCAGAAATCGGCCCGAACCAATATGCTCAATTAATATTTGACAAAGGAGGCAAGAACATACAATGGAGCCAAGATAGTCTCTTCAATAAATGGTGTTGGGAAAATTGGACAGATATATGCAAGAAAATGAAACTAGACCACCAACTTACACCATACACAAAAATAAACTCAAAATGGATAAAGGACTTAAATGTACGACTGGAAACCATAAAAATTCTAGAAGAATCCAAAGGCAACAAAATCTCAGACATACGCCGAAGCAATTTCTTCACTGATACATCTCCTAGGGCACTTGAAACGAAAGAGAAAATGAACAAATGGGACTACATCAAAATAAAAAGCTTCTGCGCAGCAAAAGAAACCATGAACAAAACAACGATAAAACCCACTGTGTGGGAAAACATATTTGCCAATGTCATATCTGATAAGGGCCTAATCTCCAAAATTTATAGGGAACTCATACAACTTAACAAAAGGAAGATAAACAATCCAATCAAAAAATGGGCAAAGCACCTAAATAGACACTTTTCAAAAGAGGACATTCAGAAAGCCAAGAGACATATGAAAACATGCTCAAAGTCACTAATCATCAGAGAGATGCAAATCAAAACAACAATGAGGTACCATCTCACACCTGTCAGACTGGCTATCATCAACAAATCAACAAACGACAAGTGCTGGAGAGGATGTGTCGAAAAAGGAACACTTGTGCACTGCTGGTGGGAATGCAGACTGGTGCAGCCACTATGGAAGACAGTATGGAGTTTCCTTAAAAAACTGAAAATGGAACTCCCATTTGACCCTGTGATCCCACTCCTAGGAATATATCCCAAGAAACCGGAAACACCAATCAGAAAGGATATATGCACCCCTATGTTCATAGCAGCACAATTCACCATAGCTAAGATCTGGAAACAGCCTAAGTGCCCATCAGTAGATGAATGGATTAGAAAACTGTGGTACATCTACACGATGGAATACTATGCTGCTGTAAAAAGGAAGGAACTCTTACCATTTGCAATGTCATGGATGGAACTGGAGAGCATTATGCTAAGTGAAATAAGCCAGTCAATAAAGGAAAAATACCACATGATCTCACTCATTCATGGACAATAGAGACCATTATAAACTTTTGAACAATAATAGATACAGAGGCAGAGCTGCCTCAAACAGATTGTCAAACTGCAGTGGAAAGGCCAGGGAGGGTTGGGGGGCAGGAGGTAGGGGGGTAAGAGATCAACTAAAGGACTTGTATGCATGCATATAAGCATAACCAATGGACATAAGACACTGGGGAATAGGGGAGGCTAGGGGACTGTCTAGGGCGGGGGGATAAAATGGACACATATGTAATACCCTTTGTAATACTTTAAGCAATAAAAAAATAAAAATAAAAATAATAAAAAAAACACCACACAACAAAGATTTTGGTTTTATGTACATGATTTTTTTCAAAATAATTAGACATTGAGTTACCTGAGGGTAAATAACTTGGGTTTCCCACCTATATTCTATAGTAGCTAGCAGAGTGTTAGGCACATAAAAGGTTTAAATTGATTCTATGACAATGCCCTTGGTTTAAGGATGGATTTGGTTTCATACAGGAAAGGAAGCTATGCTAATTTTAATTAAATTCCCTGTTTCATTTATGTATTTTCTCTATAGCACTAGATTGCCCAAGGAAGTCATTTTGACTGCTTTTTAAAGAGATTGTGCTCTGGAACATAACTACATTTTCACTGTCATCACTTTTTTAGTATCTGATCCAACTACAACTTCTGGGTCTTCCTTTAGTAGTCTATTCATAATTGCACTTTTATTTCCTTACTAGAGGCCCAGTGCACAAAAATTTGTGCACTTGGGGGGCGTCCCTCAGCCCGGCCTGTGCCTCTCGCAGTCTGGGACCCCTCGGGGGATGTCCACCTGCTGGCTAAGGCCCACTCCCCAGGGAATCGGGCCTAAGCTGGCAGCCAGACATCCCTCTGGTAGCCCAGGAGCCCTCGTGGGATATCCACTTGCCAGTGGGGACCAGGCCTAAGCTGCAGTCAGACATCCGCAGTGCTGCTGAGGAGGTGGGAGAGACTCCTGCCACCTCCGCTGTGCTGCTAGCCGTCAGCCTGGCTTGTGGCTGAGCAGAGCTCCCCCTGTAGGAGCACACTGACCACCAGGGGGCAGCTCCTACATTGAGCATCTTTCCCATGGTGGTCAGTGTGTGTCATAGTGACCAGTCATTCCCAGTCATTCTGCTGTTAGGGCCGATTTGCTTATTACCCTTTTATTATATAGGATAGAGGCCTGGGGCATGGGTGTGGGCTGACTGATTTGCCCTGAAGGGTGTCCCAGATCAGGGTGGTGGTCCCGCTGGGTTGCCTGGCCAGCCTGGGTGAGGGGCTGAGGGCCGTTTTCAGGCTGGCCACACCCCCTTCAGGGTGGGGGTCCCCACTGGGGTGCCTGGCTAGCCTGGGTGAGAGGCTGATGGCTGCTTGCAGGCTGGTCATGCCCCCCAGTGGGGACCCTCACCCCATGGGAGTGTGGCCAGCCTGGGTGAGGGGTTGAGGGCTGTTTTCAGGCTGGCCACAGCCCCTTCAGCGGGTGTCCCGCTGGGGTGCCTGGCCAGCCTGGGTGAGGGGCTGATGGCTGTTTGCAGGCTGGTCAAGCCCCACAGTGGTGACCCTCACCCCATGGGATTGTGGCCAGCCTGGGTGAGTGGCTGGGGGCCATTTTCAGGATGGTCACACCCCCCTTCAGGGTGGTGGGGCCCTACTGGGGTGCCTGGCCAGCCTGGGTGAGGGGCTGAGAGCTGTTTTCTGGCTGGCCATGGACGCGGCTGGAAGCAGGTACCTGGGATTTATTTAACTTCTATAATTGAAATTTTATAGCTTTGGTCTGGTCTGGCTGGAAGCCTGGGTTGCCCCTGGCAACCCATGTTCCCAGCACCTCCTTGAGCAGAGGCCACAGGGCTGGAAGCAGGTATCTGGTATTTATTTATCTTCTATAATTGAAACTTTGGAGCCTTGAGTGGAGCTCAGGGCCAGCCAGGGCAGGCGGGAAGCTTCGCTTTCTCCATCGCCGGGGGCAACCTAAGCCTCCTGCTCACTCCAGCTCTGTGGCCACCGCCATCTTTGTGACAGACTGATGGAGTGAGGGTGTGATGGTTAATTTGCATATTAGTCTTTTATTAGATAGGATTCCTAATATTTACACTAAACCGTTCCTTTCTTATCTACAAATTCCTGGGCTCAGCTCACCCATGTTCTGTGAATAATTTCCTTCCTATGTTTACATTGTTACCTTGAATGTATGTATAGACAGGAGTTCAGAGCTAGGTCTAACTAGAATATCCTCTTGTATTTAGTAGCTTTTCTCTCTTCATGAGTCTTTCCTTAAAACATTCTTATTTTCTCTTTTTCTACTTTAAATTTCAGATTTTTTTTTTGTTTTTATCCCCACTCTTCCTATATATGTTACAAGGTATATATGGATCATGCCAGATGTTTTCAAGATTAACATTACCTGAACATAATTACCCATGGTTATCTAAAAAGATGGGATAGGGAAAACAGAGTTTATTGAAATCCATAAATAGTAGGACCATATTTTGTGTATTAGTTTGAAATTCTCTTCATAGGCCCTGCTACCAAAGACAGCTAAAGGAGCCAAATTGACTTGAATGTTAATTCCATTCTTTGCCTGTTTACTAAATAAGGAAACAAAAACAGTGCAGTAACTTGGCAGGTAAAGTGAAGGAATATAAAATATTCAAATGGCATAACTCATTTCTAAATAGTTCTCAGCAGTCTGTATTTTTTCTCTTGGCCTATACATTCATATATATACAAATATAGGGTGTCTCAAAAAATGTATACACACTTTAACAGCTGATAGCTTAATTTTCAAAATGAAATTTATTTTAATACACACTGCCTTTATAATTATTTAAAGTGTGTGTATACATTTTTGGGACACTCTATATACACCTACTCACACACATATATTCACTGTAGATATTATATTTGGCTATGATCTATGTCTATTTATATGTTTATCTATGACATGGCATATCCCCCCCAAATGATTTCCATCTGTCTCTGCCACATTCTCCTTATGGTGTACATGTGTGCACATGAGTGTGTGTGTGTGTCTTAAAAATTATCTCAAGTAGGAACTATTTACCAAACTAATGTATCTGCTACTTACATAGTTCTGCTGATACCTTGAAGAGAGGATAAAAAGGAAAATAACAGAAAACAACTCACAGGAAAAGTGTTCTTATAAAATTTGCACTTAGTTATATGGTATATATTAAAACTTTAACATTAGAAACAGTGCTAATTTTTCCTTTTTTAACTGAATTTATTGGGGTGATATCCTAATATATAAAAATTCAGGGTCCGTAATGACCAAACTGACAACTGGTCCATCCCCCAGCCCTAAAGCTTCATTGATCATGGGATGGCTAATGGGGGAACCGGGGTCCCTCATGCTCCAATGAATCCATGGCAGTAGTGACTGGTGAGCAGGTGGAAGGAAGACCTCTTGGTTCCTCCCCTGGCTGGCAGGCTCCCATTGATTAGGGGATGGTTAACAGGGAACCAGAGTGAATGGCATGGGGACTGGCAAGCAGCTGGAAGGCAGGCCTCTTGGTCTTTCCTCCTGGCCCTCAGACTCCAATCAATCATTGGAGGAGGCAGGGCAGAACTGGGGTCTGACTCCCTTAGTAGTCTGCAGGGTCAGCACCAGCAGTTACTGTTCTCCCTGTGCTTCCTCCAGGTAACCCGCCCTGCTCCAGATGAATTGTGCATACTGCACAGGAAAGGATATGTGAGTAGATAGCACACAGGCAATTAATTTCAAAAGATTTGGACCAATCGTTTCTCTCATTGGCTTGTTCGTTTGTTCCTCTCTAAGCATTTCCTCAACAACCTCACAAAAGGAGCAGATACTAATAGGAATAGCACATTAAGGCTAATTAAAGCCATTAAAATTAATTTTGTTTGGAGATTTATTGGGAAAGTTGGGACTCCCATTGAGACCATTGATGCACCTGGGGAGTCACCCAGTGGAGCCCCTGAAACGACTGCTACTGGCAGCTGCGACACAGTGGCTGTCCTCCTGCTCCCCACCCTTCAGGCCTGGCAGTGGTTCTGAGGGGCTCTAGCACTCTCACTGCTCAGTTCATCATCACAGCTGCACCTCCAACTCCTTCAGGTTGTGAGAGGAGAATAAGAAAGTGTGAACTGTGAAGGCCAAACTGGGAGACATTTTCACAAGGCGGACCCAGCCATCATTTTTATGATGTGGTTTGTGAACCACTAAATGTCCCCCCTTAAAGTATATCTTCAGGGTGTGCCCAGTGCCAGGGAGTCCACAGGGAGCGGAGCCCTTAAATGTAAGCATTCTATGCATTTTGGGGTCTCCTGGGGGTGTACGTCCCCTGGAGGTTGAACCCCAGGATTCAGGGAGGCCTCAGACCATTGTTTGAACTTACAGCTCTCACAGTGTGTGAAGGCAGGAAAACCAGCCGTGAAATTTGCATCCCGTCCCCAGGTGTTACAGGGAGACATACAAAGCTAAACAGGTGGAATTGCAATGGTGCCTCAGCTGACTGAGGCAGGAGAGTGCCCTGAATCACTGGGCCTCTGTGATCATGGGAGTCCTTGCACACGGGGCCGAAGGAGGCAGAAGGAGGACCTGAGGCAGTGTTGAGGGGCTCAGCTGTTATTGCTGAAGGAAGAGGCTGGATGCAGAGCCAGTGGTTCTCCCAAGCCCCTGGGCAGAGATGAGCCTGCCACACCCAGTGCTGCCAATGTGTCCCCACTGATAGAACTGCAAGTCCATCAGCAGGCACTGCTGTCAGTCCATGTGTGTGGTCCTTCATTATAGGAGGATGGAAACTGGACCCCAGGGGGATGGGGTCAGAGGCTCTGTGGCCAATGAGTGAGCAAGTGGAGAGTAAGTGGCAGGGAGGGTGAGGCCAGCACTTCAGAAAGCGAGGTGCACTCAGGAATACACGGGAGGACACTGAGCGGTGCAGGGACATGGGAGCTGGGCAGGCAGACAGCGGTGCTGCATGAGAAGGGAAGTGGTGGCAGAGGGCAGCAGGGGCAGTAAAACCCCGTGGACTCAGCCAACAGCAGGCCTAGGTCTCACAGGTCCTGTGGTCAGAGTGGGGCACCTTAGCAGACCCTCTGCTCCAGCTCTCACACACTGTGCAAGTCTGCGGTGAGCCGGGAGCCTTCTGGCCCACGCTCATTGGGACGCTGGCAGAACCCGTCCTGGGGACTGTCTGACTAGAGGCCCAGCTGCATGCTGGCTGTGGACAGAGATGCCCTGAGGTCCTAGAGGCCACCCCAGCTCCTTGCCACGGCTTCTCCAGTCCCCAAGGGGTCCTCCTCCCACAGCTGCCACGACTGAGCAGGACAGGCCCCAGGGAGCTATGGGAGCCACATCCCAGCTCCCTGGCTGGGCTGTTAGGAGCATCCACAGCCTCTCCCACACTTAATAGGAAATGTTCACACGAGGCAGGACACCAGGGCCACTGGGGTCTGCCCACCACGGACACCAGTCACCCTGGACCCTGTCACAGGTTTGCCTGGATCCTAAATGTTGGGAAACATGTGACTCATGCCAACTGTTTGTCCAAGGAGAGGATGTGTCCATTCTCCATGGTCCCCAAGGGCAACTGTCAGATATCCTAGGAGGCCTTACAGAGGCCATCTTGTTGGGGGGCCTAGAGACTCAGATCTTTTTGTCAATGTGAAACGGACCAAGTGTAACATGTTAGACACAGATTCCCCACTCTAAGTAATGTACAAATGAACAAAAAAAAACCACAAATCTGAGAGTCGGATAAGCTAGTGAAGTGTCTTTTGGCAGTGCCTCCTCAGTGGGGCCGTCGGGGGTCATTAGTAGAAAATCCATCACCTGGGAACCCACAGAAAGACTTCTCAGGTCTAGAGAAAGCACTGGAGATGTTCACTGAATTGGTGCATGACAATATGGTCCCCAATTTCTTTAATAGAGGGGATGTCTTAGGCCTTACCATGCAGCCTCTGTTATGATATATTTACATCATCCTATTTATTAAAAGAGAAACATGGTAATTGGCGTACGACCGCTACACTTCCCATTGGCTAATCAGAGAGATATGCAAATTAACTGTCAGCCAAGATGGCGGCCGGCAGCCAGGCAGCTTGAAACTAACATGAGGCTTGCTTGCTTCAGTGACGGAGGACTCCAACGTTCCCCACCTGCCGCTGCAGGCCTCTGAGCTGCAAGCAACTATGTAACAAACATAGAAGCTAAACAAAACCCCAGAAACCTGCCGGGCTTCAGCCAGCAGGATCGCAACATTGTAAGCAAAGGCCAGAAACCTACTTTCAGCAGCGGAGGCCTAAGACCTGGAGCCAAGCCTCAAAGCTAAAGCTGGCCCAGAATAAAAAGGAAAAAAAAAGAAAAAAAGGAGCGGTTGGGAGCTTCAGTCACCCCCAGCCTGAAAACAGCCCTCAGCTCCTCACCCAGACTGGCCAGGCACCCCAGTGGGGACCCCCACCCTGAAGGATGTGTGACCAGCTGCAAACAGCCATCATCCCCTCACCCAGGCTGGCCAGGCACCCCAGTGGGGACACCCACCCTGATCCAGGACACCCTTCAGGGCAAACCAGCTGGCACCCACCCATGCACCAGGCCTCTACCCTATATCGCAAAAGGGTAATATACCTCCCAGCACCAGGATCAGCGGAGCCGCGAGGCATCCCAGCACCGGGATCAGCGTGACAGGGGGCAGCGCCCAAAGCCCCTGATCGCCCTGTGGCTCTGTGTGTGACAGGGTGCGGCGCCACAACCCCCTGATCAGCCCTGTTCTGTGTGTGACAGGGTCCGGCGCCCCAACCCCCCCCCCCACGGGCCCTGCTCTGTGTGTGACGGGGTAGAGCCATACCCTCCCCATCGGCCCTGCCCTGAGTGTGAGAGTGGCGGCACCCCAACCCCCTGATCAGCCCTGCTCTGTGGGTGATAGAGGGCAGTGCCCCAACCCCCTGATGGGCCTTGCTCTGTGCGTGACAGGGGGAAATGCCCCAACCCCCTGATTGGCCCTGCTCTGTGCATGACAGGGGGTGGCGCCTCTCCATCGACCCTGCCTTGAGTGTGACAGGTGATGGTGCCCCAACCCCCCAATCGGCCCTACCCTGAGCGTGACTGAGGGTGGAATCACAACCTCCCAATTGCCCTGCTCTGTGTATGACAGGGGCCGGACCCCCAACTCCCAAATCGGCCCTGCTCTGATCCCGACCAGGGGCTGCACCTAGGGATTGGGCCTGCCCTTTGCCACCCGGGAGCAGGTCTAAGCCAGCAGGTCGTTATCTCCTGAGGGTTCCCAGACTGCGAGAGGGCACAGGCCGGGCTGAGGGATCCCCCTCCCCCCCGAGTGCACAAATTTTTTTCACCGGGCCTCTAGTCCTATATAATAAAAGCCTAATATGCTAAGTTCCCGTTCATCCAGTCAGCCATTCAACCAATCAAAGTGTAATATGCTAATGACATGCTAAGGCCACTCAACTGCTTACTATGACATGCACTGACCACCAGGGGGCAGACACTCCAACCAGTAGGTTAGTTTGCTGCTGGGGTTCAGTAGATTGGGACTGAGCGAGACAGGCTGGACACACCCTGCAGCCCTCCCACAGTCCCTCCCCAGCTGGCCAATCTCCCGCATCCCTCCCTGGCCCTGATTGTGCACCAGTGAGTTCTCTCGTCCTGGCCTGCGCCCTCTCGCAATCCAGAACTCCTCGGGTGAGGCTGGAGAGCCAGTTTTGGCATGACAGCAGAATGACCAGTCACTATGACATACACTGACCACCAGGGGGAAGACACTCAACACAGGAGCTGTTCCCTGGTGGTCAGTGTGCTCCCACAGGGGGAGCACTGTTCAGCCAGAAGCTGGGCTTTTGGCAGGTGAGCACAGCAGCAGTAGTGGGAACCTCTCATGCCTCCACAGCAAGGCTAAGGATGTCCAACTGACAGCTTAGGCCCACTCCCCTGAGAGCCCCAGACTGTGAGAAGGTGCAGGTTGGGCTGAGGGACCCCCCCTCCCAGTGCATGAATGTCATGCACCAGGCCTCTAGTTGGTTCATAAAACCATACAAGTTACAAGAGTACAATTCAAGCCCTAGCTGGTTTGGCTCAGTGGATAGAGCATCAGTCTGTGGACTGAAGGGTCCCGGGTTTGATTCTGGTCAAGGGCACATGACCAAGTTGTGGGCTTGATCCCCAGTAAGAGGTGTGTAGGAGGCAGCCAATCAATGATTCTCATCTTTGATGTTTCTATCTCTCTTTCCCTCTCCCTTCCTGTCTTAAATCAATAAAAAAATATATTTTTTAAAAAAAGAGTACAATTCAATAAAACATCATCTGCACACTGCATCATCGGCCCAAAGCAAAGTCTCTTTTCATCCCCATTTTCCCCCTTTGCCCACTTCCATCTACTACCACTCCCCTTTCCCTCTATCACCACGCTGTTGTCTGTGTTTATGTGACATATGTAGACACTGCTAATTTTGAACAAAGATTGCTAAATCAGGAAACAAAATAGTATAGATATGATTTTTAATGTATTTAATGTATCAAAAACTTAAAAAAATGATTTCGTTTTTAAAACAACCATTTACATATAAACAATTTACTATTTGCTAACAACTCTTGTCTATTGTTAAGGCTACACTGGCAAATGAGGTTAAGTTTATATGTGAAACAATTAAAATTAAGTTATATATTACTCAGGCATCTTAATTGAGTTGGTGGATAATTGTTTGCCATGTAGTTTTTATTACTCAAATATTTTTATCAAATTAAACAAAGTTGTGTTGAATTTTAAAAGTTCATCTGATTATTTTAAACCTGGAAGTAAGCTGTGTTCTACAATATTAAACAATTTGAAAATCAGCTTATTGATGTTTATGAGACTTTCACATAGTTTGTCTGGAATGTATTACATTCTACTCTGTATTAGAGTTATGTATATTGGTGACCTCCATTAATATACTGTAAGCTTCTTAGCAGGCCCCATAACTAATCCATCTTTGTGTAACCCCTGTGAAGCCTATCACAGTGTCTTACATGTAGTATGCTTTCAGTTAAATGCTAAATTAATTAATTAAACTAGCTTCCAAAATACCTCTCCTAGACAATACTTCAACATCTATGTTCTAAGTACTCCATGTACTTGAAATTAATACATCTACATGTCTTTAAAATGCATTTCATAATTCAGATATTTTACTATTTTTTACTTGCCTTATCACCCAACTTAATCTGAAAAGTGAGGTCATGCTTTTATGTTTATAAAGTGAAGTCAGACATATATTTCATACCTACCAAGATTCCTTTGAAAGACATATGTAGAAGAGTTAATGCAATTAAAGTTAATGACACATTCAAATATCCTATAGAATAAAAGGCTAATATGCAAATAGACCAAACAGCAGAACAACTGGTCACTATGATGTATACTGACCACCAGGGGGTAGACGATCAACACAGGAGCTGAACCCTGGTGGTCACTGCACTCCCACAGGGGGAGTGCTGCTCAGCCAGAAGCCAGGCTCATGGCTGGTAAGTGCAGCAGCGGTGGCGAGAGTCTCTCCTGTGGCAACCCTAAGGATGTCTGACTGATGGCTTAGGCCAGCCGTGGGCAAACTATGGCCCGCGGGCCGGATCTTGCCCGTTTGAAATGAATAAACCTAAAAAAAAAAAGGACCGTACCCTTTTATGTAATGATGTTTACTTTGAATTTATATTAGTTCACACAAACACTCCATCTATGCTTTTGTTCCGGCCCTCTGGTCCAGTTTAAGGACCCACTGTGGCCCTCAAGTCAAAAAGTTTGCCCACCCCTGGCTTAGGCCCACTCCTCAAGGAACTTGCCTAACCCATTAGTCGGACATCACCTGAGGGCTCCCAGACTGCGAGAGGGTGCAGGCCAGGCTGAGGGAACCCCAAAGTGTACAAATTTCGTACACTGGGCCTCTAGTTTGTTTATAATAGATTTGGAATATATGGAACTCAGAAGGGAACTTTGAGATCATCATGTTTCTATAGATGAGAAACAGAGGGCACAACGTTTTAAATGACTTGTCCAAGAATACATACTCTTGGCAGATATGGCAATATAACCCATGTGCCCTGTCTCTAAGTTTAATTCTCTTTCTAATATAACAGCTACTTCTGGCGCTTATACTGAGACCGTTGCCATATCCTCTGGTTAGGCTGTTTTGTCTTCAATTCCACGCCCCCCCTTCCATTTTGTTCTCTAGATATTTGCCATGATTGTTTTCCCTAAGCATAGATTCATTTGTGACATTTCTCTGCTTCAGAATCTGAAATGCTCTCATAATCTACCAATGTAAGTGTTTCTCGATGAGGGGAGGGCGATTTTATCCTAGAAGGGGGCATTTAGCAATATCTGAGATAATTCTGGTTGTCACAGCTGGGGGAAGGAATATTATTGGCATCTAGTGGGTACAAGCAAGGTTCTACTAAACATCCTTTACTGAACATAACAGCCACAATAAGGAATTATGTGGCCCTCAAATGTCAATAATACTGATGTTGAGAAAGCTTTTTATAGAATTAAAAGGCTTTCATGTACTGATTTCAACTTTCTTTTTCCCAATTTATTTTCCACAACCTTCTGACACTTAGGAAATTTAGACTGCTTCCTATTTCTTGTATATGTTCCATACTCTCTAATTGCCTTGAGTTTGCTTAACTTTGAATGATATTCCTTGTCTTCTCACATGCTTCCTATTTGTTAAAGATTAAAGTACATTTGACTTTCTCCATCAAAATCTTCTCTAATCCTTACAACCAGATCATCTTTTACTTTTTCTCTTCTCAAGCCTCATAGAAATTTTTATTTAGGTTATTTGGAAAAAATGACATTATTTTGGGAAAGTCTTATTGTTAGACTATGAAGCAACTGTGATAAAAATTGCACTAAGTCTGGACTCCAAAGACTTAGAATTCTACCATTTAAGTGTGTGTGAGATCTTGGATATTTCATTTAATCTCACTGGGCCTCATATTTGTCATCACTGAAATAGGATAAATAATACTTATTTCTGAAAGACAGTGAAAGGAAGAAGTAAAATTATATAAATGAAAGTTGTTTTTAAGTTTTAAAGCATCATGCCAATGTGAGGGATTGCTATTTTACTGCAAGTGGAGGTAGTACTTGAAAGGCATGTAAAGCTTCTATTTAACCTTTACATAGGGAATAAGAAATGCCATTGACCATGCTGCAAATGTTCTATCTGACCTTGTGTGAGGATAGGGCATATGCTTAAGTCTACTTTAATTTTGCCCCTGAAAAGTACAATGTGTTCTTTATGCCTTGTGTCTACCTTCTGTGGTGGTAACACACACACACACACACACACACACACACACACACACACACCAAACAAACAAACAAACAAACAAACAAACAAACAAAAAAAAACACTTCCTTTCTCTGGAATAGAAGGAGAACAGATGATTGCACCAGCCAATTATTTACAACAGGATTGCCAGGGGCAACAAATTCCTGAGAAACATTATGTCTGCAGTCAAATGCATCCAGCTCATAAAGAATGTCATAATTTACTTCTAGTTCTTTACAAGGGCATTTTTGGAAGTGTTGTCCTTGTCATAACATAATCCCCAGAATGCAAATGTCGTTTGGTAGCCAAAGTTTGAGAATAAAATATGAAATAACTAATAACAGAAAATTTGACTTACAGTTTTTATTCTTGGATAATGATTTTTATGGAGGTATGGCTACCAATATTTTTCATAACACCAATACCTATGGAAATTAGGGTTGGATAAGAGATCCTGGAAATTGAGATTATAACTATACAGATGTTTCTCACTAGAGGTCACTCTTGTAATCTAAGAACAAAATGCCGCGAATCAGAAAACACAGCAAAACAAAACAAAAAGCAACTGCCCATCAACAACAACACCAATATACAGACACAACATTAATTCAGAAATTAAGAATGTAACTTTTCATTTGGAATCTATGGGGAGCTCTTAAAATGATCAAATGTTTTGGTAATAGGATGAGCAGTCACTGTTGAGTGCAGATGTTAAAAACAGTTGCTCTAGCAGTAACCAGTTTGGCTCAGTGGATAGAGAGTCGGCCTGCGGACTGAGGGGTCCCAGGTTCAATTCCGGTCAAGGGCATGTACCTTGGTTGCAGGCACATCCCTAGTAGGAGGTGTGCAGGAGGCGGCTGATCGATGTTTCTCTCTCATCGATGTTTCTAACTCTCTACCCCTCTCCCTTTCTCTCTGTAAAAAATCAATAAAATATATATTTCTATATTTTTTAAAAAAAACAAATTAAAAACAGTTGCTCTACCTAACAGGCAGGCAAGTAAACAGGTTCTTCTTCCATGACGTAGGAGATCAACCCACAACTGCAATGAAATGATCAGCTTAACAGAGATCTTACTAGACTGAAATGACATGCATATTTTAAACTAGCTGAGTTGTTGGTAAGTGGAATTGCAAGAATCCAATGCAGCAATATAGTGAAGAATAAATACTCTCTGGGCCTGGCTATTTAAAGAATAGTTGTTTTATTATAAAAATTGATTTCTTAAACAGATGCCAAATGTCTAAATAAGTGGATAAGAATAATGCTATGTGTTGTTTCAGGGCTAGGCATCCTACCTAATAAAAGAGAAACATGGTAATTAGCCGTACCTCTGCTACCCTTCCCATTGGCTAATCAGGGAAATATGCAAATTAACTGCCAGCCAAGATGGCGGCCGGCAGCCAGGCAGCTTGAAGCGAATATGAGGCTTTCTTGCTTCAGTGACCGAGCAAGCCAACGTTCCCTGCCTGCCTTGCCGGCCTCTGAGCTTGCAGTTTGAAACATTGTTACAAGTATAGAAGCTAAACAAAACCCCAGAACCCTCCTTTCAGCCAGCTAGGATCTCAGAGCTGGAGTTGAAACAGTGTTTCAATTATAGAACCCAAACAAACCAGATACCTGCTTTCAGCAGCCGAGGCCTCAGAGCTGGAGCCAAGCCTCAGAGCTAAAGCTGGCCCAGAATAAAAAAGAAAAAGAAAAAAAGGAGTGGTTGGGAGCTTCAGTCACCTGCCAGCCTGAAAACAGTCCTCAGCCCCTCACCCAGACTGGCCAGGCACCCAAGCGGGACCCCCACCCTGATCCAGGACACCCTTCAGGGCAAACCAGCCAGCCCCCACCCATACACCAGACCTCTATCCTATATAGTAAAAGGGTAATATGCCTCCCAGCACCAGGATTAGCGTGACAGGGGGCAGCACCCAAACTCCCTGATCGCGTGCGGTTCTGTGTGTGACAGGGGGTGGGGCCACAACCTCCTTATTCGCCCTGCTCTGTTCATGACAGGGGAAGGTGCCCCAACCCCCTGATCAGCCCTGCTCTGTGCCTGATAGGGGGGAGCTCCACAACCCCCTGATCGCCCTGTGGCTCTGTGTGTGACAGGGCGTGGTGCCCCAGCCCCCTGATCTGCCCTGCTCTGTGTGTGACAGGGGGTGGTGCTCCAAATCCCCTATTGGCTGTACTCTGTGAGTGACAGGGGGGAGCTGCTCAACCCCCTAATGGGCCCTGCTCTGTGGGTGATAGAGGGTGGTGCCCCAACTGCCCCCCACGGGCCCTGCTTAGTGTGTGACAGGGTAGAGCCATAACCTCCCCATTGGCCCTGCCCTGAGTGTGACAGGGTGCGGCGCCCAACCCCCTGATCTGCCCTGCTCTGTGTGTGACAGGGTACGGAGCCCCAACCCCCAATTGGCCCTGCTCTGTGCATGACAGGAGGTGGCGCCGCAACCTCCCCATCCACCCTGCCTTGAGTGTGACAGGGGGCGGTGCCACAACCCCCAATCGGCCCTACCCTGAGCGTGACTGAGGGTGGCATCGCAACCTCCTGATCTGCCCTGCTCTGTGCATGACAGGGGGCCACGCCCCAACTCCCCAATCAGCTCTGCTCTGAGCCGGACCAGGGGCTGCACCTAGGGATTGGGCCTGCCCTCTGCCACCCGGGAGCAGGCCTAAGCCAGCAGGTCGTTATCTCCTGAGGGGTCCCAGACTGGGAGAGGGCACAGGCCGGGCTGAGGGACCTCCCCCTCCCCCCTGAGTGCACAAATTTTTACACCGGGCCTTTAGTATATCCATATATATAAAAGCCTAAGTTACCAGTAGCTATGACACACACTGACCACCAGTAGGCACATGGTCAACGCAGGAGCTGCTGAGCTGCAGTGACTTGGCAGCTGTGGTTCTCGGGTGATGCACCTGGAACCAGAGAGGAAGGAGCCAATTCTGGGGTGCATCACCCAAGAACTACCCTTTCGCAATCCAGGACCCCTCGGTGGATGTCGGAAAGCCAGTTTCAGCCCAGTCCCTGCCGGTCAGGCTGAGGGACCCCACTGGTACACAAATCCATGCACCAGGTCTCTAGTTTGTACATAATAGACCACTATGTGTTTTATGGTGTAAAAGTTCAAACTTTTCTCTTGCTTCTCCAAAACCTTCATTCCTCCTGCAAACTTAATTGGTTTGCATAGCTCTTGAAATTCCACCTATCATTGCTACCTCAGGTCAATGCATTTTTCCTTTCTGTTGTCCTTTGCTAAAACCAAAAACTCCTGGGATAAAAACAGGGATAATAAATAAAGTTATCATCATTCAAACCTCAGTTCATTTTTAAGTTCAATATTCATTGGGGTACTGGACCGAAAAACCCAAAGGAAGACAGTACATGTGGCCCTGGAGGAAATATTGATGTGATTTATAGGAAGGGGAAGACAGCTAAGGGTGGTAATCATGGTGGACCACCGGAGAGCACTTGAGAAGGAAGGAGAACATTAAAAAAGAAAATAGGATAATGAAGATTTCAAATTTTATCAAGTTAATAGTATGAGATTTAAAATACTTGGTCTTCATCTGCAAATTCAATCAACATAATCATGAAGATTTTTTTTTTATTCTTTGTCTAAGAAAGACGGAATACTATAATTAAATACTATAATTAAATACCCTCTAATAAATAAGTTCTGGACTAGTAATAAATCAAAAGAATACTGAAACAGTAAATTTGATCTCTCTGACATATACTGTTTTTAAATGGCCTGTTTAAAATAAAAACCATATAAATGGACTTTGGTTTTAAAACCTAGAAAGTTTTGTTACCAAAGCACATTAGCACAGTATCATCATAAAGCTCACCTGAGATTTAAGCACTTTTCAAAAACTTCAAACTTGAGTGCCTGGGAGAATGATAAGCAGCTATGCTGGAATGAAGGGAATCAAATGATAAGATTTGAGTCTGGAAGCATAGGTGAGTCATTTAAAGAAATTCTTTTTATAATGTATACCTTTGAAGAAAATGAGATATGTATAAGGTTGTCTAAACATGGAAAATAAAGTGGTACATGACTCAATAATCTCAATAATTCAAGCCCAAAGTAGTCGACTCCTGCCTCAGTTTCAGATTTAGTTCCCTGACAAATTTGTCCAGAAAATTGACTTCAGAGATCACTTTTCTCTGAAAGCATTGATGAAACCAAAGGCAGTGCAGAAAAAGTGACTCTTACTGAACAATTTAGCCATGCCAAATTATATTTCTGCTTTTACTGTACTCCATAAACTTGGGAGAATTTACCTTTCTTATTAATACCAACCACTTCCACAATTAATGAAAAGTAGGAGAAATTGCCAAAGAGGAAAAACTCCAGGCAAACAAAATAAAAAACCCGAATAGTTAGATGATAGATAGTAAATGGATTCCACTGAGTGAAATTCAGTGGCTGCAGAAAGATATTTGAATGGGGTAACCTCTTATTCCCTTTTACCTAGAAAATTAAAAATTGATGGGTAATATTCTGTTCTTTGCAACATGAGCCTCCTGAAACTTGCAAACTAAAAAATCTAAGCAGTGATCTACAGAAAGGGACAAAAAGTCGCAAAATGTTTATATTTGAATGTGTTTCATCCAAAAGAGATGAAATAAAGCCATCTATCTGTAATAATCCTATCTAATAATAGATAAACATGGTAATTAACCATACCTCCAACACGCTTCCCATTGGCTAATTAGGGCAATATGCAAATTAAGTGCCAACCAAGATGGCGGCCGGCAGCCAGGCAGCTGAAGCAAACAGGAGGCTTGCTTGCTCCAGTGATGGAGGAAGCCAAGGTTCCCCACCTGCTGCTGCTGGCCTCTGAGCTGCACTCTAAGAAACAATGTTGCAATTATAGAAGCTAAACATAACCCAGAAACCTGCTTTCAGCCAGCTGGCCTCAGAGCTGGAGCTGCAACAGTGTTTCAATTATAGAAGCCAAACAAACCCAGATACCTGCTTTAAGCAGCCGAGGTCTCAGAGCTGGAGCCGAGCCTCAGAGCTAAAGCTGGCTCTCAGTTCCAGTGACAGCCATAGAAGGTAAATAAATCCCAGAATAAAAAAAAAAAAGAAAAAAAGGAGAGGTTGGGAGTTTGAGTCACCCGCCAGCCTGAAAACAGCCATCAGCCCCTCACCCAGACTGGCCAGGCACCCCAGTGGGGACCCCCACCCTGAAGGGGGTGTGACCAGCTGCAAACAGCCATCAGCCCCTCATCCAGGCTGGCCAGGCACCCAAGCGGGACCCCCACCCTGATCCAGGAGACCAGGGCAAACCAGCCGGCCCCCACCCATGCACCAGGCCTCTATCCTATATAGTAAAAGGGTAATATGCAAACTGACCCTAACAGCAGAAGGACTGGGAATGACTGGTCACTATGACACACACTGACCACCAGGGGGCAGATGCTCAATGCAGGAGCTTCCCTCTGGTGGTCAGGGTGCTCTCACATGGGAGGAGCTCTGCTCAGCTACAAGCCAGGCTGATGGCTGCCAGTACAGCAGTGGTGGTGGGAGCCTTTCCTGCCTCCTCAGCAGTGCAATGGATGTCCAAGTGAAGTTTAGGCCTGCTCCCCGCTGGCAAGTGGACATCCCCCGAGGGCTGCCAGGCTGTCAGAGGGATGTCTGATTGCCATCTTAGCCCCAATCCCCTGGGGAGCAGGCCTAAGCCAGCAGGTGGTCATCCCCTGAGGGGTCCCAGACTGCGAGAGGACACAGGCCGGGCTGAGGGACCCCCTCTCCCCGCCGAGTGCACAAATTTTTGTGCACGAGGCCTCCAGTAAAAACATAATATGCGAATTAGACCAAAGAGACGATCAACCTTCCGGACGTCCTTCTGGATGAAGCTGCCATGGCAGGGGCTAAGGTAGAGGTGGTTAGGGGCAATCAGGCAGGCAGGCAGAGGCAGTTAGGGGTGATTAGGCAGTCAGGTAGGCAGGCGAGTGGTTAGGAGCCAGCTGTCCTGGATTGTGAGAGGGATGTCTGACTGCTGGTTTAAGCCTGATCCTGATCCCTGCGGGATCAGGCCTAAACCAGCAGTTGGACATACCCCAACGGGTCCTGGATTGAGAGAGGGTTCAGGGCGGGCTGAAGGGCCCCCCTCCCCATGCATGAATTTCGTGCACCGGGCCTCTAATATATATATATGCCTAATATGCAAATTTACCCTCAGGAGTTCGACCAGGAGACTGGGAGTTTTATAGCTCACTATGACAT
Source organism: Myotis daubentonii (assembly GCF_963259705.1). Classification (NCBI taxonomy): domain Eukaryota; kingdom Metazoa; phylum Chordata; class Mammalia; order Chiroptera; family Vespertilionidae; genus Myotis; species Myotis daubentonii. The sequence goes on from NC_081861.1 coordinate 54,635,135, forward strand.
ATGTTGACCATCAGAGAGCAGCGCAGAATGAAGGAAGGCCTCGGCCCGCAGCTGGTAGCTAGGGAAAGGAGGCCCCGGCTGGCAGCTGGAAGGCCCCATTCAGCCCTGATTGCCAGCGAGGCCTAGGGACCCTACCCATCTACCCATGCAAGAATTTCAGGCACTGGGCCTCTAGTGTTAACAATAAGTAAGCCTTTCTAAGAAATGCATCTCACTTCCTACTAGGTCCCTTGAGAAGGTCATAGTGAAAGCAGAGATTTGTTCAAGACTAGAAGGGTATCAATTCGAAACCCTATTCCACAGAAGAATGTGCAAGATCAAGCAATGGCCTTGGTAGGTTACAATAATCGATGACAAATAAACTGGAAAAAGTAAAGATAGGTTTATGTCCAAAATTATTTAACTCTTCAAATCTATGACATGCCACAGGGTAAATACCAATTTATCTCTAAAACTTGTCTTCACTAGAATGCATAATCTATGAGAGCAGGTTTTTTGTCTGTGATGCTCACTGCTGTATTTCCATTGCCTAGAAGAATAATTGACACAAAGTAATTCCTCAATAAATATTTGCTAAAAGACTAAGTGAATGAGGTGCATCTCTCTAATCTGTAAAATGTATATATCCAGGAATAATGATATTCTTTAAGCCACATGGTCTACTGTAACTCCTCACCACGCAACCGGCACCATATAAACAAAAGGCTCAATCTTTCACCATATACAACTGCAACCCTGAACACTTGCCCCTACCTATTCTCAGCATTACCTCTTAGTCAACTGCTGATTCCTCTGCTACCAAATACTACTTTTTCTCTCATTGATACTCCTGTTTCAACCTTTAGGTTTGGCATTTGACAATGCATTTTTTACATGGGTTCTTGCCTTCCCTCCTTGACTGACATTTTGTTTTGGTCCTATTTTTTTTTTCAGTTATATTGCGTCTGGCCACCCAAAATAAATACCCTGTTTTGGCTATATCTGGATTCCAGAAACTCCTATCCTTGGATTTCTAAGTTTTCTCTGGTCCTGTGAGTGGAAACTGGATAGTAGACCTAGCATATGGTATCTTTAAGGTGAAACCCCTCACTATTCACATATGCTCCAAGTCACTGTCATGTTCCTTCTTATTCTTGTAATGTTCACCCAATTCTTACAACTTCCTTGATGAGATTGGTCACTGTCCTTGAACTCTAGCCCATTTGGCTAGAACCATGATCTTCTGCCTAATTTTTGCCTGTCCTTCAATCCTTACTTGCTGGGGGCTGGATGTTGTCCTCCATAATCACTCATCATCAAGAACCAGATTGTTAGCACTTCATTGCTTTTAATTATTACTAGCCTAAACACCAGATTGAGAGGCTCCTTGGTTATTTATTAACAGTAGTCCAGATAGATCACATGGATTTAGAAAGTATATGTCTTTAGATATGTCACACTGGGATGATAATTAACCCCCTAGAATGAAGGCCTCCAGATAGTTCAGTTCCACTAACTTTAGTCTATGGCTGGCCTATGTTCCTTTTTTACTGACTTATGTAGCTGAAGCCCCACATGCCTTTGATAAAACATTATGGAATCAGACACTTGCTTTTAATCAATTACCTATGATTTTTCCAGTTATTTCATTTGTTTTCTTTATTTCTCCAACTGGATTATGAACTTCTTAAGGAAAGGAACCATGCCTTATGCTTATATCTTTCCATGTTCCTAGATACATGAGTATTAACAGATCGTGTTTGAATTTTCCAAAGCAGAGTGAAGATACATGAGTTGATAAGGTAATAGAATTGGGGGAGAAGTGGTAGTCAAATGGGAATCCCACTTCCAGTCCTCTAATTCTCTTTCTGGACTTAAAGGGACATAATTAGAGAAGATTTTATGAGACATTGTAGTACATTCAAAAGAGCAATTGATTAATTACATGGCCTTTGGAGTTAGGCAGAAAAGGATTTTTTTTTTTTTTGTGTGTGTGTGTGTGTGTGTGTGTGTGTGTGTGTGTGTGTGTGTGTGTGTTAATCCTCACCCGAGGATATTTTTTCCATTGATTTTTAGAGGGAGTGGAAGGGAGGGAGAGAGACAGAGAGATAATCTATCCAGCCCACAACTGAGGTATGTGGCTTTGACTAGAATCAAACCTGGTACCCTTCAGTCCACGGGCCAATCTTCTATTTACTGAGCAAACCTGGCCAGGGCAGTCAGAAAGGATTTTAATCATTGATTCAATTCCCAGCTTTGTCACGTCCCAGTTGTGAGTTTTTGGTCAAGTAAGTCACATACTCTTTCTATTTCAACATCCTCATTTATAAAATTATGTAGATAATAGTATAAACATTTTCAACATAATGCTTTTGTGATGATTATATAAAATGGTACATTTAAATGCCTAGCAGTGTCTTGATACATAGTAATGCTCAATAAAGAGTATCTTTTATATTGCTACTATAGTTCATTGTTGTGTAATCTTAGGTTTAAATAAGACCATGACTTTTTTAAAAATATGTTTTTATTGATTTCAGAGAGGAAGGAAGAGGGAGAGAGAGAGATAGAAACATTAATGGTAGAGAGACTCATCGATCAACTGCCAACTGTACACTCCCTATTGGGGATCAAGCCTGCAACCTGAGCATGTGCCCTGACTGGGAATTGAACCATGACCTCCTGGTTCATAGGTCGACACTCAATTACTGAGCTTCACCTGCTGGGCAAGGCCATGATTTTTTTTGTATAGAGATATTATGTACCAAGGAGGCAGATACATTTCTTTTTTAAAGATACTTTTCTATAAACTTCTAATATAATAATAACTATAGTAGCATCTAACATTTATTGGAGACTATCCTATGCTGGTTAGATTTCCTGCTGTAGGAAAAAGTCCCTAGGTAATACTATTCAGCTGTAAGTCTCATGGAAGTAATGTAGATGTTCTACAATGCATGAGAATATTTGGTGGCAAAGGTGTATTCATAATGAAAGTTTACTTTTTATCTGACATTGTTAGTTCCTGAAAATATGGTGATTTGTTGTTTCTTCATCATCTCACTTATCTATTGCTTCACAAAATGATATCAGAATAATTTTCTACCAGGATTGAGACCAAAAGTTAAAATGTAGCTTTTTGCATGGATATTCAAAGTAAGAATATTTAGAAGCATTTTAATAAATTCAAGAATAATATTGCTTGCCACATTTGTCTTTGCAATTTTCAAGATACTGTGGGGAGATATGTATACTTGCTAAGGAAACTAGTTACATGATGTAATAGCTCTTAATAAATGAAACTAACCTTCCTCAACTTTTGGTATTTGTTGCTTCCACAGCTCACTAATGATTCCTAAGGAGAATGAGTAATAGAAGAAAAGAAAAAATAAACAATAACTCCTCACTTCCAGAGAAAGAAGCCATAAAGGGTATTTCTTCCTTTTATAACCCCTCTCCCTCAAATTAAATCTTAGTCAACTCAGCATCTTATAACTGCTGTCCTATTGCTATGATTATTAAAAATGGCTTTATTTGGATTTTCATTTTCATTATTGACTTCTCTATTGATGTTCCCATTATATGGCTTGGAAATTGTTGATCCTGCTGTACCAGGTATATAAAACCTCAAGTGAAAGTAAACATGGGAAGACATTCTATAAACAAGAATAACAGGGAAATATTTCAATTAATCTGGGATATTAGAAAGGGATGAGGTAAAGGCAGGGATATGTAAGCAACATAGTTCAACCAGGAGTAAAGATCAAAAGGTTAGGAGTCTTTTGTTCTAGTTCAATCTATGGGACATCAGACAAATCATTTATTCCCTCTGGGGTAAATGTAGGTGATAATTTTTCTTCCTGTGCTAAAAGTAGGGAGATAATAATAACAACTTCATTTGAGTATCAGATATGTTTCATTTCCCTCATCCTTCACATTCAATTAATTATTAAATTTCTGTGATTTCACCTACTAAATATCTTTCTTTTATTGTTTAAAGTATTACCTCTCTCCTTTTTCCCGGATTAACCCCCGCTGGCCACTCCCACCCCTGAGGGCAAGCCCCTACCGCCCCAGTGTCTGTGTCCACTGGTCATGCTAATATGCATGCATACAAGTCCTTTTGTTGATCTCTAACCCCCCCCCCGCATTCTCCCCGAGGTTGGACGGTCTGCTCAGTGCCACCTTGTCTCTGGATCCATTTTGGTTCATTAGTTTATGTTGATTATTATATCCCACATATGAGTGAGATCATGTGATATATATCTTTCTCTGACTGGCTTATTTCGCTTAGCATAATGGTCTCCAGTTCCATCCATGCTGTTGCAAATGGCAAAATTTCCTTCTTTTTTACAGAAGCGTAGTATTCTATTGTGTAGGTGTACCACAGTTTTTTTTTTAAATATATTTTATTGATATTTTTACAGAGAGGAAGGGAGAGGAATAGAGAGTTAGAAACATCGATGAGAGAGAAACATCGATCAGCTGCCTCCTGCACACCCCCTACTGGGGATGCACCCACAACCAAGGTACATGTCCTTGACTGGAATCGAACCTGGGACCTTTCAGTCCACAGGCCTATTCCCTATCCACTGAGGCAAACTGGTTAGGGTTCTACCACAGGTTTTTAACCCACTCATCTGCTGATGGGCACTTAGGCTGTTTCCAAATCTTAGCTATTGTAAATTGTGTATCTTGAACCGCTTTCTTCCTTTCCATTTCTCCTATAGCAATTTACATTTCTTTTCACTTCTTAACCTGGATTACTATTTCTAACTACTTTCAGTGGATTAAAAAAGATAACAAATTATTTATAGCTCTTTCCATCAAAAGGTGAATTCTATTTAATTATTCTTGTATCTGGGCTGGACTTGTCATTTTCTTTGACCAACAAAATGGGGCAAAAGTGACATTGTGTTGCCCTAACCAGTTTGGCTCAGTGGATATAGCATTGGCCTGCAGACTGAAGGGTCCCAGGTTTGATTCTGGTGAAGGGCATTGGTTATGGGCACATCCCCAGCAGGAGGTGTGCAGGAGGCAGTTGATCGATGTTTCTCTCTCATCTATGTTTCTAATTCTCTACCCCTCTCCCTTCCTCTCTGTAAAAAGTCAATTATATATATATATATATATATATGTATATATATATATATATTTTTTTTTTTTTTAAAAAATGACATTGTGCAACTTCTAAGCAAGGTTTCTGGAGGCCTTGTTGCTTCTGCTTATATTTAATCTCTTGCTACTCTGAGATTGTCATATATATTCATTTCTTATTGCTGCTGTAATAATAAATTACCACAAATTTCGTGGATTACTATAATACAAATGTATAATATAGTTCTGAAGGTCAGAAGTACAAAATCAGTCTCACAGACTTAGGGGGGTAGTCTGTTTTCTTGTGTTTTCAAGTTTCTATAGACCACCTGCATTCCTTGGCTCATGGCCCCTTTCTTCAACTTCAAAGGCAGCAGTGTAACATCTTCAAATTTATCTCCAACTCTCTCACCTCTGCTTCTGTCATTACATCTATTTTACTGACAGATCCTCTTGCCTCCCTCTTCTAAAAGCCCTTGTGATTAGAATGGGACCACCTGGGCAATCCAGGATAATCTATCCATTACAAAATGCTTAATTCAATCATATCTGCAACATCTCTTTTGACACATAAGGTAATAGAAATACTAGTACAGGTTCTGTGGATAAGATCATGGCACATTTGGGGGCATTATTCTGCCTACCATACCATGTAAAGAAGTTTTATCCATCTTAAAGATAAAAAATCACAGGCATAGTGAGGCCCAGAAAACAGATAGTACAAATCATTAGATGTCTGGAGGAGGCCCTAGGAGAAATCTACAGAAGAACAGCCCAGTTAAGCACAGGCCAAATTGCTGATGTACAGAATCTTGAGCAAATAAATAGTCCACTAAATTTTGAGGGTTACTCCCCTGCCCCCCACCAGATAACTGATACATCCATCTGTCTGGATCCAGATTTACTGGATTTTCAATACCTTTTCCATAAAGTCAGTTATTTCGCATGGTATTCAAGCCCCTACCCAACCTCACCCCTGACCATTTCTTCAACCTTTTCTTTTTCATTCATGAATTCAATTTCATTCATTATTTGCAATGTGAGTTCTTGCAGCAGCAAACTGTTATTTCCTGCTACTGCATATTGCTTTCTGATTATCTGAGTTCGTGTCTGTCTTCCTGCCAACACCATGGATATTATTTCACTTGTATATTTTAGGGAAGGAAAATGTTTTCTTCAACCCTCTTAGGGCCCCAAACTGGGTTTGAAAATAAACTGACAGAGACATATTAAGAGGAGAAAAGAATACCAGTTTAATATAATTTTATGTGACATGACATCATAAGAAAATGAAGATCCAAAGAAATGGTTAGATTTGTGTATTTTTATGCTATGTTTGATGAAGAGTGGGCAGTCATTTAGAAATGCAGTAGACTAAGGTGTAGGAGGTAAGTGTAATAAACTGGGAGAAACTTAGCAAGGCCCAGTCAGTTCAGATTCTGCTAGGTGACTCTTTGTCTTTGGAGATAAGGGCACTCCTTTTCTCAAGGTATATAGTAAAGGACATCTCTCACAGACGGGTTTTATGACCTATTTCAGGGAAGAAAGGCAAGTGGTGGAGGAGGTCAGAGTTATTTTCCTACTTCTGCCACTTTTTCTAATTCTTTCAAGTTAAAATATTCAATATGCCAAGGTGCCATATTTTGGGTTAGCATGTCCTGAACCTTATTATGTTTTTGCATCACTTAGCACAGCAACTGGGATATAGTAGCACTCAATAATTATTCAATGAACTGATAAAAGAATGAATGATCATTGGGTTTTCAGAAATGTTCAGTTTTTCAGCACTTTGCAGATTATATCAAACAACTTAATAAAATCCAAGTGAGAATCTTCAAATTAGTAGCTCACATCTCAGTGACTTACCTATTGGCATTTTCTAGTTCTGCCACCATAGACATATTATCTCAATTTTCTGGGTCTTAGTTTCTTCATCTGTAAAATGGGGATAATATTAGTATCTACTTCATTTATTTAAAGTGCTTATGAGCATGCACAGAGTAAATTTATGTAAGGACTAATTATTATGATGATGATTGTGATGGTGGTGGTGGGTAGTGATGGTGGTGATTGTTACCACCACATTCTATGAGAGTGCGTGAACTCTCATATCTGGAACAAAACTCTGTTAGAAGTGTAATCTGTAATATTCCCAACAAAACTAATTATAGGATGCATTTGAAACAAAACAGTTGTAGAACAAATACTGTGTTTCAGTGAAAATCTATGTTTCAGTGAAAAACTTGTGGCCTGTCTTCTAGCCCTACTCATTTTCTCTGAGTTTTTTTTTTTTTTTTTTACTTTTTGTAAATTCTTTCCTCTTAGTAGAGCTTCAATTGATTTCTCCCCCTTCAACCTCATGGAAAAGCCACTTTTGTCTCCATTTGAAATTCACATAAATACTATTTTATTCAATATAGACTTGAATTTTTTTTATATTTGAAAAACCAATTTTATTTCATTTTTTTTTATTGCTTAAAGTATTACAAAGGGTATTACATATGTGTCCATTTTATCCCCCCGCCCTAGACAGTCCCCTAGCCTCCCCTATCACCCAGTGTCTTATGTCCATTGGTTATGCTTATATGCATGCATACAAGTCCTTTGGTTGATCTCTTACCCCCCTACCTCCTGCACCCCCACCCTCCCAGGCCTTCCTGCTGCAGTTTGACAATCTGTTTGAGGCAGCTCTGCCTCTGTATCTATTATTTTTCAAAAGTTTATAACGGTCTCTATTATCCATGAATGAGTGAGATCATGTGGTATTTTTCCTTCATTGACTGGCTTATTTCACTTAGCATAATGCTCTCCAGTTCCATCCATGACATTGCAAATGGTAAGAGTTCCTTCCTTTTTACAGCAGCATAGTATTCCATCGTGTAGATGTACCACAGTTTTCTAATCCATTCATCTACTGATGGGCACTTAGGCTGTTTCCAGATCTTAGCTATGGTGAATTGTGCTGCTATGAACATAGGGGTGCATATATCCTTTCTGATTGGTGTTTCTGGTTTCTTGGGATATATTCCTAGGAGTGGGATCACAGGGTCAAATGGGAGTTCCATTTTCAGTTTTTTGAGGAAACTCCATACTGTCTTCCATAGTGGCTGCACCAGTCTGCATTCCCACCAGCAGTGCACAAGTGTTCCTTTTTCGACACATCCTCTCCAGCACTTGTCGTTTGTTGATTTGTTGATGATAGCCAGTCTGACAGGTGTGAGATGGTACCTCATTGTTGTTTTGATTTGCATCTCTCTGATGATTAGTGACTTTGAGCATGTTTTCATATGTCTCTTGGCTTTCTGAATGTCCTCTTTTGAAAGGTGTCTATTTAGGTCCTTTGCCCATTTTTTGATTGGATTGTTTATCTTCCTTTTGTTAAGTTGTATGAGTTCCCTATAAATTTTGGAGATTAGGCCCTTATCAGATATGTCATTGGCAAATATGTTTTCCCACACAGTGGGTTTTCTCGTTGTTTTGTTGATGGTTTCTTTGGCTGTGCAGAAGATTTTTATTTTGATGTCGTCCCATTTGTTCATTTTCTCTTTCTTTTCAAGTGCCCTAGGAGTTGTATCAGTGAAGAAATTGCTTCGGCATATGTCTGAGATTTTGTTGCCTTTGGATTCTTCTAGAATTTTTATGGTTTCCAGTCGTATATTTAAGTCCTTTATCCATTTTGAGTTTATTTTTGTGTATGGTGTAAGTTGGTGGTCTAGTTTCATTTTCTTGCATATATCTGTCCAATTTTCCCAACACCATTTATTGAAGAGACTATCTTGGCTCCATTGTATGTTCTTGCCTCCTTTGTCAAATATTAATTGAGCATATTGGTTCGGGCTGATTTCTGGGCTCTCTATTCTATTCCATTGATCTATATGCCTATTCTTGTGCCAGTACCAGGCAGTTTTGAGAACAGTGGCTTTGTAATACATCTTGATATCTGGTATTGAGATCCCACCTACTTTGTTCTTTTTCAGGATTGCTGCAGCTATTCGGGGTCTTTTTTTATTCCAGATGAATTTTTGGAGAGTTCGTTCTAGATCTCTGAAGTATGCCGTTGGTATTTTAATGGGAAGTGCGTTGAATTTATAGATTGCTTTGGGTAGTATGGACATTTTAATGATGTTGATTCTACCAATCCATGAACACGGTATGTTCTTCCATCTGTTTATGTCTTCCTCTATATCTTTTTTCAACGTCCTGTAGTTTTCTGAGTAGAGGTCTTTTACCTCTTTAGTTAAGTTTATTCCTAGGTAGCTTAATTTTTTGGTGCGATGGTAAATGGGATTGTTTTTATAATCTCTCTTTCTGAAAGTTCACTATTGGTGTATAGAAATGCCTCAGATTTCTTGGGGTTAATTTTGTATCCTGCTACATTGCCAAATTCATGTATTAAGTCTAGTAGCTTTTTGATGGAGTCTCTAGGGTTTTGTATGTATAATATCATGTCGTCTGCAAATAAGGACAGTTTTACTTCCTCTTTTCCAATTTGGATGCCATTTATTTCTTCTTCATGTCTAATTGCAATGGCTAACTCTTCCAGTACTATGTTGAACAGGAGTGGTGAGAGGGGGCATCCCTGTCTTGTTCCCGTTCTTAGGGGAAATGGTGTTAGTTTTTGTCCGTTGAGTATGATGCTGGCTGTGGGCCTGTCATATATGGCTTTTATTATGTTGAGGTATGATCCTTCTACTCCCACCTTACTGAGAGTTTTTATCAAAAATGGGTGTTGAATTTTGTCAAATGCTTTCTCTGCGTCAATTGATATGACCATGTGGTTTTTTTTTCTTTCAATTTGTTTATGTGATGTATCACGTTTATTGATTTGCGGATATTGTACCATCCTTGCATCCCTGGGATAAATCCAACTTGGTCATGGTGTATGATCTTTCTGATGTACTGCTGGATCTGATTTGCTAAGATTTTGTTGAGGATTTTGGCATCTATGTTCATGTAATTCTCTTTCATTGTGTTGTCTTTACCTGGTTTTGGTATTAGGGTGATGCTGGCTTCATAGAATGAGCTTGAAAGTGTTCCTTCCTCTTGAATTTTTTGTAGTAGTCTGAGGAGGATAGGTTTTAGTTCTTCCTTGAATGTTTGGTAAAACTCCCCTGTGAAACCGTCTGATCCTGGGCTTTTGTTTGATGGAAGCTTTTTGATGACTGCTTCAATTTCTTCCATAGTTATTGGCCTGTTGAGATTTTTAGATTCTTCCTGATTGAGCTTTGGAATGTTGTATTTTTCTAGGAATTTGTCCATTTCCTCCAGGTTTAGACTTGAATTTTTATAGATTCTATCATTTAACAGGTGAATGACAACAGAGAATGAATTTTATTAGCTTTTTATTGGAAATTTGGTTTTATGGTTTGATCATTCCTGTAAGTTGATTAAGAGTTGTAAAGAGTCTTTGTGCCTGTCTGGTGAAAGAATCTGGTTTTTTAATATTTCCTGATTGTCTATTTTAAATTTTTTGTTTGTTTGTTTTGTTTTTAGAAACTAGAAGTGAGAGGGAGAGAGAAAGACTGAGAGGCATCTATATGAGAAATATTGATCGGTTGGCTCCCGCAGTACAGGTCCCTACTGGGGATGGAATCTACAACCTGGGTATGTGCCCTGAGAAGGGAATTGAACCTGCCACCTTTTGATGTATAGGATGGTGCTCCAACCAGCTAAACCTAGGTGTTAGTTAAGTATTTTTACCCACTGATAGTAGAATAGCTTTTGATGTAGAACAGTGAGTTATATGCTTCTGTGTTTACTGTTGATCCATGGCTGAAATTTTAGAATTGAAGCTAGGAGTTCTCTCTGTATGTGTGATGGTATGCTATGGACTGAATTGTATCCCTTTAAAGTTCATATGTGGAAGCTCCAATCCTCAATGTGTGTATATCTGGAAATAGGGTGTTTAGAATATAGTTAAGATTAAATGAAGTCATAAGGGTGGGGTCTTAATCTGATAGGATTATGACCTTTAAAAGAAGAGATGAGAAATATCAATCTCCTCCAATTTTGCCTTCATAAAATCAAATTCTAGATGTAAAATAAAATAAAATGTCTGAGTTATCTTTTACACCTAAAACTGTCTTCATTTTTTAGGATCCCTGGAAAGGCACACAGATTTTTGTGGGATTGTTTGTTTGTTTGTTTGTTTGTTTGTTTTGGTAAAAAGAGAGATAATAGAAAGAATTAAGTTTATTTGATATGTTATTATACATTACATGGGGAGAGTGTTCAAATCAGAAGAGACATTTAGTCTTCTCCAAGTTAAATTTGTACAGATAAAATGTTATTAGTATAAATATTTCAGATATCATATATAGTGTGGGGAGTCCCAAGAGATTTGTCAAAGTCTTTGCTGTTCATAATAAGTTTCTATTTATCAATCATAGTGTTGTTTTGCCTATTATTAGATGATAGCAGTACTGAGCTATCAATCAAATTTCAGTTATTCAGAAACTATTAACTTTGTCAAAATTTGGTTCTTTTATCCTAATCTAACATATTCTTGGCCAGTGAATTTCAAGTGTGGATTCACAGCACTTATCTATGGAGTTTTATTAATTTAGAGATGTTTAGGATATACTTCACACAGAACCACTTTCCTTGATATCGATACATTCTTGGTACATCCTTATTATAATCTTGGAATATTAATTTTATATTATGTCAGGATTATTATATGTTATATATAAAGATTCTTAGTAAATATTATGTTCATCCATTTTTTTAATTAGATGTAATATTCACTGTCATTTTTGAAAATAAGCTAAGAAACAAAATCAAAACAGACTCAGATACAGAGAACAGACTGACAGCTGTTAGAGAGAGGGGAGTTGGGGGAATGAATGAAAAAGGTGAAGGGTTTTACGCAAGGGTATAAACCTCAGACATAGACAACAGTATGGTTATTACCAGAGGGAAAGTGTGATGGGGTGGGGGGGTAGAAGAGGGTAAAAGGTAGATACATTGTGATGGAAGGAGATTTAACTTTGTGTGGTGAACACACAACATAATATGCTGGTGATACATTATAGAATTGTATACCTGAAATCTATATAATTTTACTAACCAATGTCACCCCAATAAATTCAACAAAAATTTTTTTAAAAGAAAATAGGGTTAATCACTATATTTATAATTATTTTGTTTAAAACTTTATTTTGACCTACTTTACTACCTATTTGCCTGTCAAAGAAACAAACAAATTTCCTTGTCAGTTGCATTATTCTTGAAATGAACTGAAATAAGATCTTTCGCTTTTGAAAGTTATCTGTAATAAATTAGCCACAGTCATTTTAAGTCTTTTGTCATGTATATATGATTTCATTTGTTTGTTTTACACTGATGCTTCCATGAAAGTACTTGCAATCAGCTACAGGTCTAAGTGCCTCACCTTCAACAAAAAGAGACTGAGAGCCCCAAGGAAAGGATTACACCAAGTACTTTTTGGTACAAGCTTATACTAACACAAGACCTTGTAGAACAAGAATTAATTATAAGACTTAATTAAATGATGTGATTTTAAGAATATTCTTGATGCTTTATTGTTCTATCTTCTGGATATATAAAGAAGCCCTTTCTCTTTTTAAACTATCTATAACTCATAACAATTTAGTAAACTCTGGTTTTGTAAACTAAAATGAAATAATTTATAAATGTTACCTTATTCCTCTTATCTAACCACTTCAGAATTTAGAAACTCTTATTAAATATTCTTCTTATTTTCATATTAATGTGTTTATTTACATAGGTTCAGTAAGTGTATGTGCTCCTTTTACTAGGACATAATTCAAAACATTGGTTATACAACCAAGTACTTGCCTGGGGTGTTATATTTGAGAATTCAGCTTATTTTTATTTATCAATTGCTTGTTAGAGAGAGAGAGATAGATAGATAGATAGATAGAGAGAGAGAGAGAGAGAGAGAGAACATCAGTTTGATGTTCCGCTTATTTATGCATTTGTTGGATGATGTTGTATGTGCCCTGTCAGGGTATTGAACCCACACCTTGGTGGTATCTGAACAATGCTCTAAACAATTGAGCTGCTTGGCCAGGATAAATATTCAGTTCATTTGGTGAGATGTGACCAGAAACTTCTAAGGAACTAAGGCTGACTTTATGAAGCCAAGGCTTAAAGAGCCCTCTTGCAAACACTAAACTGGAAACTCATTTCCAGCATTCTTTGACTTACACATATGGGCATAGAGAAAGAATATATCTTCTAAGGACTTCTCCTGGTTAATTGGGCCCAAATTCCAAACCAGGATCTAGCAACCATTGCTGATGGAGGCCTCTTACACACACTACACTTCAGGGAGAAGTCACAGACTGACTTACCAAGCCTCCTATATTGTGTTCCTGCCATTTGATCTCATTCTTAAAAAGGAGTTCCTGAAATCATATTTCAACCATTGGACTGATTAAATAGGTGCCTTGTCCAATCAAAAATGTACAATAACATCTTCATTTGCATCTATAATAACCAATTGGAGAGGCTCCATAACAACTCATCAGAACATGTAAAGCCAACTAATCAGGACAGTGGTATTTGGACCAATCAGACTGTTCAAATTTGAATTCCTAATTTGCATAAAAATGGATGAATCTGAAACCTGGGCTAGAAATTTCATTATAAAATGCAGCCTTCTCAGATGGTGGTATAGGTAAATGCCTGTACTCATCGCCTTCCACAACCACATCAAAATTACAACTAAAATACAGAACATCCATCATCCAGAACCACTGGAAATATGGCTTAATGGAAGTCTTACAACTATAGAAGTAATAAGAAACCACACTGAGACTGCTGGTAGGAGGCACAGAGGTGCACAACAGGGTGGGTCAGCACCAATGTGTGCTGCTTTTCTAAATAGGAGGAGATCATCTCTGCGAAGGCCACCCAGAGGAGCAAGGGGTCCCAGCCCAGGGTTCCAGAGTTGGGAAATGAAGTCTCTGTGGGAAGTAAAACCAGTGCAGACTGGGGATCAGTGACACAGAGACTGCTGCAGACCCAGCTCTTCCTCTTAAAAGGCTAGCACTATGAACTGAACTTACAAGGTCCCACTTCCTCTGAGCTCCAGTCCTAGGGTGAGGCTCTGGGGAACACCGACACATAGGAGAGGAATTGGATTGTCTGGCATCAGGGCAGGAACTCGGGCATGGCTTTCTCCCTGACAAAGGTACTCACAGGGATCATTGTTCTATTGATGGGAACTCCCTGTTACAGGGCTAACTGGCAGCCATTTCTGTTTGTTCTGCCCTGGTGATTCCCTAAAATCTCACCTCATCCAATTTACAACTCCAACCAAGCTGTGCACACCGGCTTTTGCATATGAATGGTCTGACCTTACTCAGGCTAAAATCTCTCAAACAAGCTGCAGCTGGGCCTGGGAGACCCAAACCTATCAATAAAAGGCACAAGACCCAGCACCAGCACCAACCTGCCTTGCTTCATAGCTGGGCCTCCTCTGGGTACTTCCAAACCCAGTACAAAGAGGAGGAATCAGAAGATCTCTCTGTAGCTCCTGCTGGGTGTCCCCAGGCAGTGGCTGACTTTGCACCTCCCCAGAGATCCAGGAGCCAGTGTACCCAGTGGTTAGTGTGAGGCCATATCAGATTACAACTCTATACATCCATAAGCAACACACTCAAGGAGAAGACTCAGTGAGCACCAAATCTTTACTGAATCAATTCCTGATCCACAGGGGTGTCTCCTCCACAGCAGCTTTCCCATTGTAGTTGCAGTTGGTCCTCACAGCAAATTGGCCTGGAGATTAATTCCTCCCAGTGATACCAAAAATAATCAAGGCTCAACTGCAGCAAGACTGTGCTCACAGCCCACAAAGGGTTGCACCTAGAGCTCTCAGCTCAGGTGACTTGGGTGGGTCAGCCACTGGGCCCTATAGAACACCTACTACACAAGGTCACTCTACCAAATCAAGGAGACATAGCAGCTCTACCCAATACATAGAAACAAATACATGGAAGCAGTCAAAATGTGGAGACAAAGAAACATGCCACAAATGAAAGAAATGGAAGAAAACAAACTACTGGAAATAGAGGTCAAAACCATAGTTATAAGGTTACTCAAGAATCTTCTAGAAACCTCCAAAAAAATTGAAAAGGACCAGTCAGAAATTAAGCATGCACTGACTGAAATAAAGAATAATATACAGGGATTCAAACCGTAGATAATTCTGAGAATCAAATCAATGATTTGAAATACAAGGTAGCAAAAACACCCAAACAGAAGAGTTGAAAGGAAAATAAAAAAAGAATCCAAAATATGAAGATAGTGTAAGGAGCCTCTGGAACAACTTCAAATGTACCACCATTTGCATTATGGGGGTGCCAGAAGAAGAGAGGGAGACAGATATTGAAAAACTATTTGAAGAATTAATGACAGAAAACTTCCCCAACCTGGTGAAAGAAATAGACTTACAAGTCCAGGAAGCACAGAGAGCCCCAAACAAGAGGAACCCAAAGAGAACCACACCAAGACACATCATAATTAAAATGCCAAGGGCTAAAGACAAAGAGAGAATCTTAAAAGCAGCAAGAGAAAACCACTTAGTTACCAACAAGGGAATGCCCATATGACTGTCAGTTTATTTCTCAACAGAAACTATGAAGGCCAGAAGGGAATGGCAAGAAATATTCAAAGTGATGAGTAGCAAGGACCTACAACCAAGATTACTCTACCCAGCAAAGCTATCATTCAGAATTGAAGGTCAGATATAGAGTTTCATAGACAAGAAAAATCTAAAGGAGTTCATTACCACCAAACCAGTATCATATGAAATATTGAAGGGTACTCTTTAGGAAGAGGAAGAAAAGGAAAAAAAATATGAACAACAAAATGACAACAAATACATAACTATGAACAATTGAATCTAAAAATCAAAATAAATGAATATGAAATCTAATGATCAGAATAAGCTGATGAGTAAAATAGAACCAGAGGCATGGAAATAGAACAGACTGATGCTTTTCAGAGGGAAGGGGGTTGAGGGGGTGGGAAGAGATGAATCCAAGATCTTATATGTATATATGCATTACCTATGCACACAGACAATAGGGTGTTGAAGGCCTGAGTTGGGGCAGGAACTGGGTGGAGGGGGGTGGGGGAGAGTAGAGGGATATCTCTAATAATCCCAACAATAAATATTTAAAAGTTAAAATAAAATGCAGCCTTCTCTTTTTCTCAGTGAAGTATACTTTTGATCTCCTCTGGAAGCTGTTTTTCCTCAGTTTGCAAATTGGTCAGTTCAAGTTTCTCCTCTTTCTGCACCTCAGATTTGGGACTTTTGTTGACACAGATAAGAAAGAAAGGTAATTTCTTGGCCGGACAGTAACCTAGAATATTTTGAAGATCTCAGAAAGAAAGGAACACGTCCAAATGTATAGATACTACAGGTGAAATCTAGCTTGCTTCTCGGCATCAGAATTGCAAATAATAAGAGGATTTTACAAGTCCAATCTCAAATTCCTCATGTAAGTCTCCTTCAAAGCAAACTTCAGAAATCCATATGGCAAATTAATACACTTGCTGCACTATGTAAATAATCAGATCAAGCTAATGAGAAAAATAATTTTTTGAGATCAAGAGAATCTTTCTTTGAGATTGTTTTAGATCAAGAGAAGAATTATAATTTAAAAATTGTGTTGAATTGGAAAATTATGCATCTTCTATTAGCATACCCTTTAGGCCTGTGTGATAAAGGTTTTATTGACTCCCCTGACTCATCTGGAAAGACCAATTTTGTCTCCATTTGTAATTGTTAAATATTCATTTACTCCATAAAAAACGTTTGCTCTTGTGACTTTTCTTTTGAACCAGTAATAATATCAGCTTGGTTCCCTCATATTATAAAAGTAAAATTAAAGTTTAACCCACATTTAATTTTATATCTGTATGAAAATAATGTTCTTACCTTATTTTAATAAATTATGTTTTAACAGTGGGTGCAATTCTTGGTTACCTTTCTGAGTTTAGATTATAGAGTTGACTGTGTACTCTCTATCAAGAATTTTATGATTTAACAAAAAGGATTTGTAAAAGGAAGCACTTGGCTTGCCATGGCATAAACTTGGGTGACAATTTAAATAAAGCCCAAGTATGGTTGTAGTTCTAAAGTATGTTTTTCATCCATTTTTAACTATGATTTGATATAAAAAACAAGTTTAAGATATCAGAAGCTGTGGAGAGTAATTAAGGAATGACTTTTTCTATCACATGCTAGTAGACAGACTTTTCTGGAAGCCACCCTTTGACATATTTGTAAGATGTAATTTGTCCCCTAAGTAAATCATACTTTTCCTCCTTTATTTATGACCCATTTCCTCTTTTCCTGGTTGTGTATTCATATTTTAAAACTAATGGTTCTGCTTAGTCTAGAAAAAAGTATCTCTGTTTCTATTTTATTAGTCATATGCAATATAAATTAACTTTCATTACCTTCTAGTTTGTTAAAGGAAGACTTAAGTGGGTTGTTACTTTTTGATAAGATTTAAGTATCTCCCTAGGACTATCCATATGGAGTGTGTGTGTGTGTGTGTGTGTGTGTGTGTGTGTGTGTGTGTGTTTGTTAAGCAATGGAGACTCTTGGACTTACTCTTGTCACTGAGGCTATTACCCTGTTCACTTCCAGTATGAGCCATTCCAAAGACAGGATATAACAAGGAAATCAATGCTGGTTGATTCCATAACCTGAACAGCAGCTATCAACTCTACGTCTTCCTATAAAATGTGGAGTTACTATTTCTTACTCTCATTGAATCTATTGTTCCTCTATTAACCATGCATAAAAATAGTGCTGAATTTTATAGATTAAAATGTTTGTGTGATATTTGTTTTTACCTTCTTTCCTTTTATTGTCCAGCTCCATTCCCTATATGTTAATTGACATCTCTTGGTTTGGGTCACAAATTAGAAGATAATAGATCCATACTTTTGATATCAAGTAAGGAATCAGACCTTCCAGAGATGACTCCCAATTTGCACTTCACTAGTAAAGGGCATGGAGTTTTCCGCTCAAGATTTTTTTTCCTGGAATAGCTTAATTTCATTCTCCTAATAGGCTTTGATCTGTACTAGGGTTTGACTATACCATACTCTCCATGAGAAAATTACTTTTTAACTTCTATTTAAACTTCTCACAGAGTATGTATAATACCATAGTACTGGGAGTAATTCTGTTCCACAGAAAACATTTAGCAATCTCTGGAGCAATTTTGAGTTGTCCCAACTGATGGGGAGTACTACTGGAATTTACCTGAAGAAATAAGGGGATGCTACTAAACAGCACAGGAGAGCCCCCTCACCATTAAAGAATCTTCAGGCTCTAAATTTCAATAGTGCTGAGGAGATCCAAGATGATGGCTGACAGGACAGCAGAGAGAAAGAGGGTGTGAATGAGGGAGTGAAAGGGGAGTGCGTGGACATGTGGGACCTTAGTGTGTATGCGAGTGAGGGACTGTTATATTCCATTGGACTGTTGAGGACTGGTGGACCAGGCTCCCCGAGATAGGTGGCCTTCACTATCACTGAAATCTCTCCTGGGGTGGCCGGCTCTGCCACAGAGACCTTGCCATATTAAAAGGGAGAGTGGCTCTGACTGGGAACCCAGCCTCACCTCCATTCAGGGAGACCTCAGACACCACCTGGAACCCTACAGCCCCACCGGCCAGGGATCAGCTGCCTTGGCTTTGAACCCACAAACACCGAGACTCCAGCCACCCTGGCTGTGGGCGCCTAAAAAGCTTGTCCAGGGGGAGACAAAATGATGGCTGAATAGGCAGATGGGTCTTCTCATGGAACAGAGAGAAGAAACAGCTGAATCAAAAACATCCACCTGGAATTGGCATCTTAAACACAGCTGGTGAGACAATCTGTGGATGGAAAGGAGAGAGTTCCCCTGGAAAGAGGTGGGATTGGGGATCTGGGCTGGAGGGAGAAACACGTGCAGCTGGGAGTAGAGTATCAGAGGGATACTGCTCTGCACCATATCGACATCCCTTGGGGACAGTGTAGCACTTCACTGTGGAATGGGGTCCACAGGGCTGCTGGCAGCATGGGACTCTAGATCTAAGCCCACAGCCATGGGAGGCTATACCCAGACAGGCAGCCTGAAGTTTTGCACCGGCTGCACAGTGCCAGGGAAGAGAGATGCACAGTGCATGGTTTCTCTGTCTTTATACGTTCCTTGCTTTTACTCACTAAACCCAGTGCATAGGATCTTTCAATTAAAAACACTCACCTAGACTGCAGGGGAAGGTAGTTTATATGGAAACTGGGGAGCAGAATAGGGAGAGTTGATCAGGAAGTAAGCTCTGGGTCAGTCTGTCCTTCCAACTCTGAACATTTTTTTTTCCCTCTGAAGACCAGGCTCCTCCTAGCAGTGCAGCTGCACACAGTCTTGAGCAGCAGGAAAATGAAGATTCTAAATACCCCCAGGGAGCCCTCAGGGACTGGGTTGAGGGGCTATTTGGTCCCAGAAACTAATACAGAAACACCTCCACCTAGAGGCCATGTCAGAAATAGATGTTTATGTAAAAATGACTGAAAGCAGGCAGAAAAAAAAAAAGTGGGCAGATTGATCCTGCCTGCCTGAAACCAAGATTGTGGTGTCTAACACAGTGGAGCATTGGATTGCTGAGAGCTTCAACACGGTGCTGACTACCAACAAACTGCACTACTTCAATGTTTTATTTTGCTATCTTTTACTTAAGAAACTATTTTTTTTCTTTATTTTATTTTTATTCATTATTTTTATTTCTTTATTATTATTTTAACATTTATTTATTTATTTATTTTGGATTAGTGTTCTACATTCTATTTTTATTTTTATTCTTTTTATAATTATTTTACTCTATGTCATTTTTTCCTTTATACCAACACTTTCTCCTCACTTCTCTCTTTTTTCATCCTGTTTTTCTTCTGTTCCTGCTTTAGTTTTTCTCTTCCTTTCTCTTTATTCCTTATTAAAAATTGATCTTCTTTATCTGCTTTATTGACGTGTTACTATTATAATTGTCTCTGTTGGCTTACTCATATATCTAATTTCCTCTCCCATGCTCAAAATCAATGGCCCTTCTCTTTTCTCTTTCTTTGCTAGCCAATATTTTTCTTTCTTGTTGTTGTTTGTTTGATTGTTTGTTTGCTTTTAAAATATATATATATATATATATATATATATATATATATATATATATATATTATTGTTTTTTGACAGAGAGGAAGTGAGAGGGATAGAGAGTTAGAGACATCAGTGAGAGAGAACCATTGGTCAGCTGCCTTCTGCACACCTCCTACTGGGGATGTGCCCTCAACCAAGGTACACGCCCTTGACTGGAATCAAACCTGGAACCTTTCAGTCTGAAGTCCAACACTCTATCCACTGAGCCAAACTGGTTAGGGCTTTTTTTATGCTTTCGTTTTTCCTTTCGTCACTTGTTCTCTTCTTCTACTAAGAGCTTAATTAGTTTCACTCACCAAACTCAGGCCTATCTGCTCTATACTCTATTCTCCTTTTCCAAAAATAGATTAATATATAGATAGATTAAAGAAAGGGGACAATATTTTATTTTTATATATAAATTTTCATATATATATATACACTCATATATATGTATATATATTTCAATTATTATTTTTTATTATTACTTATTATTTTTTAACTCAGTATTTTGTTACTTTTCTTATATACTCATTCTCTTTCTACCTCCTCTATTCTGAATTGTGGCCATTCCCCCATTGATTCAATTTCTTTACCTTACCTTCTGGAAATAAGCTCTGCCTCTTCAGATTCAGCTCCCCTCTTTTTTTTTTCTGTGTGTTTGTTGTTTGCATTGTTGGATTAGTTGTTAGTTTTGCGGATTTTTCTCCCTATATATGTATATTTTTATCCCTTCTTTTTTCTTCTTTTTCTTTTCTCTCTTACCTTTTTTCCTTTTCTCAATATCATTTTTGTGCTCTTTTCTCTCCCCAAATTCTCTTTTCTCTGGTGGTCACTTTTATTTGGGGTTATTGAAGTAGTGAATACATTTGTGTTTTGTTCCCTCTGTGTCGTGTATTGTCAAGTTGTATTTTGTGCCTTTTGGTCAATGTGGTAGAGAGTGAGCCACATAACCAGACACCCTGAGAGGAGTAAAAATGGGGAGACAAAGAAACAGCACCCATACGAAAGAAAAGAAGGAATCACCAGAAAAGGAAGTAAACAAAATGGAGGCAAGCAATTTGTCACAGAAAGAATTCAGAGCAATCGTCATAAGGACACTAAAAAGGATGGAAGACAAATTCAACAACATGTGTAAGAACCAAGAAAAAATGAAGAATGGCATAGCTGCAATAAAGAACACAATAGAAACCATCATCAGTACACCAGAGAAGCTGAGGACCCAATCAGTGAGAAAGAAGGCAAGGTAAGAGAAAACACCCAAGCAGAGCATCAACTGGAAAACAAACAAACTGTAAAAACAGGAAAGCCTAAGGGATCTTTAGGACAACAGAAAAAGAAACAACATCTGCATAATAGGGGTTCCAGAAGAAGAGGAAAGTGTGCAAGGACATCCTATTTGTTTGGTTTCTTTGGGGTTGTTTGTTTTTTATTGTCTAAAGTTTTACATATGTCTCTTTTTTCCCCATTGGACACCCCACCGCCATTCCCACACCAGGCAAGCCCACACCGCCCCAGTGTCTGTGTCCATTGGTTATGCTAATATGTATGCATACAAGTCCTTTGGTTGCTCTCTAACCCCCACACCTCCCCTGTCATTTGTCTGTGGATCTGCTTTTGTTCATCAGTTTGTGTTGACCATTATATCCTACATGAGTGACAACATGTGATATTTCTCTTTCTCTGACTGGCTTATTTTGCTTAGCATAATGCTCTCCAGTTCCATCCATGCTGTTGCAAATGGAAAAAGTTCCTTCTTTTTTATAGTGGCATAGTATTCCATTGTGTAGATGTACCACAAAATTTTCACCACTCATTGGCTGATGGGCACTTAGGTTGTTTCCAAATCTTAGCTATTGGGAATTGTGCTGCTATGAACGTAAGCAGGCATATATCCTTTCTGATTGGTGTTTCTGGTTTATTGGGATATAGTCCTAGAAGTGGGATTATTAGGTCAAATGAGAGTTACATTTTTATCTTCTTGAGGAAACTCCACACTGTTTTCCACAGTGGCTGCACCAGTCTGCATTCCCACCAGTAGTGCATGCGAGTTCCTTTTTCGCCACATCCTTGCCAGCACTTGTTCTTTGTTGATTTGTTGATGATAGCCATTCTGACAGGTATGAGATGGTATCTCCTTGTTATTTTTATTTGCATCTCTCAGATGATTAGTGACTTTGAGCATGTTTTCATATGTCTCTCATTCTCCTGTATGTCCTCTTTCAAAAGGTGTCTATATGTCACCTTTGACCATTTTTTTGATTGGATTTTTTTGTTAAGTTGTATGAGTTCTCTGTAAATTTTGGAGATTAAACCCTTATCAGAAATATCATTGGCAAATATGTTCTCCCTTGCAGTGGGCTTTTTTGTTGTTTCAATAATGATTTCTTTTGTTGTGCAGAAGCTTTTTGTTTTGATGTAGTCCCATTTGTTTATTTTCTCCTTAGCCTCCATTGCCCTAGGAGCTGTGTTGGTAAAGATATTGCTACAACATATGTGTGATAATTTTGCTGTCTATGGAGTCTTGTAGGATTTTTATGGTTTCCCGTGTTACATATAAGTCCTTTATCCATTTTGAGTTTATTTTGTGTATGATGTAAGTTGGTTATCTAGGTTCATTTTTTTTTTTGCTTGTAACTGACTAAATTTCCCAGTACCATTTATTGAAGAGACTATCTTGACTCCAATGTATGTTCTTGCCTCCTTTGTCAAATATTAATTGAACATAATGGCTTGGGTCGGTTTCTGGGTTCTCTGTTCTGCTCCATTGGTCTATATGTGTGTTCTTGTGCCAGTACCAGGCAGTTTTGATTACCGTGGCTTTTTAATATAGCTTGATAGCTGGTATTGTGATCTCTCCAACTTTTTTCTTCTTTCTCAGGATTTCTGTGGCTATTCTGATCTTTTTTTATTACAGATGAATTTTTGGAGAGTTTGTTCTAGATCTTTGAAATATGCCATTGGTATTTTAATGGAGATTGCATTGAATCTGTAGATTGCTTTGGGTAGTATGGGCATTTTAATGATGTTAATTCTACCATGAACATAGTATGTTCTTTCATTTGTTTATGTCTTCCTCTATCTCTTTTTTCAATGTCTTAAATTTTTCTGCATATAGGTCTTTTACTTCCTTAGTTAAGTTTATTCCTAGGTACCTTATTTTTTTTTTTTCTAGTGCAATAGTAAATGGCCTTTTTTTTTTTTTTTTTTAGTTTTTCTTTCTGTGAGTTCATTGTTGGTATATAAAAGAGCGATAGATTTCTGGGTGTTAATTTTGTATCATGTTACATTGCTGAATTCATTTATTAGGTCTACTAGGTTTTTGATGGAGTTTTTTGGGGTTTTCTATGTACAGTATCATGTCATCTGTGAATAAGGACATTTTTACTTCTTTTCCAATTTATGCCTTTTATTTCCTCTTCTTGTCTGATCTCTATGGCAAACACTTTCAGTACTATACCGAACAGTTGTGGTGACAGTGGGCATCCCTGTCTTGTTCCCAAACTTAAGGGAAATGAGTTTAGTTTTTGCCCATTGAGTATGATATTGGCTGTAGGTTTGCCATATAAAGCTTTTATTACATTGAGGTATGATCCCTCTATTCCCACTTTGCTGAGAGTTTTTATTAAGAAAGGGTGTTAGATTTTGTCAAATGCTTTTTCTGCATCGATTGGCATGATTATATGATTTTTGCCTCTCAATTTGTTTATGTGATGTATCACATTAATTGATTTGCAGATATGGTACCATCCTCGCATCCCCAGAATAAATCCCACTTGGTTATGGTATATGATCTTTCTAATCTAATGCTGGATCCGATTTGTTAGAATTTTGTTGAGGATATTAGCATCTATGTTCATCAAGGATATTGGCCTGTAGTTCTCTTTCTTTGTGGTATCTTTATCTGCTTTAGGAATGAGGGTAATTCTGGCTTCATAGAAAGAGCTTGGAAGTGTGCCTTCTTCTTGAACTTTTTGGAATAGTCTGAGAAGGATAGGTTTTAGTTCTATTTTGAATGCTTGGTAGAACTCCCCTGTAAAGTGGTCAGGACCAAAGCTTTCGTTTGCTGGAAGATTTTTGATTATTGCTTCAATTTTTCTGGTCGTTATCGGCCTATTCAGGTTTTTTGATTCTTCCTGATTGAGATTTGGATGCTTGTATTTTTCTAAGAATATGTTCATTTTGTATAGGTTGTCCAGTTTGTTGGAATAGAATTATTCATGGTATTTTTTAATAATCCTTTGTATTTCTGTGGGGTCAGTTGTTACTTCACCTCTTTCATTTCTGATTTTTTTTTATTTGGGTCCTCTCTGTTTGTTTTTTGGTGACCCTGGCTAGAGGTTCATCAATCTTGATTATCCTTACAAAGAACTAGCTCTTAGTTTTATTAATCTTTTGTATTATGTTTTTGGTCTCTGTGTCATTTATTTCTGCTATGATCTTTATTATTTCCTTCCTTCTGCTTACTCTGGGATTTTCTTGTTGTTTTCTTTCTAATTCTTTGAGTTGTAGGGTTAGGTAATTTATTACCATTTTTTCTTGATTTTTGAGGTAGGCCTGTAGAGCTATGAACTTCCCTCTCAAGACTGCTTTCACTGTGTTCCATAGATTTTGGATTGTTGTGTTTTCATTGTCATTGTTGCCAGGATTTTTTTTTTATTTTATTTATTTATTTATTTATTTATTTATTTATTTATTTATTTATTACCATTTGCAACAGAATGAATGGACTGGTGAGCATTATGCTAAGCAAAATAAGCCAGTGGGAGAAAGATAAATATCACATGATCTCATTCATACGTGGGATATAATGTTCAACATTAACTGATGAACAAAAATAGATTCAGAGAGAAGAGGCTGGGAAGAGGGGGCTAGAGGTCATGCAATATTAGCATAACAAATGGACAAAAACAATGGGTTTGTGGGGGCTTGCCCTGTGGGGGTGGGAGTGGCAGAGAGGGGGGCCAATCGGGGAAAAGGAGACATATGTAATATTTTAAACAATAAAAAATATGAAAAAATAGTGCAGAAATTGAGAATCCTTGGCCTACTGTATCAGCAATTCTATTTGCCTGATACTGAACTACTTGTATTTCTAATAAGTACTGCACAGGTAAAAAAGTTTTCAGTTTATTAATGTTTTCTGCACTTGAACTCAAGTATTTCTTTTTTATTGTTTTAGAGCCTGGTTATAAAGAGTGTAGAATATTATAGAAGCTTAAATAATAAACCATAGGGAGAAATAGTGTAAGTTTGGGAATGTACAATACATGTAGATGCTTAGTGAATAAAATAACTCTAAGTAGATAAGCAAGTTTTACTTAAGCTGCAATACTCAATATTTACATTTAATAAAAACAAGGGTAATTTATCAGCAACTATTAGAACGGGTAACATTTTCTTTGACTCGGCAGTATTCCATGACAAATTCCCCTTGTAATTTAAAAATCTAAATTATCAACTTAAAAAAATCTTTAATGCACAAAACTGAAAATTGGAAGATATAAATTATACTAAATTATTTACATTATTCATTGACAGAGTAAAGTGCTTCTTTAATAAAATACAAGTGTTAATGAAAAGCTGTATTAACAAAAGCAATCCCAAGATCCAAGATATATTTGAAACTTTAAAAAATTGGAGGTTTGTTTACTTAGCAAACAGAAGAACATAATAAAATAACTGGATTTTGTCAAATATTATTTAAAAGTATAATTTTATGTCCTACCTGGTTATTTAGTAAATTCACATGTACTTACTAAAGTATTTTAACTTAGTATTTTGCTCTTTTTCTTATACATGAGCACTAGTTCAGGGAAGTGAAAAATATCATGTAATTATTATCCAGTTTTGACAAGGTGCCTTCTAGTTGCACATTCAGTTACTTTGATGTAATTACTGAAGAGACCATTCATTTAACATTTCTCGTGCCTAGGGCAGCAGCTTTTGTAATATGGTGCCAAGCAGATTCTAATGGTAAAACAAATCTCACAAGATATGTTGCAGTAATCGTTAGCAGGTTCATTCAGGGATGTAGATGTTCAAGTGATAGACATTCCTTTTGGCCAAAAAGGGTGTCATCAGGTACAAGGGAATGCCTTTCTGCTACATTGTTTTAGTTGGACCCATCTTGCTAGCCTATGGGATGTTTATATGTAGATTCTAGTGAGCCTAATACCATCAAGGCAAAGATGATTTATTTGGGTGGTCTCTTTGTAATCCATACTAACCATTCATGGGGACTCCAGAAATCTCTCCTGCCTTCCAGCTGGCTATTAAAAGAGAAACTGTGTCTGAGAGAATATTTATCACCACCAACATCCTATATCAAACTGCCATGAGATAATGAAGTTTACGGTCAATGAGCTCTAGTTTGGCCTGCGTTGTTTCAGTTATCTTGAAAGACCCCATTACTTTTCACCAATAGGACAAGTACCCAGGTACATACAATTTTTATTTTTGAAAATTGTTTTAGAATCCCTCTGTTTCTGGGAAGATGGTGTTGATGTACTTTCCCCTATTTCTCCAGCTAAGTACAATTAAGCTTTGGATATTGTATATAAAACAAATAAAATAAGACTCTTAAAGGCAGAGAAAAGAGGACAGATAGGATAGGAACCTCAGGACCCAAAGAATGATATGATATTGAGTTCTCTGAGTTTTCTTTGTGTCTCAATATCCCAGATTTTTTGCTAAAGCCAGCAACCTAGAAATGTCAACAGGCACAGACAAAATATTTCCAACAAAAATCCAGCTGTCTCTAGCTGAAGGACCAGGAATTGAATACCTTAGCAACATAGAAAACTTTCAGTCATTAATTGCCCTATTATAGCTAAACATCACAGAAAGAACAAAAAATACTATGGCCCCACTCCCCGCCCCCATGTTGACAAAGGCTGATTGGGGAACCTAGACGTCTACTCTCATAATGCTAAAACAAGGTGCCCTTACACTGCCATCAGGGTGGTATTAGAGATGGTCAAATAGAAAGCCAAGAAGTTCATCCTCACCACCTAAATCTGTGCTGTCAGTGGAGACCATGTGGAAAGTCTAGACTTATACCCTCATTCAACTGTATTGAGACATCCCTCCATTTTTCCATTATGTTGCTGTCAGAGGAGGCCATTCACCATTGCTAAGTAATAATGAGGCCACTCACACAATGGTGACCATGGGACAACCTGGGATTCCCACCAATACAGCAATAGTGAGGAGATCCTTAGGTACTGAATCTAGACTTCTACTATCTCCAGGCAACAATGAGATAGACCCTGCCCTTTTCCTATTAGAGCAATGTGAGAGAAAGCCAAATTAAACAGAAGTTTAAATAAAAGCATAATGCAAAAATGTCCAGGTTTAAATGGAAAATTATTAGCTACAGAAGCAAACAAACAAACAAAACATAGAAAGATCTCAACTAAATGAAAAAAGGCAGGCACTCCAGGGCAGCCAGCTCAGGCACAGAGACAATGCCATCTTGAAGAATAGGACTGCTTCTGACTAGGATCCTAGCCTCCCCACCACCCAGTCTGGTCTCAGACACAAGCCAGGACCCTACAACCACTCGGGACAAAGACCTGAGACCACGACTGCAGACCCATGGACACCAAGGCTCCAGATATCCCGGCCACAGATTTTTGTGAGTCAAGGAGCCTAGACCCCTCCCCGATGGCCTGCTGCTATAGCATAGGACCTGCAGACCCACTCATTGTGAGAAGGCCTCCTGCTGACACAGGGCAGCTGTGCGGCTTAACTTTGGCCCTGGGCAAGCGCACACAGGAGTCTGTTTCCCATGACACAGAAGTGGGCCTCCTGCCGACAGAGGGTGGCTGTGCTACCTGATTTTGACTCTGGGCGCGTGCACACAGGAGTCTGTTTCTCAGGGTGCAGGAGTGGGCCTCCCTCCTACACAGGGCAGCTGTGCAACCCGGCCCCCCAAGCAGACCGGAGACCCTGATTCTCTGCATGAGAGACAACACTAAGCACCAGTGACTTGACTCTCAGCACGCACACGCGGGTAACTCTGTTTCTCATTGTGTGCACATGGGATCCCTGATTCTCAGTGCATGCACACTGAGCACCTTGACTTCAATTTTCTGTGCTCACTCATACAGGGAACCTGATTCTCAGTGAGAGGCTGAACCAAGCAACAGAGACTCCAGTAATTAATTCTCAGTGTGTGCACATAGAGATGCTGACTCCTGGCGTGCACTAGGGGACTCTGATTTTCGGCACACACCCACAAGGACTTTATTTCAGTGTGATGCATGTGCAGTCCCTGATTTTAGGTCTGCACATGAGGCGGCAGTGAGTGCTGGTGACTCTGATTGTCGGTGTGCATGGCTCCCACCGACCCATTGCAGCCACATGTCTCAGTGTTGGAGCTCTTCAGTGACACTCGGGTGGTATGACACTCCCACTACACACAGCTCAAGCCCCCACACAGAAGTTTGAACATTCTAGTGATAGTTAGAATGGGGAGACAACAAAACTATTCCCAGAGGAAAGAAAAAGAGAAATCACCAAGAAATTAAATAAGTGAAATAGAGGCATGTGATATAACAGAAAAATAATTCAGAGTAACGGTCATACAGTTCATAAACTGGAGGGACTAGAATATCTACAACCTATGCAAAAATCAGGAAGAAATCAAAAGTGATATAGCTACAATCAAAACGCTATGAAAGGTTTAAACAGTAGACTAGAAGAAGTGGAGGACCGAATTAGTGAGTTAGAAGGTAAGGTAGAGAAACAAGCCCAATCTGAACATCAACTGGAAAAATAAAATAAAAAGCAGGAGGACAGCCTAAGGGAGCTTTTAGACATCATGATATGACGTAACATATGTATAATAGTGGTGCCAGAGGGACAAAAAGACCAGCAAGGATTAGAGAATCTATATGAAGAAATAATGACAGAAAACTTCCCTGATTTGGGGAAGAGAATAGTAACACAAGTACAGAAAATCCCAAGCAAGATGAATCCCAAAAGACCCACACCAAGACACGTCATAATTTATTTATTTATTTTTTTATTGGTTTCAGAGAGGAAGGAAGAGGGAGAGAGAGATAGAAAAACATCAATGATGAGAGAGAATTACTGATTGGCTGCCTTCTGCACACCCCCCACTGGGGATTGAGCCTGCAACCTAGGCATGTGCCCTTGACCAGAATCGAACCTTGGAACCTTCATTCCGAAGGCCGACACTCTATCCACTGAGCCAAACCAGCTAGGGCAAGACATGTCATAATTTAAATGGCAAATGTTAAAAACAAAGAGAAAATCTTAAAGGCAGCAAGAGAGAGACAGAGAGTTACCTACAAAGGCTCCCCCATCAGATTATCAAATGATTTCTCAACAGAAACACACCAAGCTAAAAGGGAATGGAATGAAATATACAAAGTGATGCAAAGCAAAGGACTGAATCCAAGGATACTCTATCCAGCAAGACTATCAATCAAACTGAAGGGGAAATCAGGAGCTTCACAGACAAAGAAAATGCTAAGGGAGTTTATTACTACCAAGCCAGCAATGCAAGAAATGTAAAAGGAAATGCTGTAAAGAGAAGAAACAGAAAGGGAGTAAGAAACACAAGCATAATGGCTACAAGCAAGTACCTATCAATAATAACATTAAATGTAAATGGATTAAATGATCCAAACAAAAGACATTGAGTGACTGAATGGATAAGAAAACTTGACCCATATATATGCTGTCAAGAGGAGACCCACCTGAGAACAAGAGACTCACACAGATTGATAGTGAAGGAATGGAAAAATATCTTTCAGGCAAATGGAAATGAAAAAAAAAATGCTGGGGTAGCAATATTTATATCTGACAAAATAGACCTCAAAGTGAAGACCATAACAAGAGACAAGGAAGGCCACTTCATAATTCTAAAGGGATTGATACAACAAGAGGATATAACTCTGGTAAACATATATGCACCCAATGCAGGAGCACCAATATACATTTAAAAACTTCTGTAAAATATAAGGGGAGATATTGACAGAAATGCAGTCATAGTAGGAGACTTTAATACACCACTCACATCACTGGATAAATCCTCTAGACAAAAAATTAGCAAAGAAACAGCAATCCTAAACATCTCACTAGATAAGGTAGACTTAATTGACATATTTAGAACATTCCAATGCAAAACTACAGAATACACAGTCTTCTCAAGGGCACATGGGACATTTTCAAAGATAAACCACATATTGGGACACAGGCAAAGTCTCTCCAAATTCAAGAAGATTGAAATCATATCAAGAACCTTCTCAGATCACAATGGCATAAAATTAGACATCAACTACAATAAAAACAATCACAAAAATTGAAACACTTGGAGGCTGAATAGCATGCTATTAAACAATGAGTGGGTTACCAAAGAGATCAAAGAAGAAATAAAAAACATACTGGAAACAAATGACAAAGAAAACACAACATTCCAAACCTTTGGGACACAGTGAAAGCAGTCCTGAGAGGGAAGTTCACAGAATTACAGGCCTACCTCAAAAAACAAGAAAAACTGGAAATAAACCATCTCAATCTGCAACTTGAAGAATTAGAAAGAGAGCAACAAGAAAAGCCCAGAGTGAGCAGAAGGAAGAAAATAATAAAGGTCAGAGCAGAAATAAATGACATAGAGACCAAACCAAACCAAACAAAACAAAGACACACACACACACACACACACACACACACACACACACACACACACGATCAATGAAACCAAGAGCTGGTTCTCTGAAAGGATAAAAAAGATTGATGAACCTCTAGCCAGGCTCACCAAGAAGCAAAGAGAGAGGACCCAAATAAACAAAATCAGAAATGAAAGAGGCAAAATAACAACAGACTCCACAGAAATATGAAGAATCATAAAAAAAATACTATGAGCAAATATTCCAACAAACTGGTCAACATACAAGAAATGGACATATTCCTAGAAAAATACGACCTTCTAAAACTCAACCAGGATGAATCAAAGAAAATCTGAATAGGCTGATATCTATGGAGGAAACTGAAGCAGTAATCAAGAACCTTCCAACAAACAAAAGCCCTGGACCAGACAGCTTCACAGTGGAGTTTTATCAAACATTCAAAGAAGAAATAAAAACTATCTTCCTCAGACTATTCCCAAAAAATCAAGAGGAAGGCACTCTCCCAAGCTCTTTCTACGAAGCCAGCATTACCCTAATCCCAAAACCAGATAAAGACAATACAAAGAAAGAAAATTACCAATATCCCTCATGAACATAGACGCCAAAATTCTCAACAAAATTCTAGCAGATCAAATACAGCATTACATTAGAAAGATCATATACCATGATCAAATGGGATTTATTCCAGGGATGTAAGGATTGTACAATATCTACAAATCAATAAACGTGATGCACCACATAAACTGAGAGATAAAAACCATATAATCACATCCATTGATGCAGAAAGAGCATTTGACAAAATCCACCACCCTTTCTTGATAAAGACTGTCAACAAGGTGGGAATAGAAGGATCATACCTCAACAAAATAAAAGCCATATATGACAAACCCAAAGCCAATATCATATTCAATGGACAAAAACTAAAACCATTTCCCCTAAGAACAGGAACAAGAAAGGGATGCCCACTCTCACCATTCCTGTTCAACATGTACTGGAATTACTAGCCACTGTGATCAGACAAGAAGAAGAAATATAAGCCATCCAAATTGGAAAAGGAGTAAAACCACTTATTTGCAGATGACATTATATTGTACATAGAAAACCTGAAAGATTCCATCAAAAATTATTAGTCTCAAGAAATGAAGTCAGCAATGTAGCAGGACACAAAATTAATCCCCAGAAGTCTATGGCTTTTCTATACACCAATAATGAACTCACAGAAAGAGAAACTAAAAAAACCAATCCCATTTACCATTGCACCAAGTAAATTAAGATACCTAGGAATAAATTTAACTAAGGAGATAAAGGACCTGTACTCAGAAAATTTCAGGATGCTGAAAAAAGCGATAGAGGAAGACATAAACAAATGGAAGAATATACAATATTCTTGGATTGGTAGAGTCAACATCATTAAAATGTCCATACTACCCAAAGAAATCTATAAATTCAATGAAATCCCCATTAAAATATCAACGGCATACTTCAAAGACCTAGAACAAACTCTCCAAAAATTATTCTGTAATATAAAAAGACCCCTAATACCTGGAGCAATCTTGAGAAAGAAAAACAATGTTGGAGGGATCACAATACCAGATATCAAGCTATAATACAAAGCCACTGTTCTCAAAACTGCCTGCTACTGGCACAAGAACAGACATATAGACCAGTGTAACAGAACAGAGAACCCAGAAATAGACACAAGCCATTATGCTCAAATAATATTTGACAAAGGAGGCAAGAGCATACAACGGAGTCCAGGCAGTCTCTTCAATAAATGGGTTGGGAAAATTGGACAGATACTTGCAAAAAAAATGAAACTAGACCACCAACTTATACCATACCGAAAATAAACTCAAAATGATTAAAGGACTTAAATGTAACATGGGAAACCATAAAAATCTTAGAAGAAGCCATAGGCAGCAAAATAGCACACCTTTGTAGTAGTAATATTTTTACCGATATAGCTCCTAGGACAATGGAAACTAAGGAGAGAATAAATAAATGAGATTACATCAAAACAAAAATCTTCTGCACAGCAAAAGAGACCATCAACAAAACAACAAGAAAGCCCACTGTATGGGATACCATATTTGCCAATGTTATCTCTGATATGGGTTTAATCTCCAACATTTACAGGGAAGTCATACAACTTAACAAAAGGAAGATAAATAATCCAATAAAAAAATGGGCAAAGGATCTAAATAGACACTTTTTAATAGAGGACATACAGAAAGCCAAGAGACATATGAAAACATGCTTAAAGTCACTAATCATCTGAGAGATGCAAAACAACAATGAGGTACTGGTGTAAGGAAGGCCTACTCTTGCATGAATTTCTTGCATCAGGCCTCTAGTAATATATAAAGAAGAACAAAAAGAAAATTTTTGACTGAAAGTATACAATAACCTAAATAAAAAGCCTAGTGGTTGGCCTCAACAGCAGAATGGAGGAGATGGAAGAATCAGTGAAATGCAAATAGAACAATAGAAGTAACTAATTATGAACAAAATAGAGAAAAGAGACTGGGGAAAAAGTAAACTGAGCCTCTTGGACCCATGGGATTATAACAAAAGATCTGATATTCATGCCATTGGAGTTTAAGGAGGAAAAGAAAATGAGGTGGTATTGAAAAGTATTCAAATAAATAATGGCTGAAAGTGCCCCACATATGGCATATAACCTATACATTCTAAAAGTTTAGTGAACCGCACACAGGATAAAAAAAAAAAAAAAAAGGAAATCCATACCAAGACACAGTATATTTAAACTTTTGAAAACTAAACACAAAGATAAAATTTAAAGGGGAGAGAGCAAAATGACACCTTATCTATAGGTGAAAAATACTACTCTTATTCTACATATTTCTGGAAATTATAGCCAGTACAATAAGGCTAGAAAAAAAATGAAAGGCATGCAGTTTGGAGAGAAAGAACTAAACTGTCCCCATTTGTAGATGACATATCAATGTCAAAAATACCAATGAATCTAAAAAATTCTCCTAAAACTTATTTCAGCAATGTTTCAATAATATAAATATTTAAGAATCAATATTTCTATAAACTATTATAAGTCCATGGAAACCAATTAAAAAGAAAAAAAAGTGGTGAAGGCTTGGGAGGAGTGGGTGCAGGGTGGACGGGGTCAATGGAAAAACAAATAAACAAAGGGGACATTAGTAATACTTTCAACCATAAAGATAAATTAAAAATTTTAAAAAGTTAAGATATGAAAACTTTGGTAATATAATTATAAAGCCAGAATTCAAAACCAAGTCTTGTAAAAGCATGATTTGCCCATGGTTTTTCCCTACTATACTGTGGGAAATACTATACCAGATAATACAAATTCTTAATTCTTGTACCTAAAACACAAAGCCAGTGAAAGGACATAGGGCAAGAGGATTTGGATTTATGGAAAAAGGACATGTTTTGCTTTACTTTGTTTTTCCTACTGGAAGCAAGGTATGCATTGTGAAGAGAGTATAGAAAGAGGGAAACTAAGTGAAGAAAAATTTAAATAAGAGAATTTAAGTTTGTTTTTGGAGAATATCTATATCATAAAAGGCCTGTGGTCATGATGCAGAAATGGCGTCACAACCAAAATGAGCAGTGGCTCCTGCGGCGGGCGGGGTGGGGCGCCAGCAGCATCCGCCGAATGTGCGAAGTGTTGTGGGGAGGTGGACATGGCCCTGATGACAGGCTAGGCCTAGGGGGCCCTACACGCGCGCACAATTTAATCGTGCACTGGGCCTCTAGTAAATTAATAAACACTCATTTTACTGTTATCGTCATCTGAAAAATTAAATAAATAAGATACAATATTGTTTACATTCCTTAAAATACTAAACAGCCCTAACTGGTTTGGCTCAGTGGATAGAGCATTGGCCTGCAGACTGAAAGGTCCCAGGTTCGATTCTGGCCAAGGGCATGTACCTTGGTTGCAGGCACATCCCCAGTAGGGGGTGTGCAGGAGGCAGCTCATCGATGTTTCTCTCTCATTGATGTTTCTAACTCTCTATCCCTCTCCCTTCTTCTCTGTGAAAAATCAATAAAAATATATTTTAAAAAATAAAGTAAAATACTAAACAGTTATGTGTAAATCTAACAAAGCATGCACAATATTTATGTGCTAAAACCTACAAAACAATAAAGAGACAAATCAAAAAAGAGTGTCTAAGTAAATGGAGAGACATACTTTGTTCATAGGTTGGAAAATTCAACATAGTAAAGATGTCAGTTCTCCACAATTGATATAAAGATTTAATTCACTCTTTTAAAATTATTATTGACACTATTACAGATGTTCTCCCATTTCCCCGCTCTGTTCTATATTCTAGTAAGAATTGTTGTAATGTAGAGACAATTTTATTCTAACTTATAAAGAGAAACATGGGACAGAGTATGGAATCTCAGAGGGCAGGTGGGGTTGGGTAGGTGGGTGGAAAGAAATTAACCAAAGAACTTTTCTTTTCCTCTCCTTTTCTGTCCTCTTAAGACAGTTTTTTTCCTCCGATAAGATTATAGTTTAATCAGAGAATTAAGGTTTACATGATAAACATTTTATTTTTTATTTTATTTTTATTGATTTCAGAGAGGAAGAGGGAGATAGAGAGAAGCATCAATGATGAGAGAGAATCACTGATTGGCTGCCTCCTGCATGCCCCCTATTGGGGGGAATCAAACCTGGGACCTCCAAGTCCACAGGCTGATGCTCTATCCTCTGAGCCAAACCAGCTAGGGCAACATGAAAATCTTTTAAGATTTATTGCATTAATACACTGTAAAGGCACTAGGTATTATGAATTTAGAGAAGGGAACTTACTGGGGTTAAAAGAGGTAGCCTATAAAAGAAGCTATTAGAAATGAGCTCTGGACAACAATATCTACCTCAGTGTGCACTTTCAAATACTAGGTAGTCTAATGATTTGAAAGCTTAGCACAGTGTCTCAAACACAGTAAACAGTTAACAAATAGTATTCAGGATGACAGAAGAAAGGTGAAGAGATGTATTGGATAGACAAAGAAGCTGGTAATTTTTAGGTAGTAAAAGCATCTGAGCAAACAATAGGTTTTAGGATAAGCATGGCATGATGGAAAAATTATCTTAAAATACATGAATCAGCTCTAGCCGGTTTGGCTCAGTGGATAGAGCGTCAGCCTGCGGACTGAAGGGTCCCAGGTTTGATTCTGGCCAAGGGCACATGCCCGGGTTGCAGGCTCGATCCCCAGTAGGGGGCGTGCAGGAGACAGCCAAGCAATGATTCTCTCATATCATTGATGTTTCTATCTCTCTCTCCCTCTTCCTTCCTCTCTGAAATCAATAAAAAAATATATTTTAAAAAATACATGAATCATTCTGAAGTATCAATGGAATAGAGAGGAGAGTCCATATCAAGATTGGGGAGGACTTTGAGTGTCAGGCTGACACATTACAATGTGCTATTCAATAGGCTTTGAGAAGCTATTGGCATTTGATGGATTCTTGTTGAAGTATAATGGATATTTAGGTCTTTTCATGAATATGAGCATGCCATACACTTACATTTTCCCAACACAACCCAATGCAAATATTCAGACAAGCAAATAAAAACAATATCTAGTTGTCTATTAAGAGGATTGACATTTTCTCTAAATCTACCCTCTAACCACTGCCTTAAAATGGCTGAACCAAAAGATTGAATGACTTATTTTGATGCAGACACAGAAAACGTGGTTCCAAAGATACACGTTCAGTGAAGTTCAAGTAAAGAGATTATGAGTTATGCTGACATTATCATTGTATGGGATCATATTCTTTCATATTGCATCACATCCTGAAAATATAAAATAATAATTAAATATTAAATTGTCCTCAAATACTTAATGTGATAAATATTTTGCAATGCCTGCACATGCTTCCAGAAGGTCTCTGCAGGAGAATAAACACATCACTGAAAAGTGGGAGAATTATTGAAAGGATAAAAGCAAGAGGAGAAACAAATGAGGAAGAACGGTGAGCAGAGTCCCAGTTTTCAATAATCCAAGAGAGTAGAAAAGTCACACAATAAACTTTCATAACTGAGAAATTAAAATTTCATTAAGTGGAAATACAATGCAAAAAGTCACATTGTAAAACCATCAGCTTAGGGGTCATAAAGCAAATAAAGATAGAGACTTCACAAAACCATAGAACTTAAGAAAAATCTTGAGATAATCATTTTGTCCATTGCCCTGATCTTCAAGCAAAACCTCACTTCAATCATTCTATACAAGAGAGAATCTAGCCTGTTTGAAACCAAAATGTAAAGCAGCCTGGAGGTAATTTCATAACCTCCATAATAAGATTTTCTGATATTTGATAATTTTCACTGCAAATAAATTATTTCTTAAACTTTCTCATGCAATAGTGTCATATCCTGTGGCTCCACCCACACTGCAGATCGGAACCATCTGGTCCTAATGATTGCCCTTCAGATCCATAAAGATCATTAATAAGTTACCTCATAGCCAGCTTTTCTATGGGCTGAACAATCTTAATTCCCTTTGGTTTTCTCTTCTTCAGCTTATTTGCCTGCTGTTTGTCATCACTGCTCTGGGATAGCTTTACAATAAAACAATCTTGTTGTTTTTCATGCCAAATAATTGTACAATTAAATCTCTAACTTTAAAAAGAGCAAAGGCCCCTAAGGCAAATAATATTTATTTTTTTAATTAGCCTCTTTTCATTTTCTTGATAACAAATGCCAGTGGAAAATCTTACTTAACCTAAAAAAAATCAAAAACAAAAACAAAACAAAAAAAACCAGTATTTCTCTAAGGGGTTGAACTGTGAAGAATTATTTCTGCTATAGACAGAGATCAACCTTTTCTTTCCTGTCTTCATGGGTAAATTGTGTAGTTACATAAAAGGCAAAAAATATACAAAGTGCTACTGCTACAGGAAATTTTACCAACTTACATAGCTTCAGGCAAGGGTTATGGTCCTGAACCCTGAACCCACCTTTCCTAGTTCTCAGTTACCCATATAGATCTAATGATAGAGGAAAAACTCAAGGCCTTCAAATCATAAAGTAACACTTTCCAAAAACCTAAAGCACAAATACTATTAGAATATTGAGAAAGTCATGACCAATTTTAAAAATATTTGAGCCATAAACTATAGTAAGCCAACTCTGAACTGCTACCTTTCCACTGTGATTCAAGTGAAAGATTTATATATTGTTTCTAAGGCAATATAATTTACCAGCATGATTGCGCATTATGCCATTTTAAAAGCCTTGATCATTTACTCACTTGGATGCTGGGCCCATGGGGGACTGATAGAATGTAGGAGTAAGTTTCATACTAAACTGGTTAATATTGTAACTTGACTTCCATGTGAGTTTTTTAGCTACATTCTGTTACATGGGCACTAGAAAGCTTCTGAATCTGCAATATAGGCCACTGTCTGTCTTTGCAAATGTGTTGCTGTCTACAAAAGAGGTTAGCAAAGAATTCCATTTTGGGTAAAATTCTTTTTTAAGGGCAGTACAGTATTATTATTTTTATAAAGAGAATATTTAGGAGAAATGTAACATTTTAAAAATAAATCACAGGCATTTCACCCATTCCCTATCAGTGTGATTTAGTAAGAACTTAAATAATATGGGTACCAATAACACTGGTAACAAAAACACACATACAAAAGGCACTTTGGCATTACTCACTAATTGAATAATAGCAGTAGCTCAACCACCCTTTGAGAGCTTCATTGTCCTTCATCACCATGAGGTGCTACTCTAAATGTCCCAGTAAACCAGTGGCTCTCAACTAGGTACAGTCCCCCCCTCCTGGGATATTTGGCAACATCTGCAGTAACTTATTTTGTGATTGCTACAAATAGCTGTGATAGGATTAGTGACATCCAGTGGATTGAGGCCAGTGGATGTTGCTAAACATTTACAGAATACAAGATGGACCCCCACAATAAAGAAATAGCCTAAACTGTCATGAGTACTGACATTAAGAATCCTGGCTTAGCCAGCTGGTATTGCTCAGTGGTTGAGTGTCCACCTGTGAACCAGTAGGTCACGGTGGTTCAATTCCAGGTCAGGGCACATGCCTGGGTTTCGGGGCTTGATACCAAGTATGGGCAGCTGATTCATCTCTCTCTCTCTCTCTCTCTCTCTCTCTCTCTCTCTCTCTCTCTCCCTCTCCTTCTCCCTCTCTCTCTCCCTTACTTTCTGAAATCAATAAAAATACATTTTAAAAAAGAAAAGAATATTGACTTAGCCTAATGAGTGGTCCCTGACTGACACCACTTTCTAGGGAGAGGGCAGCACTTGTTCCACTCTGGACCCTATGTTCCAGCCTGCTTTACTCACTATGTTGTTTCTCCACCATGTGCTGCACTTTTGGCCCTGCTACATTTATACTGCTTACATTCTGAAGGATGGGAAGACCATCAAAGAGTCACGATTCCTTTCTTCACCTCTTTAGGAAAACAGTGCCAATTTCTACCCCTAAGGGGTACTTCCTGCTGCCTGTTTTCCAATATCTAGTTGTGTGAAAAATTACAGAGGAAGCAAATGCCCTTTTCCTTGAGATGACTAGAATGTGCCTCTCGAGTTCACAGAGGGCCAACCTGATCTTCCCCACTCCTTTAAAACTTCCATTTCCATCCCCAGGCAGATTTGGCCCTACCTCATTGTAGCTTCTTGCTACACTTGTATGCACTCAACTCAAGTATTTCTTGGGGATTTACCTACATAGTTATTTAAGCCTAACTATTATGTTTTCAAGTTTGTAATGACTATAATTTACTGGATAAAAACTTGAAGCAATATGAGTCATTCTTATTAATGAAATACTCTGGTTTACTGAAAATCACTCACTATTTTATCAAGGAGTTGGAAAGAAACCAAATACACTAAAACTATAGTGAACATCATTTAATCTTTACTTGACAATTAAAATTTCTCAGCTCATTAGAATATTTTATGGCCTCAGGGTCATTATTAGAATTCACTCTCTTTTTGTCTCATTTTGCTTGACTGATGCTAGGTAGAGGAATCGGTTCAACTGAGGAATTCTGGGAAAGAGAATTGAGCCCTGAGTAAGTATTATTAGCTGATTGAAGCAAGGGGATAGAGGCTACCCAATTGTGGAAATCTGTTTCTTAAATATTGACAATTTTTAAAATCCAGAAACATGGAAAACAGACCTAAAAATGTGGGCTACCTGCAGTTGAATATTGGATCTCTCAATTACAATTTCCTCTTATCATCTACCAGTAAGTCAAAAAATGGTACTTTGGCAATCTAAAAGGCTTCAACCCTAATAAATAACCTACTGACTTTCTTCACCCATCACTATCACTAGGTGTATTTTGCTTTGCGTTCACCCTAGGGCTCTGAGACCACATTGGCACCTGGGAATTGACTGCACTGGAAATCTTGCAATGTTATGTTTTATCTGGCACTTTTGGTGGCTTCACAGGAATTCCCCACTTACAAACTTGATGACTATGTTGTCTATGCCTTTTCCTAAAGGAAAGGTCACAGTTTTGTTTTGATGCCTTAGAAAACAGAATACACTAAAATAGTTTTTGGCCAAGTATGTTAAACACCTAAGCTCTCCCTCAGTGTAGCAAATGCTTTAATGCCATAAAAATGCAGCCCTGAGGGGGTCAGAATTTTCCCTCCCTTACTTTGTTTCTTCTTGCATAGTACTTCACTGCTCTATAGATTTTGTATAATATCACAGACCCCATGAAGTTGTTGAAGGTAGTTCAACATAGCCATATCTACAAATATGATTATTAATTTACATGTTAGAACTTACATTTCACTTTCTTACTCTTCATTCCTTTCATTAGTTTTGGTCATTTTTTTGTCTCCTCCCAGCCTAAGCTATCCTGCACAAAGCAATATGGACAAGTTCCCAGCATTTTAGGCCATAGGCAGAGTTTTCAGAAGCCCATACCTCCATGTTAAACATTTTCTACCTCTCATCATTTCTAACAAAAAATAACAAAAAATATAATTCTGAGCACCAGAAAAATCCCTGATACCCCTCTGCAGATTATTTTTTCCTAATGAGAAACTACTGCCCTTCATTTATGAAGTGCTGCACAAGATCTGTCATTAGTAAGAAAGTCATTTTCTCATTATATGAATAAATGTTACCAAGTGATTACCATGTTATAGGGATTTTGTGTATGTTACCATTAATCCCAATGACATTTCAAAGTAGTCTTATGATCCCTACTTTATAGATATGGCAACAGGATTAGACTACTTAACTGAAAATGTTATGTTCTTTTTCTTACATTATGCTATGGCTATTTGAAACATTGTTCTGCTCATCAGGTCTTTCTTGTGAACAGGCCATTTGTCAAGTCAGTTGACAGAGTTATGGGATATGTTGGTTCAATTCTCTGATATGCAGATTCCACTGCAGGTTTAGACAAGCAAAAGCTTTATTGGGAGGAGAATAGAAAATGGCAGCCAAATAGGCAGCAGTGTTGTACACCTCCTCCAAGGGCCAGGCAAGAAAAGCAACTAAATTGGAGAACATTCACCCTGAATTAACAAATTAGACACAGCTGAGGAGACAATTTTCAATAAGGAAGGGCAGAGGATGCCTAGATAAAGCTGCTTGCCAGCCATGACCCACGTGGAACCACCACCATGCTCTGGCAGTGAGTGGCACAGTACCTCTCGGCAGGCTCCCAGACATCTGCAGGGAGGATGCATTGCCAGAGTGAGCTCCCGCACCAGGCCTCCTCACCAGCCCACTGGGACCCAGTGTCCTAGGATCCAGATCCAACACCCCACAGTGAGTGCAAACCAGGGGGAACCCTGTGCCTCACCCCTGTCCCAGACTCCAGAACCGTGCTGCTAACCTGACCCAGAGCCACCTGGTACCCGCTCCACTCTGAGCCCTGGGACCTGCTGCCAGGGTGACCTGGAGCAACACAGAGCATGCTCCACTCTGGGCCACACGGGAGCATGGACAGTGTGACCCAGGGAAACCTGTGCAACTCAGAGAAACTGGTGCCCACTCCACCCCGGCCCCCTGGACAGCTCTGCTGGGGTGACCTAGAGCAATCCATGCCTGTTTGGGAGGAGCCTCACCCCATCTGGGAGGAGCCTCACTCAGGGCCACAGAGAAGCTGATAATGTGACCCAGAGCAACCCACACCTGCTCCACCCTGGTCCCTGGGACAGTCCTGCCAGGGCCATCAGGAGCAACCCAACTTGTACCTCACTATGGGATTGTGGACTGAGTGACCCAGGGAAAACTGCCCCTGCTCCACACTGAGGAAGGTTGAACAGGAGCAACCCAGCGAGCGACTCACTCCAGGCTACAAGAAAGTGAGCAATGTGTAACCAAGAGCAACCCTGGCCCACTCAACCCCAAGCCACAGTCTTGCTGCTGGGGCAACCTGGAGTAACCCAACATGTGCCACATTTAGGCCACAGAGCAGCTCTGACTATGTGACCCAGAGCAACCTGCACCCACTTCTCCCTGGTCCCTGGGACAGTTCTGCATGGGCTACTTGAGCAACCCAACACATGTCTCACTCTAGGCCACAGAAGAGCTCTGCCAGGGTGTCCCAGAGGAAGCAAGTGTGCCTGGCCAGGAGTCACAGGACTGCACTGCAAGTGTGCTGCCAGAGGGTCTGAGGGTGCCAGGC